>NC_140609.1:35135287-35735287 GCF_057381915.1 Diplotaxodon limnothrissa | reverse complement strand
AAGAGAAAGCAATTCAGAAAAGGGGAAATACTTTTTCCCAGCACTGTAAGAACATTTATATGTAAGCTGAATTTCATTGTTTATTCTAACTTCAAGAATAGTGCTGCGCAGAGGAGGTTTCTCCACCAGCAGGATAGAGCTCATTCTTCAGCCACATACTGACTGGAATGATAAAAAGTCATGTAGTCCTTCAACTGCCAAGCTATTTTTCAACAATGCTGATGCAAGCACTGAGTGCAAGCTCGCTCTAATTGATGGCGGCTGAGAAACTCCACTGAATTTGCCGCCCTGCTTAAGAACATCCCAGTGGCAGGTGGTGAGGGAGAGATTGTTTTTGAAGCATTTTTCTTACTCACTTATTCCCTCTGCCAAGATTTATCCGTGCTTAGGTGTAACATATTTGTTATCGACTACAGGTTGTTTTGGATGCCCCACAAACTAAGGCTGAAGATGATACTCAGTCTTTGGCCTATTTTTTTTTGGACTGTAGGACTGAGGGAGCATGAGGCAGGGAGTGACATGATTGGCTCTGTGAGCCGTGGTCATACTGGCCCCAAAGGGGTGGCTCTGGAGCCGCCCTGTGGGATTAGCTGCATTACAGCCACAACACTAATCTGATTAACAGCTGAAATGTGAGGACTCCCCATCCGTCTATGATCAGAGGACCTCAGAGACTCTCAGAGACAGGTGGAAAGACATTAGAGTGGAAATACGGGCAAGTAATATAAGAACGATCCGTATGACAGGAAGAAGAGACTTGTTTAATCTGCGAGTTAAAGCTAACAACGTCTTCCCACAGGATACACAGCCTCCCACCATTTCCTGTGAGGTGATTCCTTCCTTACCTCTTTGGCCACACTGTGCCATTGCTGGTGGCTGACGCACATGTCCATACGCTCCTTGTGAAAGAACTTGCACTTTTCAGGAACCAGAAGGACGTCACTCACAAACTCGCCCACTGTAACAGCAAAACAGAAAATGGACCAATATGCCTGTTATTCACACCACCAATCTGTCCAAAAAAAGCCTAATCACTGCCTAACAGCACTGCCAGGGTTTATAAAAATATCTCATAGTCGGACTAAAAAGGAATAGATGAAGAGCAAAAAAGGGGGCCGAGATTCAATAATTCATAGCTGCCTGGTCCTAGATACTTCATTCCAGCGGTATAACAGAGAGGGCATTTGGCACTTTAACACTTGTAGCTGCCTCAGAACCTGAGAGGGATTCATCTCCCTTCTATAGCTGCATCTGTTACCCATCTGCAATCAAAATGGCAGTGGAGAAAATCAGGTTTCACACTGTGACTCTTTTAAGGTAGTCCAGGCTCTTCCTGCAAGAAAATGACATCATTTGCTTGATGAATTCAATTCAGCGATGTTTTATTCATAGAGCGAGCTGACAGAAAGAGGATCTGGAAGAAATAAATGGCTTGAAAGGTTTCTTGTGAGTTCCTATGAATAGATTTAAGATGAAAAAAGAAAAACATGCACGTCTGAGAAAATGGTGCAGGGGTCATAAGAAAGATTAAAAAGGACAGTGACTGCTCACATGCTGGCAGTGTGACAAGTTGCTCAGGTAGAGCCATGGCCACCAGAAACAGATGGAAAGCCAGGCAGCCAGGCAGGGAAAGAAAAAGAGGGCCCAATGAATAGAAGGTTTAGAGCGCGGGCTGAAAGCACACAAATCAGGGTCTAGAGGTTTCACGATGAGGGCTGGGAGCTGTCCTATAACTGCTCATTTAGTGGTTCGCCCTAAACTCGGCCTCAGGCAGGGCTGCTGGAGCACAGGCGAGGCGAGGCAGGCGGGTAGAGGGCGAAAAAGCAGTGTTTTGGAAAATGAGAGGGTAGGATAGGAAGAGAAGAGAGCCTGAAATAGTAGAGGACTCAGCAGCTGCTTCTCACCACCCCCCCTTCAGACCCCCGTCTGCTTTATACCCACCAATGGTTAAGGTTAGCCACATTAAGCAGATTTATCCAGGTTCTCTACTTAGACACATCAATTGCATCTAAGTAATTGTGCAATTGCTGGTTGGCACAAAATTATTCAACAGAATACTGAATGCATCTGATTTAACATTTTATCTGTCTTCTGGCTTTCAATGAAGATATGATTCATGGCTTTGTTTGACACTTCTGTCACTGAACATTTTATACCCTTTATTCTCATTACTTGTTCTTGCACTACTTCTATTTCACCACATTTTATAGCTCAATTTCTGTCCCATATATCTGCAATTCTATATATTGTTAACGGGTAAAAATTAGCTCTGTCATGACTCCACAGGGCATTACAGTAGAATAATAGAACAGCCAAGCCCAATAATATAACAAAATTATTATAAAATAAACACTTGAAGTGGCCATTCTGCATGATTACTCCCTTCATTTTTATGGATTTGCTGCTGATATTTCTGTCCTCCACTTTTAAGCAAGTAGAGCTCTAACAATGACATTTGCTCACTTTGTAGGAGAACAACTTTTATTTTATTTCATTGCTGCTAATGATTTAAATTGCCTTCCGCTTTACTAACTCTGGCCTCCTTTCCAGAGAAACTGAGAAGCTCAAGGACGAATATGACTCCCTGTAACCCTCAGCTCCATATATTCTCCACCGGATGCTAAGCGATTCATTTACTTATGCTTTCATTTCGTCCACTCACTCTCAGAGGCTTCTCTGGTTGTGAGGTGGAGTGGGTTTCAAGCAGATGCCGTATGCAGTCACACTGCAGTGGGTGATGGATGATGGTGTTCGGTGAGCAGCTGTGCCTTGCTCACTGCAAGAAACCCAGCACCGTGTGTTTTCTGTGCATTATCAGTTTGTGTAGTTGCAAGTGTGAGCATAAGAGCATACTCTTCTATTTCGGTGACCTCCTCTCCACATACTCTATTCATCCACTTTTCCTTTAACCTGCCATCTATCAGATGCCCTTGCTAACACTGTCAAATTCCTGGTCTGGCTGCACCGAATGCATATAAGGCATGTACTGAAGATCCTCTCACTGCTGCAAGGTGCTAAATCATAGCGCATAGCTTTTGTGTTTCAAGGACTCTCAAGGTGAAACCTGCTGTCATTAATTTCAGTGATAATTTCTACACCCTAAATTCAAATATAAATATGGATGGAAAAAATGAGTGTTTCCTGGACAAAAATAGTTTGAAATACATAATTTTAAAATAAATTAGAGGAATATTATTAATACATGCATGCACCTGTTGCTTTGTCTGATTTTAAGCCATATAGCTCGTTTAATGTGAAGTTATTTTTGATTTCTTGGCTAACCTGTCATTTACATTTGGATTGTGCTTTTTTGGGGAGGGAACCAGACATTTCTAAAATCAGGAAGTAGCTGGAGTTCGATGACACATAATGGAAAGAACACTTCATTTAACTACTGGTTTTAGACCCTAGAAAATGTTTTGTGATGGCCTGAAGACTTATTTCTGACTCTGCAAAACATTTTTCAAGCCATAATGGAATACTAACAGATAGCGCACCAAGCTTTTTTTGTACACATTTTCAGTGTATTCACAATAGCACAACTCAGCATCTGTTACGACAACTGAACTTGTCACTGTGTATCCTGCCCTTTGTTCCACCAATAGACTTAGTCAACAGGAAAAGCAAAGAATGTGCCATGTGCATAAATGTTATGCAATTATGTACATTTCCCACCCACCTAAACATCGCTTTAAAATGCCTCCTGAAAAGTCTTCAAAGTATCTTAAAAAGGCTTTAATATGCCTCAAATAAATGATGCCATATTGGAGACAGCTACCAGGGGCAGCAGAATTTAAGCCCCTAGTTCTATAAAACCAAAATGCAAATGTAAAGTTGTCTCAATAAATCAGTGTTTGCAAATACAAAGAGTGCACCTATATTTTTCTCCAATAACATGCAGTCTGCAGTCAATTTAATCACTATGTAACAGACACGCCAACAAACACCAGAGTCACACATGTGCAATAACCGTTTTTACCATTCTAGACATAATAATAAAAAAGTCTCTAAAATAATCCTGACTCGTCTGACAAAGACATCATGCTGCAGGGATTAAAGCGCCATGGAACAAAAATCGCATTCATTTGCAGAGCCATTGTTTGAGGACAGGAAACATGGAGGGATTGTGGCTCTGAGCCTTTGCATGGAGAGAGATGGACTACAGCACAACCCATCTCTCTCCTTTTACACTGAGCTTCTTCCTTAGCACTTGCATTATTCATATAAACCTATTAATTTGACATGGGTGCAGGTCTAGCCCTTTTAATCAAATCCTTCCAGCTAAAGCCCAGCTCCCTTTGGAGCATTTCATTTCTTTTTGAATCTAGTATAATTAAAGTACACTGACAAACAAAAGGCGAAACCTCTGATGTCCATTTCTCTGAAACATTATGCAGACATTGCAAACAATGAATAATTTAAAAGCACTTGTTACTGCATTTGATATGATAGAGAGGCCTGACAAGTAATGGACTGCAGAGAGGAGCCACGGTGAAGTGGCAGAAGCATGGCATGTCATGAAGCGTATGATCAGAGCCCTCCAACTAATCCCCCTAAAATGCTCCATTACATAATTAAGCAGTAACCCTCTGAACAGCCTTCTTCTCACCAACACCTTATGTTTATCTCTCCTTCTCCATCTGTCCTCTGCTTTCTCAGTTGAGGCTCCTCATTTGGAGCTTAGCAGAGCAGCAGAGAGGGCTCTGTAAATTGATAGGGCATGAGTGTCACCCCTTTAACAATGATGACGAAAAATGTGCAAGAGTGAAGCCTTAATTATTCTAGAAGAGGTAATGAAATTGGCCTAATCAAATGGAAGTCGTTTCACTGCTGTTGAACTATGCTTAAAGAGTTCAGGTGCAACAGTCAGCTGTAGTGAAAGTACAGTCCTATTAAGTATTGTAGCCTCTGGATGTCAGATGAGAGGAAGCCATAGTGAAATTTTGGAAAATGATTCCGCCTCTAAATCTCTCATCTGTATTCACGTCTCAGCCACCAAGTAGCCGCTCTGGATGTGTGTTTGCTGTCCCATGGAGTACCCCAAAACCACCTCTCTGCATTTGCCAAAAATGCTCTTGAATGGTAGCCTATTTCACAGTCCAGTGCAAGTGCTAATGGCTTTTTCATCCCGGAAAGCGGCACAACTCAATCAGCAAGAGGCCTTTGGACAGAGGAAGAATGTCGGAAAGTGTTAGCAGCATGAAGGAAGATGTTTTTTCTTCCTGACATGGCTGGACAAATACAGGGAGGAGTTTCAAGACTCCATTTCTATCTTATTGCAATCCTCAGCGGTAGCAGGAGTGTACTGTGTTTTTGTAAGTCAGGGGCCACAGAGGCATGTGGCCTGCATAGTCTGGGGCTATATCTGACATTTAATAAACCAGAATATAGCCATGTTGCCACTGCTGATTACAGAGATTCTGCAGGAGACAGAGGAGAGAGAGCATTGTCTATGACAGTGCAGGCGAATGGCGAAATGGGGAGTAATAAAGTAGGCCTCCTCACAGACCCCTCTCTTGCTGACCCTGTGTGTCTGTGTGAGTTTATGGCCACTGTCTGAGGAAGGGGGGATAAGATTGCAGTTTATTGCTCAACAAGCCTCCCCAGCAATAAAAGGCTCATGGCCCTAAGCCATCCATTCTGAAACACATTAGCTCCCATCCAGCCTGGATCTGCTCAATCTGCAGCTCAAGGCCAGAATTAGTCAACTGAATCAGACTCCAATATTGCTCTATGTCACCTCTGCCTGTGGCTAAGATGTATCATACTCTAATCTTTCTCCACCCTGATGGATAATACAGACAAAGGGGGAAAATGAAGAACATCTAGATTTGAAGGGTTATTTACCACCTAAGTGATTTCTCCCGACCCTTGAACCACTCATAAGTGCACAAGCTTACCTAAGCATTTGTAAGGCACTACAACATGGGCGTGCCCTTTGCACACTTTCTTCTCTTTCTTGCACCAGTTCTCAATGCGAATGGGCTGGTTGGCTTCCACCACATTTGTAATCTGGAGTTCTGGATACATCTGCAGGAAGAAGAAGACCCAAATTAATATTAAGCACTGAGAGAACGTACATTTGTGTACGTGTGTGTCCGTGTGTAGATGTGTGTGAAAGAGAGAGAGAAGGTGAGATAAGTGGAGCTTCAGTAGGATCCTTTAATCCACACTTTATACTCTCTAGATGCCATCTGTTCATCCGTGAAAGAGCATATGATTTACACTTTCCCCAAATGCCAACAAAATGTCATTGGTAAATGCAACTGAAGCTTTTGAGATAGGCTGCTTGAAAATGTACAGCCCTGCTTTTTTTTTCTTCCCTTGGATGGCTGCATAATAAACCATGACACCATTTCCAGAAGCCTCCTGGGTTAGCAGGTATAGTAGGAGTACTGAGTAAATAAGAGTGAGGATATCCATGTTGTGTAAAACTTCGTTTTAGAGGCAGCTTGAGAAAATGACAGTCACAAGATCTGGGAATTTAAAAGCCACCCACCATAGTGTAAATAACACCTTATAGCCTCTCTAGTGACAAATCACAGAAAAATGAAAATTGGCTTTTCCCCTCACCACAGTAGCTAATTTCCCTCAGTACACATCAATTTAGTCTTCAATGCCACCCACCTAACCTAAAATGTCCTCAACAAATAATTTATACTTAATAATCTAAAGTTGTGCAAAAGTTTGTTATTTCATTGTGAACCTACTGTGAAGCAAACCCAGCTGTTTTGAACAGACACCATTTTCATTTGCCACGAGCAGGTTATCTTAGTTTAGCAAGAAGGCTGAAAAAAGAAAATAGCCTGGCTCTGTCCAAAAATCTGCCTGAAAGCAGCTCTAAAGTTCACTTATTAAACCGGATATCTTGTTTTTTTTTCCAATTCACTGCTTTTTTATTTTTGTACAGACATGAGATCGGTTTGATCCTCTCATCTAACTCCCCACCAGACAGAAAACAGGCGTGTATCCAAAAATGTCAAAGTATTCTTCTCAGTTAACTCTCAGTAAATGACATTTAATATATTTCCTGACAGCAGCACCAATAAGCTGCTAAATGGAACAAGAAAAATGAATAAAAGCACACAGTAGACTGCAGGTTTAGCCATCACACATGTGCCACCCGAAAACTCTTAAAATCAACCAGACATGATGAAATTATTATTTTATTATTTAGGTATAAAAAGTATAAAGAAAATGTGACAAAATATATGTTCAAAAATACATGAATTTAAGAAAATTTCCTTGTTTCTATGGCACAAATGGGGGATAAATGGCAACGTAATGTCATGCTCAGTTATCACAAAAGTCATCATCACAGTTGTTTTGGTCAGTGTTGAGACCAGGATTGTTTAACACAACTACTCAAAGACTTTACTTAACAGGCAAAGCTTAATTTGTTAAAACTTCTCTGAACTTTAATTATAATTCAAATTAAACAACTAAATAACTGCTAGAAATAAATAAAGAAACCAAATATGCCACGGTCTGGCACATTCATTGAGAGGTAAATGGAAAGGAAAGCAAAACAATTACTGCAAAACAGAACGCAGCAAAATAATTGCTTTATCTCGATTATCTAGCTTTAATAATCATTCAAAGCCGAAAGTGGTTCTGAAATTAAATTTGATTAATTGCAGTCATATAAAAACAACTATCCAAAAAAATAATAAAATAAAAATCCTTGCAATTGTTACTTCAAACACGTTTCTTGCACTTTCACACAGTTGCATCCCTAGCCATCTAATTTAATGAACTGACAACTCATGAAGCTACTGAGCGTTCTAAGTAGTAAATGAGTTTCATCAAGTCTGTGAGACTGACAGGATAAAGACGTGTCTGTGTCACAATGTCTTACCTCCTGGCAGTACTGCAGTATACCTTCTTTGGTTCTTACACAGCTCTTAGTCCCAGATGGGTCTGGTTCCCAGCGGCCGGTTTGAATGTTGATGTGCATGTTGAGCTTTCCACAGAACATCGCCACCTGTGGCTCGGCCACGGCAAACCCTGTGCCTGCGTTTGCTGCCAGTGCCTGCAGAAGGACAAGAGCAAAGAGAGAAATAAGGGTTAAAACACTCAGTCATCATAAAGCCCATAAAAGCTGGGGAATAAGCTGGTTGACAGACTTGAGAAGCTGTCTGCCCCACTCCCATCTCTCATAAACACCATTCTGCATTATGGAGTCTGATCGGATAAACCAGATTCGGATTATGTGCTGTAATACAGAACTTATAAGACATGAAGTATTGCATGTCTTGGCTGCTGCCAACTCTCTGCTGCAGTGCTGAGAGAGCAGAGGGATTCAGACAGGAGACAAATTAATTGCACCTGGGGAATATTTGGCAGGGTGGATGGTTAAACAAGTGGAGGTTTGATTGGATTTGTGCACAACATTTTTAGCTCTGATGTGCACTGAGTAACTAAGAGGCTTCACACAGAGAGCAGGAGATCAGACGGGGAAAAAAACTGCAGTCCGTCACGCCTCACAAACCAGGACATTCCTAGTTGAAGGCAGAGCTTTGATTGTCTAGACCTCCCGGGACCAAAGTCTTTCTACAAAGTAGAGATCATTTATTCTTCAGAGTAAACAATCCACACACTCTGCATCATCAGGTCAGCTGTGCAGACATATTAGAACAAGATAAGCAGGTTTTTCAAGATATTCTGGAAATATATCCATAATATTTCTTTCTTCTAACGCCATTCC
This sequence comes from Diplotaxodon limnothrissa, assembly GCF_057381915.1. NCBI lineage: Eukaryota > Metazoa > Chordata > Actinopteri > Cichliformes > Cichlidae > Diplotaxodon > Diplotaxodon limnothrissa. The sequence continues at coordinate 35,726,580 of NC_140609.1, read as the reverse complement.
CCATCTTTGTTTACTTGCACACCCTTTGATCTTAACTGTTAGCTTCTGCTATCTTTGTATACTCTTCTCTGTTATGATTTCCTAAACAATATACTGTAGTTCCTCTTTAAGCAAGCAGGAAGCACAAACACCCAGATGCATGTCCTTCATTTGATAACTAAACAGCTCTTATGATATCAAATGGACACATTCAAAGCTACTGTGCAGTCATCTGTTGCACAATTGGCTTTCATGTGGCTCGGTGTGTGTTTAGCATGGGTCGTGTCATCGGCTCCTCATTGAAACAATAAGTCACATCCTGCTAATGTTCACGTGATGCTAGTGGTGCTACTGCACAGGTATCTCATATTAATCAGTGAAGCGATGTAGGTCTGCATGCCAAACTGTCCCAAAGCAGACACTAGGGAGTCTCCAGACAGGGAGTGGAACAGAACTGATGCCCACTTGATTGTCATAATATCATCAGACTGAGTAAACACGCTTCAGCCCCAGAGGGAGATCAAGGCAATGAGTGGCGACACATTTCTGACCATTTGCTGGGTTCTCAACACAGAAAAGATGTGGGCAGAGGTGTCGCCGCTGTAGCACTGAGCCAAGGACAAAACAGCTGAAGAGCAACGCTTGAGTAACAGCGTGTTAGACAAAGCTCTCTGTTTAATTCTGTGCAGGCTCCCAGGCTGACAATGGATGCAGAACAGAGTAGAGTGAGGACAAAACAAGTGCTGTGTAATCAGCAGTTGGCTGTGCTGCGTGATGAGCTGCAGAGTTAACCAGAGCTCAGTCTGCTTGCACACAGACAAACACACATCAACTGAATAAAGCTCCAGCCCAACACATACCTACATAAGTATACACGTGCACATTTAGCAACAAGCACATCCTCAAAACATGTCCGTCCACACAGACTACCTGATTATGCCTTTACCCTGCTCCAATACTCCCTCTCTGAACTAAAATAGGCAATCAAACAAGGAATAAAACGGCAGCAAATCTCAAACGGTTAAAAACTGAACACTAAGATTTAGGTTATTATTACAGTTATTGAACTGTAGCTAGATAGAGGCTTACAAAAACAAATACAGTACTGTATACTATATACATTTTCTTTTCTTTGAATTTACTTCCACTTTGTGTACTTATACACACATATAATAATGTTTTACCTGCTGGCCTAACAAATTCTTCTATTTGAAAAATTTTGTAGACTTTGCATGGTGAACTATGTATATTTTTACGCTGTTAAATCCAACAAACTGTTAATTGTTGAAAAGACAGCAACTAGCGAGGATTGACCTGAACAAAAAATTTAAGCCTGTTTGCTCTCCACCTGCTTTCTCAGGTATTCTCAGAGTGCCTCAGGAGCAGAGAGGTGTAGAGGGGATAGTGACAGCCTGACTACAACTACAAGGTTGCCGTTGAAAAACAAGTGTTGGGTGTGTCTCGACACCCCTTTGACTCCCGCTTTATATTTAATTCTTCAAAGACAACAATAGCACTGTAGGAAGAGTGGAGGCAGTTAATACCACTGTGGTAAATCTGCAGTCACATGCCAGTTTAGGAGCCAGACCTGCACAAAGAGCAGTGCAATGGAGGGCGTCTGAGAGCGCGAGAAGTGACACACAGAAAACTAGCTCCTTTGTGGTTCCTGTCTTTTCCGTGTCACCTTTAGAAAACACACGGCGAAATGCACACTGCTACAGGAGACGTAGATTCCTTTGTTCTTGATTCAACATGTCGCACATTTTGGTCCAACTTTGAAACAGACAATTTTTGTTTGGTTGCGACTCAGCCTTGGACAGTCGCTCATCTGAATGTCATTTCCAGAGCAGTCAAGCACACAACTGGAGTGTCATTGTTCCAGTTCTTTATGTCATTCAAGAACGATGTGCTCTGTCAACCCACGAGGGCCAGCGAAATGGAGGTTATATGCAATAATATTTAATTACGTTCTTCAATCTCGATGTGATTCAACATGAAATAGAAGATCAGGCCACTATTTCATTTTTTAATTTTTACAGTACAGCAGCCCTTTGACTGTCAATTATTTTTGCTGATATTTATGATCAGGGTGTAAAAAAATCCTCATGTAATGTTATTGCTAATTCAGCTCGCTAGACCTGAAGGCTTTATACAAACAGAAAAAACAGATTAGATTGCCTGGAGACATGAAATAATAGATTAATAAGTGGGATTAAAAAAAGATGAGCCTTCAGCATATTTTGAAGAGCAAACGGGAGCGTTGGATTGCACTGAAAATCATGCTGTCTTTTGAGATTTTGTTGGCATACAGAAATATGCTTCGATACAAAATATTTTCTTTGTCATGCGTTACCACCATTGTGTGTGTGTGTGTGTGTGTGTGTGTGTGTGTGTGTGTGTGTGTGTGTGTGTGTGTGTATCTCTATGCTGCTAAAATACAAAAACAATCTGAATGTAATTTTAACTGCTGAGGCACACACCTCACGGACAAATAAGCCACCGCGCCTAAAAAGTCATCGAGCCCTCTCATCTCTCATTACTGACTCACCGTGAGATGTTATATCGTGTAAGTGTGAACACCTGCTCCTGTGCGTAAGCTCAGCAAGAGGGGAGACAAAAGACGGCGAGAGGGAGTGGCAGCTGGAAAAAGGGAGAGGCGGTGAGACAGAGGAAAGCTCAGGCAAATTGGGTAAACAGCAGCAGGAAACATGCGCTGATTGGCTTATATCCCAGCTTCAAATATTATTCTCAAGTCAACGCAGACTGTAATGCAATAAAGAAGGTGGCGTGAACGCAGGAGAGACAGGCGCTTGTCAAAAGCTGTGTGGGTTGAGGATCATTCAGCTCGTTTTCACTCTTTACTCCAAACACACACCAGTGTGTGTGCCACCGCTTTCCCAGTCCGCCTCCTACACACAAACATGTTTTATTGGTCTGCTCTGAGAGCCGAGCCAAGTTCCACATAAAACAAGCTAAGACATGGCAGGGCATGTTGTGCTGTAACGCATGAAACACTGAATGAACACACAAACAATGCTCCTTTTTATTCCCGTAACAGATAAATATACCACAGATATTAGAGCCTGGCCCTCTAAGAACCAAGCTACACAAACAGAGTGTTTGTCGTTTGAAGGGTAAAACATGAGCGAGTTAAAGCATCTATATCTAGTCTACATTAAACCACTGTTTGCTATACATTGTGTACACATTTGACTTATTTATTGCTGTATTGTTACATAAATATAAAGAAACAGAGAAACACTTCTAATTCTCTTTTTACTTCAAAATAATATATTTACAAGATAAATGCTGAACCTAAGTGCAGTGAAATCTCTGTAAAAGATGAATCAACATAAATTTGCAAGGGACAAGATTTTGGGACCAGAAGCATGCTCTCTACGGGGACTGTGGAGAAGAAAATAAGGATGATCGGGTGTTTTCTGATAATGATGCATGATGTAGCATTTTAAAATGTATCTGAATTCATAAGCACTTACTTGTGGCATATGGGAAAAGACATAAAGACATCCACTGTCTTTGCTGAAAGCCCTGAAAAACTGTCCTCCAGAGGATAAGTCATTAGAAGATAATTGATGGTGATTTTCTTTGCTCTGTGTCATTTCCCTTCTCTTTTTACCAACATTTCCTGTTTCGCCCCACTATTTCTATCATGTAATGACAAGAAATGCTGAAAATAATCGACATGACATGAAATGAAATAACAACAAGTCACAGAAACGGTCTAAATGGATTAACGCTTTACATTTACTGAGATGGATTATTTAAGTTCAGGCCATTATCAAGTCTGTGGAGGACATTTTCCCACTGTTTGATATGAAAGGGAGAAAATGATTTTCCATGCAAGCTCTGAAAAGGACTAAATAAAGCCCGATATCGGTAACAATGCAGATTGTGTGCAGAAATAAGAGAATAAGGAAGGTGTAGCTAAGACAGCTGGCACAAAAACATCCCCCCAAAAAAGAAAAGAGAAAGAAACATTCCTTAATGAGGCTTCAGTAAGCCCCTGCAGGACCAGTGCGGGTCAATTATTACATGACCTACCACACAGCATCTGGGCAAAATCCAGAAGAAGCTAATCCAATCTGTGTGTATGTGTATGTGTGTGGTTGTGTGGTCTCAGGTTGACCTGTCAGGCCAGTATGCATGAAAAGCGTGTGAGCTTGGGACACACACTGAGAGAACAGTGGGAAAGGGGAGATGAATACATAAGAGTCATAATCTTCAAAACAGCAGGGTTCGCACCTCAGAGGTGATCCACCAAAGCAGTCACAGAGGTGCAAACTCTGAACGTGCCAAAACAAACTGTACACAAATTTCCTCCGTGACCAGACAGTCGAATAAACGGTGGAGCCTGGCTTCTCTCATAAACAGTTTCTGGTAATCTGCCCATGTTGTGCATAAAAACAGCTACACTGCAGTCAGCTCCAGTGTCAACTGTTCTATAAACTTTTCAGGCCTCACTGAGCGGTGGCAACCGGTCTAATTTTGGCAGAGGTATGGTGAAGCCATTCTCACAGTCTGGCCCCCTTTTAAAAGCAGCTCCAGTACGAGGCACCAGTCAGGATTTCTCATGTTCACAGAATGCTTAGCGTCCATGTGACTCTGCAGAGAAATGCCTGGCATCGTTAATCCACATAATCCTTCCCTCTGGTGACTTAATACTTAAACAAGATATGCAGTAGTGAGAAAGCTGCACTCACATGTACAGGAGGAAAACCTACATGGACAATATACAGGAACATAATAAATGTAATATTGATTTGAGATGTCTTATTGCTTGCAGTAAAATGTGTGACTGAGCAGCCATTGTTTCATTGTGCTAATGTGTGTGGGGGAGCAATTAAAGCACGTTTCTGTATTAGTTTCTATAACAGCCGTTAGTATGGCTTGTTTATTGTTTCTTTAGTTTGTTGCTTCTGTAACTGCATTTTCTTTGAAAGGCAAACATAATTCATTTCCCTTTAAACAATATGCAGTGGTTTGAGTCACTGATCAATAAATACTTTGCTCGGTGTCCAGATTTAGACATGAAAACACCCCCATGAACACGACTAATGAAAAGAAAACATTTTCAGAGAATTTCACTCGTACAGACGGATCTGTGGATAATGTTAGCTCGAAGAAAAGAGGAAGGAGACAGACTTTGGCATTTTTATCTCGTTTAAGTATCGACGGAGCAACTTATGCTGCACAGATCGAAATTTCAGCGGTGACATAAACGCAGATATTTTTCCAAACAAAGCGCTTCATTCGATTCACTTTGGGTGCCGCTGTGGACCGAGACAAGAATCAATGTAACGGACACAGACGTGTTCATGCCGACAGTGATTTGAAGTATGGAGGAGCATTCAGCCTGCTTACGTTTTGCCTATTTAGATTATGAGCTTAATGTGTGCAAAGAAAAGGGGGGTTAAGCTGTTTACCTGAGCCCACTGTGTTGGAGTAAGGTGACTATCACAATAAAAAAGAAATAATGACATGTGTTATAGGAATTACTGTTGGCAGCTTAGAGGAAACTGAATACATGAGGAGTAAGTCTGAGATTAGGAAAACATTATTAAAATGGATATGACAACTTAACAGGAAGTGGGTGACAGTTCAGGGATTAAAAACAAATGACAAAACTTTGATTTATTATCTGGAATTTACTGATTATTTATACCGAAAAGCTGGCAACTATTTCCCCTCGGTCTTATGGTCATGTTTTGCCAAAAGTTTAATTCAATAAGAAACACAGGAAATAGTTTTTTATGAGAAGTGTAAACCACGGAATCAAAATCAATATATATATATATATATATATATATATATATATATATATATATATATATATATATATATATATATATATATATATATATATATATATATATATATATATATATATATATATATATAAGCTAACACACACACACACACACACAAATGTAGCTGTGATTCCTGCCAGTCGTGAAGCCCATGGGAAGGCTGGGCGTGAGCCACTGGCACCATCACTACACAAACAACAGATAACAGACGAGAGGTGGGGGAGAGACTTTCAGCAGCACTGTGACAGTGACATTTTCCTACTGACCAAACACCTCTGCCACCTCCCACCCTCAAAGGGTAGACAGTAAAAGCTGAATAACAAAAGGAAAAAGGTGTCATGTTTGTAGAATTGGAATCCAAAGGGCAAACCCTCACTGCAATGCAAATTGGCTCCTCTGTCTGAGCAAAATGGCCTTTTGTCTTCACCATCTAAAGTGTCCTGAGACTACCCTAGAAGGAAATGCCCTATGAGTCACTGCCCCAAACCAACAGTGCAAAAAATGCATTTGCATTTCAGGGAACAGTTGATTCCAGTTAATGACATTCTCCCCTCTAAAGTCAAAACCTAAACATGTGAAAGTTGCACTTCTGCTTCCCCCTCCTTACACAGAAACATTACTCACTGTGATCTTCCTCTATGAGTGTCCTTTTGTCCAACTACAAAGTCTGCATGTGTTTGAGCGAGTGAAAAAAAAAGTTCTTCTTCAACATTGAAAAAGTCAAAAAATACTTTGAAAACAAAAAAACTAAAGTACAATTGTTTTCAAGGAAAGTTTTTTTGCTCTTGAGTGTGTCTTTCGGTGTTTGTTAGAGTTTAAGGTGACAGGGAGATGCTTCACAGAGGACCGAACATAATGCTTCTAATCACTAGCGGTCACCTCTGTATGGTTCATTAACCTCCCATCACTCACAGCCAGACTGAACCGGACGTGAGAGAAAAGTCTCTTCCTTCTCCTTCAAACTGTCACATGGGAGCGGAAAAATACTCTTACCACACCATTGAATTATCCATGACACACCAACCCCAACCCCAGCCTCAGATAAGACAGTCAGCTTATTAGTAATTCTCTATGCTCCACCTGTGCTTGATTGAACATGCCATTGATAATGAGACTGTGTGGGACTGCTTCAAAGTGTGAAAGAGTAAAAATACAGTCGTGTAACCATATGCATTTCATTTCTCGAGCCAGGAAAATGATTCAAATTTGACAATGAGTTGATCAATTAAGGAGAGTTCAAAGGATGATTGATCTCAGTGAGATGCAATAAGGAAATTTTTACCTTTCTGACTCAAGATGTATCATCAATCCAATTTTCTAACAGCTTGTCCAACTATGACTGAGCCTTTCCGCCCGGATATGTTCAGCACAAGGTTAAGACAGAGACAGACTCACATCTACAGTCAGTTTAAAATCACTACTTAACCCAGTATTTTTTTTTTTAAAACTGTGAGACAGGAGTAAAAGTAGGTTGAAGAAATGTGGTTCATGTGCGTTGAGATTTAAAAAAAAAAAAAAAAAAAAAAAAAAAAGAGGGGGAAAAAAAGGCCTAGAAGACGGTTTTGTGCTTGCTGACCTTTATCTTGCTGAAATTCGAATTGGATCCTTTATAAAAAAAAAAAAAAGAAAGAAGAAAAAAAAACAAAAAAAAAAAACTTGGTTATTCCCACAAAAAGCCACCGAATACCATAACATTCATGTCTTTGGACTGTGGGAGGAAAGTGGAACACAGGAAAAAACCCACAACAACATGCAAACTCTACACAAAAACCCCAGGTGATCAGCACGTTCAAACTCAGAACCTTCTGGTAGTTGTTAGGTTGTTAACAAAATCAGTTGTTAGGTTCTGATTTTGAGCAGTCTGACTGGCTGCTAGCTTTGCATCTGGGATGTGTATGTTTTCATGTTTGAGTGTGCATGTGTGGATCTTCTGAGAACTCTGGTTTAGTCCCACAGACCAAAGACATCCATGCTAGGTTTACTGGAGGTTCTAAATTGGCCTTTAGCTCTGCAATGGACTGAGGACCAAAGTGTACCCTTCTCTTTGACCAACATGAGTGATTTTGTTCAGAGTGCGATACTCTCCAAAACATGAAATATTAGCAAAAATAGGGGGTTACTACACATTTGTTACATTAATAAACAGAAAATAAATATGGGTGTGAAAACCACATTGATATAGTAGAGCCGTTTTCCTTCTGCAACACTGCTCTACTATATCAACGTTATTTTTAGTCTATTGGTAGGTGGCTACCAGGCATCATGATCATAATATATCCCGTCATAATATTCACGTTTTCTGGATATAAATTTTTTTATTGGGAAATTAAAATAATATGTTGCTACAAATGTGTCATTTTAATGGCTCATTGGTGAGTGTTTTCTTGGAAACATGATGACATCATATTTTATACTGATAAGAACTTTGAGGGGTCTAAGATGTACTCAACTTCCAAGATTTTGTGGACTATAGCAAAACACTTTAAAGTTATTTTTTAACTGCAAAGTAAAGTGTTCACTGGTGTTAATCTTCCACATGTTCTATGTTAAAACAAAGTTAACAGTTCCTGAAACGAGCCAGATTTTAGCTGAAACTCGGATCTCTTGCTCTGTAAGGCTGATATGCTTGATTAACGGAGATAAACATCAATGAGACTCTTTTGTAATTAAACTCTAGCTAAAGCACGCGCACTTCGCTGGTTACAGGCTAACAGTTGTGGTGATTGAGCTGTGCGGGTCTGCCTGTATGCCAGGGGGAGATAACATGGCCTCTCTCCAGCTTACAGCAAACGGACGTGAATAACGACTTGTTCAAATGTCTCGTCACTATGGAAACGATCTACAAAAGCATCCCAGCTATTCACACAGACGAACATTGGGTCTGCAAGAGGAAAGAGAGAAGAAAAGAAGGAGAAAGAGAAAGAGGGGAGAAAATGATGGGGTGAAAGATTGAAGAAGTGGAGCAGGGGAGAGCGAGGAGAAGAAAGCAGGGAGACAGATCATTAGAAGCGACAGAACGACAGGACAGAGACAAAAGAGGGTGGTTCAGAAGAAAAAAAAAGAGAAAAAAAAATGGATAAAGAGGGAATGAGGCCACAGTTACAAGAGACTGGCATATGAGCCAGTGTGGCAGAGAGGGAGAAGAGCTGCGAAGGCTGAGTGAGTGGCACTGGGGATAACACAACAATAACAGCTGCTCTGCCCCGTTTGGTGCATTCAGCAACACTCTGTCCTTGTGTGCAAACATGAAAATGACCCTCAGCTCTATAGGATTTTGCACATTTTCCCTGGCGTTCACACATATACAGAGCAGACGTACAGTAAACAAAGCTATATCTGTGCTCGGGACTCTCCTGAACAAAACAAAAAAAAAAGTGCACTCATTGCCATGGCAGTGTGCGTCAGTCTGTTCAGCAATGCCACAAGCAAATACTGCACCAACTGCTGCTGGTTCCTTCTAAAATACTTACCAGACAGTGAGTCACGGCTTGACTTATGGGAGGAATCCTGATCAGGGGAGGTAAATACTAAACAGTGCTAGAGTTTCAGGACAACTGCATGCCACATACACTGTGACTTCAAGAGGTAAAAAAAAAAAACATATGAAATGATTGATCTTAGCTGAGTTATTAGTTATTATTAGTAATGGTCAAGTGGCAACATCGGGGGCTTAAAAAAAGCCAGGGTGGAAGTGCAAAAAACTCCAAGCCTTAAAAACAATTGGTGATGTCATAGTAACCACATCAATCTTCTACATTTAGTATAAGGTAGCGCTAGAGGGACAAAGATCAATTTGTCAAGACAAATGAATCCCAAACTATCCTGACTCGAATAAAAGCAGTTTATAAATTAGAGATGTCACAATATGTTGCCCATGATAGCACTGTTACAAGATACAGTGATGCTGCAACAACAGATAAATTACTAAACACTCATATCAACACCATCTGGGTAACTGAAGAAGAATAAATCACCCAAAACAGGCAAAAGGTAGGAATTTAGTTTTTTTTTTTTTTTTGTGTTTTCAATGTTTTTATTATAGTTCTAGCATGAGAGGTCATGATGTTGAGATACTGCAAGTCAAACTGTGAGGAGAGCCCATTTAGAGCACAAGTAGGTGTAAATACAAATGGATTTGATAATTCAAATACTTCAAAATGAAGCGATGCAACAGCTGTATAGGATTGTGTCAGGTGCTGAATATACTGCACTGCTATTTATCATATAAAAAGAAATTTCTAGGTAAAACTGCAGCATCAGTGGGAAAGTCAGTGTTTATCCAAGTTTACAGTGTGGTTATACTATTTCTGCAATATGTGAAACGATTTAGAGGTGAAGGATTATGGGAAATAAGGTTGCAAAACAGGGCTGAGTTTGACTACATTCACATACATTAGCAAACATCCACCCACCTTTTGCTTATCCAATTCAGGATCGTGGGGGGACTGGGGGTGTATTTTAAATTAAATGGCTGTTGCAAATACAAATAAGGAAGAATAACTAGCTCATTAACTTTACTAAAAACATCATTACCACCACCTGTCAAACCTCCAAGCTGCCCACAAATGTGGTGATTTAACTGGAAAAAGATATTTGGATGCACATAAAGATCTGACTTTTACCAGATGTTCATTCCAGTTGAGAATGTTTTTAAATCTTTCCATGCTGATGTACGATTCCCTGACAGGAATGAAACTAAATTAGTCTGAACGAACATGTGTGAAAATGGAGGACCTGCAAGTCAGAGTATTTGTCTGTTGGCTTTTTGTGGTGAAAAGCCGATGACTGCAAAATCGCTTCAGCCATCAAAGTGAGAGCAAATTCAAATTCACATTGTGTCTGAATGCAGTCTGCTTTAAACTTTTCACAGAGTTAAAAAGATCCCAGGCGGGCTGACTTTCACAAAAGCATCACCACATTGCTTCACCCAGACTCTGTATGCTTAGCAGCCAATTTTAAGATTTAGCTGGTACTCTGACCATTTTTGCAGCTTCCTAATATATACAGTCACTCAATATCATTTCCAAATGTAGCACTGTCAAGCAGCTGGGACCCTATTAGTAGGCCTTCATAGTCACTTCACATTTTCAGTCAAAGCCTGAAAATGCATCTCTTCAAGATGAACTTCATGGCAGCCTCTCACTGCTCAATCATACAAATGCCATCTCTCTTTTTCCCCTCCTTTGCTTGCTATAAACTGCTCTAACAAAAAAAGAAGGCTGACATCTACTTCACTCATGTTTGTTTTCCTCTCCTCTCTTAAAGGATCACCGTATTGTCACAAGAATATTGCCTGCGTGCTGTCACTCTCATCTCTGTACTCCTAACTGTATGCTCCTTGTTATCATTACCTTGTAATTATGCTACGTCTCATTTTAAGAGGTTGTGGACACAAGAGCCGACTAAAAGGCTAAAAGTGGAGAGATACTAGGCCAAGAGGAAAGAAAAAAAAAACACTGTTAATTAGAGCAAAGTACTTTTTTCCTTCCAGTCTTTTCACTGGGGAGAAGGTGCGTCTGGGCTATTTATATGCAGCTCCAGTTGGTGGGCCAGTGGGGTCTTGTCTTGCAGGCTCGCCCTGACCAATGGAGCTCATTCAGAGAAAAAAAAATAAACACTCACAAACTTGATGAGAGTCTGTTGTTTTGTCAAGAGAAACGATCCTCATTAGGACTGCATTTCATTCGATGAAGTGTTACAACAGTGAGCTCAGAGTGGGATTACAACGGTGAAATAGATTTAAAGGTTCATTCGCTTGATAAAGAATTCTACCAGAAAGCTGATTAAAACAGGTAAAAACCTGCTTCTGTGACATTTACATTGCAAATAAGGTATTCAAAGTGATTCCAGTCTGCAATGGCATGTTTACAGGACAAGCAGGTAACATGGGTTTATATAGTGAGTTACCTGATGTTATTGTAGGTAGTGTAAGAGCCGTGTGATATTTACATCATCATTTCATCAATAAATATAGGGAGTAGGCAGCATGGTGGCATAGTGGTTAGCCTCACAGCAAGAAGGTCCTGGGTTTGAATGCACCAACTGGTTGGGTGAAGGATTGTGGGAAATAAGGTTGCAAAACAGTCAGGGTTTTCCCCGTTTCTGTGTCCATTTTCCTCAGGTCTATGGCAGCTGGGGTAAGCTCCACCCTCCTGTAACCCTTAAGTGGATATGGGGAGGTGGATGGATGGAAATATAAGCAGCGTTAAACTCTGTGGTGTTATCCTGCCAACTATCTAAAGCTAATCATGTGGTTCAAGAAGACATGATGTGTGTTGCCTCCTGCACGCTCTTTCCAGGGAGCCCTCTCAACTAAATCAAAGTAATTGCAGTAGTGAAAATCTATTTGCAGCGATCTATCTTCTGCTCTGTGCTACAGGTGAGAAAGGACAACTTCAGACAAAGTGCTGACTTCATTCTCCTGATATTGTCTGTGTTCATGTGGGAAAATGGCTAAAGAAACAGATCTAAGACTTTGAGTGCCTCTGAGATTAGAAAATACTGCCAAGGGTTTGTAGAAGTTCTCACAGCTGTGATGATTTTATCCTATCACTGCATTCATTTGGGAATCCGTGGTGAAAGGCCTTCTGAATGCAGAATGAATTTTTGTGGGTTTTTTTAATTTTTATCGCCAACGCCCACAGTGTTAGTACCCCCAGCTGTGCTGGCAAACTGAAATCGATAACAGGGCTGCATTGTGCATTGCTGCAAATCAACCTGTTTCTTTACTGTACACATGAACATGATCGATACATTCATGGAAATGCTGAGTCTGACTCTCTACACCATACATGAGTTGATAACTAATAACTAATACAAAGGTAGAATTTGCCTTTAGACAGTATGGTTAGATGGTCCAAGTGTATCAGAGACAAAAACACGAGTCCATGCAAAGTGTGCATCATGTATCCATAACCTGAGTCCAACAGGTTAACCAAAGGGACAAAAAAAAAGAAAAAAAAAAGGCCACGGATACGATTAACGTGTCCACTCTGTGACATCACAGGAAAAAGGTTTTCACTCCTCTCCATTTAAATCTTCACGCAGGCTTCCCCTGTAATACATTTTCTCACATGAGTGCTGTCAGTGCTGTGTGGTCACACCATCTTTCTCTCAGCTGTTATCTGTGGCACGTCAGACACACTGAGCTGCTGTTCAGATGCCCGTTTGTTCAGTTACTGATGGCTGACATGAGGATGCCTGCTGCATCCTGTGTTTTATTATTCTTTCATTGTGAGGGCAGGAGCTGCTGCTGAAGCGAGGCGAGCAGAGCAGAGCAGGAGGGAAATGAAGAGCCATTTCCACCACAGCCCCTCTTGACATAGATTTCAGACGGCATTCATCTCCCTGGAATATTTCTCCAACCCGTTCACCTCTCCAGCCCTATCAAACATTGCCTGAGGACCATCCACAACCATCATAATATTGCATTTGGTCTTCCCTCCTACCTGGTTAGATTAGCTACATACAGAGCAGATTGGTTTTTCTCTGGTGGATGAGCGGGAGGCAGCGAGCACAGTGAATGGAGCAGTAGATGGAGGAAGGAAGCAAATTTATTTTGATTCTGCTTGGGGAGTAGAATTTGCAGTGCATGCTGCAAATTTGGGAAGAAACATGTCAAGTGATTGCAAGGGGCTGACTAAAGCTTCCTTGTTAGTCCAATCACTGTCAAGAGAAGTCGGGGAGGGAATACAGCAACAAAGAGGTGCTGAAGGCCAGAGGCAGGGCTGAAGAATGCTACTATTAGAGAATAAAACAGAGTCTGCCATCTATCGCAAAACCATTTCAATAATTATCCATCATGAAAAATTGATCTGCGTCTCTCCTGGGCTGGCTCGTAAAGCACAGCAATGAGCTGTCACAATAGCTTTAAAATGGGAAATAAAGAGACTATAAATTGGTGATTGCTACTTAAGAGTCACAATTCTTACTTTGAGTTTTTTTTTAAATAGGTAATTGAATTTAAGAATTTATCATTTTGTGAAAAACAGCAAAACATGCTGAAAATTCAGAGTCTAAGATCCTTGATGTTTTGTGCACAGAAGGTTGGCATATGGATTAAAATAAGTTAGAGAAATTACTGGAAATAAGTCTGGTGCTGCAACGATCAAGTGATAATTACACCGAGGGCTTTACCCACAGCTTGTTGCTTAGCTGCGAGCTAAACAGGTGCATGATTGCATAAGTAATGTACCGGAGTTTAAACCATTTCTTCCAGGAAGAAGATAATTGCTTTTCATTTTTGCACTAATGACTCAAGGACTGCGATGATTGAGGTCCATTTTCAGGTGAATTTATTGCAGCATCTTCACAGCTGCGCGGTATGCTGAGCATGCGTGTCTCTTCTGCAGAGCTCCTGTCACCACAATCACCCATTCTTCTCTTCTGCCCACTAAAAGCTCTCAGCATGAGCAATCCCTTCAATCCTTCATCCCCCTCCTTTCATCTCTTTTCACTTTGAGTGCTCTGGACAACTCTCTGCTAGCCTATCTCCTCTTCCCTCAGCCATCTCTATACATTTACCTCTCGGCCTGTTTTTCCCGCTCTGTCCGTATGTCTCACTCCCTCTTTGAGGCATGTGAGCTGGCGACCCTCTCAGCCCTCTCTATCCCAGCTTACGATCCACGTGTCCTGGAGCGGATTACATTCTTGACATCACTATGCCAGATGTTTATGACTAAAATAGACATAACATCTAACCTCACCACTAAGTCAAAAGAATGCATATATACTTGGCTTGACAGGAGGCTCCTCTGTTGTAATAATAACAACATTAATAATACGATTTATACTAAAAAAAAAAATGTTTCTTTCCTCACAACTGCTTCCTTCTTGTTACTTACTGCTAAATTTACCATTTTCTCATGTTTTCCCTTCCCTTCAGATTCTTCCTCCCCTGTATATTCTTCTCCCAGCTCTTTCTCGCGAACCAGTGGAGATCAAATAGCCGACACGCTGTCCGGTGTAACATACACATTAGCATGATTAAACTGGCCATCGGCTGCGCATTTATTAAAAGCCCCTGTGTGGGAAGTGCTTTTTAGTCAGTGAGTTGAGTAAACATGGATGGGCTGTGTGTTTGCAAGTGTCATGTGTGTGGTTAGCCTAGTGGCACCAAGGCGGACAAGTTAATGAGTTAATGCAGGCTTTTTGTGAGGGATTTGAAGTCATGTTATGAAGCGATAGCTCAGTTAAAAGTGATAACCAGGCACGGAAAAGCAGGTGGTGGGGAGGACTCCAGAAGTGGCTTCACGGGAGATTTGGAGCTTAGGCAACTGTTAGACGTGGCTCAGCTTGTTTTGAACTATGTGCCTGTGTTTTCTACAGGCCACTTTATGTGGATGCAGACTCTTCCCCTACTTTGTACTGCACTCTCAGCAGTTTAAAAGGGGAGGATTAGACACAGGAGTGTGCCTCCTTCTCGTCTGCTAGAGCATAGTCACCTAATCTCTCATGCTGAGGAGAGGGGATTTTGGAAAAATGACCTGTGCTCCTTCACTTTCTTTAGCTTCTCTTCTTTTCATGTCCTCCAAGTTGAGTGAAAACACAACTGGATCTTTCCTTCCTACCTTGCATCCTTCCTTCCTTTCGTCACTCCCACTCTTGCCTTTTCATTTTTCTGCTGGATGACTTCATGCTCATCAGCATGCAGCACCACACCGCTGCTCCTCAGAACCAGGGAGGCTGGCAGACAGGCAGGCAGACTTGTCAATAAAGGAACCAGTAACAGGGTACCTCAGCAAGGCCTCCAGCCCTGTCACTGATGTCTTTCTCAGCTGCCTGAACTCCCTCAATTAATGAGCATGTAATTGTTGAGCAAGCAGAAGAGAAACTGGGGAAGTGAGGAGGAAAAAGCAGCTATGAGGTGAGAGGTGCAATTGACGAGTAGTATATTGAGAGGAGAGCCGGGTGAAGGAAGCACAAGGACGGACTGTTCTAGTGAACAAAGTAAGACATAAAATAGCCAATTTGTCCAAAATGTGCGGTGCAGTAGAGAAGAGAGCAGAGGAAGAACATAGTGTAGTGTCTAAATCAGAGGGCTGGCGGGGGGAACGGTGCTCAGCATGAGCCGACCTTGACAGCAAGCAGCTTCAAGGGCAACATGGAAATATCACATTCGCTCGCTATAATGCAGCCATGAGTTGTGGTGAGGCCATCCTGGGGCGGGAGTGCAGCCAGAAAACTGCTGGAGAAAGGAGGAGATCAAGGGCATGTAGCAATGTTTCCAAAATGTGTGACAACAGGAAATGATAGCAGCTTACAGATTCACGGTGTATGAGGAGACGGTTGTTGACCTGTCCAGTGATACCAGGGATTTGACTCTGATGCCACAGCCAGTTTTAACATTGTGGGGTTCAGTATTAAGAAACCAAATGAAAAATGCAAACGTCAAGTAGCCTGCCCCGTTTTACTCTGACATCCAGTAAATAGCAAATGGTAGCATTTTGACTACAGGAGCTCCCCCACAGGAGAAGAGACCTTTCCAGCTGACAAACCTGGTTATAAATAAAGTCTAAATGATTAACCACCCCAAAACATCCATGCTTTCTAAAGGATCAGAAAAGTTCAGGGAGAGGTCGGCTATGCTAAAATGTCACTGATTAGTCAAGCGCAGTGGTGCTGAAAGCGGTTGTGTTGCTGGTCAACAACAATGAAACAGCCCAAGAGGTTTTACAACCAACAAAATTCCAGCACTTTCCCTGAAGACACCCAGAAGGTATTTGAAGACTGACCAGCTTAATGTTTGTGACTTTTAGCACTGCTGTTCAAATGCAAATCCCAGATCTGAGTTAATTGGACTCCTCTCTATCACTTTGTCACAAAAGTTAGAGAACAAAATACAACTTTTCAAATGAAGTCATTTTATCATACAAAATATCAAATGTTCATTTTCCCAAATGTGGAGCACTGACAGACCAGCAGTCTGAATCTTACTCACAGGAACATTATCATCAATGAACTGCGAGACAGCCTTCATCATTCTCATATTACAAATTTACATGTACCATAAGCCCTGAGGATTTCATGTTAAAATGGATTTTCAAGAGAAAGAAAATATTAAAAGTCCTACATTTTATATTAAATTCATTTTTCGTCACTTACTGAAGTTGTATTCTTTTTCTCTCTAACTCTGATTGCTATTTGGAGGCATGCTATGGATGGCGACTGAGTTTGACTTTGGCCGCGGCATGCAGTGTCGCTCTCCCATGACCACCCAAGCTGACTTTAAATGAATCTGTGCTCTGATTGCAGAGCTCCCTGCCTCTCCTACTCCCCTGCAGATCCTGAGCAGTGGAGCAGAGACACAGCCCACACGTCTGTATTAGCCTGCGCAGCTCCAGGCAATGCAAGGGAGGCCATCTTTACCAGGGGAACATGATGGATGTAATATAGATATGCTTATCTGTCATTAAGCTCTGCTCTGCTGTCCCTCGGCCTCTCAGCAGGGGGAGAGCAAAGGGATTTCAATCAGACTAGTGAAGATTATAACTCTAGTGAGATGTGCTGAGGCCAAAAGCTAATCAGTCATGTCCCTATAGAGAAGGCACATACTTCACAGCAGGAGCATCCATCTCCAAGCCTGTCTACTACTCGCTTTTTGTCAACTGTCTGACCTTGCTTTGCCACCTCCTGTTCCTTTCCCTGCAGTGTACGGCCCGTCAAACCCTGCTGCGGTATCCTGCTACTTGTCTGGGTGAGATCCCAAATCTAAATCAGCACAATGACAAATAGTATGAGGCTGACAAATCCCTTTGCCCTCACATGACTGGGCCGCAGAGCCTGCCTGTCAGCTCCAAGCACCTCAATAATAGCGCACTGATTCTAAATATGAAACATAAGGATGGAATGTGATGAACACTGAGGGGAGTGGTTGGAGGGAAGGTGGGGAATGGAGAAGGTGGAGTTTGCTGAAGGCAGCTAGCAGCTCACAAGGCTCTATAATTAGCTGCAGAAGATCAAATGACTTTTAATGGGTTTGTCTGAAAACAGCAGACTATTTCAGATTTCTGCTCGGAGCCATATTCATATCTCATCAAACTAATGGAATTCTCTAGAGTGCTTGATTGGGATTTATCTCAGATCAAAATGGCTGATTGAGGTGTGCAGCAGAAGCATTCATTAACTGCAGTTTTGTAATGAAAAAGAAAAAAAGTCCCATTTCAGGCCAGAAATGCATAAAATTGAAATGGCTCTAACAAAAAAAAATTTAATTTACACATAATGTCAAACAAAAGTCCTCCAACTTGTGATCTGACAGCACTTCTAAATTCACGGCTTGATGCGCAGTCATTGTTACTTCAAGAGTCATTTCGCAGTGGGCTGATAGTAACTCTTGTAACAGATAATGGAAACCTATACTGGTCATTGGTTGGAGAATTAAAAAGACAAATACTACCAGGATGATAAGAGGGTCAAAGCTTGGCTAATATCAGATCTGGCTGGATGAAAGTTGGGTACCGAATGCTAAGTATACTTCCTAAAAATCAAGCCCAGAGCATGCAGCAATACCCAGTAACACACACTGTGAGCAGCAATGAATAGGCTCAGGGGACTTTTCAGTGCAGGAACAATTTGCTGATTAATTGAGTAACTTACCAACAGAATATGAACTGCAAATTTTAGTTTAAAAAGGCCAGCTTCACCAACATGAGGATCTGCTGCTTTTCTGTGTTTAATTATAAATAAACTAGAATACTGCTTGACAGAACAGGCATCTTATTAGGGCAGGGGTCAGCAACCTTTAACACCCAAAGAGCCATTTGGACCAGGTTTCCACGCAAAAGAAAACACTGGGAGCCGCAAATACTTTTTGACATCTAAAATGAAGATAACACTGTATATATTGTTTTTTACCTTTATGCTTTGTGTGAACAACTAAGGTGTGTTGCTTATGAAATCCATGAAGTGCTACAGAGAAAATTACATTTTATTTATGTAATTAACACATTTTGAACTCCTAAAGAACAAAAGGAAAGACATCCAGCTGAACTAAAATGATCCAAACAAAAACTGTTGTGGCGGGGCGTGGTCGGCAGCGCCGCTGCAGGGGAGATGGACGCACCTGAGCGGCACCCGCAATCACGCCTCGCCGCCTTAACGTCTGTGCTATCTATGCTGTTGTGTTGGTATGTGTCGGGCTGTGAGCTGCAAAGCTACAGCCGGCTGTATGCGTACAGCAACCGTGTGTGAAAAGTGGTCAATAAAGAGATGCTGAAAAGCGTGTTCATGCAAACATCGTCGGGTCTGCCGTGATATGTTTACAACGACACTTCTGTTCCTGAACCTCTGCGCACAGCGTCTGCAAATCGGGGCTGTACGAAGTCACTTTCATCTTTACGCAGGACTGTAAGCTGTCATCTGTGAGGCGTGAGCGTAGAGCTGGGCGATATAAGATTTTTTCATATCACGATATGTTTTTTTCATTTCAGGCGATAACGATATCTATCACGATATAAGCCAAATAACTATATTTGTAAGATTTAAATGTGCCGTTGCTCACAAGTAAAATGTGAAATAATCAGCAGCTTGTTTTTATTTAAATATTTATTTCCCATAATAAGTTCAACAGGGTAGATGTACTTAAGGAACATGAGACTTTTTCAGATAAATAAAGGCAAATATTGCAAAATACACAAAAGGCAGCCGCTAAAGCGTTTAAGTTTCAAAATAGAACAAACGAAATAGACGACTAAATTGTCAATTCCACTTATAAACAAAATATTAATTCTAAAAATAAATCTTAGTTTGTTTTACAGAAGAACAGACAAAATTGACTAACTTTTGTCAATATCAAATAAACTGAGAACTAAAAGGAAATTCTCAATCTCTCCTTGTTGTATAGCTTAGCTTTTCAAACAGTTTTAACAGTTACTTTAGTCTGACAAAAGCCGAATGACGAATTAGCGCTTCCAGTCAGAGACTGAGGCTACGTCCACACGTACACGGGTGTTTTTGAAAACGGAGATTTTCCGTTTTCATTTTAAAAAATAATCCCGTCCACACGTAAAGGCAGAAATGAAGGAAAACGCTGGTATGAACATGCCAAAGCAGCAGGTGGCGCTAGATTCCTAACCATGCAGAAATGTTGGCCAATCAGAAGTCTAGAAGCCTCGGTGGGAAAAAGTAAACAAAGCTGGGGCATAGAAGCAGAACCGAGTGGTATGTGTGGAGGGACAGTAACTGTGTGTATATGTAAGCATTTAAACACTGCAGAGAGTAGAATTAACAGTAACAGTATTGTAGAAATTCATTTCACCGAAACAATAACGTGGCGCACAGTGTGACGTCAAAAAATGCGCACACCTTTGACGCTGCGTTTTCTCCGTTTTTCTAGTCCACACGTAAATGCAAAAACGGAGTTTTCAAAAATATCCACCCTGGCCGGAGTTTTTAAAAATCTTCGTTTTCAGTGACCAAAAACGCCGTTTACGTGTGGACGAAAGGTGCAAACGCATAGAAAAATCTGCGTTTTCAAAAATACCCGGGTACGTGTGGACGTAGCGCATGCACCAGTTTATTGTATTTCCAGACTTGCTTTCGGCACAATTTACAGTGCACGCTACTCTGTTTTTTGTCAGACTTGAAATAGCCGAAATACCTTCACACTACGGAACTTCTATGGCTCTTCCGTTTGACAATCTCTCCGGCATTGGAACCATCATCTGTTTTCTCTTCGGTAACCTTCGGTCACGCTCGGTTGATTTTTCTAGTCGGCACACTAATTTCCTCCATTACCCGGGCGGTACGGTGGCTGGCTGCTTCCCAAACAAATACACATGTGCGGCTTGGCACTTGTGCTGTACGTAACAAGTCACGTGACGTGACGCTGCGGCTGTGATTGGTTCGGCTCTGCGCTACTTAATTTGGATTGGCTGGTTTTTTTTTTGGTTTTTTTTTTTGTTTTTTTAAGAGGACAAGAGCGGCGAGGTCTATCGCGATAGGTTAATTTTTCTATCGAGAAAAAGTTATATCGCGATACATATCGTTATCGTTCTATCGCCCAGCTCTACGTGAGCGGTGTCTGTTTTTAACATAGTTCACGGTGGAGAATAGCTGCTGACATAATTTGGATCCGAAGATCCGTAACTGGCCTACCTGGGGTTGAAAGTCTCGATAAAGGCACGGCGTTTCGCCGGGTATACCGGCTTCCGCGAGTGTGACGCTTATTTTGAGCGATGAAAAAAAATAATATAATATAATTTAATTTTTATATTTCAATATTACAATAATCTTCCAATTTAGAACTACAAGTTAAAAAATAACTAACATAAATAAAATACACTTCAGATTTATTTTCCCAAACCACGCGGAGCCGCACTATAAGGACTAAAGAGCCGCAGGTTGCCGACCTCTGTATTGGGGCATTGTGAAAGAAATATGATTTGTAAAGACAAGTTCAATTCCTTCAAAATGAAAATTGAAAAACACTGAAAAATAATCCCCATTCACAAGTCTGTCCTTTTGCCTACCTGACCCTGTAAAATAAACATATATTCCTAAAAATATTTAAATGTAAATATCCTGAAATACTCCCTTATTTCCAAACTACACTACATTCCCATGTTTTAGCCTGTCCTTAATCTATACAACACACAAAAATCTATCATTTATTCCCATTGTCAGGGCAGGGAGGGGATCGGCAGCCTGTAGCTCTCCACCATGCATGAAGAACTATTACTGAATTAATTGCAGTGCATGAATATAGGAGCAGAACACATAATTATGGGGGCGCAAAACTCAAAGGAAAAATGTTTTTCTGTATTCGATCAAAAGAAAAAATACATCTCATGCTTCAATGCCAGGTTTTCCCTTTTCACCTTCTCTCTTTTATGGGTACAATCTTCCCTTGTTATGTCTTAGTCCCCAGGGGAGCATCCTACAGGGCTGCTGTTTGTCCTTGGCCACGTTCTCCTTGAGAAAGTGCTGTATCAGACTGGTTGCTAACAGGGCCGTCACAAAGCTCGAGTACCAGCGATGGCGACGGCGGCAGCAGAAGCAGAAGCACCCGAAGCAGGCCTCTCTCTGGGGGTATATAGTTACACTGCAATGCTTCTATCTCTTACTGTTCTGACATTTTCATCTCTTTACACACACAGAGGAGGGGAGGGGGCAAAAAAAGGATAAAAGAAAAGGATGAAGTCTGTGCTGTCCTTGGTTTCAATTTGGATGATAGCATTTCTACTACAGGCACAGAAGCAAAGTGGGAAGAGATATGTAGGAAGCCCAGTAAGCAGGAAGACGGACAGGGAGGGAGCTGGAACTAGCATGCTCCGTTTTCCCTGGCAGCGGGTGGAGCATTTGTGCAGTGCTCTCAGCAAAACAGAGCACTGTGGCAGCAAAATAGCTTGCCAGTCATTCAGCCTGCTTATCAAGACAAGACTACCACCTTTCCCCCATTAACCAATCAAAAAAAGGCACTCTGTGCTTATACCTGTGCATGCAGTTTAAGTTAAGAGAAAAACCTTATCAAATGGGACCCAAGCCATCCCAAAACAACAGAGCAGTCACTGTGTCTGTGATCATCCCCATCATGCCCCAAAGCACGTTCAATGCGACACCAAGACACAACACACCAAAAGATATGACCTCCCAGCATGCTGCAAGCACACACCGTGGAAAATAATGACAGACACAAATATAGCCACACACAAAAAAAAACAACCAGACCAGCCCACAAGCTCTCTCACACACAAATAAAGAAACGAAAAATGGCATCCAAGAAAAGACATCAATTATGATTGAAGTTTGGAAAACTAGGTCTGATTTCACTCCTCTTGTTTGCCAAGAGACGAAACTCAGTTGAAGATGGGTTCAAACAGATTGAGGGGGGGAGGGGGGGAGGGGGGAAGGGGGGGGGGGGGGGCAAAAACCCCCCCAAAAAAACAAAACACACACCCCTTGAGTAATTTTTGCATGCAAACAGCAGGAAACAATGCCTGGCACACAGTTAAACTGGCTCTTTGATTCTTTGCTGCCTGCCTCTATCTTATCCCACTGTGTGCAAGTAAAAAAAGAAAAGAAAAGAGGAAAAAAAACCCCCCAGACAAATCAGTGCAGAGGCCTCGCTCGCGCCTGCACATGACTCATTGATCTGCACACCTGAATAAGACCAGGAGCGAGGGGAGGGGACAGTAGACAAAGTCCTCCTCTCATATGGACAAGCAGGGACTAAGGGTGAGACAGGTGGGGCCATAAGCACAGACACGAGTGCACTGTAACTCATAGATAGCACACCAGATATTTTATTCATGGGAAGAAAATTTCAAGCAGCAAGAGTGACTCACTGAGCTGCGGGGACACACAAACACACACAAACCCACGTTCAAACCGAGTAGGGGGTTGACAGGGTTTATCCAGCCCACACTGACTGACTTCTCTTTGTCAAACAGAAACTACATTAAAAAATAAAGTCCGAAATGGCAGGGCTCCTTTAAAACGGATTAAAAGGCATGTGTTTGTCTGCTGAACTCGCCACAGTGTATAGTTACTTTCAGTGCTATCACAGGAACAGAGCTGCTCACAGCACAATAAAGTGAGGCCTTTGGACTTCAGGCTATGCATTCCTGAGCACTGTGGCATACAAACTGACATCTTGGCATCTGTGCTGAGCCAGGCTATTGTTGAGAATACACAGACACAGGTGTAGTGCCGTTCACCTTGACTGCATATACATGGGGTAGATTGTTATGGCTGTGCAGATTGTCCTACATATGGCAGAGGGCCTGATGCAACTTAAGTGATGTGCAGCCATGGGTGTCTTGATTTGAACCCACTGACTCTGAGCCAAGTCCCCATCGCCCAGGATCTCTCACCGAGAAAAACTGACTAAATATGTGATGAGCAGAGCTGCAAGAGGACTCGGGTGCACAAACACACACCCACACGCAGACACATTTCCAGTTGCAAAAAAGAAAAAAAGACAACTCTGCTCACTTTGGATAATTAGGGCGCACGCAGAGCCTCGGAGACAAAGCCTGGCATCGTGAGAACAAGGCTCGCCTGATGAGGCCTCTCTATTTAAATCCTTGGGATGAGCCGCGAGTGTGTCTGTCGATGGAATCGCTCCAGGAGACATGCACAAGCTTGGAGGAAGAATCAGCCAAGAATCAGGCAGTGAAAAGAAAGACGGAGAGACAGACGGAGACAGAAAAGTCTAGATGAACCGAGTGGCAGGAAGGTATCTTTGAGGAAATGAAAGGTTAGAGATTAAGGGCTTAGATTCAATCAGACATACCTTCCTACTGTTAGCCATAGAGCAGACTTCAGTGTTGAGCGAACGCCACTGATATTACACACAGGTGACTCACTGTTTTCTGTGCCACTTTGAAGTCAGTTTGCCTCTGCAGGGTGTGGAAATGAGGGTCTCACTGTGTGGGCGAGTGAAATCAGTGAGCGTATGAGTGTGTGTTGGGACAGGGTTTCTGGGATTAGTACCGTTCCCTTTGCAGATCTATAAGCACCCAGTGTTTCTTGTCACTAAGAGGATTCTTGGGATACGGGGCTGTCCCAACAATTGAAAGCAAGGTTTTAGGTGCTAATCTACAAATTCAAGGGCGGGTGAGGCTGATGCTCTGCTGATGGAGCACATGTCACCGCCTTCACCTTGACTGACATGGCTGAACGTGGAGGTCAAAAAGGCAATCTTTACAGCTTACAGAGCAAAGAAAAGCACCAGCCTATGGAAGGCTTTAACTGTGCTCCACCACCCACTATGTTATATTGACAGATCATTATCAAATGCAAATGCTCCCAGATAAAACATTGCCAGCAGTCTTTGTCCTTATTTCTGCTGGGCATCGAGATCCCCTCTGTATGGTAAGGACACCCTGGGTTGTCTCAGGCTATTCAAGGACACACAAAAGGCCTTCATAGGAAATCATTCAAGCCTGCTAACCGACAGCTCCATAGCTCCCGCCCCAACAATCACAACCAAGTGGGGGCAGTCATTCACATGCAATTGTTCACTATCAGCCCATATCCAGAGCAAATACACTTGAAAGCACACTTTAATATCAGCTTGCCTATAAGCACGCACACAGGCTTTGGCTTATGAGAAAACATTGTTGAAAGAGGAAAAAATCTTCTCTCGATTACCTCTGCTCGTCCATTCCTCTAAGGCTATTCTGACTAATGCATGTTTGTAAACAGAGTTTTGCCAAAGTCACTCTACTAGCATGAGTTAGCACTGCTGTCTCTTCCATACAAGTTCTGTCTTGCCTTGAGCTTAGAAACATGATGATGTATCTGATGCTACAGGCCAGCTTGAAGGAAAACACTAACATTTTTTAATGACAGGCACAAAAATGTGATGTGGTGTTGCATAACACTACATTTTACACTGTGTGCGTTGTGATAATCACTGTTTGCTAAGTAAGTAGAGAATAAAATGTACTGAATGTAATAGCTGTTCCTGATATTCTGTATTCTATTAATCCAGTGGGAGCTATATTGGCGAATGCCTGTGTGTGATGTAATTCTCTGGGTAAACCTGCTTCTCATTTCCAAATTATCTCCAGAAAAGATGCAGCTGTTCACTCATGATTCTCCACAAGTGAGTGACATTTAAATAAAAACCCAGATTCTTGTTTTTTGGATCTGAAATGAAACGGTCAAAAAACAAAACAAAACACACACACACAAAAAAACAAACCTCACTGCAGTAAACCCTGCAATACAGAGATGGCCAGATGAGAAAGCTAACCTACAGCTGAAGAAACAAAAGCTCACAATCTGCCACTCTCACAGGTATTCAACAAAACTAAACTGTTTGCACAGCTGAAGTCAGCAGGCTACTCCCGAAACACGAAAAAGGCGGAATTACAAAACGAGAGAGCAGTTTGGCAATCACAGCAGAAACAAAATGAGGAACAACGGAAGGTGAATACTGGATAAAAGGGGAAAACCATGTCTGACAAATGGTCAGTGTGATTCTTAGAAGCTTGACAATCACAACTGAAAAGAAATGAGGAACAATGGAAGGTGAGTATTGGATGAGAGGGGCAACAACCATGTCTGAGCAACAGTGAGTGATTCTTAGAAGCTCTCAGTGGCTTCAGCTACCTTAGCTGTGCGTCCACAACCTCATTAGCATTGCCCAATCTCCACACACCAGCGACTCCACTAGCAAACAAAAGCAGCAGTGAAAAGGAGGAAGATGGCTGCTTGGTTCAAACTACTGATATTTATATTGAAAGGGCAAAACAGCTTGACTTCATTATTGTGTCTGTTTAGATACACCTCAGTGTTCAACTCAATTCTTAGAAAAAAGCTAACCTTTGTGAATATGTATTTTACCTTAATAAATTGAGCTGTGAGCTGATGTTGATCCTGAATAGTCAGATCATAAATTGAATAAATACATTGTAAAATATTTATCCCTTGGGGTTTGTCATCTTATTTCTTCAGCTCTAAGGCATTTTTATTTCTGTTTTACCTAACAGCAGCATAGTTTGGTTCAATATCAAATCTTTTTCTTTGTGAAGAAAGTGTATTTGCAAAGAAGGCAGGTGCAAAAACAAATATGAATATCCATATTCTGTCCATGCAGTGTTTTACTGCAATAATCCAACAAAGAAAAAAGGCCCGTCCTCCAGGACACCCATCGATTAAACCACAGGAATCCTCAGCATGTGCATTACAGTCAAGATGCAGAGCAGCTTCCATAAATTTCTGAATTTAATCTGGATGACTGATCAGGAAATTCATTGATTTCATCCATTAATCATCTCAGGAGAGTCTGTCCTGTATCGATCAGCACGTCCGTGTGGTTAGTAAGGCTGACTGAGGAGGCAATCATTGCAGAGGGGAGAGGTCTTTGTAGAGTGTGCAGCAGCATAGATTTTGTTGGGGACATAATAACCATTATTTCCCCACACACAATGCCAGCCAATACCGCCTCAAAATGGCCGAGGTTTTTTTTGGGGGTCGCAAATACAGGAGAGAGAAACATTCCCTGCTAAATACAAGTGCCAGGAAAAGATAACTCGTTAAAATGTTTTGTCATGGCTGCTTCCACAGTAAGCAGCAATACTTATGCTTAACCTCTGAGGGGGAGGAGGGTGGTGGGGCTGTTTGCTGTGAAAATGGGTGCATTGTTATCCACTGACACACACGTCTGACACTGCAGGCATCACAGTTTTGGTGAGCCAGCAGGAAAATAGGACATCACGTAGATAAGTGTGCAAGTGTGAGAGCGTGAGTGCTTGAACAAGGAGACCAACAATTGGACCATTTGTGTCAAACATATCAACTACTGAGAGGTAATTCAGTGCTTCTAAATATATTATCCACTCTATAGAGCAGGAACTCAAGTCTGCTATAAAAGGTGGACATCCTGTTGACACAGGAAAAGCTACAATTAAAATAGACTGCATAGGTAAAAGGATACCCCTTTCTGTAATATCGTCTATACATTCATGACGTACAGCAGGCTGCATGACTGTGTGTGATCCAGTGCAGAGGTTCTATGTTTCCCTAAATGCCTGACTAAGCACCAATTGTCTTTTGTTTGATCTCTGCACCAAATCCTGCTATAGTTCTCGTTATAGGACATTTGAGCCCCACGCTGGTCAACTCGCCAATAAACTGCAATCAGTGCATCAGAATGAATTAAAGGAAGTAAACTGAGTAATATTTAAGTAGTTTTAATATGTATGAACACAAGGCGAAGCATTTGCAACTATAAAAAAAGCAGGTAACAAAAATTTCATAAACCCTTTCCTCCCTGCTGAATTCATTCCGCTACCTGTGGGAATCCGAGTGTGGAAGAGAAAAAGTCTTATCAGTATATTTCACATCAACCAAGGTAACATAGTGTATTCATTAGAAGATCGGCAAAGCTTAGCCGTAAGTACCTCATGTGAGGACAGGGCAAAATAATCAGCTTTTGCTTGAGGCTACCACATTGGTCTTTGGATCTTAGACTAACCTGGTAGGCCTACACAGTAAATCAGGAAACATTTCTTCTCACATACCTCAATGTAGCCGGCCAACGTTGGAACCACAATGCCCAAAATAAGGACAGATATCGCTGGGACCGAACCCATCTTCCAGGATCTCGGATAATGCTACTGTAAATAACTTATATCCTGTGAGCTATTTCTGTAAGGTGACCTCCGAGAGAATAAAGACCAAATCAAGTCCAGGGAACAATCTGATGATCAGACCCCGACGAGCGAGACGAGTCCTGCTTCGCTTGTTTTGTTACCCGAGCTCGACAGAAAACGTTGGAGGGGGGGCTGACTGTCGCTCTCCTCTGGAAATGTGGATTGTGTGTCTGTGGCGCGGCTGATCTGCCCCTGCTGCCTCCTCCCTCCCCTGGTTCCTCTGATCCAGAGCAGTGCGCACTGCGCCATCAGGCGGCTAGCGCGCAAACACCATCCACCCAAAAATATAAAGCACATTAGAATTAACAGCTGACGCAAAATATTGGGACACTTATTGGAGGAATAATGTCATTTACTAAATGAAATATACCTAACTATATTTATCTGCAGTAAGCTGTGGGCTATAAGACTTCTTCACTTAAAGACGAACTTTTTTTTCAGACAGTGAGCTTTTGTGCCAACGTTTCCGGAAACGAGGAATATGGGCGAGTTTCTTTTTCATGTGTCACTTAAAGTCAGTACCGCTGCATTTTTATAATAATAAATGTATACATAAAATTTATGAACACAACATGAAAGGTAGCAGCATTACTGGTCACAACCACTTGGCTTGTACTTTATTCGTCTTAAAAGCTTGAGCAGAATCCCGAAGCATAATTTTAACCCATCTGAATCTTCAGGTTTGCATTACTATTACTGCACCACATATGTGGAGTACAGTTGGCTTTAAAATGTTTACATAATAATAATAATAATTTGACATAATCTCTACACACATTCTTTTACACACATTTACTGACATACTGATGCCAATGATTTAATATTTTTAACAGATTAGTGGAATAAGCTTTTACATACTTAACTAAAAGAAAACAATGCAACAATACTACACATATATACGGTGTATATAATGCATATATAATTTGCAAACCTTTGAAACAGATAAAATGAATAACTCTTAGGACCTAAGACCTCCCACACATTTTGATGAATATAAGTGTATAAATAAATTGGGGGCAAACCAACAATTACCTTATAGATAAGAATATCCCAGTGGTTGAATCCACCCAACCCATGCATACAATGTTCAGCGGTGAATAAGAGTTTTAAAACTTGTAACGAACCTCAGTGCGCTTGATAGATGGAAACTAGCATATGTAGGTCTTCCCTGGACACATGCATATAAGTAACATCACTGTAATCAAGTCCAATAATAAACGTGGAAACTACAACGCTCTGTCTTGCCTCAAATGAGAAAAAGGACTTTCTTCTAAAGTAAAACCCAAGTTTCAGTTTATATTTCTTGACCAGCTCCTTAATGTGAGGTGTAAACAATAGTGAGTCATCAATTGTAATTTCAAAGTACTTGTACTGAGATACTAACTCAATCTCAGAACCTTGAACTGTAGTAATACATGAAAGGTTCAGTTTTCTAGTTAGATTTCTAATTTAAGAACATCACTTTAGTTTGTTTAGCTTTCTTTTTTAGCTTTTTAAATCAGAAAAGTTATGCTGTAATGTTGTGAATGGGACTGAAGCTGAAAGAGAGCATGGCTAGGAGTACATCATCATATGGCAAACAAATAAACAGTCTTGTACATGTGGAGGTCTGGATGCCAGGTCTATGGAGACATTCAACCTGAAAGCTCTGAAGAAGCTTTCAGGATTCTTTTGGGCATCTCTGTCTTTCCTCAACGGTCCATTTGGCAAAACTTACTAATTTAGGCTGTTAGCTAAACAGAACATGTTCAGGAAAAAGCACTTTTCACTAAAACGATACCCGTTGATACTTGTCTTGTTCATAGTATTTGTATACAAACATAGTGAATAGACTTTGACTATTTTACAAGATTGCAAATGATGTGAGCAGCATGCCTCAGTTTTGAACATAACATCACAGAAGAAAATTAGATTTTCTTTGTTTACATAAGGTAATTATAAACACACAGTCGCACACACATGCAGCTTGGGTGTTTTGTGACTTGAGTTTGTTTTACTAGAGTGTCAGTTCTATTTCTCTCTGATGGTTTATTGAAAAAAGCCTCATGTAAATTTGATTTTTGCTCCAGGCAGCATGCACGGATCGGTTATTAATTTTTATAACATCAGTTGTTAGATGTGTCAGAGCAATTCTAATTTGCATATGTTTTGATTAATTTTGGTATGTGTCAGTTTGATCCCCAGATACCTGAGTAAAAATACATCCAGAAAAAAAGAGAGATAATTAATTTCCTGTTTCGGCTTGCCAGTTAATATAGTCCAATGAGAATGCAACAAATGACATGTTTACTTTGTTGTTGTTGTTTTAAAATTATTTATTTAATAAAAAATTGCTTTGGCTGTATAAAATAAGTTCACTTGAATGTAATGCTACCTGTTAATTAATTAGTTATCTGAAGGCATTCAAAATCCAACGTGAACTGTGGAGTTACATTTCAGAGGTTTAAGGAATTGTCTCAGTATGAAGTAACCAAACTCACAACGAAGTGTCAGTTTCCCCCAGTTAAGTATTTAGTACTCATTCATTACATGAAATCAGCAGGATCTAGTGGGTTTGTGTTGTGGACTTGATGTCAAATATAATCAGACCCATGAAGTCAATCTAGCAGTCATTATAACTTCCTGGGTAGACATTACAAGTAAGATTTAGATCATGGATGTCAAACTCATTTCATACTGTGGGTCACATACACTTTGATTTTAAGTGGCCTGAACCAGTGAATATATATATATATATAAATAACAGATGTGAAAAAACAGGAAGTTTTCTGTGATTTCCCTGTTTATATATTACTCATTTACTTTGGGATAGTATGAATGGCAATGAGGGAAGTGTTTATCAGAAGCCAAAGCTGTAAAACTTATGAAAATACAGTTAAAAGTTAAACATTTATGCCTTGCTTCACATTTCCTAAAGCCAACCTAGTGGACTAAATTGGATTCCGTTCTGGCCACCGGGCTTTATGTTTGACACCCTTGATTTAGATGATTTCTCATTCTTGTTGGCAGATTCTCTTAAGCATACTAGGAAGCATCACCAGGTTTATTCACAGATACTCAGTGTTTCAGTCTGGGTTTCAGCCAAACCACTTGAGGACAGTGAGAAACTCATCTTGAAGTTTCTTGCTTCAGATCAGTTCTAGCCAATCTCCCTGTTGCTGTACTTTTTCGAATAGGTACGAGATGGTTTTCCTCAATAAAAGTCATTTGAATGCTCTTCAAAACACACAAAGCAGGGTTTCACATATCTTTTACAGTCTATTCTGTGCAGCGGCTCCACCATAAAAGGCAAAGTCGTAATATTTTTCTGCAGTGAGGTTATTCCACTGACAATCTTGCTCATATACTTACTCCAGGCTGTTATCTGAATGAGGAGCTCAAGTCTTTCCTAAATTGCTGCATTTCACAATTATGGATGGCCTTCTGTTCAAACACTCAAAGTTCTCTTAATGGTTTTGTAAAACAAACAAACAAAAAATAACAGGAAATGACAAATGGTGGGTGATTGAGCATAGACTGAAGTGCAAGAATCAATGATTGTTTATATTGCACTTGATTGAAGTGATGGCAAATCTACTTTTATAGCAATCAAACAAAGCAACCACTGTGGTGGCCTAATTTCTTGAAGGTTACAAACGTTACTGGATCGCAAACCCAGTAGTATCATACTAGAATAAATAATTTTAATACTGCATTAAAAGCGAGATAAACATGAAAAACCTCTACCAGGAGTATTTGGCTCTCTCTAGTGGAGATCTAAGGGCACTAGCATTACAACTATAAGAGCAATATACATATTCAATCCCTGTAATATTCTGGATACTTATAATTGAGCTATTTATATATATTAGAGCTATTTCTTTTATTATTATTTAACTTTGTACTATATTGTATTATTAAACTTCATTTAATCTGTTACTGTTCTTATTGTTTTGCAGCAACTGTAATCACATAACTTACGTAGGAATAAATAAAGTATTCTGATTCTGCAACATCATTGCAAGAAAAACAGGCATTTCATTGTTCCGGTAATCAGCTTCAAAAGACACTCAGACATTAGTAATAGAATTGTGTGAAACTAAGAATTAGCACATAGAAAAGATACTCTGTTGCAGGTGGACATCGGACCTTTTCAGGCCAAAACAGTAACAACCGGAAGTACCGGAAATAAATCTGTATTACAGCTAAATTGACTTGATGATCGTTACTTTCTACGCGTCCACGACAGGGAATCGACCAGTAGTGCTTCCAGTGGTATTTAAGTCACAACTCCACTCTTTAATAGACATAAAAAATATTTATATGTACAAATAAAGAGATTTATTTGTATATTCCACATATGGATGTGGTAAAAATGTTACCACAACTTTGAAAGGTTGCGAATCGCCTCTGTAGATGTGATTAAATATAATTGGATGACCACAGGGTATAATTTTTTGATTGGCTATAAATGAACTGCTAAAACTGAAATGTTATAACTAGAACGAAAGGAAGTTACAACTATAACATCAGTGTTTATTTTAAAATAATTTATATGTCCTCTGAATACAAAAAACATTTTGTTAAAATAACGTCTTAAACTAACACACCCGCCTGTTCTTAAGTAACTAACTGCCAATCAGAAACCACGAGCTTGCGAGTTACCAGGCAGATTATGTTAATATATGCAATGCGGCCATCTCTGCAGCTACCATTCTGAGGTAAGAACAACTTGTACGTTTTCCAGAAAATTAAAGAAAACCCGGGACTGATTAACGACCCGTTCTGTAGCTCGATCGCTTCGTAGTCTCTCCGTTACTGTACATTAAATGTGCGGATTGTTTAAGCGTAGCTAAATCGGTACAAAATGTATTTTTTTCTGTAGGTCTCTTCAGATGTAGCCGTTGTTGTTAGTCCCACCCAAAATGGAGCCTGTTCTTCCTTGTTCACAGTAGACTTGAAGGGCTGGACTCAACTAGAAATGGGGGACGGGTGGGTCTACCCAAATAATTCAGGCCCTTAGCGCTTCAAAACCAATGTTCCTAAAAAATGTAAAATGTGGTCCATGTCATTCAGCTTGACAAGTTATGTTTGTCTCAAAGTGCGGCCTTACATTGGGACTATATGAGCGTAATGCTAATGTAGCAGTGCAGTATATGCCCGGGTTTCTACAGCACTGGTTTTTGTGGTATGGTCCGGTTGGGACTGAGAACCTGCGGGGTTAAAATAGGGGGGAATTGAATCTAATATTGATTATACCAAGTAGATTTCTGAATGACTTTACCGAGACATGATTTTTCACCGTGGTTTTTGTGCCGATGTGCGGTTGTATTTAGACACAGTTTTCCGGGCGGCCTTGCCGGCAAACCGCCTTTTCCCTCGTACCCCCGCTGAGAGTCTTGTGTGTCCTTTCTGTGCACGAAGAAACATGCTGCCTTTATTTTGGCTTGCATGCTCTGTCACCCGAGCGAAACGCTGTCTGGCGAGCCAAAATTTCAGCTTCAAACGGCCTATGGGCTCGTATCTTTTTCCATGTAGCCCAAAAGTGGCTACTGCAGTACTCCATTGTTGCAGCTTCACAGCTACTAATACAACAAGTATAATATGACATCGATGAAGGTGTGACAGACACCCATTCATAAATATACTTAACAATATTAACATTTCTGTAGAAAAAAAAAAAAAACTGCAAAAAATGTAATTCTGAATGCTAGTCTATGATTTTAGACGTCAAACTACCAATGACATGAGCGTCTCCCCTTCTGTATTAGCTATTCTATTTATCGTTATGTTTTGTTATTTTAATTAAAATAACACAAATCCTCTTATCTCTGTGGATTGCAGACACCGTGGCTGTCTAAGGAGGGAAGTTATCGTTGTGGTGAAAGGCCTGGCACCTTGCTGCCATGGAGACCAAGCAGGAACCCTCAGCAGTGTGGAGTCAGACTGTTAACAGTGACTCAAGCAACGGCACACAGGTCCACCGTCTTATTTGATTTGTCTGAACAGCTACAGCAGAGTCATACAAACTGAAAAGATGCAAGATGTGTAATAATAATAATTTAAGCATGTTAACAATTGATCTTTTGCACACACCCACTTTCTGTCAGCTGGCACAGGTGGCTGCTAAATCGTCAATTCACCATTTACTTTTATGGAAAAGAGTGACCCATCTAAATAAATGTTTCCTGCTCATCAAATCGGATGTAATATTGCTGCAGATGGTTCAAAGCTTTTGTGTTATGTATACACATGTTGCAGGTGCATTTTGAAGGTGGCACTGTGGCCCAAATAGTGTACAGTGGGGATCAGGCAGACAGAGGACAGCAGCAGGTGGTTTATACAGCAGATGGAAACTCCTATACCTCGGTAGAGTCTGCAGAGCACACACTGGTCTACATACACCCTGCAGATGGCACTCAGGTAAGATGGGATCTTATTCAGAGGAGAGATATTTTTATCTGACATTTTAGGCATGAACATGCCATGTGTAAGTAGGACGATATGCCCTGTTAGGCAGGCAGTGTTTGGTGTTTAATACAAACAGGACACAATGTGTTAACTAGGCTCCTGTTTTATGAAAGCCATTCTTCATGACTTATATAAGACAGTTTGCAAAAAATAATAATTATACTTATACTTTGGCCATATTCGATATAGCCAAAGTTTCAAGTAATGTTGTTGTCGTCCAAATATTCTCTATGAGCCAAAAGTTCAGGTATCAGGTTTTTTTTTTTCATGTCTTGGCTCTGGTGTCAATTTGGACAGATATTCCTAATATGGATAAAACAGACAAACAAGCCAACTGTTTAAAGTTAAAGAAGGTTGAAATAAAAGGAGGGGAACTGGAACTAAAACAGATGGTTTCAGGCAGTGGATGGATGGCGGCCTGTTCACTTAGGTCATGTGCTGACAACATTATTCACTGCAAAGTACCACATACTCACCTCATTGTTCTTTCAGACCGTATTTGCTGATCAGCCACAAGTGGCTTACATTCAGCAGGACGGTACAACTCAACAGGTGAGTTTATCAGCTATTGTCAAATTACCTGCTCTCTTTTGCACCACATTGTTTTTAGAGAACCCTTAACCAATTAAATGTCGTTTATAGGTCACAGTGCTACTGCCTGGCGGGCAGAACATGAATGCAGCCAATCTGCATGTTCTCAGTAATGTAGCAGATGCGCCACAAGCTATCCTGGAGCCGGTTTCCCAGGTGAGGATGCATTGTTTGTGTGGAGCTGTTTAGCTTTTCAAACAAGTAAATAGCCTTTGTCTGCTTTTGTTTTTAACATCCATTCAGGTACAAAGTAGGGAAACACAAGCACAAACTGTTTCATGAATGATGAGCTTCATCTTTCTAATTGACAAATTCAAGCAGAAACATTATTTTGTAATTCCATTACCAGTTATTGCTGTAACCAGATGCATGCAGTCTTTCTTTTTCTACTGACATACTGCACTGCATAAATAATGACATATGATGGATTAGCAACAAAAATCATCCTGAGAAATCTCACTAGCTAACATTTTCATTTCAGCATCAGTCCCTCAAAAAGAATATAGAAAAATGTTTCCTGACTTTAAAATGACTACGTGATCAAAGAATGTTGTTACATTGTTTGGAATCCCCCCTCCACCCCTCCCACAGGAGCAGTTGTCTGTGTCCAATTCTCTCACCTCCATGGGTGACATCGCAGACCCTCCTTCTAGTCCTCTTGGGGCCACAGACTCAACAGACGATTCTGATGAAGATGAGGATGAAGACTCTGAGATGGACGACTGGGAACTGCATCAGCCTCAATCATTTAACCCTCACAACCTCTGTAAGTTAAGTGTTGTCAATAAAAGTCCAATGTTATGGTTATGCTTCCTCATACGGGTTGCCAAAATGCCTTTTTAGATTTTAGTGAAAGTGAGTTTCCTTAAAATGTTTTCAGTTAGATTTTTTTATACCTATTGGTGGTGACTTTGCTCTTTTATTGTGTTCTGTCAGGGTGCGAGGAGTGTAATATTGCAAACCCCTCAGTTTGTCTGAAGCACGGTCCTCTCCACCCCATCCCCAACCGGCCGGTGATGTCCAAAGCAAGAGCCAGTCTTCCTCTGGTCCTGTACATTGACCGCTTCCTGGGCGGAGTGTTTTCTAAGAGACGCATCCCAAAGCGCACACAATTTGGTCCTGTGGAGGGGCCACTGGTTCCACAGAGCGAGTTGCAGGACCACTACATTCACTTGAAAGTAAGTAATTGCTGCACAGCACTGATATTTACAATATTTATTTAATTGTATTTTCTTGCACTGTTCTATGGAAGAAAAAAATGTAAGTGAGAATTCTGGGAAAATACAGGATACCACAAAGTTTTTATGTCTATATAAACAGCTCCTAAGCAGAGATTTAAACTGGATTGGTGATCTGTCTTTCTTTTTTTTTACTAAGGTGTGTCTGCTGGATGCAGAGAAGGATGGAGAGAAGTCTAATGACATGTGGTTGGACCTTTCTGATGAGGACAGTTGCAACTGGATGATGTTTGTGAGACCTGCTCAGAATCACCTAGAGCAGAACTTGGTGGCCTACCAGTACGGCTCAGAGATATTTTACACAACTATCAAGAATATCCAACCCAAGCAAGAGCTAAAGGTCAGTGTTGTTCAGAGCAGAATGCATTCATTTGAGTTTGATTTAACTGCTTTAAGAGGCCGCAAACCAGAACTAATAGAGTGTGAAAAACATGAAGGATATCTAAAGAAACCACTGGAGTCTGTCTTTTTAATGAGATTTTCCATTGCAGGTCTGGTATGCAGCATCATATGCAGAGTTTGTAAATCAAAAAATTCATGATGTTACAGAAGAAGAGAGAAAAGGTTTGTCTCAGCACTCCGTCCTTACTGTTCTTAATATTAACACCATGCCTCTGTCCTGCTTATTTTAATCTGAAGTATTAAACTATCAGAAAGGTGATGTGTTATTGTTTTTGTCGTGGTTCCTTCTGTTTCTCACTTTCTCCTGTTTCTACAGTGCTTCGGGAGCAAGAGAAGAACTGGCCTTGTTATGAGTGTAACCGTCGCTTTGTGAGCTCTGAACAACTGCAGCAACATCTCAATATGCACGATGACAAATTAAACTCTGTTACCAGGTAAAACTTTTTTTTTATCACCTTATCTCAAATTGTTCTTTTTATTTTTAATGCATTCAGCCCCGATCACGTCTTCACTGTTGTTCAAATCGCACAGGTCTAGAGGCCGGGGCCGAGGAAGAGGCAGGAAGAGGTTCGGGACAGGAAGACGACCTGGACGCCCACCTAAATTTATACGTTTGGATCCACCAGTAGATACTGGTGGAGAGAAGACAACAGTAAGTGGCGCATTAATACATGCTGTGTTGATTAATGGAGTAGGTCAAGATTTAACACTGATTCGAGATAATTTAGACAAAGTGATTCTTTGGAAAGTTACAGATTAAGATATTATGAAGCAATCATTTGAAATCCTAATGCATAAAATAGTTGTTTGATGAGAAAAGTCGTTTGTACTTTTGTCTTAGAGCAAAGTAAAAGAACTAAAATGTTAACTCATCAAATCATAACATTAGTCAAAAAATGCTAAATAGGGAAATGATGAGTAGGAAGACTAAATGACAATATCCCCTTTATCTTTTTATTAGGAAATGCTCGAATTGACAGAGAAACCAGTGGAAGACCATGCAGAGGGAGCTCAGAATGGGCTCAAGGTGGTGGAGATAGAGTCAGAAGGGGAGGTCGGGACAGAGACAGAGAGTCAGCTTATACCTCCTGCTGGGGAACCCGTTCCAGAGTCTGTAGCGCCGCCCCCCAGTACAGACCTGCCTATTCCATTAAAGGAGGATCCGGCACAGAGTGTCCAATCAGATGCTCATCTCACATCGCAAGACATGCGTCGTGCCAAGAGAATACGGGTAAAACTGGAGATTCTGTCTGCTTAAAGGCAACATTTACCTTTTCATTTAGCTTATGTGGTGCCATAGTGCCCATGCTTGCTTTACAACAGTGTGTCTCTCTTCCTCAATGCCTGCTTCCCTCACAGATGGATGTGCAGGTAGGTGGAACCTGGAGGATGACTGAAAAACACAAGGTTCAGGGATTCCTTTTGTCATTTTCCATAGTTTAATGTTTTTCTCAGGAGATACCCTCCTCTGACACACTCCACTGCATCTGTCAGCCTCTTTGTGTGTCTTAGCTGATTTCAGAAAACATTGCTGAGGTATCTGCTAGTAGATCTCTGTCTCTCTCTTTTGCAGAATGCAGCGCTGCAGCACCTTTTTATCAGGAAGAGTTTCCGTCCTTTTAAATGCACAAACTGTGGGAAGGCCTTCCGGGACAAAGACAAGCTGGAACAGCACCTGCGAGTCCATGGTCGGGAAGCCTACACCTTTTCCTGCCACATTTGCAGCAAGAGCTTCACGACTGATTCGGCCCTGGATGATCATCTCCTGGTACACACAGAGAATCGCTCCTATTCTTGTCTCCTGTGCCCAGAAACTTTTGAAAGGCTGGACCTCCTCAAAGACCATGTAGGCGTCCATGCTGTGGATGGCTTCTTTGCTTGTCCTACGTGCAAGAAGACATTTAGTGATTTCATCCAGGTTAGTGAAACAGTGATTTTTAAATGAGCTAACAGCTAGCCTTCAGGGCTAACAGAATTTGTTGGACATGACCTTAGCTAACATGTGACATTTTAGCTGACCAACAGTTGTACAGCTCTGACCTTGTACCTGAAATATTTTTCTGTTCTTGTTTAAAAAAGTCTTTTGTCATACAAGGTAAGATGGAAAAAAAAAATCAGACTCCACCTGCTTTTAACTTTGGCTACAGTTCCTACGACTTGCTCCTGCTAGAATTTTATTTTGAAGACAAGGTAGAGAAAGAAGGTTATTTTCACTAAATATTCGCTCCCACGGTGTGTGCATGTGTGTGAATGCTAGATTTAAAAAGATAAAAGTGCTGTATGGATGTTTGACTGAATAGAGATTGACAGACCACGTGACTTTCGTGCATTGCATGCCGGGAACTCGTGGCAAAACAATCAAAGTACCGCATCAAATGCAAGCATTTGCAGCACCGCAAAACGTTCTTTCTCCGGTTCCAATAAATTCTTGCTTTTTCTTTGCCCCCCAAAAAGTCATGTACAAAACGAAGGAGAACAATGCCGGTCCGTACAAAGACGGCAAGTGTTTTGAGTGCTCAAATTATGTAGAAAGGTGCTATATAAGTTTCATTCCAGTTACCTGAGCCCATTTTAGGCGTGAAATCTGTGGTTTTGTCTGTGCTTTCACACTCAGACCTCATCACTGGTGATTTTCTTCGACAGGAAGGTCGGGTCGGTTTGACAGAGAATTTCATAATTGTTCCTTTACTTGAGTTTGAGGTCCTGAGTGAAATTACAAGGTGTCAGAATGAGACCTTCAGGTATTGATACAAGTGTAGAGCATCCAGAGCAGGTTGTTGCTGCAGAAAGAGAAAACCTTTAAGGGGGCAGTCAAATTTAAATCAGGTACAGCTTTTGGTTTCATGGGCATAGTCACTAAACATGTTGATCGGACCTACTTTCATGTCTATGGTTTGCAAAGAATAAACAAAAAAAAGGTTTATGAATTAAGCCATATTAGTCTATAAAGCTATTTGAAATAGCCTCATGTTTTTTTGTTTTTTAATTCTCCTTACAAGCAGGTCTAAACAGGTGGATTTAAAGCTGAATGTTTTCTTCAATTAGTAGGTCAAGGTTAAAGATGGCCCATTTCCAAGAACATTGATGTTTTTGTGACTAAAACGTTTAATGCTGTTATGAGGTTTCAGATGTCTTTACAGACATAACAACACTCAGTTCCAGACCACAAACTATGCCTTTCTTTAG
The DNA here is from genome assembly GCF_057381915.1 of Diplotaxodon limnothrissa. Lineage (NCBI taxonomy): Eukaryota > Metazoa > Chordata > Actinopteri > Cichliformes > Cichlidae > Diplotaxodon > Diplotaxodon limnothrissa. The sequence goes on along the minus strand of NC_140609.1, from coordinate 35,686,800 downwards.
GTAAAGAAGCACATCCGCTGCTTCCATTCAGAGAAGAACTTCCAGTGCCCAGACTGTGACAAGGCCTTCTGTCGACCTGACAAGCTGCGTTTGCACATGTTGCGCCACTCTGACCGCAAGGACTTCCTGTGCTCAACATGTGGCAAACAGTTCAAGGTAAGATTAAAAGGAACAGCATTGAGAGATAACACTTGATAAGGTTAGTTTATAGTTATGTGTTCTAATCTGACATTTTTTTTTGTCATAATAAGAGAAAAGATAAGCTGCGGGAGCACATGCAGCGGATGCACAATCCTGACAGAGAGGCCAAGAAGGCTGACCGGATCCACCGCTCCAAAACCCTCAAACTAAAGGTCCCCACCACTGACTTTGAGAGCTTCATGTTCAAATGCAGAGTGTGCATGATGGGATTCAGACGCAGAGGAATGCTGGTGAGCTACAACTCACGGAGAGATTTTAACCTGATATTGAATTCCAGTGGTCGTGACTCTTATTCTTCTGGTTACAGGTTAATCATTTGTCCAAGCGTCATCCAGAGATGCGTATTGATGACGTGCCTGAGCTAACGCTGCCAATTATCAAGCCCAACAGGGACTACTTCTGCCAGTACTGTGACAAGGTTTGTTAATCCCCCCCTTTCTGTCCACAGGGAGCTTGGGGATGGACTGATTTGTTTATTTTAAAGTATAGCCTGTTGTCCATCTATGCATTTATCAAATCGTGGTTGTGGAGGGGCTGGATCCTGTCTGGGTTGTCAGAGGGCAGGTCACATCAGTTTGTTTCTGATGGCAAGTAATCAGCTTTCAGTCTCATATAAATTGAGTTTTTAAACCAAAAACAACAAATTATTGGATAATTCTTCTTTCACTACCAGCAGAGGTGTTTTATGTTCTTAGTTTTCCAATATATCATCGGTTACATGTCTAAATATGTTTGTTTGGCGCTTAATAGGCGTTGCCATGGGAAACAACAACTAAAATAACTTCATGCGTCCACCTCTGTGTCATTTTTAATCACTCTTAACTGGAGCTAACGCCAATAACTACACCTCATTATTGCCTTTGTTTTATCTATGAGTACATGCCAGGTGTACCAAGTCCCACTTGGTCAAGCGCCAGATATTAATTGGTGCCAGTTTGTTTGTATTTAGTGTCAAAGGGACCTAAATCTATCAAATGAACTGATCTCTGCAGGTGTACAAGAGTGCCAGTAAGAGAAAAGCTCACATACTGAAAAACCATCCAGGGGCAGAATTGCCTCCCAGCATCCGTAAGTTACGCCCAGCTGCTCCTGGTGAGCCAGACCCTATGTTGAGCACACACACACAGCTGACAGGTACCATTGCTACTGCACCAGTCTGCTGTCCACACTGCTCCAAACAGTACAGCAGCAAGGCAAGTGAAGTTTTATCAAAGAAGAAATTTGTTACCATAGAGATTGTTTGTAGAAATCACAATAAGGTGTGCTTTTTTTTTCTCTTAGACTAAGATGGTTCAACATATCAGGAAAAAGCATCCAGAGTTTGCTCAGCTAGCCAACACCATCCCGACTACAGCAGTGATCAGTAGCACTCCTGCAGTCATCAGTACAGATGGTACCACAGCGGAGGCTGTAGTGGTAAGAAAAGAAAAAACAAAAACATAAGGAGGATATTGCCTTAACATGGATAAATGAAAAGTTTGCCTATAGGAAATTTCATAATATTCAATGTATGGATTTTCTTTTCTTCACAGACCACAGATCTGTTGACCCAGGCTATGACAGAACTTTCTCAAACACTAACCACAGACTATAGAACAGCTCAGGGGGATTACCAGAGGATCCAGTACATTCCTGTCTCCCAGGCAGGAGGTACTTTGTCCCAGCCACAGCACATTCAACTTCAGGTGGTCCAGGTAGCGCCGGTAAGCATGAAAGTCTAATCTACATTATTTAAAAAGTTCATAGATGCTTAGGAAGCTGATAATCTCGATAGGATGCTGCCTAAAAGAATGCAGGTGTTCCATAAACTGCCAACATGCTGGTGTAAACTCATGTCTAGTTCCAGAAATGAAGCTTATATATGGTTACCTGATCAAAAGAAGAATTTTCTCTCATTATCTAATTAAGTTGACCTTGTTAATTTAAGGGTTCAAACTAGCAATTTTGAAGCTTTTGTTACTTTCTTTGTGGTTTTTGAGTTTGTAATTAGAGCTGCAAAACTACCAGCTACTGTGAAAATTCTGGAAAATTGCTGCTTTTAGTTGTAGTTTTTGCTTCTAAAGAACCTTTCAGTCTTTGTGTGTGAAACTATGCAAGCAAAATAGTTACAGTGTTTGCTATGTATCAGTTATGTATAAGTAATATTATCTGTTTTCCAGGCTTCTTCCCCACATTCCCAGCACCCGACAGTAGATGTGAACCAGCTACACGACCCTCATGGTTACAGTCAGCACCCAATCCAGGTGCAACACATTCAGGTTACTGAGCCCTCAAGCTCTGGACAAGGTGCCACCCAGGTGAACCCACACTGACTCTGGGGATAATTTTAAGCTAGAGTAATTAGTTATTGTATTTGAGGACTCATTTAAAACAGTCGTTTTGAAACTTAAGTGTATTTGGGTAATAAGGTTTCTTTCTGCATATTAGCGAAACCCTGTAAGCACCATAATGTTAATCGCGAATCTCTTTTTCTGATTTTCAGGTTACTGGTCAGCCCCTCAGCCCCACCTCCCAGCAGACTAGTCAGGAGTTGAGCCCTGCCCAACTGACTCCTGTCACTTTAGCCCAGAGCCACACCCTCCAGACAAGCAGCCCCCAGCAGCAGGGGACGGTGCAGCACGCTTACATTCCGGGAAACTGGAACTACCGAGGCTACTGTAAGTACCATAACCAGTCACGTGCCGTATGTTTTGATGCTTCTGTGCTCTGTGATTACCAGTCAAAATCATTTATTCCTGTTCTTCCAGCGTCTGAAATCCAGATGATGACACTACCTCATGCACAGTATGTGATAGCTGAGGCTAGCACTCCTGTATCTGGAGTCAGCAGCAACCAGGTGAAAACGGTGAGTGAATTTGATATTTGTTAGATGAAAATGACAGTTGAATTTGGCTTTGTACTACACAATGAGCATATGTTTTTATATTCAGTGCTCCATACTTGAAAGTGTTGCTTAACAGTAGATGATGCTTCATAATTTACAGTTAAAAGCTGGATTACGTAAATATGCGGTAAAAATAGGAGGCGGAAACTTGAAACCTGCTTTTTCCTAGTCAAAGGAAAAAGAAAAAAGATTTATTGTATAACTTGAAATGTTATCATCCCAACAGACACACTACGTGATCTCTGAGGGTCAGACTGAGCTTGAGACGAAACAGACTCTTCCTCAGAGCACAACCCAGACACACACCGAACCACTGGAGCAGCAGCCGACGAATCAGCAAGCTACCACACAGTACATCATCACCACAACCACAAATGGTAGTGGCACCAGTGAAGTTCACATCACTAAGCCCTGAACTGTGCAGTGATGTTACTTTGCAAAGCCAGTGCAGACTCACGGACTAATCCTGCATGTTGTCCACAGCAGCTTGTACGCACATGAATAAACAAATACCTTGTCATGTGATCCTGCCACTGTCACGTGTGTATATACAGAGATGAAATGCATCAACACAGTTTTATGTGTCTGTAAAGTGTTAAATGTTGTGTTGCAAGCTGCCAGAACTTTATGAGAAAAATAAAGTCAGTCGACAGTAAAAAATGTGATGCTTTTATTTTGGACAGATTATAAAAAAAAAAAAACAACCCTAACCTAAATACATGTTTTAAAAAAAGATACTGGGATTGAAACTGCTAATACTTGAGTTATTGAAGTGATGGGAAGCTTCTACAGATTTGATATCCCATTTTGCATATCTGTAATTTTGCACACATTCCTTAAAGTATTTGTAAGAAAAAAAATAAATAAATAAAAAAAGAGAATATGGAATAAATATTCCAAAATGTCAGAAATGGGTCATGGTCCTAACACATTTGTTACATGTTATCTGTTATCCTAGAATATTGTTGCTCATGTCTGGTATGATTTTACTCTGTTGAACTCTGTTACTTTTTGCTATGTGGTTGTTTTTATTTTTACAGTCTGGACTGACTTGATAATCAGAAATTTCCAGTGAGTCATTTCACATTATTTGTCTTTGTTACCATACCTCTGTTTAGTAAAGTAAATACAAACTGTTCCATTCTTTGAAGATACTCTATTGACTTTAGATGCCAGTTGTAATTGTCGTAACTGACACACAGTTCATACCTAAATGATGTTTGGTTTTATAATGCAACGTTCTTGGAGATACAGTTGCTGTTAGACTTTAAATAATCTGGAAATAACCTGGAAACCTTGAACAAGACTGCAGACATGTATTATAACTATGAGGAGCTTTACTCCATCACTCCTGACTCTGAAATCCCAGAGAACCACCTTTATTTGTAGTGTCTTTCTTATTGAAAAATGATCCAATGAAGACTTTTTACACCACATATTAGAACACAGTTAAATATACACTCAGCAGACACGTTACTAGGCACAATTTTTGGATCCCTTTTGACTCAGATCTGCCTTAATTCTTTATGGGATAAATTTAACAAGGTGGTAGAAACATTCCTCAGAGATTTTGAGCCACATTGACACGATAGCATCACACAGTACAGTGAACCCACTTTCATTTCAAGAAACTAGATTGTGACAATTAGAGTTTTGTGACTTATACTGGTGAAAGCAGCCACCAGGAGATGGTTACATTGTAATATTGTTCAATGTAATATTGTTCAATATTACATTCAGTAAAACAATACATTACAATATAGCAATTAGTACTTGCATTTGTTTTTGCAAATGCAGAGATCAGTCTGCAAAAGACAGCAGCAAAACAGAGAGTAGGAAAGGCTTTATGTGTTTGTTTTACACTTAAAAGACACTTGAATATAAAATTATTTATTTAACATAACATAACCAAGACACAATGATCACTAATAAATAGATGTCACGTGGCATGGAAGATAGACGGAAGACTTATCTTGGCCAGCTTTTATTTCCAGTAAGTCAAAGGTGACCTGAATTAACTGACGATCATCCCATGCCAGCCAATCAAGGATTGTAACACCCTCCGTAAAAATCAAGGGTCCACCTTGAAATGGGGGAAAAAAAATCTGAAAGAAAAGCATTAACAGAAGGCAACATTAAAACGGCTACCACACATCCTGGCCCTCAAACGAGCCAAACCCCCCCCCCCCCTTACCAAATCCAATTTTCCTTCCCGCACACTGTCAAAAAAATAAAAATAAAATAAAAAATCTGTAAAAACAGAAGAAAAAGCCTGATCACCTTCTCTACAAAAACAAAGTGAGTTTATGTTGTGGTTGTTTAGTTTTTCAAGGTGTGTGTGTTACTTTAATTATAAACTGCTTATGTTGCAACAGAATGCTGTTATGTGTATGCAACTCTACATGTATTATAATCCTTTGTATTTGTATTCTTTTTTTTTTTTTTTTTTTAGCTTAAATGTAAACAATAGCAACAAAAAACAACAACTTTAAAATGTCCTTTTGTTTCTCTTTTTTTCCCTCAGAATAAATTCTGACTAGTCTCAATGGTTGAGATGGAGGAGCAAAACGGCAACATGTTAACCCCGACTGCTGAAGTTCCTGTATGAACTGAACAACTCTGAAAATCCAAGGAAAAGCTGCGTGTATTTTATTTAAAGCTCAGATGGAACTTGATGGACAGATGCAGGCTGCATTCAGGACTTTATCACACTGGCATATGAAGAGTGGTACCAAGAGAAAGTGTGCACACACAACATGTCACTTTATGCTTGCTCTTCTCCTAGCCTCTGGTGTCACTTTGCAGCCACTTGTCTTATTATGTCTTATTTGTTGCGATTTAGGGACTGTGCGCATAAGCAGAGGTTTTTGCTTGGGAAGTAACCGTGTTTGTTTTCAGAGGCTTCTCTAACATTTAGTGCTCATGAAATATGTCAAACCTTTTCCTCTACTTGAAGTTAAACAGCTAGGACAGAGAATAGGAGACATCTCCCACTCTGTGTTCTTTAACTGAAACCATAAAACAAGTGGAGTGAGTGAAGGAGCAGGGCTGAATGAGCTGGAGGAAGAGCTGCAGCTGGAGGAGGAGATCAAACTGATGTATGAACAAGACTCTCTGCTGAAAAAGGTGATATAATCAAAACAGATTTTTTGATGTTATAAAAAGGCATTAATCAAATGCATGGTCTAAAAGTAATGTCTTCAGTAGACATCTTATACACTCTACACTTAGATCCACTTGCCACTCAGTATTACGGTTATGGGCTGGGCCAAGGCTTAAATTATTTCCTGGTAGTATCCAAGGCCTCAGGTGTGGCCAACTTGCCGTACTTCTTAGGCACCTTTTTCATTGCACCTTTCTGCAACTCTGATAGTTGTCTAACTTCCCTCCGTGCTACCTTGATCTTGGCCTCTAGTCTCCTTCTCCATGGAGGGTACTGCTCCTTGTGGCTATCAGTGATGGGAATAACGGCGTTACAAGTAACTCAGTCACTCAAAGGGAATAAAACTTTCATCTTTACGTCATGGGGAGGTCCAAAGAAGGCACTCTTTTATTTATCTTTCTGTGTGACAGCCAAAAAAAAGCCCTCTTAGCAACAACAGACGAAACTATAGAAAAGGTTCCTAATTGCACAATTAGCACAAATAACACATCTAAACATATAAATTAATCAACAAAACATGAATTACTATTTATTTCTTATTTCTTAATATTTCAACTACTAATTGTTTCAACCTTAAATATCTAATAAAATGAACTGAAATGCGAGAGTTGCCTATGACGGCAGCAACATACTTACTTTAAGACATCAAAAATCAGACATCATATTAATATCATATATTAATACAAAATTAATTTTGTATTAATATCAGAATTATTTTTGATAGCAATGGTTAGATATGTACAAGGAAATAAGTTGAAAAAAAAAACATCCATTTTGGGAAGACCTTAATCTTTTTAAACTACTGGGAGCTGTGACACGAGTCAGTAGATTCAGTATTTTTTACTTTTTCCTCCCTCTCTGTTTTCCTGGTTACTAATAAAGATGAATAGAAAGATTATTTTAAAAAGTTTTATTTCGTTTTTTTTTAAGAATAAAAATCTGTTCACTTTATATTTTTAAACTGACATGTATTATAGAATACTAATAATTAAAATGATTCATTTAGACTCATTTTTAGACAGATACAGAATGCTCCATAAAAGCAGCCTTGTCAAATGAATTATTTAATGCTATTGATGAGATGGGATGGTTTTGCTTTTGTTTTAAATTCTGCAAACTGACTATTAGGTTTTTAGGTGTTAAAATAAGAGATTCATTAAGAAAATAACACCATAATATACTAAAATAATAATAATATCCTAACCCTTCATCTTAATCATAACAAATGTGATAATCTCATTCTATTACTTTGAAAGGATTTGTATACATGCATGTACAGGCACTTAAAATCAACTTAAAACGATCGACATCAGTTGACAGCTAATTTCAGGAGACTGGTGATTGCTTGGTTGCTAATTTTAATTATTATTTGAGATAATCTGTGACAGAAAAAAGCAAAAACTGTCAGTGTTCTTTCTATTTTTTAAGGCTCAGGCCCTTGCCATACTATCATTACTTGTTAGTTGATTTTGTTTGATCTTTTTCATTTTTTCTTAAAAATCTCTAATCGTGAAACCATTGGTGCCTTATTTTGGTGCCTCTTCAGGTTGAATTGATCTTGTTTGAAGTTTATTCCTGTCACAGCTGCTAGATGGCAGCATGACCTAAGAGAGCAGAAACACACTTAAACTCATATTCATTGATTATCACAACTTAAACAGACAGTGCTTACTAATCTGATTTATACATGGGGATTACTTATTGAAAATGTGCTCTGTTTCATTTGTAAAGCTCAATCTTGCAAAAATAACTTGGATTGTTTGTTGCACAGATTGGAACTGGTCATTGAGTTTGTGATTCATACAGAAAGTCGTGACATTTGGAGGGCTTGTTGCCTGCTCCTGGAGTAAATAGGTGGAACTGGGCTTGTCCTTTGTACAATGGTGATCGGTATGTTAAGCACATTCCAGATGGATGGAATGCAAGGAAAGGAAAATGCCACTACCCAACTAAAACAATTCTTCCAGTTAAACCAGTTTATCATGCTTGTTCACGTGTTAATCACTTTCTCAACACAAGTACATCTACACAACCTGCTGTTATTTTTAGCCAGAATGACTGTGTCTGTGTTGCTCCTATGCCTTGTTTAACAGTCAGCTACCTCAAAAAGCAAGGGGTTTCAGGAAAGGCAGACGGGGTAAGCTGGGTGTGGGCCTGTAAATGGATGGAGCGGGTAAAGGAAGTCGGGAAGGGAGAACGTGAAGAAAGGAGCCGAAACCTGCAGAGGTAGGAAGATCACTATCTTTCAGCTACTAGCCTTTGATTTGAGTTCTTCAGTACACTGATTGTGTGGTGCTAAAGGAAGGATATGTCAGTGTAGTAATTGCTTTACAGCAAGTTTTAAAGCCAAAGTCTTCTGTGGTGGTCATGTCTTAGAACTTACCATTACACACAAGGCAAAACATCTGAAGTAATTATAAATTAGTATACTGCTATTTTAAGCGTTAGCCTCTTTGACACAACTGGAAATACAGCTGGTCTGTTATTGTGAATTTGGAGGATTTCAAGGATACCATTATTTGTAATGTTCCATCACTATTTGTGCTGTTTTAAAAACAAGATTTTGTAAATTCCAGTCATTATGCGGCAAGCGATGATCAAACTTTAATGTTTATTAAAGGGAATTTTTGTCTGCGTAAAATTTGTGCTGGCCTGAAAGAACTTTCCCTTGTCCTTCCCATTTAGCAACCATTTAATAGTGTTTTTAATTATTAGGTAACCTTGATCTCACACTGTCTTGGTTTTGTTTGCTTTACCTACAGTTCAGCTCAAACACAAGTTGTTGCTCAGTCCCAGCACACACCGTGGTCCCAGATTGTGGGCACGTTGGGAGCCTGGTATGGCTTTACTCCAGTTTTTGTAGTTTGGTCAGTCTGCCAAGTGGAGGCACTGCCGCACCCTTCTGTACTGATAGTGGATGTGTGCTGGAGGCTACTCTTTGTGTGCCTTCTGTTGATTTCTCTGGGAGGTTGCATCCATGCCCTGAAGTGCTGCCTGCAGCCAGGACAGAGCCAGGTGGGCACAGCCTCATGGACTTGTTTGTGTTTTTATTTTTGTGATATTTATTCACTGACTTTTTCTCAATTCCAGGGAGAGCCTCCAGGGACTGAACAGGAGATTGTGACTGAAATCAGGAATGACCAGTGTTTACGGTGAGGCTTTATTATTGTCACACTTATATCGTCTTCAGTTGGTATGAATGTTTTTTTTTTTTTTTTTGGCAACAGTTTTCTAATAAATTACCCAAAAATTGTGTTGCATGTAGTGTACAATTTTTTGCTCTTTTCTTCAGGATGTACCAGGCAAGAAACCCAGGTGTGAATATTAATCTGATTCTTGCCCTGGCTGACAGCCTGCTGCTGTGTGTGCTGCAGGAACCTCTGCCAGACCCCAATGTGCCCCACATTCAGGCTCTTCTCTCCAGACTGGAGGTAAAACAAAACCAACTTAAGGAAAAAAAATGCACCTCACCCCACCCCACCCTGATGACTCTCTCTCTCTCTCTCTCTCTCACACACACACACACACACACACACACACACACACACACACACACACACACACACACACACACACACACACACACACACACACACACTTGCCTCGAGCCATACTTTTCATCTCCTGTGTTTTCAGTTGCGTTATGCATTTAGAGCAGTGTAAAGTCTTTGTTCGTAATATAGATCAGACCCTCTACTCAGGAATACATAGATATTCTAACCGCAGGCAACACATGCCATCACTGAGCTCCTGTCAGTCCTGCTCTGAATTAAGTAGAGTGGAATGAGAATAGAATTTAATGTTCTGTCTCTTTCTGCCTCCCCTGTCTATTGTTCTTGACAAAACAAACCCATAATACTAAAAATCAGCCTGTGAATCCTCTCTGTTTCATGTTAGTCAGTGTCTCACACACTGGAGGTGACTGATGTGGGATCAGAGGTGGGACTGGATGAGGTGGACCAAAGCTCTGTAGTGACAGAGAAACTGAAACTCCTCCACACCTACCTGCAGCAGAGGTGAGCTGCTAGTGTACCAACCATCTGCTTCCATGGAGCCATAGTTTAGTTGCATTTATGAGACACTCTTTTTCTGTCTGACAGGAGAGTGTCCCTGCGCACTCTTGTCCAGGTGCAGGGGGACTTTGAGGCCAGTGTGAAGAACATGCTGCAGGGCTTAGACGACCTCTGGGCTCAGTTGGAGGAGCTGCATACTGGGGTCACACTCTTCAAACAGGAGACCCAAGGCCACAGAGATCTGGCCTCTGCTCAGAGAGACACACAGGTAAAGACATGTGGAAACCAGTTAGCAAACTGTAGTATAGTTTACTTTTTTATTTTCACTTTGAAGTTTTTATTTTAACAGCTGTTGTTAACATTGCTGTTTCCCTTGCCTTTGAGTGTTGTTCATGATATTGTGTGTTTGCCGTAGAATTTGTTGTCGGTCTTGGGTGACTACAGGAACAAACTTCAGTCTTGTCAGGTTCATTTGAAGGGCAGCACACAACTACTGCAGGTAAACTCCTCAAGAAAGACAAAAAGAATATGTTATTTCTGTTATTGTTGTATTCACTCAGAAATCTAATGCCCTGTTCCACAGGAGTTAACCTGGAGTCACACCCACATGAGCAACAGCGTGAACAGCAGCAGTGAGTCAGTTTGGCCAGAGCTCTTGCTTCAGTCTAATATTGAGCAGGTACACTAAACTTGAGACAAACAGCTTTAACAAGGTTTAAAAACGCACCAGGAATAAAAACATGTCTCTTCGTTCAGTTTGACAAGGTGCAGGAGAATTTCACCTCTCTGGAACAACAGATCTCTACCTTCCAGGCCCACCTGGAGGGACTCGGAAAACAAAATCAGGAAAAACATGCCGGGCCCCTCACTCATGCTGGCGGGCCACATTTATACTCGGTACCGCCACAGACTTCTTATCATGCCCACAGTAAAGTGTCTGTGGAGCACCGTAACTCCACCTCTTCCTCCACGTCTGCTTCCTCGGTGGATACAGGTACAGCCACAAAAACAGACAATACTTTCTCACTGCGCAAGAGGTCGGCGCTACATTTCTCTTCCACAATCGGACGACGTCTGCGCATATCTGGAAGGAAGAAATGATTTGTTAAAAACGTATTTAAACGCAGATGATGTGGTAGTGAGCTAGGGAAGGAATATTCAAATGTTGATCATTTGCTGGTTGCCTAAAATTTTATTATTTATTGCTCTTTGTCATTGCATTGCTTTGACTTGTATGTGTACTTTAACTTAGCTGCTTTATCTTTTCTACCTCTTGGATTTAAGAGCAGGCAAGAACAGATTTTCACTGTAAAGCACATTTCAAACACTAGGGGGCACACTTTCATCAGTTACTTCGAGAATAAACAGGTACGATGTGGACATGTACACTGATCTCAGGTTGACTGAGCCCAGTGTGAACCATTTCCCTGCTGTCAACAAAATAAAAGTATTGGGTGCATTTGTTCAAACAAACTTAAGTCAGTCAAAAATAGTTTTGAAAATTTGAATTTGGGCCAATATTTCAGGTGTTTTCTGTTATTTTAATTCACTGGATAAGGTCACCAGCTGTTCTCTTTGTGCTTGAAATGTGATTTTGAAAGTTGTATTGAAGTCTTATCCTGTACATCTCTTTGAATTTAAGAAGTATATTTTTATTGAAGGTTTCCGGTTAAAAAAAAAAAACCTATGGGAGAGGAGGCCAATATGGCAAGTATTTTTGTTACTAAAAACTGAGCGGCCCTCTAGACCATTTTTAAAAGATCTTTGATCCAAATTCAGTCACTCTGCAACGCTACACCAAAGGCGATGGTTTTCTCAGCCAGATTCCTAACGTTTCAGGCTGAAACGTGCAGGCCTTGTGATAGAAACCTGTTCATTCATGGCCGCAGTTAAGCGCCTGTTGCATGGACTCTGTACAGCATGTGTGACATAGATGTCATTTTGACCATGGACTTTCCTACCATCTGCCAGATCATGCATCTGTCTGATTTTCTCACACTGTGATTGGGAGTGGTGGGGCCGACCCCTGGGGGATTTGGGATGAAAGGAATGTGAACTGAACACTGCAGGATTTGAGCTGTCACAACACCAAGATACAAACACAGTGTGTGTGTGAACTTCGTTGTAGAGAGATGTAAAGCCTGTGGAAGGAGAGATGCGTGTCTGGTTGTTTGGACTTCAAAGACACAAGAGTTTGAATTTAAAAAATAAATCTTTATGACATGCCTCATGAGTTTGTATGTAACATTTTCCACTAATCAGTAATGGAAACACAGAACATAACTGTCTTGGATGCTTGGTTACAATAACAATGACCACATCTGCTTTGAGGTCCAACAGTCAAAAGATGTTTTATTAGGTGATTTAATAAATAAATTAAAAGGGTGAGAAACAGAGCTTCAATACAAAATAGTGGGGCACATCCTGGCTGTGTCCAGATAAACTCATACCTCACATTGCTGCCGTGTGATGCCAAGGCCATCAGAGGGATGGCATCTGGGAGAGCAGATGGCATCAGATATCTGCTTGCTGAAAATGCAATAGTGAGCGAATGAAATTACCACAGGCTTTGTTTAGTTACACTAAAAAGTTGATGGCTGGCTTCCTCAGAGGCTACTCTGGTCCTGTAGCAGAGGCTATTTCAAAGCCAGCTCAAGTATGTGTTGTTTCAGAAAATATGGTTCATGGCAGAGGTCAATCCCTCGCCTTATCCTGACAATTACTCAAGATCAGGTTTCACTGGCGTACACATAGCACGCATTTGTGCTGATCCCCCCGCTGATGACACCATGCCGTAGTATAAGCAACTGCTATCTGATATCAACAAACTCAAGACCTTGTCAAGAAACTTTCTTAAGATCACAGTTAATTAAACTGTTTAAAATCCACATTAAGTTTCCATTAAGATTTAAAATGGTTGTGTGTGTGCGGGTGTGTCTGGTTGGGGTCTTGTTAAGCTTTTATAATAACGGCAGTGACATCCTTGGTAATTTATGTAGACCTACATCTGAAGAGTGCAGCCGTGACATCACTCTGTAACATATCATACATAACGTGTGTGCAAACAAGCAGTTCTTAAGTCATTTTTTTTTAACACATGAATGCATCAATCATCTTAGTATGTGATTAGATTAAATTTTAATTTTTAATCTGACTTGACATCATAAACATTTTTAAATCCGGTATATCATTTCATTCTTTTTAGATAGGTTCTATGTTAGAAACTGGACAGAAACAGTTGCTTTCAGGTTTTAGGACTCAATAATGAATAAAAGTATCCCTGATACGGCCATAAGAAGTAGGCCTGAAGTGATCGTGGCCTTGTTTTAGAGAGTGTACAGGCTGTGGAGCTGCACCATGGCAGAGTATAAATAAGAAATAAGGATTATTTTAACTGTGACTCTATCAAAGCTACTTTAATAATGTCCAAGAATAAAAATATGAAGCTGGAAATCAGAATTATAGTCCATATATTCTGTGTATTTTGATTTCTCTAATTTGACACATCTGTGACATCAGCAAATTAAATATTTTATATATACAAGATACTAGGCAATTTCAAAAAGATGTGTTTCCTTTTCAAGTACTGTTTAGTTATGGCAACTATGAACAAACAATAATCTTGGCAAATAACTCTTAGGTATGTTACAGTCAATAAAATGAATCATTGGTGGTTTGAGGCGTATTTTTCTTTCTTATTTTGACTAAAAAATGAGCTTCTAAATTGAATTTCAGAGTTTGTTCTAAAACACAAAAGCTGTTGCATGGCTCTTATTAGGGCTGAACACAGATAACAGGAGGGCCGTGCCACTTTTAATCAGAGTTTGTTGGAAATAGAATGGACAGCTGCACATTGTGACAAAACATCAAAACAAGAGCCACAGATGTACGCAATTAGCAACATGGTAGACACTTGGGGAGCAAAGGTCCATAAACTCACAACTTATTATGGCTGATCTAACATGGCTGGAGGGAAGCCTAAACTCAACAGCATTAATGGGCTCTTAGTTTGGGTTGAAACATTCCACCATCCGGAGTTTAATGTCAAAGAAAGCTTAACTCCTAAAATCTTTCTCAAATCTTTCGTGCCAGTATAATGCCAGCCTGTTCTCATACTACATACCATCCAGTTCAGTGGACTTGTAGCCTATATATGTGCATGAAGGGGTGTATATGTGCGTGCTGAGTGAGAGGACGGCACCAATAGCCGGGAGGGAGGGAACAAACGTCACGCTCAACATGTTTCCAATCATTAGGAAATGCACAGCTTCCTGTTTGTGTAAATATTTTCTTATTTTGTTTTCCCAAGCGAGCAGGGTAGAATAATGAAGGCTGACCTCTCTGGCCTCTTGTTTTTTTTTAAATGTAGCTCACCTGCAGTGCTGACACGGATGACACCACTGGCTGCAGGGAGCGGAGAGTCAGAAAGGGAAGGGACTTTACGGGGGCAGTGCACACCACCAGCTTTTGATACCAGTTAGTAACAGATGTGAGGCCTTTCAATAACGTTTTCATTATTTCACATTAAATTGCATGTACTTATACCACTTGAGCATCATCTGAATAAGTATGACTGTAAGGTTTTAGTTGCGTAAAAAATTTAAAACAAAAAAGGTTTTCTGCATTTGAAAGAAAAGATCTGACCAAGGGTTATTTGTGAGGTAAAAATCTCACAAAGTTATAGGATTATTCCAGATGTTGCTGTCTGCAGCATTAAATATTACATAATAAATCTTTTTATTTTTTTTAATGACACTGAAAAAACTTCCAGCATGCACTACATCACCTGTCTTTAATCATTTTGTTTTATCTCTGTTGCCAAAGAAACTGATGGTTTGATTTCTCAACAATCCTCCCCAAGAAATAACATTTCTTTGGAAAGGTTATGAGGCCAGATGATGCAGTTCTGATGTCCAGATTTTCTTTTCTTTTGCTTTTTTGTCAGTTATCACGAGCTCCTATGTTTAACGAATAACTCTATATTATAATGTAGACAGTATTTTGTTCTTTAACTTTGATTTTTACAAGATAAGTTAAGTCCTATTTTCTGGATTTTCTGGATTTTCTTTTTTTTATAAGACTTCCTTTCTCAGTGTCTTATTTGATGGGCGTCTTTTAGGTGGTACAGCTAAAAGAGAGTCCATGGTGTGCCATAACTGACAGGAATATTAGAAGCTGGGTTTATTTAAAACAAACGCAACACAACAACTCCTTTCCTCTCAAAGTTTGAACCTGTCTCTTTTTTCATCCGTACGAGGCACCAATGTGTGAGGCAGCTCTCCGAGGAAAGGCTAAACAAACAGGCTGGCCCAGGCACAAAGAGGCCGCCACTCAGAGACATGTGGCAGCAAAACCCTCTCAATCCATGTCCCCACCCCCCGAAAGTTGCAACGCTGAACCCCTCACACTCCCACCAGAGCCACACAAACTCCTCCGCATACCCTGCGCATGGAGCCAGGAGGAGAAAAGTTGGAGGAAGGGAGGGGTGGTGGTGGTGGTGGGGAAATTCTGATTCCTATTCACCGAATGTCACCACCTTACAAAAGGGGACTGCATGACACTGCCACTAAATCAGAGTTAATGGACTCCTTTCTCAGTCCTGTGAACATGACAGGGGGCGTGTGTGTGAGAGTAAGGGGGTGTGGAAGAGGGACAGAGGCTGTGAGGGTGCCTGTTTGCCCCATTGAAGGGGCACATGGGCCAATGAGCCTTGTGTGATATAGTGAAGGTAGTGGAAGTGTGTTTTCCTGGGGCATTAGCAGCTTGTCCAATAGGAAGCTTCGTGTCTCATTCAACACTTCTTTGTTTTAAGCAGTTTATAAGTCAGACAACATGTCGACTCGGTGCTTTCAGTAAATCATTAAAAAGACAAATGTTAATCGTATGGTTTGTTTGACTTTTCGGTACTACTCTTTCGCCACAGCCGATTAGTGTGTAAGACACAAAACAACATAACATCAATCACGGGGCACTTTAACACTAAGCACCTACCTACACAAACCATGTTGGTGTAAAGGCAATCAATCAAACTAAAGTGAAGGTACGGGGCAGGACCGTCCACAGGGCTTGTGGGGCGATTGTCAATTTGCATGTGAACACTTATTTCACAATGAGGAGCCAGACTGGGGGACAGCAATTTTGGAGCCGTTTGTTATCTTCCCTATGGGGCAGTACCTAATACAAGTAGCCCCTCCTGCCCCATACCAGGCTCAAAGTGCACGCCTCAGAGGTCAGGACGAAGATGAGTGAAGATGGCATTGGTGTCACTTGGTAGGCATTCATAACTGCCGAACCCCCCGCCTTTCACTACACAGAGGAGAGGCAGAGAGACAGAAGCGGGGAGACGTGGAGCCCCAGGTACCGACCTCATTAGCGGATAAAAGCAACCTTTCTGTGTGACCCCTGACCCCGGGAGTTGCCATGGAGCCTTCCAGTCGATGCATAGATGAAGCATGCTGGTATTGCCCCCAGCAGGGTAGGGTGAATATTGACTGCTGTGAGAATTATGAAGGTCCCACCCCCCGCCTCTCTCATGCTCAAATCCACATTCGATCGCTTCACGATCGTCTGAACTCACTTTTTGGAGTGCATGAGCCGTTCTCTCTTGTTTCCTGCTTTGTTTAAATCGTCTTAATACCACTCAAAAAGTTAAGCTCATTACATGCTTGAGTTCACCTTTGATGTGTAGGAAGGAAAGTTATTATAGTTTACATAAGGACAAAATGAAAAGCTTGCATGTAACTTTTGCCCTCCTTGTTTCTACTCATCACATTGGACACGGAGAACTTTTAGATGAAATTTAAACTAAAGGTGATTGCTGTGATGACTCACAAAATCTTGAGCTGTTTCTCTGATTAAATTTGCCTCTCAACTTTATTTTAAAGAGCACTATAAAATTAAAAGGTATCATTTGTATTATTATTGCATTAAAGCTGCTTCATGCATAAAACTAAGAGAGACTTCATTGGTGTAGTCATACCTTGGATGATATAACCTGTAGGAGAAAGTGTAACGGTACAGGGTGTGTGCTCATGCGTGTGTTATGTGTAAGTATGTGCATGCGTGCATGTGTAGTTGTTGAATAATGATGGGGAGGGGGTTATATCTTGGTCATGCTGACTGAGTTTTATAAGCTGTGGCTAACCCCACTCCCCACAGCTGACTGAATATTAAATAAACAGAGCCAAGTGGCTGAATTCAGCTCAGGCTGGAGAAGCACTATTTCACCAGCGCTGGGCCTCCCCCATGAGGCCCCCACATCAGCCTGTCTTATTCTTGGCAGCTGCAGTGGAGAGAGGCAGCCTATGGGGTGGGTGGATGCGGAGTATTTGGCTTAGTGTACAAGGGGGAGGTGAATGGAAGAAAAAGTTGGAGGGAGAGAAGAAAGAGGGATGTGGGTAAAAGAAAACTGGAGGCTGGTGTTTGTTTCTGTGCAGCTGTGGGGATGAAAATCACAACAGCGGCAAGACGAGAACTGTGAGTTGCGCCGTCACTGGCAGCTCAAATTTAAAGTGTGAATGTAAGGTGGTGTTTCAGTGTCAGCAGGTCAAACATGATCAAACATGCCAGAAACACTGCAGGCCTATATTTAATCCGGTGCTCATGTGTGATGTGTCTGAGTTGATGGCATGTGTCAGAACATAAATAGACAACAATATCATCCAGAGGCCTTTCCTCCCATTCCCATTATTTTTCAAAATACATTTTAAAAGAAAAATCTGCTGTACTTTAAGAGCCCAACACAGTAAAGCGCAGGCATAAATGATGATGACAGTGCACAGAAACTACAGGAAGCTAAAAAAGAGGTGGGCATGGCTGTGCGTCGGCCCTGTGCAAAGTCTGTATGCAGATCTTAAGAGAGCGTCGTCTCCATGTTATAGCAGGGTAAAAAATATGTGGAACAGCTGGACTGTGGGCTGGACTTGCTTGTGTTTGTGCTCTTCTTAATCCTTTAGTTTAGCCCATGCCACAGAGAAGACCGAAGTCATAACAGAGAAGAAAATAACTTCTTTTTAATGAAGTGAAGCAAACAAAGTGTTAAAAGAAACTGTCCACCACAGCTACTGTTAGTGCTTCTCATCCCACTTTGCTTATTTTTTGGCACTTGACCCTTTTCTTGGTGAAATCCCCAATCACTGTTATTATTAAGCACACCTGATTTTGTTGCCATGAGGTTTAAATGGCTGATAGCTAGTCTGTTCCCACTGAGGAGCCTTTAAAATCACATCCGAATAAAACCATTAATGATGCCTAAATCCCACTATGGTACTTCAGTTTCAGACTTGTGTTAAATGCTTGCTTTGTCTTGCAGGCAGCTTACAGTGACACCAAAACACATGTATTTTCCCACTGTGGGTGTATAGCATAGAAATAGTGTGCAGTTTTTTAAAATGTATTTGACACTTCTCATCTTTAATTGTAATAAATTGGCAGTCGGATTACTTTTCACCACTGCCATTACTCACACCCTGCTCTTTTAGCACACGTTACTGTACTTTGTCCTTTGGGAAACAAAACACCGAACATCCCAGACTGTGACTTCACCCATTCTAGACACCGAATAAAATGCATTTGATATCAAGCTCCTATTTGATTTATAAAGAGCCTCCACATGAATGCTATCAAGTCACAGCAAGCATCTGGGCAGGTCATGGGAGTCATTTTCTGGATGGAGTGAATCCGCAGGGCTACAGCCTCCCACACCCTGCTCTATAAACACAGCTGTCAGTCTTGTGTCTCCTGTCATTGCCAGCTCCTGTGTTTTATTCTCTCCTCTTTCACATAATTTGAGCTGCACAGCTGAGCAGGCCGAGAAGTCCCAGTCAGCATCCTTCACTGTTGTTGCTGGATGTGGGAGAGTTTTGCTTACTTGCTGACTGAACCGATTAAGCAGCAAAGAAATATATTAGAGATGCACCCCTGTGTTTACAGAGCAGGATTCACCAGGAATGTACACTACAGCAAAACACTGGCCATCTTTAATGGCTCACGCTAAAAAGCAGCCTCGCACAGAGTGAGTTCAGCTAATTGAAGCCAGTGCCTGTGTTTTTTTGATGAATTGTTGTCCTCTTCATATCCCTCCCTAAGCGTCCACCCACACTGTGCTTTAGACCTCCCACAGAACACTACAAACATACATTCAGATGTATTTGTGGACGCACACACGCGCGTACGCACACACTCAGCAGGGCAGGTAAGAGCTGTAGTTACAGAAATGTTGTTTCATCTTGACCTCAGGAAAGCAAAGGCCTGGGTACAGCTGAGTGGTTTTCAAAGGGTGAATGAAAAATGAAAAAGGGAGCAGGAAGACTGAGAGTGAAGGGAGACAAAGGGAGAAAGTGTGTGTGTGTGTGTGTGTGTGTGTGTGTGTGTGTGTGTGTGTGTGTGTGTGTGTGTGTGCATAGTGGAGGAAGACGGAGAACGAAAGGAAACACTGAGAAGTAGAAAGATAATGCCTGCTAAAAACTCTCTGTGGACTCCCGTCTGCTTCTCTCTCCTGCAGAACGGTGCAGGTCGGCATTCCCCCTCGCTCTCCTTGTGTGGTCCACAGTTCCAAGTCATTCCCAAACAATCGGCATTAATCCAGAGTATGAGGAGCCGGGAGCACAGTGCTGCCAGACTGCCGGAGCGCACTCACCCTGGCCTGTACTGACACATGCTACACTACACCTCTTCGAACACCAAGACACACACACACTGATAGACTCATGCAGCCTTTGATCAGACATGCTACAGTAGTAAGTTGCATTAAAATGGTAGAGTGGGCTTTCTTAGCATAAATACCATCCCAGAGCAACATCACAAACTGCAAAACATGCGAGATTTATTTAATAAAAAGTTACAAATTAGCACTTTGGCAGAGCTGTTTTTTTAAAGAATAATTTATTTTCGTTTTCTCTTACTGTGGTTTTGGTTATATGTGTGGTTGTATATATTGGTTATACAGATTTCCCCATCTTGGATCTAGGTGGTGAGTTCAACATGAGCTACTTTTATAGTAAAATTTAATTCCTTTTAGGGCTCAAACTGTAGGGAAGAAATTTCATAAACAGAGTAGTATGTTCACTTATTTCTAACCTATATGGTTGCTTGGCTGTTCCTGTGCTCTGCTCAGAATTAATGCATTATTAGCTGCTTATTAAACTATTTAGTTCCGAGCTGAGCCGACAACGGTGCGCTCACTCAGGCACATGGCGTTCAGAAAGCCCCTTAAAGATGTATTTGTTCTTCTATACGAGCTACAATAATTGCTATAGTTTTGCAGCGTGTGTGTTTAAATGTCTTCCTTCTTAAGGGTCATCTTTTTTATGTTTCCACAGGTCTAGTTTGCATCAGGCCAAAAATTTAATATTGGCTGCACATGTCTAAATCCATGAAAGCTTCATGTTGACCAAAACTCTCAACCATCCTCCTCACTCACCTGCAGGCCCAGAGATGTGGGATCTGCCAACATTGTGTGCTGCAGCCTGGAATGTACACTGCTGGCAATGCTAAGAGCAAATTGCTGTAATCATCCATTACTCTAATTTAGTAATTTACCTGACTTTACACATCCATCATTTTCATAAAATACTAGGCACATGGATGATGAGGCCCAGCCCCCAGTACAGGGCCCAGAAAACATTTTAGTCTCACTAGGGGACCAAACTGGACACCCCCTTTAGCCTCTTACAGCCTAATCACCATATATGACCAGCCATTAGTCAGCCAGTTCAGACTGACCCTGACACCATGTCTGCCATCCAAACTCCACCCCATCTTGTTTTTTTAATCCCACATGCAGAAGGTGGATGTGCTGCTAGGAGGCTGGCTGGATGGAGCTGTGCTGAGGAACCAGGTCACTAACTCCCTTACGACCATTACTGTAATTAAAGTTGGCATTGTTAATTGTTTTTTGCTGGTCCTAATGAGTTTGGGGTGGCAAGGGGGGTGCGGATGTCGCAATGCAATTAGGGAAACTGAAGGAGGGGGGAGGAGGTGAGGGAGTTTTGTGAGAGATGGGGAGTGATTGGGGAAGCCGGGGTGGGGAGAAGGAAGCGGGCGTTGGAGTACGGGATTGAATTGTCAGTCCAGGTTATGATTAGGAGGCACAGATGCGGCCATGTGAGAAATGAATTTCATGGCTGTTGATTCTGCGATTTCTCCTGGAATGTGGGGGTTTGCTGCTGAGAGGGAGAGCTTCTCAGACAGAGGACTAACACTCTTCATGTTCTGACACAACAAGACAGAGGCATGGAAAATGAGAGAGGAAACGGATGTGCACAGCAACTAATGATGTTGAAGTTGTGCTTTGATCTCCCTTTTAAATATCATCTGTTAGAAGTGGTGTAAAATGAATTTTTTTTTATTATGATGCCAAAATGGGCGTCAGAAATCTTTACATATATACTAATTGTCTTAAAGCACCTTTGAATTATCAGCATTCTCAGTTATTATGAAATCCAATTATTAGTAGTGTTGTGCATCCAAATGCACTTCTGTATACAGCTTTTATGCTTTGCTTTCATTTTAGTGCAGAGCGATGATTACCTGAAGAAGCTGACACAGTTTGATCCATCAGTCAAGGGAAAGGCAATCACGGGAGGAGAGGTTACACTACAAGCCTGACCAGTTAAGTGACAGTTAATCAGGATGCCACAGATAATTACTCCCTTGTGTTTTTGCAGGGATGTGTTGGATCAAAGGTGAGAAGCTGAAGAAAATGTGGCAAACTTCTTTCTGTTTTGACTTCTAATGTGAGCACACTGTTCCCATTTCTATTTGGAGGGTCAGTATGTGTGAAACGAAGGGATAGCAGGGTGGATGTATGGGAATAGGCTGCCAGGCATAATTTACTCTGGCCAGCACCAGTCTGGATACCAGCCTTTAGCCAGCTGCCAACCTGCCATTTCTCAATAAGCTTCCCAACCCGCGTAATTCCCCGACCTTGCTACCTCTCCCAGGCCAGGGTTTGACGTCTTTTACATTTCAGGATTTCTGGGGCTAGACAACTCACAGAGATGTTGGCCAGTGAAATTTATTATAATAAAAACATCATGGTTGAGATTTGTTTGCCCTAGAAGTGAGAAATGGTTGTTATTCAGCTTAGAAGAGCACAAAACATCATAAATAGTAAAATGGGAGATGGGGTTCATCATGGTTCAGTGAGAGCAATTAAGACATTTACAGTTATTCCTAATTATACTGGATTTCCCGCTACAGCTCACTAGTGTTGGAATAAATGACGCTTGTAATTATTTGTCTTGACCAGAGGAACCAGAGCGTAGAGGTGGGAATTAAGAGTGAAGGGTGAGAGTACTTTGTTACTGACATGATTTTCCTTGTCTCAGCCTATTTTTCACTGAGCAATGTGCTCCCTAACAGAAAGGGTTTTACAGCCCTGATAATTAGAAGCTATCATGATGAAATAAAAGCTGAACTATAAGCCTTAAGGTGGGCTTTCAGTTTCAGTTTATAGTATAAAGTTTGCTTTTTGAAATGTTAATATACTATCATATTTGGGGTTTCATCTGAATTTGCTGCAGCTGTTTATAAATGTGAGAAGAAGAGAAGAAGAATTTTGAAATGTTAAAATGTTGACTTCTGGTTATTGGTGGTAGAGTCAGCCTGGGGGTAGTGAGCCTGAGCAGTGGGTTCCTGAGGAATGAGGTAGTACACTTACTGTAACAGGGTGTCACAGCGAGAAAAAGTGTTGTGTCTGTCCGCTGGGGCCATCGCATCATGGAAAACTGAGCACAGAGCTCAGCCTGTGCAGAGCTGGACAGGCAGGTTTTCAGCAGCCTTGTCGGAAATGACTCAGGAAACTCCCAAAAGCATTTGCAGCGCCATCGGTCCTGTCTACAGTCCCACAGTGTGGGAGAATACACAGGTGCAGATTTCACGTGTGTACATGTGTGTTTGTTTGAGCGTGCAGCTGTGCATAGGGCTCTGTTTGTACGTGTCCTGCTGGGTTTGTTAATGAAGGAATGTAATTGGATTTTTTGGGTCGGTGCCGTGGCGTTCAGTAGAGGGCGGTGCCGGTCTGAACCCCCTGAAGAGTGAATAGATGAGGGAGACAAACCTGTAGGTTGGATTACCACTGTGCCCTTTTCTCCCTTGCTCTGTCTTCCCAAGGTAGGGGATTATGGTCTGTATGAGCAGAAAGGCTGGCGAGGGAGCATTTCATGAGTTTAGCTTGTTAAGAAAAAGGGCAGATCATGTGAGGCTACACAAATTGTGCTCTGAATGTGAATGCTAAAGGTATAATCTTGCATAGGTCAGCTAGTGCTATTCAAATTATATCCACAGAGTTCGTGAACTTGCACCAAGTTATTCTGCAAGTTCTGTGCACGCCAAATCACACTTTTATGATAACAAACTTATGAAACACTTGTGTGACTTGAGTCCATTACAGATGAAAATCAACCATAGCTGGCTGTTCATTTGCTGAACTCTTTACTGCCTTGTACTCTTCCTGTTCAGTGAACTGACTGAATTAAAAAAATGGAGGCTGAGCCTGTGAGACATGCCATGACAATGGTAAAAAAGAAGAGGGAGGATCTGCAGATTGTTTTTCTCCAACTAAAGCAGTAAAACAGAGGGAGACATGGAGCGAGGATGAATACAGGTTCGCCCTCACTCTCACTCATTCCCACCCTCCCTTGTTCCCTTTGCCTCGACTGGGCTATTGTTCATGGTCCCCAACCTCCTTGTCTTCCGGCTGGGACTGGAGTAGTTCCCGATGGCCGCAAACTGGATTAGGAGCACCCATGGCTCTGGTCATTCTCTGTGGATTTGGGAGGGTTACTGCAGCTTGGCTGGGCTATGGTACTTTAATTACCCTGCCACCAGGGGGCCTCAGAGCAGCCCAGCGGGTATCAAGCAGGGCCTACAGGAAAAGCTTCTGTCTTTACATGGGAATAATCCCCAAGAGCCTCTGATCAGGTCACTTTTTTCTAAACACTAACAGCCATTTTTAACCTTGACTTCTAGGCTTCTGAATGCACTACACTTTAAAAACACCTAAAAGCATTTGTGTTTGTTTAGTATTGTCCACCTTTAAAATTTCAAAACTACTTAAAATCACTCTAAATGTCATAAACTTAAGTTTGCTTTGCATCATTGAACCACAGCAAAGCAGATTTAATAATAATAATTAATCCATCCATCCATCCATCCAACTTTGTTTGATTGTTGATTGTTAGAGCCTATCATATCTGTAACAGAGTGAGACACTGTGCACAGGTCATTCAATTTGATCTAAAAAGCTATCTCACTAACACTGCAATCAATTTATGTGGGCCAGATAGCATTCAAGTGTTTTTGTATTTGAGAATCAATGAAAATATATCAATCGGTGTATAGATTGAAGACATGTGTAGACTTGTATGTATATACACAGCAGCGGTTTATTGTTTTCTAAGTAACAAGATGAGGGCACTGCTCCCTGTTTGAAAAAGGAGCCTTTCTTTGTGAATGTTGAGATTTTTTTCATGTGTCTGTGGCGTCCATATCAGACCTGCTGCACCTGCCAATGGCCCACAGACTTCCTATGAACAATCAATAAAGCCAACAATGACGTCAGTACCATGAGACTACAGCTGTAAACTGATTTTACACATTTCACTCTATGTATTATTTTATGTGATACTGCTAAGAGACTCGAAATGCAACTTTGGGCCAAATGGCTGAGAATGGAATGAGAAAATATAGACTTTAAATGCCAACATCTGGACCTGGCTTAATGTCAGTGTTTGCTGTGTGTGTGTATGTGTATATTTGTGAGTCTCTGTGGGTGTGATATAGCAGATACAGTGAGTGTGTATTTACTTCTGAAAGAGCAAGGTCTGAAGAGAAGTAGGCAGAGCACAGGCACAGACAAAGGTAGGCCTGTGTAGCCTGTCCACCGAGGACCTGTGGAAAATTCCCTGTCAGTGCTGTGCCAAGACGCCTGGCTCTGCGAGGCGGGACTCCAGAGGAATGTGAGAGGCAGACATGACCAGGAGAGCCAGCACTTAACCACAGCCAGGGAGGGTAGAACAGGGTTACCCTAAAGTGGTGGTTTAAATTAAGTAAACTAATTTCTCTTTATAATTTAAAAGAAAGTTACAGACTTTATTTTGTGACATTCATCCATCTCTGATAAGAAAAAATGTAAATGTTACTCAAACAGAGAGCTGCTGATTTACATCTAAATATACAAAACGTAAACTCCATGAACACATGTCATTTTGGCTTAGCAACCAAATGCAGTGCAGCTCAGCAGTAACATGTTTGGTGTTCTTGCATGTTTCTGGAAAAGTACTGCAAGTCTGCCCTCCTGGAATATACAGTACAGTATAATGTGGAACACAATGCACAGGTATGACCTGTGGGGATGAAAATATAATATATTTTGCGCTCTATAAAATAAAAAGGAATAGAAAGAACAAAACAAAAACTATATCTAGTCATAAAGGCCTGACAATAATTTACTATTCAAGAGAGGAATTAAAGATTTTTTTAATGTATGCGGACACAGAGGCATTGGTCAGGTGTGTGGTAGGCGTGAGGGCTGAGAGATGAGCTCAGACAGGAGTCTCCATGGACTATGATGTTTACCGACAACACTGTAATCTGCAGTGAGAGCAAAGTGCAGGTGGAACACAGTCTGGAGAGGTGGAGGTATCCTCTATTGAGAAGATGTCTGAAAGTTAGTAGAAGCAAGACAGAATACAAGAATGATACTCTAAACCTGGGCTGGGCTGCCCCATGTGCATTTCATTTTCACATCTTTAAAAACACTCATGATTCCCAAATGACTCACAAACAAGTATAATTTGGATGACCGTCCGTTTAAAAAAAAAGCACAGTGAGTCAGCTCTCGTGTACATATCTAAATAGTAGTTGCACGTGTTCACTTTTCACAGGGTTGGTGCTTTGATCTCTGGCCCTCTGCTTGAAGGTAAGCCTGCGCCATCCTTGCCGGCTCAGTTACTATTGGTGTGTGAATGGTGTGAATGAGAAACATGGTAAAGTACTTTTGAAAGGTGATACGTAAGTGAAAGCCTACTAGATGTGATCAAAAGGATCTGGGCACAGGTCCTTAAAACCAAAATTGATTTAAATTTGACCAAAGTCACATTTAAGGGCATCATGACCAGTTTCCAGCAGCTGCTATTTTTATATTCCTCTGAGTAAGTCCTATTCTGATCACTCACACTGTATACTCCCCAATCTGACCACAGACCACAGCTATGCTAAGAGACAACATTTCCTTTCAAACTGACCTGAATTCCACATCGTGGTGATGAGTGCTAGGTCTCCAGGTATGATCAAGTTTTCAGTTGAAGAGTCATCTCCTAACCTGCAAGTGCATGTGCAGGAGCCTGCAATCTTCACTCCCCACCCACACCACTCACCAGATTTGGTTTCCTGCAACCTTTGTTTCTGGTCATCTCTTCTATGGAAACTCCTTTTGCCTACTCATTAAAACAACTCAAATCCACCAATCGCTTCTACTTCTCTTTCAGTGCAGCCTAATTTTAGGGAGCTGTCCTCAGGCTCTTCACCTGGCTGTCTGGCTCAAGGTGTCAGTCTGGGCCAGGTGTCCGCTTGTACCCATCACCTCTTTGGTGAGGCATTTCTGACCTCAAGGAAGTTGTCAAAATATCCTGCCCCACCTGCACTGGAGGCCTTCAACTCCTCCAGCCTCTAAACCTGCTGATTGGTAGAAGGTACAATCTGGTAATCGTGAACTTCCAGGAACGGAACTGAATAAATGTTCATTTTCACTAATGAGCATGAGTTATTGCCATGGATGGACATTAATAATGAATAATGAACAATTATCGAGTCAGCAGGGTAGAGCAGTGATTAGAAAGCCTGTCTCTCAAGCAGAAAGCTTGAATTCAATCATGGCTGACAGCTAGACCCCTTGGGGTGCTGTTCTGTTACTGATTTGGTGCTATGATGGCTCCTTAATGAGTGAGAGGCACAAAAAAATCTGAATTAAAATGGTTGTTATTCATTGTTTGTATGTGACCTGGGAATTATGGCAGAGACTAGTTTGTATCGAATAGTGATGTAGTGTACGATATTCATTGTGTTGATGGGGTGCAGAGAGGAAATTGTCAGGTCTGTGGCTCCAGTGGGGCTACTGAGCCTGCTTCAATCAGGCCTAGGAATTGCCAGGACCCTTGCATATGGTCCTGCTTAGGGCAGTCCCCAGCCTCTCCACAATAACGTAACAGTCGCTTGCTTTTGCTCAGCTTTCTAACACGTCAAAGCTACAGAAGGGAGCAAAGGCAAACTGCTGGGTGTACTTCTGTGCCGTGCTACCAAAGCATGCGTGAAAACAGTCAGGGTTGGGAGGAAACACATGCTCAAATACATAAATAAACACACATATGGAGACTCACATACACAATGGAGAGAGAAAAAGGTCAGCTCAGCCTTGCCCCCACCCTTGTAGACATTCCTGGAGCACCTGCACTCACTTAATATTTTGGCAGGAGTGGAAAAAAAAAGCTCTTCTGCTCAGCGCCTGTCATGTTTGTTCACTGAAGGAAACAAGTTTGGTTTTAATTAGAATCCCTGCCAAGAGCTGAGGTAATTGCCACTCTGTATATCTTGCCTCCTTTTTAAAATTTCTTTTCTTTGTTTTTGTTGGTTCATATACTTTAAAACAGAGCTCAGTGGGATCCATAAAAACACAACAGCATTTATCTAAGCATGTTTTAAATGCAGTCAGAAGGTGCATCCATGCTTGATATTGAAACAAAAAGTTAGCAAATGTAGAGTACATGCAAACCTGGTTTGACGTTTTTTTATACAGAACATTGTGTATGTGGGTATAATAAGTCGGACAAAAACTGCCAAATCCCGCCTCCCTATATGTCTATTTCTGCCTCGCTGACAGTTTTTGGCCTCAAACACAGTTTTGTCCCCAAGGGGTCCGGGGTTCCGCTCTTACTTAGCCCTCCCCACCTCCATCCATCCATCTCCCCTTGTTCCCACCTGTAACCCAGCTGTGGCTCTGTGGAGCTCATGAAAATTCCCACCAAATTATTCTAACAAAACACCAACATCTGCTGCTGAGAGACACCCCTTCATTAAACACACATGCAAACACAGTCATTTACATACAGAAAGTCAAGTCTTGGTGTATGGTAGTCACAAGCACCATCAGTACACTGCAGGGACACAAATCTGCTTTGACAGCATATACTGTATAAAATATAAATGAACTTTGTGAGAGTTAACAAAAGCAAACACAGACATATTTAACAATAGATTCTATGCGTGTACCAGACAAGTCTAATTTCAGGTATAACATTTCTCCAGTAATATCTATCAAGTGAAGCAAACAAACATTGTTTGCCCACCTCACTTCACTGAATCCCATTCATCTGTTTGTAATGTACCCTGGAAGCTGTGTCTGCATTTGGTCTGCACACTTTATGATATGGTGCACAAAGTAATTTGCAACTTTCGCCCATACTAATTATTTTAGATGGCACGATACCACTTTTTTATATTCGATGCCGATACTGACATAAATTTGGATATCTGCCGATACTGTTATGAATCCGATATAGTCTACTTTATAATCAATGAAACTGTTTTTTTTAATGTCTTGCTTCATTTTGTACAAGTTCATACCAATTTTTCACTTTTTTACAAAACTGAAATATCACTACTTCCATGTCTAATTGTCTGTAATGGAGGCGGAGTAACTGGATCCGCACTCCGTGACCAGGAAATGCTCATGACGCAGGGGGAACAAATTTTGTCGGGGATACCTACCTTGGCACAAAACCTGGTTTGGCAGCACGTAGCGAGGCTCCAGACACTTTCAGTGTGAACTCCAGACCACACACAACAGCCGCTCTATCAGGTGAGGCACACTGCTCCGACATGCTAAGGCCACTACCTGGGTTACGCCATGTCGTAGGTTTTGTGAGGTATTTTTGGATATTTAATGGATCGGATTACTTTTTTTTTCCTCCTCGATATCCGATCCAGTAATTTAGGTGAGGATCAGACTGATATCGATAATGTATATCGGATTGCTCCATCCCTACTAATTATTAACTGCAGAATGAATAAATGACATCAAAGACAGCAAAAAATTGAAGAATTTAACTAAAGAAACCTTTAACCAATTGCACCTACACGGCAACATCATTGATAATTTACTCAGATTTATTATGAATCATTGACTGAACAACACAAAACATTTTTACAAAACATTTTTGTAAAATAATAATAATAATAAGATAAGATAAGATAAGATAGAACTTTATTAATCCCTCGGGTGGGTTCCTCTGGGAAATTCGACTTCCAAAAAGCACAGCAACGACCGAAGTTACAGTTACAGAATTGTTATATATATATATATATATATATATATATATATGTATATATATATACACACACACACACACACACACACACACACACACACACACACACACACACACACACACACACACATATATAAATACAGAGACAAATATAAATAAAATATACAAAGGGGATAAATAGAATAAATAGGAATAAAAAATAAAAATACAAGTGAATTGCACATTTCAAGTATTGAGTCTATTGCACTGTTGACTATTTACAAAAAGTATTGCACAAGGTATTGTACAGTGAGGTGAAGAGGCACTACAGCTTAGTTGTTCCCCCCTCCTTTGTCCTCCTGTTTCCCCTCCCTCTCCCCTCCAGAGAGGAGTTAAACAGTTTGATGGCGTGTGGGACAAAGGAGTTTTTAAGTCTGTTAGTTCTTGTCTTTGGGAGAAGCAACCTGTCACTGAACAGACTCTTCTGATTGTTTATGGCCGTGTGCAGAGGATGCCCAGCATTGTTCATAATGTCCATCAGTTTCTTTAATGTCCTTTTCTCTGCCACTGTCACCAGAGTGTCCAGCTTCATGCCGACCACAGAGCTAGCCCTCCTGATCAGTTTCTCCAGCCTGGATGAGTCCTTCTTTGCTGTGCTGCTCCCCCAGCACACCACAGCATAGAAAAGTACTCCAGCAACCACCGACTGGTAAAACATCCTCAGGAGCTTCCTGCAGATGTTAAAAGACCTCAGCCTCCTGAGGAAGTACAGTCGGCTTTGGGCTTTTTTATACAGGTGCTCTGTGTTGCATGACCAGTCCAGTTTATTGTCCACCCACAGCCCGAGGTACTTGTACTTGTTGACCACCTCCACCTCCTCCCCCTCTATCTGAACCGGCAGTGGACCTTCTCTGGACCTCCCGAAGTCCACAACCAGTTCCTTAGCCTTTGAGGTGTTGAGTTGCAGGTGGTTTGTGTGACTCCATGCGACAAAGTTCCTCACCAGACTTCTGTACTCCTCTTCCTGATCATCCCAGATACACCCCATGATGGCCGTGTCATCTGCAAACTTCTGAATATGGCATAATTCAGAGTTGTAGCAGAAGTCAGAGGTGTACAGGGTGAAGAGAAGAGGGGACAGCACAGTTCCCTGTGGTGCTCCTGTGCTGCTGACCACAGTGTCAGACGTGATGTCCTTCAGCCTGACGTACTGTGGTCTGTCGGTGAGGTAGTCGGAGATCCAAGCCACCAGGCAGGGGTCCACCTCCATCCTGTTCAGTTTTTCTTGAAGCATACAGGGCCGGATGGTATTAAAGGCACTGGAAAAGTCAAGAAACAGTATCCTGACCGTGCCTTTTCCCCCATCCAGGTGTGAGTGGGCTCTGTGTAGGAGGTACAGGATGGCATCCTCCACTCCGACACCTGCCTTGTATGCAAACTGTAGTGGGTCCTGGGCATGTTGTACCTGTGGTCGGAGGAGGTTGAGGAAGAGCCGCTCTAGAGTCTTCATAAGATGTGACGTCAGTGCCACCGGTCGGAAGTCATTCAGCTCATTGGGCCGGTTCTTTTTGGGGACCGGGACGATGCAGGATGTCTTCCATAGGGCGGGCACTCTCCCCAGTCGCAGACTGAGGTTGAAGACTCGTTGTAGCGGCTCCCCAAGTTCAGCAGCACACGCCTTTAGCATCCTAGGACACACCTTGTCTGGGCCTGCTGCCTTTCTGGGGCGAAGCTTCCTCAGTTGCCTCCTGACCTGATCCACTGTGACACTGGGAGATGTTTGGGAGGAGGGGAGGGGGGGAGATGTCTTGCTGCTGAGAGAGGGATTGGAGGAGGGGGGTGTCATGGTGTCAGGAAGGGGGGGAAGCGAGGGAGGCAGGAGAGTGGGGAGAGGACTCTGTAGTGAAGGTGAGGGTGAGGGTGGGGGGGTTGTGGGCTGGTCAAACCTGTTGAAGAAGTTGTTGAGTTCGTTTGCCTTCTCCACAGTCCCCCCCACTGTGCTTTTCTTGGTGTTGTGGCCTGTGATGGTTTTCACACCATTCCAGACCTCCCTCATATTGTTCCTCTCCAACTTCTGCTCCACCTTCCTCCTGTAGGTGTCCTTTGCTTCCCTCAGGCAGCGTTTCACCTCCCGCTGTGCTGCTTTCATCTCCTCCTTCACTTTGCTCCTGAAAGCCTTCTTCTTCATGTTGAGGACAGCTCATAATAATGATAATAATGATGATGATAATAGCATCTTTGAGAAAAACCCTGGCAATACTAGAAATCATAGTTTTGCGATGTTCAGTCACTGAACCTCGTTAATGTTTTGTTAAATTTTCTTGTTTTTTTTTTGTTTGCTTCCATTTTTGTAGGGGGACTGAATAAACAAATCTTGCATGGATAGAGAGATGCACAAAACCAGACACCACTTGGTGATGTGATCAGTCGTGAAGCCAGTGAGTTCTTGGATCAAACCTCTTTCAAAAAACTATTGCATGGCCACTCACCTGTTAAAGTCACCTTATGTTAGGCGTTGCAAATATATTCAAAGATCACTTCGAAATGAAGTGCG
This sequence comes from Diplotaxodon limnothrissa, assembly GCF_057381915.1. NCBI lineage: Eukaryota > Metazoa > Chordata > Actinopteri > Cichliformes > Cichlidae > Diplotaxodon > Diplotaxodon limnothrissa. The sequence goes on along the minus strand of NC_140609.1, from coordinate 35,654,681 downwards.
GGAAATTGTCCTTTGCTCAGCGGTCACAGGATCATCATCTTCATACATTTCATTTACCATTTCTGGTAAATATGTAGTCTTTTATCACACCCTATGCAGCCAGTCAAAATGTAAAGATTGAGTGGATGTGCTTGAGACAGGAAAACACTTTTGATTTGTCTGCCTGCCAATACGTGAATGAAATTTGGGGATGTGTTTTCTCTCGGGTTATTCGCGACGGGGCCTCAGATGACTTGCGCACATGCTGGGGCTTTCAGAGGGGCTTTTATTTTGATTTGCACCAGCAGGGGATGGAATGGAGCCTGCTTGGTCTCGCTCCATCCAAGCCCCTGCGGATCCATTAGAGCTGCGCTCCAGTCCAGAGATGAGACGCCGTGGTGCTGATTTACTATTCAGAGGTTATTCATCGCCTGTGGATAAAAAGACAATTGAATTATGCTGTTGGAACAGAAAGACTAGGCCAGAACAGTTCACAGCATACGATCTCTGTGAACTGAGATCAAATGACAAGAGAGCAGGCAGATAGAAAGAGACGTCTGATTTGTCTGATTGCTCCAGGCGACTTCCTGTTTCTCTGATCAGGAAGTGCTGTTTTCAGTCAAGGCTGCTAATACTCCCAGAGATGTCAACAGAAAGCTCAAGGTCAGTGATCAGATCTGAACTTAGACAACATAATCGTGCTCAGGTGTTTCAAGTTCAAGCAAAAAACCCAAAACCCCCCAAAAAACCCAGACATTTGCTGTCTATAAAATTAACGATAAAATAAATTTATTGAATATTTGTTGTTCATTTGGTACACAAAAGCTCAAAACCTGAAAGGCTTTACATTATTTTGCAGCTTTTCTGTCAGAATAGCGAGGCCTAGAAGCTAGAAGGCATCTAGGAGGCATCCTACTCAGGTACCAGAACCACCATAACTGGCTCCTTTCAGTACAGAGGAGACTTGACACTAGAGCTGGTATGAAAGATGGAATTTAGCATCTGAATCTAATCTAATCCAATTAGCACCATCACTAACAACAACTGATGCTTGCTTCCATTGATGCATGTTTTAACATTGACCATGAACACCACAGCATGCTGAGCATCATCATTTCAGCAAAGAGCATCACTGTAAACTTTGTCACAGTACTGTAAAGTAGCTTGTTTAGCCAGCACTGCACTGTCTGCTAATTTCGTGCAACATCTGAATAACACAAATCCAGTAATCTTCCATGTTTTACAAAACCATAATTCAGCAAAACATCATTTATTTAAAAATTGTAAAATGAATTGGGACATTATATGATTATTTATTATTATAAGATTTATGTTTAGCAAATGTCATCTGCTGAACAGTACTTACCTTTGAAAACAATTTCCCATCTTCCTCTCCTTTCCTGTCTTTTTTTAAACATCTTTCTCCATCTCACTGTTTTACGTTTAACTAGCAGACAAACTGCACAGAAACAATTTGTCTGCTAGCTTAATGTAAAAAATTCTACATATGTACATATTTGTCATATTTGTTGAGCAGTTTGAAAATTTGAAATGACCTGTCACCATTTTTTTAACTCCATTTATGTTCACTCCTCGTCTGTATCACTAGCTAAATGCTAACTACCGTGACTGAAATTTGTACATCTGCACTAGGAATACCTCAAAGGGATGGGGAAAAAAGTGTGAGCTGTGAATGTAATTATTTTCTTATTACAAGTATCTCTATGCTGTCATCTGCAGAATGTGAGAAATTAGCTAATTCACTCAGTAACATGCATTAATCTGCCCACTCACTGACTAAATGTTTAGAATACTGAAAATTGCTGACTTTTGCTAAAAACAGTGGAATTGGGGTGCAAAGCCTAAAGAAACTACCAGGAGAGTATTATTGTTAATGAATATAAACAAACAGTATTCTGTTATTACACGACCTGTTAGACCAACTGAGCACCAACTGATCATTTTTGAGTATTTAATTATATTGTTTCCAGACAGACTCTGACCTTAACTGTAGACTAAAAGCTGGAGATTTGGGATTGGCTAAGTGGGCTCTGAATTACCAAATAAATATGCTTTTGTTTTATTTCAGAAATAACATTGCATACTTTGTTTTTTCTCAAGCGTTTATTTATTTTTTCCGCTACATGTGGCACTGTAGCTATTAGAGAGGAGTGTTTAGACCTGGCAGCTTCTTCATTTCCAAAGACTGTGTGCACACAAGCTTCTTGTTTAAAGGAGATCATGTCATATTTGACAAATGTCCAACATATACAGTTGTTGCTGCTGTAATGAAGCAAGGATGCGGTCAGGTCTGAAAAGTCAAAACACTGGTCACACACCCAGCAGTAAAATTGTTTCTTGGATGTTCAGCTTCCTTCCCCTCAGTGACATCATGCTGTCACTGCTGAACTTCCAACTGTACAGCAGTAGACATTCTTTAACCTTAGTGAGAGTTTAGACAGTTGTTCAATGAGACGATCACCTGCAAGTGATATAAAATAAAAGAGACACTCAATAAAAAAAAAGAAAATTGCAGGTTTGTGCTTTCTATTAGATCACTTTTAATCACTCCTGCAGAAATGTCTATGCCAGATGAACTGAGGTGTTGGCAGGACATCCCGGTTTTTGAAGGGATGTTTTACTCATTTCCCATCACCTGTTTGGACTCACTGATATTAAATTGAAAATACACATTGAAATCCTGGGAAACACTCAGACTGCAAAAATCTAAAAACATAAACAAATGGAAAAAACGTTGAACAGCACTAAGCTGTGTAACTACAAGTTAAGTCCGCTGGGTGGCCTTTGCTCAGGGGGTGGCCCATCCTGGCATGCTATGAGTGTTGATTGTATACAGTGTGAGTAGCAATTGTAACACCCCCTGCCCTGTTCGCCAAAGGGGAACATAGCTCCCCGTGCACCTCACCTCCTGAGACACAGAAGGTGAGCTGGACATGAGCCTAGATAAACCCAACGGCTGATCCAGCTGGGGTTGTGTCAGGATCGCCTGGGCGGTGGGGACAGGCCTGTCTTTGTCCAACAGGAGCTGCGTGTGGTTCAGTATCTTAAGAGAGTCGTAATCACATTGGCGATCAGGGTGTTAACAGGCCTCCACAGCTGTCAGAAAGCAATGCACCCTGGGAATGCATGACGAAGGAACCGCTGGCCCTCGATGCGTGGGTTGCAGTATGTGTTAATCTCTGTACACACACAGCATGCATATGTCAATTCATTTCAACAAGGGTAAAATGGGCGGACGCCTCATTTCTTGTCCAAACACACCAACAGCTATGGCAGCACATCAACAGCTTCACCCTGTGTAATTTAAATGCCTTTTGAGATCTAACTGGGACACTCTGTCAAGGCATTCCTCCTTTGAACGAATTCTGAACCACAGAAAATGACTGGATTCAAAAATAAACAACAATGTCAAACAACGATATAATTTAACAACCAAAAAAAAAAAGAAAAAAAAAAGGGGCATACCACAAAACATTGTCAGCTTTAAATCAGCCCAGAAACATTCCCTCTTCCCTGAAGAGGCATTTGAAGGCTGTTTGATGGGTAAAGGGTGGCCCAAAAATAGCCAGGTACTGAGACAAGGAGATCTATAGGGCACTGCAGGGAACTCTGCTCATAACCCATGCTCAATACCTTCTGTCTAGGGTCTGATCTGATTCATGGGCAGGGGTCAGTCCTTCAGAGTATATATCAGGTTCTCGGTTTGTTGCTTTTAGCAGCTGTTATTGCATTTAGAAGACTGAGCTCCCTCCACTGAATCACAGGAATAAACAGAGGAGGGGGACTTTGCCCTCATGGGCCCCAGCGTGGAGACGAACAGGAGACTGGATTGTCACAGTGACGCTAACATACTACAGCCCGGCCCAGGCAGAGATACGTTAACACGAGCCCATGCCAAGCTGTTTCTAGGCTGGCAGTCAGTGCACCACAGGCTAGGTGGTCCACCCTTATTTACCCCTTTTAGCTGCACGCACAAGCTTGTTTAAACAAAGTGGGTGCCTTTGCTCGGCTTGTGGACGTCATCAGACCAGGGAGTGTTGATGTGGCCTTTCCCTGGAGCACCCTGGACTGTGTACTCCGGAGAGAGAGAGGAGATGTTGCCAGCTGCAAAAGCTAGACCACAGCAGCCCTTGTCCCGGTTGTTTGACCAGATAACTGGATGCCAAAAAAGATGGTGAAACTGCATCAAAATCTTGGCTCTCTGGCAGCTCTGATTAGCATTTGGATCCTGAAGTCAAACTCTCTTGCCAACAATTCAACATTCTTCCACTCCACAGTGCTGCCAGCTCCTTCTGTGATCACTTTAGACTCACTCCATCACCTGCTGCCTACTCCATGCAGGTGAACACAGTACTAGAAAGAACAGTTAATGTGAGAAATAGCTTACAAAAAGGGAGATCATGAAGACTTTTGATTATATTCACACAGGCTGTGGGAAATTTAAAAAAACTAAACTAAACCAAAGTATGTTTATAACAGGTACAGTCATACAGTTCTTCCCTATTTGTATAGCTTTGTACTCGTTCAGCAGCGGTACCGTTTTCACATCCTCTGACTGTTTGCATTTGTATATTTGTGATTTGACAATGGACATGAAAGTTGTGAAAATGCTGAAAGTGATGCATGTTTAAAAAACAATGAAGTTATGATTATGTTTTCTATGTTTCAGTAGGTTTGAAAACTAAATTTCTTGCCTATATATTTTTGACTGTCTGGACAAAATGTTTAACTAAAATAAAAGAAATCCTTAATTATGTTGATTAAAAGGAATGTTCTTTGATAAAGCCTCTCAAAGGCACACTTGTATGTTTAATGGATTTGGTAAGTTGAAAAAGTAAATAGAGCCACAGACACAAAAGATTTTTATTAACTTTAAAAACAGACATAATACAGGAATTAAGGCATTTCACCCCATACATTCATTAATAAACTGTTTCTTTTTCACGTCCCTAAGTTTCGCTCCCTCTCTTTACTTAATTGCAGTTTGTTTCTTTTGTTCCTTATTGTTTCCTGCATTTCCTCATCTTGTCCTCATCCCCTATTGTGTTGATGCTTTTAGTGTCTTCCTCGTCTTCTTTCACCTGCTGTTTTAATTTGGTTGTTTCCTATCCTTGTGTGTCTCCTGTGTCTTGACTCTCTTTGTTTAGATTCTGTACAACCTCAAAGTCCCCTCCATGGATAATAGAAAGCAACGCGTTCTTTTCATTAGGCACGTCTCCTTCATTCTAAACACATACATTCTGTAATTGTAGCCAAGGAGCACAGCTTGAACCTCGTTTCTGCAGTGCTTCAACACAACTCTGTATTATCCAAATATTACTCTACAGACTTCATACATTGACTGTTGTTTGTTCATAAATTGTGGACTATGGACCAGTGCAATAAGTGAGTTCCTCTTTTCCTGCCTGCCCAGCAGATGTGCAGTTTTATTGGGAAAATATCTTGCTCCAAATATTCCAGCTCTTATCCTGACCTCCACAGAAATTGTGATTTTTCATTTCACAGCAACTTTCCAGACAGTGAAATTTTGGATGGAGCTTCTCTGATATTTTTTTAGTTACCATCTCTTGATTAATGGGCATCTAGTAGCTTCACTTTCATTTGGTTAGAGAAGCTAGTGATTGTGTGTTGTTACTGTGAAGTTTAATGCATTCAGAGAGTTCAGAATTGTTTTCAACTGACAATTTCTAATAAAAAAAAGTTAGTCTCATTAGGAAATGAGAATACCTGAGTTTTAATTCAATGAAAAAAACTTTTGCGGTTTTGCAAAAAGGTAAAATTGCCCAAACATTTTTTTAATTTTCAGTGATTTTTTTTTTAAAGTCCATGTTTCGGACAGTGGCACAATTTCTGTCATAGTTTGTCTGTCCTTGCTGAAGCTCTCTGCCTCATTCGTCTGTTGTGCCAGTATGTGTGTTCATGTGTGTGTGTGTGTGTGTGTGTGTGTGTGTGTGTGTGTGTGTGTGTGTGTGTCTGGTAGTGATGGTTTTTGTGCAGTAGCAGGTCTCATTGGAGATTTCCCGCCTCCTGGTGCCGCACACTTGCAGGTAATCACGCACCTGTCTGTGATGACCTTGTGAAGAGCCAATACTAAGGAGTGGTCTGTGCTGGATTGTTGAATGACTACAAAACCTGTGGTGCAGAGGTGTGGAGAGCAAATTGTAAATATGGAATGAGGTGCAGTGGAGAGCATCCTTCTGGAGAAGGATCAGTGAGATTGGGATCTAAAGACGAATGTAGAATCGAGTTTTGGGATTGCTGCTGTTGCACATTTTCACTGTAAATAAATTCCCTGTATTCAAGGAGTCCTGCTTCACCGCATGGCAACGTTTTCAACTTTAATTCAGGGTGTTTAACAAACATTCTGGATTTTTTATATATTCTTTATTGCATGTATAAGCACTAGTGGTCTGGTTCCATGCCATAAAAGTGCCTTCACCATGTTTAACAGATAGTGTGGTATATTCCAGACCACAAGCTTCTCACCTTCTCCCTGCTTGTCTCTTTTAATCATTCTGGTAGAAGCGGATCTTCATTTAACCTGTCTGCAGATTTTGCTTCTTTTTTTCAGAACTTTGCAGGCTCTTTTAGATGTTTTCTGGCAAAGTCTAATCTGGTCTAGTTGTTCTTAAGTGTAACCAGTTGTAAAGCCTCTGTATTTCCATTCATGAAGGACTCTCTGGACTGCAGACCTTGACAATCATACACGTATATCTCCTTGAGAGCGTTCTTGACTTGGCTGGATTTTTGAAGGGGTTTTTCCTAACAAAGGAAAGAATTCCACAATCGTCTACTTTCTTTGTCCAGATCATTCCTCCTTTTAAAGAATGTACCAGACTGTTTATACGGCCACTCCTAAAGTTTTTGCTATCTCTGATTAATTTTGCTTTTTTGTTCAAATTATGTCTTCCTTCATTTGTATCAGCATCTCTTTCGATCTCATATTGATAGCTTTAGTTATCAAATAGTTCAAGTTCAACACTTTGAATCAATTTCAGATCCACTTAATTTTGTAATGGAATATCAGGGCAACATACCTCACCTGGTCAATTGCCTGAAAACGGTCGGCTGTAATTCCCAAAGAGTCAAAACAATACTTTTGTTAAGCCATTTGAATTAAAGCTAAAAGTCTGCACTTCACTCAGTCTTGATTTAAAATCCATTAGGGAAGTGTACAGAGGCAAAAGTTTGAGAAATGTGCAAAAACCTTTAGACCGAACTGTACGTTGTCCATCTTTCTCATACTGTTGTATCAGCCGGGAAATCGTCTGATCAGCAGTGCCACATAACATATCATAATGCCACACATACAATTTTATATGTACTCTGGATTATGAACAGATGGTGTCAATCTGAATAAAAAAAAAAGACTATTGAATAAAAGATGGTAAATGGCCTGTATTTATATAGCGCTTTACTAGTCCCTAAGGACCCCAAAGCGCTTTACATATCCAGTCATCCACCCATCCACACACACATTCACACACTGGTGATGGCAAGCTACATTGTAGCCACAGCCACCCTGGGGTGCACTGACAGAGGCGAGGCTGCCGGACACTGGCGCCACCGGGCCCTCTGACCACCACCAGTAGGCAACGGGAGAAGTGTCTTGCCCAAGGACACAACGACCGAGACTGTCCAAGCTGGGGCTCAAACCGGCAACCTTCCGATTACAAGGCGAACTCCCAACTCTTGAGCCACGATCGCCCCAGATAATTCACTGGGCTGATGTGCGGAGTTTCTAGAGTCTGGCATGGCCTTCCTGGACAGAGAACTGTACTCTCAAGTCAAGCTGAAGCCATTTACTGTGGAATTTTACCTACAGACCATCTCCTAATGGCCCACTGCTGTCATTGATACAGGCCACATCCATATCAGTCAAGAGCAGTAGGGGGACTCATTAGTACTTGCCATGAAGGCCACTTGGCTGCCCACTTTATCATTAATCAAATTCACCATGTCCCTTACTGGCAACCAATAGAGTGTAACAAGCAGTGCTATCTGATTGCTTTGATGAAGCATCTGCATGTTTTCTATCACCCTTTTGGCCCCCCAAGTGGCCTCGGGTGGGCTAATGTTATGGGCCCAGCTAGGTCAGTTGGGACTGAGTTTGAAAAAGGTGGCTATCTCGTATGTCCTCCCCTCCTCCATGCCATTCTTCTGTGTCCCCCCCAACCCACCCTGCAGCTTCTCCAGCACATGAAAGCTAACAGAGGGCATGCTGCTCTGATCCCAGCCACTGACATGATTTTTTGATCAATGGCTGGTGCCTCTGAAGGGCCTTTTCCAACACTGCTGCTCTTTCCAGCCTCCTCACCCTTAATAGTAAACCCCACCCCTCCTCATTCCTCTCACTCTAAAGCTTGGGCAACTCCAAATGTCAGTGATGTTAGTTTAGCCATTGTACACGGCTGGCCGCATCTGAAAGGGTGACTTGTCCCCAGGCCAGCCCCCTACAATGGCCTCCTTTCTCACTCTGACTTGTTCTCAGCATTTTCCCCCCTCCATGAAGAGAGGACTCTCTCTCTGGCTTTCTTAGCTCTTTGGCTCTGCTGAAGATCCTGGTGCCAGAGCTAAACCGGAGGAGAGGGAGCAGGAGATCAAGTGAGAAGGCCAGAAAGAGAGAGAGAGAGAGAGAGGGTGTGAAGAAAGGATGGAGGTTGGAGGGTGAGTGGGGATGTGGACCGTGACAGGGCAGTAAGCTGTTTTATAACCAGAATTGTTACAGTGCACTCTGCCAGTAATTACCAGCACAGAGGAACTGTGGTAAATCTGTCTTTCACAGACTGGCTAAGCTTGTTAGTGTGCTTAATCGGACAGGGAAGGAGTTTGTTGTAGTGCTGAAAGCTTTGGCGACTGAGAAAATGTGCGTCCGCTTCCTTAATAAAGAGTGACGACAAGAGATGGGGTGTGGAGGTCGTTGACAGAGAAAGCCATACATATATGTTGAATTTGCGGATCAGCATGGGTTGAAATTCCGCATCTGTGAAAGATAGAGCGGTACGTAAAGACTGACAGAGAACTGAGGAGCAGGCGAGGAAAAAAGTTCAGAGCCCTTATTTGGGCCCCTTATTTTTTAGGAGGCAAAATTGAGCCCAGATGATTGGTCAGTGGAGACGAGGGAAGTTTTTTGGGAAAGGTCCATGGTGTGTCTGGAGACAGCTGAGAGTCCTTAAAGGCAAATCCAGTCTGTCAAATTTTTTTCAATTTATGATATGAGTCTAATATTTAAATATTAAAGCTGTCGGGATCTGCCATGCCACAGTTTACTTCCATGTCTCTTTGAGTGTTTAGGAAACTGTGAGTAAAATCCCACACTATCTTCACACAGTTCACTTCATGTCAGTGGGACCGTGTAGTTTTATGCTCTAAAACATCGTAATGTATTAAGTATACAGACAGTAGCTGCAAAATACACACACATATATATATATATATATATATATATATATATATATATATATATATATATATATATATATATATATTAGATGATCGCTTGAGGTTTTACTTGTTGTTCATCTTTGTATCTGTTTCCTAGCTACTTTGTAAGCAATCAAAGAGCTTTTCAAATTCATTGCCTTAAGGCACCTTCAGGGCAGCTTGGTCTCAAAGCTTAACTTTCACGATCCAAGTTTGACTCTTGGATCGTGTCTTCAGCTCACAACCACCACCTCAATGCTTTCAAACTGAACTGAGCCTACTGACACCACTTTTATTACCGTTTAGTGACATAATTATTGTCGTTAAATAGTCTTCCTCATCTCCCTCGAGGGAACGGATCTATTTTTTCATATTAAAGGAGGAAAAAATAATTGCAATATCTTCTTGAGCAGCTGCTTGCTGCGGCTCTGCCAGATGTTCCAAGAGGAGACACACACACACACGCAAAGATAGCTTACAACTTTCTCTCAATTAGCTTTTTGTTGACACTGAACATCTGGAGCAGAAAAGGAGATGGTGTGGACAAGACGAAGCTTAACAAGCAACAAGACAAACACTGTCACTGGCATTATTTTTAAGGAATGAGGTAATTACTTTGGCCTATATCATGATCGTCATTTATGAGTTTTTAATATTTTCAGTCAGTGAGTCTTTTCACTCTCAGCAAAAGAAAAGTTGAATGACTTTGTCCTTATATTAACATTTTCCGGTCTGTCATATTTAGAAACCACTTACTATCTTTTTTATTAAGCCAAGTTGGTTTTATACCAATGGAAATGAAATGAAAGCCCAAATATGTCACGAAATAAGCCAAACCAAAATCCACTGGTTGGCTTTTTAAAAGTCAACCTTGTGCGCTGCCATCTACTGACGGATTCATGAAGTGCTTGGAGTTTTGCAGTCTCGGGGTCAGGTATTTCCACATCTGGAAGGCACATGGCTTCTAAAGCAGATGTATGAGGGGTGAGGGGGTCACCCGGGCCCTTTAATGCAGATTAAAGAAGAAAAGTGATGAACAGCAGAGATGAACAAACGTCTGTAGTGGCTCCAGGGGTGGACAGACTCTGAACAGCATCACTCAGGTGTGGCTCTGAAAATGCTACAGCCGACTGAAAGAAAGAAAGAGAAAAATCGGTCATATGAAATTACAATATATGAAGATATTCATGATGTGTGGTAAAATCAGTGCAGATTTAGTTCTAAGTAAAGGCAAATAGACTTTTGGCTTCTGTTGAGCCTTTGTTCCTTCTGCTTCTCTGCTTCTCGCTTTGCTCAGACATGTTTCTTTCTCCCTCCCCTAAATTCCCTCCTTTCAGAGAGAGGTCACAGGCCAAGGACTGTGACCTACCCTGGGGGTGGGCAAGGGTCCTCCCCCTCCCTTTTCCTTTAGAGATACGCTGTGTCTCCCCATCTCTTTATTTTGTATACACCTGAGTCCCTTATGCTCTCTTGGATCAACTGACAGTGCAGAAAAAGCCGCTGTATCCAGTTTCCAGCCAGACTTTAGATTTTTTTTCTTTCTTTTTTTCTTTTTGGCAAGTTGTGTTGATTTATTGTGTATACAGAAAAAGACAGAAGATGATTCAGAACCAGTCAGTTCATAAGTCAAAGGTGTGTGTACTTTTTTTAACACTAAAATGAAAAGAATATACATACACAAGATTGTTCTTAAGAAAGATGATGCCACAATAACCTCTTATGACAGTGTAGTTGAGATCTCAACAGTAACATGGTATGACTGTTTCAATATTGACCACTCTCCCTCCTCTGGTACCCCCTACATCTCTTTGACACTGCGTCTACATTTGTGTTAGCTTAGACCTGCAGGAGAAATATGTTCCACTACACTCCATCTGTCCCCTATGCACTTGGTCCAAAGTAAAGTGTTGCTGGAGCTCTTTCTGCTTTTCAAACACTTTTAAAAAACATGCCCCGGCTACACTCCTAGCTCCTCTTTTTTGACAAACCAGACGAGCAATATTTCTGGAATAAAGCTGGCCCCGACCCAAGCTTGCGTCCTTGCACCGTCTGGATGATCAGTGTTCAAGTACTAGTGTGTTTCTGCGTACGTGCTGGAAGCATGTTTTTCTGGTTAAAATGCGAATGTGATCTTAAATGTCCCAGTTTTACATTTTTTCTCCATTTATTATTTTTTCTTTGCATTTTTCCACCGGTTTGCTCAAACTGCACCGATTTATCATTTTTGTGTCTTCTGTAATTTTCATCATTGCCCTCGAAAGCATATTTTTGTCAGATCCACTTATCATTTTTCTCCACTTTATGCACAGATAAATAAAGCTGAAGACTAATCCAGATATTTCTACAGAAACAGACATGACCGGAGGAGCTTTTGAGTCGTCATAAACTGTTGAACTTGGGTTTGCGAAGTTTTATAAGTGGGATATGAGATTCTGCTCCTCAGCTGGTGGCATTCCTTTCCTCCTCAAATGCAATTATCTTTTCCCATTTGTCTGTTTTTGTTTTCCTTGTGCTTCCCTTTTATACTCATTTCCTGTTTTGAGCTCCACCAGACTTTTAGCCCCCTCTGCTCCCCCTCCCGTAAGCATGAGAGCATATCTGCTATTTACAGCCCGCAGGGGATACCTGTCATTCTCACTGCCTCATTGTGATAGCCATGGTGACACCCAAATTCCATGAACTGCATGTCTTGACCTCCAACCACTCCACCATAAAGCTCTGACCCCTCACCTCCACACCTGGGGATGCAGGTCACAAAACTTATTGCTGCTGATTAGAGGGAGGAGGAGGAGATGCAGGAGGAGACAGAAAAACAGACAGATATAAATCCTTTGTCTGACAATTTTTCAAACTCTCAGTAAAAGTAAATTAAGAATCCTTCCTGAAGTCAAGTGACTCCTTTGAATATAAAGAAGAGTTCTTAAATGTTGTTGACTGTGTGGTATAACAAACTGGTAACAATCTCTTTTTTTCAATCTGTTTTAGGTATGTAGGTGTTTTTACAAGCTTTCAGGCTTTAGGTTATAGAGACAACCTGCAGAAGTAGACACATAAGAAGGTGATAAGAGACTCTTGCGAACTCTTGACCTCCTTTCAAGGGCAAAGTTACAGATTTACAGACTGAAACTGAATTTAATCTCTTAGCAAAATAATAAAATGTGAGGACATAATTTAACAACTTCCAGTTACCAGTGGAAAATCACACAGCAGCAGGGATTCATTCTCTTTTCATGATCCGATTTCTGTAGTTTCTAAAAATATTTAATACGTCTGACTACTTGTAAAACAAGCCGAGTCCACTCTCAGGCACCGTGAAAAAGAGAAGAGACCTGCGCTCGTGTGCTAACATTTAAAGCCGGTTGAATTAACCCTCCAGCCTTTCAGGCTGCATTAGTACATAATTACGTGGTTTCACGTTTTCCCCAACTCATACTTACCCATGTAATGGTTTACTTCTGCAAATATTCTAGTCCGCTATATGCAGTGAAGGGGCTACTCGTGAATGGGATGTAATCTGAGAAAAATCCTGGGAGACATGCATAAGTCGTTTAGAGAAATGATCTGAGAGAATAATATGTCACAGACAGGAAAGGAAGGGTGATATTAAACTTACTTGGGTGTTGACTTTTTGAACAACTTGTTATAAAATCCACTGTCAGATTTACTTTTAAGCTTTTTTTTTTTTCACATTTCACTTCACCCACCTTTAAAAAGCTTTCCACAGTTATCTATCTCTTAATCCCCCCACAAAGCTTTCTGACGTCTTAAAGAGATTCAGGTCTTTACTTTATATGTGGGAGAACAATCTGAGATAGTAACTTTGCAAAACCAAGTTTTACAAGTGAGAGTCACACCCTTAAAAGCACCACTGAATTCTGCTTTTTTGGCGCTTTTGTCAGTGAAATTTTATCAGTTTATCGGCTGTTAAACTCTGATTACTTTTGATGTCGTCAGCTTTGTTTATGGTGATATTGTCTCTATTAGGCTACGTATGATGACGTAAATAAAATGAAATATACAAAACAAGACAAGATGACATCACCATACATGAATTTAATACTGAAAATCTGCACTAATGCAAAGTAAAGGCAAAGCATGCTGACTGATAATCTAGTAAAAACGAGTAGACACAAAAAACTTGACATAATATAACAATGAGTTTCATGTTGCCATAAAGAGGAACCAAAGCTCTCTTCCTTGTCCTTTAACTGCGTGTTAACCCATCTGTTACGTTTATAAACTTTACAGTCCTGACCAGGAGTGTTTTACAAGCTCTTTTCCCTCTGGAACAACCGGTCAGTCTCGTGGTCTCGTGGTCTAGATCTAATGAGGCAGACATTATTGTTGGCTGGGAGACTCGAGCGTCAGTCTAAACCTTTGTGCCAAGATGCCATTCTGAATCCTCTGCTGCTGCTTTCCATTCGACTGCCAGTCTGGCTGCTGAACACCCCTGTGACGCCCACCTGTCCATCACTGTTTGTTTTCCTGTCTTCTGGGCTGTCCACTCTTGGGCTAAACCACACAACCATCTGCCCTCTCCCTGGCTCCCGTCCTCTGAGACACGGATCATGAAAATGTTATTCCAGTGTAACCTCAGTAGAGCTACTGGAACCCCGATGCTCTGGCACACTCCTGTATTGTCTCAGAGAAGTGTGGAGAGAAAGTATGAAGGGAACTTTACTGTAACAGAGCTTGCCTCCCCAGGATCCTGAAGCCTTCAGGGCGAGCAGGACGTCAGGTCAAAGGCCACCAATTCATCTGTTACAGAAACGCTGAGAACACATGGTCAGACACCAACACCTCCTGTTTCTTTGTCCATGTGTACTTGTTTTACTCCTTACTACAGTAGCACAGTCTTTCTATTTCTTCACCCGCATGTTTGATTTCTATTCCTCTTTTTTATCTAAGTATTTATAGACTGCATAAAATCCTCAGTTAATATCAGTCTTGTTTGCCTTTATAAATGCAAATGCAAATTTTTTTTGCTTATTACCACATTGTCAATGTAGAAGTTCCTGTGCTTTTTCATATTTATGATAACCAGCATGCTCTTAATTCAAGCAGGCCATGAAATCAAGCACAGCCACAATCAGATCAATCAGATCAGTTGATCTCAATGCCCACATCAGCTGATGGCTCAGCTGATACACATCCATGCGTTCAGTTGGAAAGTCTCTGCTGTTTAAGTTGTTTTAGCTCATATATAGATTCTGCACAAGTGATTGGAATTTTCAGGCTGTACAGTGTACATGTATCACTGGATGAAAAATGATGATCCAGCAGTATTCCTACAAATTTATAAACCTGTCATGTATCCATAACATTTATGGAGAAAATATGGGGAGATCTGATCTGTCGCAGATATTTATATGGGTCTTATCTGAATATGAATATCATGAAATATTTTGTAGAATGCAAGACAGATATATTCCAAAGATTTCAGATCTGGCAGAATGTCATCAAAGATTTTTCCAGGAAACTGGGTATATAGCGAAAGAAAATTTGATTACATTATTCTGACTTATCTCTAAAACTGACCGAAATACTCTTCTGAAATTATCAAGAGTCAGGCATCGATCCTTCCTTGAAGTGATTTCTTGTTTCACAGAAATGCTAACTTAACTCAGTTTATACCTGTAAACTCAATTCAACCCTTAAATCTTACCCGAAAAGGGAATAAATCTATATAATCCCCAAAAGATCAATTTTTATGCAATTTTTAATCATATAGGAGCAAATGGAATATCCACGACTCAGTGCATGTATTTCTTTGGACATTTTATTAGCCACTAAATATTGAAATACAACTAACCATTCTTATGCTGAAGAAAATATTTGAAAAATATTAATTATTTGTGGCAAGTTGTCTAAAAAATAAAAGTAATCAGTAAATATAATCGGTAAAATCTTTCTCTCTCTCAGGTGTAGCTGTGGGCTGGTTCCTGCTAGTTCACCTTCGGGCAGAGCTTCCCCACACTGGGTGTCCTTCCACATGTGTTCTGAATCATCTTGTCAAGCTTCTGGTATTCAAAGGCTGGATGGTGTTGTAGAAATCCGCCAGACTGTTAACGCCTGTATGGTGATAATCAGGCCCCTCCTTGATAACCTTTAGTTCTAGTGTTTTGCCTTCACTAACCCCGTTTCTCTGCTTGCCTCCTAGTTGCCCATTCTAAGCCTGCTCTTGTTTATTTGCACTCCTAAAGAGGACTTCAGCTCTCACCGCCAGCCAGCTACTCACCTGCCTGCCCACCACCAGTCACCTTGGATAACAGCCTTCCCATTTGTAACACTTCCCGTGGTTCAGTTGTGGGAACTGACAAGTAAGACTGTTCAGTCACATAACTCTAATCGCAAAATGAGTCTGAATTTACCTCGACTATTTCTGTCTTTGTCTCTTCTCTTTAACAGTGATACTGGTTGCGTTCTTGTTGCTAAATCTTTCCCCGAAGCTCCAAAGCTCTCTGTTCAATAAACACTGTAAAATTGCTGTTAGTGTGCTGAGTCTGTCTTAATCCATACTTGATGACGACAAGGTGCATCCAGTGTGTTTTCAGGGTCAGCAGTGAGCTGTTGTATTAAGCGCCTTGAGGCAACCGTTGTTGTGATTCAGCACTACATAAATAAAACTGAATTGACCTGAACTGAGTCACATTTTAACCTTAATCACTGTTATTTTTCTAAATCTTAAAAAAATGATTTTTGGTACTTTAACCTAAACAAACAGCTACTGAAAGTGAAAGAAAACATGTAAAAAAATTAAACTAACCAGTGAGAGAAAAAAGTACACATTACCAGTCTTGTGAAAAACCACAACCACTCCATCTGCCTACTTACACATGCTTTAAGACAAACATCAGATGATTATTGCAATCCTTAATTACTGCTTTGTTGTTTATTACTGGTAAATATGTGAAGGTTAATGAACTATTTATTAGTGAAGATGATCAAGTATTACAAGAGGACCAAGTCTTTCTAATAACGCTAATCGGACAAAATAACTTTAAGACTCTCAGAGTGATTCGACTCTATAACAACAGCACTCACAGTAAAATTCAGTTCACTTCTATGAAGAACTTTTTGAACCATAAACCTCTCCATCACATCCCTTTCAAACTACCCATTTTTGCAGTGTCTGTGCTCTTCTCTCTTCTCTTGTCTTTGTTTGAAAACAGCTTTCAATTTCCTGGGTAGCTGCCTTCAAAGGGAACGGGAGGGGGTGAGAGGCCGAGCGGGATGCCAGAGGCACAGTGACAGCTGGGAGGCAGGAGACTCTGAGACGAGATCAGAGGGTTTGAGTTTCTGACCGCCACAGACACGCTGTCATTCTTTGAGCTCCTGCCCCTGCTGCTTTCAGACACACACACCCATGTGACACATGCACAAGCAACCACAGGCGAAAAAGTTACCAAAACACTCGCATTTAAACACATGCAAATGCAGAAATAGTACGTTGAGAATTGTAAAAAAAACAAACAAACAAGGTGCATACCTATGCACTCCATAGCAAATATGCAGCATCAAAAAATGTGAGCAAAGACAGTTGTTTGTTGAAAGCTCACACATAGCAAACTTTCCCAGGAGCACCTGCCCTGACTCGACACCCTTCATCCCGCAGCCAGAGATCTTCTCAGGCTGCGGCACAAGTTGCAACATCAAGCTTTTATTCCCAGGTGATGATGTAAGCGCTGAGGGAAGAGCGAAAATAATCGTATTCAATTTGCATAATGTGTTGACTTTGGAACCGATACCTTTCTGCTGGAAGGAACACAGAACCTTTTCATTGGCAGCACTCTCACTCAGCACATTTTAGTGATTAATGCACTCAAACAGACTTGAAACATCTGTCCCACTTTCTCATCTAACTGTCTTTAGCTCCTGCATTTGGCTTGCCCGCTCGATATGGGTTTCAGCACGTCTGCTGTGTCGTGGCTTGGTTGGTTTTTCTTCAAAGCCGGCCAGGTAATGGCTTTTGTGATGCTGCCACCATCTCACAGCTATAAAGAGCTTTTGAAGGTTGTGGCGCCGCATTACAACAGTATCTCCACTGTATAATCAGACCTTTAAAATGGCCCGGGGAGCTCACTGAGAAGAGAAACAAATTACATCCTGATAGCAGTGGGTAAAGTGATGCCAGCCTGTTTTGTTGCTGCCTGACATGTGGCCTGGCAACCCCGACCAACCCCTAGAGTAAAGTGACATCAGCAACCACAAAGCACCCATTTGCACACGAGCAGGGAGTGGGAATAAACAGAGGATCTGTTTGAAGAGGTTCACTGATGCTTTCCTAAGTCTCACCTCAAAAACCAGAGTGTTGACTGCTCTCATATTCCCAGTGCATCTCGCACTCAGAAGGAAAAATATGCATGCGTAGTGGAGGCGAGCCTGACACTGAGTATGAAAGGAAGAGTGGAAGAAAATGAGACAGTAGGGACTTAAGCTAGAAAGGGAGAAGACGAAAGAGAGGTGGGTGAGAGAGGGAGAGGCAGAGTGAGGGAGAAAGAGAAGGGGGGAATGGTCTTTGTTAATCCTTCCACATCTGGCTTCTATTAGGATGTGGGGGCCGCTAAAATAATGTTTTTCACCCTACAAGCCTTTCTGTGCTATAAATTACCCACCAGCCACTGTGCCTTCCTGACTGAAACTCCTTCAGTGGGCCAGTTTGCGTTTCTCAGGCAGTCCGCTCGACTCCTCCCCCTCCTCCTTCTTGCTGTAGTCTTCTCTGCTTTCTCCATTTCAAAACTCCCTCTTAACACTCCCGCAGTAAAATCAGGCCTTTCTTCCTGTCAGCCTTCCACACTTCCACACTGTCCTGGTCTTTATATCATTGTTGATGTCAGGTATTTAGATATTTCTATCCAGCAGGGCAGTGTTTTGCTCTCTCTGTGACCTTGTGAGCTATCCCAACCCAGTCCTTTAATTGTGCTGAAAAACCACATGGTTCTTTCTCCTCTTCTTGCGTATGACAGGTTGGAGCACTGCATATAGATTACAGCGTCCAAAGGTGTAAATTGTGAACCATTTTAGTTTAAAGATTCCTAGCCAGAGACATTTCACGTTTTGTCTAAGCTAGGTGATTACATTTTTTTCTCAAATGCATGTTTGTTCAGCATGTTGATGGTTCGGTCTTCCAACATAAATCTAGGAATCAGCACCGTATTCTGATTCTTTCTGTAGCTTATGAGGTCTGTAAGTAAGCTTTATTTGAGGAAACAGAGTACTGTGTATAACCACTTGGCTTATGGTGATATTTTTAAGTGTTATTTATGGTTAGAGATGCTCTTAAGGCAATGGAAACCAACCTCCCCAAACATCTGACCACACCTGCATATTAACTTTTCAAAACTGACAGTGCGATATTCAAAACCACTCCAAGCCCCCCCCCCCCCTTTTTTTTTCTTAACTATTTCTGTCACTTTAAATGTTTGAAATCCAGTAAACACCAATAATATCTTCCTGGAAAGACCAGACCTGAAAACAAATGTGCTTATGCCCGTTTTTAAGACAGTGTCACATATATGGAAGCGAACCCATGTTTGTATTTCTGCATCCAGAAAACCTGCCACAAAGAAGAGAGCGTAAATATTGAATTTTAATGTGGGATTTGCCTTTGGTAGCATTTTATCAATCTTGGGGACGTCACTGTGATTTAAGAACTAAATTTGAGGATGTAATGTCCCTGAATTGTAGGAATTCGTGATTTCTTTTTCTTTGCCATGGTTTGCATTGTCAACTAAATGTCATAATGCACAGTCTTGAGTTCACTGACCGAAATAATCCTATCTCAGCTTTTTCAGCACGACTGACAAATCAAAGGCACATAACAGCCAGAATAGCTTATAGCTGATACCGTGAAATGTTCTCTGAATTCTCCCTTGCAAGTACTGAGAGTCACTAATCACTTTATTAGGCACTTAATTTGTAATTGTTCATGGCATGGATTCAACAAAGTGCTGGAGACATTCGCCAGAGATTTTAGCTCTAACAAGTATTAATATGATGCCAACACTTGGTTGATTTGTAGGCTGCAAATACATAATGTAAATCTCAAGGTGCTCTATTGGTTTAGATCTGGTCACTGTGCAAGCCATTTGAGTATAAGATTTGAGATTTCGATGTCATGTTTTTAGCAACAAGTCTGAGCTGATCTGAGCTTTGTGACACTGTATTGTCCTACCTGAAGCAGCCATTAGAAGATGGGTACTCTGTGCTCATAAAGGGGGACATGGTCAGCTTTGATCCTCCGCCAGACCGTGGCATTTAAACAATGCTAAGGGTACTAATGGGCTCAAAGTGTGCCAAGAGGATATCACCACCAACATAGACCGTTGATATAAAAATGGGATGAATCCATGCTTTCATGTTGTCCACACCAAAACATTACAATCTGAATGTTGCAACAGAGCTTGAGACTTATCAGACAAGATTTGTCCAATCTTCTTGCGTGCACTTTTGGTGAGCTTTTGGAAATTGCACCCTCAATTTCCTGTTGTTAGCTGACAGGAGAAGCAGCCGATACAGTCTTCTTCTGCTGTCACCCATCTGTTTTAAAGTTCAGTGTTTTGTGTGTTCGGAGATGCTCTTATTGTAGGTATAGTTGACCTTCTAACAGCTTGAAACAGTCTGAGAATTCTCTTCAGACCTATGGGATCATCAAGGTATTTTCATCCAGTGAATTGATGCCTTTCAAATCCACTTAAATCACCTTTCTTCCCCATTCTGATGCTTGGTTTGAACAAGTTTTCAAACTCGACTTCTTTGTTTCTCTTGGTCAGTATTATGAATCTACAGCACCCTTCAGTCTCTCAGCGATGAGACAGCCAGTTCTGATCTGTTAGGAGCGAAGCGCATCACTACCAGGGGTTAACCAGAGTTCAATGTGCAGAAGCGCATAAAATTAGCAGCGGGCCTGCACGTACGGAGTCGGAGACATGAGGTCTAAGGGCTGGGGAGAGGGCCAAGGCAGGGCCGTGTGGAGGAGGGAGAAAGGTTGCTGGAAGAGGTGAAGGGCGGCGGGTCAGTGCCTCTTCACCAGTAACACCAATTAGATAAATAAGAACTGACAGCAGAGGATAAAGGGGAGAGGACTGACTAATGTGCAAATTCAAAAAGCACAAGTGAACTGAGCGAACCTGATTTTTATAGCCATTAGACACCTGTTTCAGGAGGGCAGCTGGCTGAGGCTTCATCAGGTGGACCCCTATACCCAGGCACATCTGCTCTGAAACCAGAACCCAGCAGGCTCTGGCGGCCTTCCTCTTAATGAGCCCGATCACTGTTGAGATGCTTTTAGAGATCAAACCGAGTAAAGTAAACCACAGCCATTGTGCACTGCTGGTTACTGTTTGCTTTATGTACTTGATTGATAAAAGATCCTGTTATCTATCTGGTTTTTGGTTCACTGAAGAGTCATCACAAAAGAGCAACAATCCCCGCCTCACTCTCTAAAATCGCTGCTTCACATGTATTCTGTGAGCATCAGGAAGAGCCATTCAGGAACAGAGAAATGGAGGTATTGTATATCTGTTCAGCATGATTTATATGTTTCAATTCAGCAACTTTTGGCAGAAACAGCTCAACTTCTTACTGTTTGAAGTCATTCTGAGAAGCAGCAGCATCAAATGGAATATATGGCCAGATTTCAGCACAAGGTAATTCTAGCTGGTCACGGGCTATCACCGAGATGGAGTGAATGTCATCCCTGTGCGGGCATCCACTGTACCAACAGGCTCTTTGTTACATACACACGCCTTCTGTCTCTTCATTCTCTCTCTCTCTGTTACAGTATCACATAATTACCTCGTGCACTTCTGCCAATTCCTCAGATGTTCAAAGGGAGTCACGTCTTTAGTCTGCTTAGATGGGCTGGCCAGAGGATAGACTGTCTGGATCCAGGCCGTCTGGTTCAGTCTTTGTGTCTGTTTTCACAAATAAAATGTAACACTGGCCTTAAAACCAGCTCAGGATCTTAAGGACTGTGATTTATTATGTGACTTGCATATCTGTTTATCTCATTTTGGAAAACTGCAGTTGCTTTGCCTATCGGCTTGCTTGACGCCTGCGTATCCTCAGGCTGTCAGAGTTTATCTCAGCTCAGAGCCAGAATGTCTAGATAAGAGATGAGCAATGAGATAGATAGTTTGAAAAGATGAGGGCAACAAACTCCAGCATGTCAATACCTCAATTTGTCCTATGAAAGCGAAGAAAAGAAAGGACTCGCACAAATGCACTGTATGTCACTCATGCTTAGGATACTTCAACTAACGTCATTTTTCTGTCATGACCCAGTGAAGTATTTGTGTGGACATGGGGTGTGTGAGAGAGTATGAACAGGGAAGGCTTTTCCTCCATGCAGGAGTCTAAAATATCAAAGCCAGAAGGCCGTGGGGAGGATGAAGAGGGTGGATACAGCAGGAGGGTTTTGAGGTGGCGGGGGTTGTCTTTTGTTCTGACCCCTCCACCAGGATCCCTTGAAAAGATCACCGAACAGGCCGATTTGTCTCGGCTCTGAGCTCTCCCCTCTGATTGGTTATGGTGGGCAAGCAGATGTTGGAGCTGCGGCAGGGGGTTCGGATGATTCCAGCTCCTCACTCTCACACCGCAGGACAGTCATACAGCACCAGCAGCTCTCAAACGCAACCTGCTGAAGCAGGGGCCCACAGGCTCACTACACACCACTCGCTTGGGTGACTCTCAAAGACAGACACACACCTACCACTGTTCACTTCTTCTTCCATGCATCAAAGATGAACATTAATGCTTCACCCTGAACTATGTTTGCTTCTGAAATTTATTATGGGCGTTAACTGACCGTGTATGAATCCACTTCAAGGTGCTCTGACAAACTAAATATGTTGTCATGGGGTCATAGCTTAACTGCTCTTTGAGAGTAGATTACAACTGCATGTGGAGCTTCTGAAGTCTCTTAGTTAATTTTCAGAACTGTTAAGGAACCATCACACTATGAAATTTAACAATCCGCACTAAAGCTATACAGCTAGATTGAACTGGATGCATCTTACTGTTCCTACAGAATTGCAGGCTACAACACGAAGCAGCAGTTACTGCACTATCTGTTTCATGCTAAAAGCTCCTCCATGTGGTCATAATAACAGCTGAAAGGCACATCACACAAATCAGCTTCTGCTGCTACAGCTGAAGTAAACTTTGAGTTTTTGTTACATTATTAAACATTTAGTTTTGCATTTATAGTCACATAGAATCCAAAATTTTTATTTTCAAGTACATCCTTCCCAGGAGTGGATGTCCTATCAAATTCTCCCCAAGATCAGACTGTGCAGTGCTCTGAGAAATTACAAATTACTCAAGGTCTGATTCTCATACTCTACAGGGCTCAGTTAGCATGTTAAGTATTAAAGTTCATGATAACATTCTTCCTCTTCTTCTTCTTTCATCTGCTCCTTTTAGGGGTTGCCACAGCAGATCCTGTCCATACCCTATCCATAACATCCTCTCCTGTCCCATCATCCCTCTATGTGTTCTTTTTTTATTACATCCATGAATAATCTTTGTGGTTTTCCTATTTTCCTCCCGCCTGGCAGCTCCACAGTCAACATCCTTTGTCTAATGTATCGACTATCCGTCCTCTGCAGATGTCTAAACAATCTCAGACAGTGACGATATAAAAAAGACTGGACAAGTCTTGAGAAAGCCTCTTCTCTCTAAAAAGAACATGGCAGCACAACGTGTTTGCAGAGACGAGCAATGAGCAAATCACAAGACTTCTGGAACAATGACCTTTGGAGAGATGAGACCAAAGCGTAGATATTTTTTCGTTAATGCACAGCAGCAAATTTTTGGTTAGGTTACCTAACAGCTAAAGATTTGCAGAAACAGGGTCATGCCGTAGGACAGTGATGCCAAGCAGAAGTTAATTTAACTCTATGATAATGATTCATCAGATGCTGCTGAAATCAGTAGCACTTATTAGCAATGTTAGCACCAGCAGTCTTCTTTCACTGGATGTTAATGTCCACATAGATGTTATGCATCGGTCCACTGGCATGATTACATGCCAGTTTACTCTGATACACCTTTGATTCAGCTGTTGACCGGTTAGTGGGTTGTCATCTGCCTGATTTTCCACCCCCTTATTTTAAACTTACCTTTACACAGAAAGAAGGGTTTTGCCATCTGCATCATGGCGGGTGGCAGAACTTGTTTTTTTTAAGCTGAGGGTGGAGTCTAAAATATACCAACACCACTACGACTGGATAGGCATACCATTTGTGAATCATGCAGTGATTGAGCTTTGAAGTCCTGTTATATGTTCCACGATCTACTTGCTGCTTCTTCACTGTTTGGCCAATGAAGTGGGCTGGGCCTTGAATATTCATTATAAATCTCAATGTTAAAGATACATGAAGCTTTGTGAGCTGCCACAATTATAGAAGCTAATTGGTTGCCATATAAATTGTTCATTCTGCTTTAAAACTCTTGAAGTTTTTGTCTATTTCAAAATGTAGTTTTAGCACTAATCATATGACCTCCTATGAGCAAGCGCTTTGACAACAGTGAGAAGGAAAAAAACCCTTTTAACAGGAAGAAAGAGAGGGGGATTATTTTTTAATGGTAATTCATGTTTTAATAATCATTATCAGCTGTGTTCACATACTACTTGATTTTCTTTTCTTCTTCTTTTTTCCCCTCGCTAATAGAGCTAACTGCTAAAGATTAAACGAAAAGGATGCCTTAAGGCTAAAACTCTGACCGAGCCTGGCTTTGAGTGAACGAATTAGAGTGATTAGTGTAGAGATTACTTGTCTGTGTGTCATTTAAGCGATCCTGTTTCCCATCCTAGCAGTTCTGCAGCTCTTTATCCCTATCTTTGGCTTTTCTGCTACAGCAGATAAGAGTCCAGCATGTACATAGTGGTGATGCAGAGTCAAACTCAGCGTAAGGCTGAGCAGGCAATATCTTCTGCAATTTGGAGGGGGGGGGGGGGGGGATAGTAATTGGTCTGCTTTGCATCAACAGACTGATGCTTGCTGAAGGCTTTGGGTCCCCTACAAACCCTTCATGGCAGAGTTAAAGAAGCAGATATGCTATCTGGAAAAATCAGCAGGCTGCTCGCTTTATACAGTTCCCATACTTGTCCCTCTTCTGCTTGGCTAAAGATGCAGAATAATTGCCCACTTACTTTGTCTTTTGCTTTCCCCTTTCTCTTCCTGACAATTTTTTTTCACACAAAAACACACAAACAAAGAATCATCATGAGGTAAAAACAAAGATGAAAATACTGGCAAATCAAAAAAGGGATAAGTGACCTGGAACTAGTTTAGAATAAAAAATAAACATCTGTAGGTTAAGTCAGGCTAAGTCTCTGCATGATATCTTTTATTTCTAATTTTTATTTTATAATAAAAGGATATATAGATTTAGTTTCTGGCTTTATGCTGTTTAAATGTGCAGTTAGAGGGTTAGCTGGGGTTCATAAAAGTCTGCATCTAAATGTGCGCCTAGTTTATACATCCAACAAATCAGAACATTTGGAAAGCCGGGGTGTTTGGTGATAATCATCCAAGATTTATGGGTCCATGGACTGTGTTGCATTTTCTTACGTAGAAACAAAGCAGATGGAAGGCTATCACAATGGTTTTTATTGACAATATGGCCCAGCAAATGGAAAACCTTTCAGCCCAAGCCTTGACAGCTGGCATTGTATTCAGTATGAAGAGCAGAAGTGAAGTTTGGCAGAACATCTTTCACAGCTACAGGAGGAGTTTTATAACTATAATATATATACAAAAACATCTTCAAGGCCTCTGGTGCTTTTTGCTGATGTGTTTAAAGCTGATTTAAGATTCATCCATTGTTATTTTTCTCTACATGGCATATTTGCTGCTCAAATGTCTGTGTGTTTCCTCCATGTTGCTTTGCATGTTTTTGATTTTCCTGCAGCTTCAAATGATGCAGCTAATTCTCAGTGATCTAAAACAGGAAGGCGAACTCAGGAAGGAATTTCTGATTGATTGGAATAATGAACAGTTCAGTTTGTCAGAGTTAAAGCCAGAAGGTCAAAGGGCAATGCTTCCCGAAGAACAGACAGGAGTTGTCTTATCCGCTGAAAATCAGCCTGCTGTGGCTCTGATGTGTGTGCGAGTTTATTCTCTTTGAAGTGCACCGCTCCCGTAGGTGTAGCATGGCGTGACTCAAGAAGAAGAGGGTGAGGAGACCTATGAGGGGAGATGTTCTGGTTGTGGTTATCGGTGTGCTATGCTGGCATCCAGGCAGCACAGCATGTTGGAGAGATAACAAGCCTTTAGGGGGGAGAGTGGGGGGAGAAAGGGAGTCAGACCATCCAACTTTTAATACTATTTGACCAGGCCTCCATCCAGCTTGTGGACAATTGAAGTCTGAGCCAGTAATGCACATCTGTGCCTTATTTTATTGCTGTTCCAATTTTGTCATGGTATGCGCAGAGGGCAACAAACAAAGCACAGTTTCACCTTGTTCCCATATCACTGACTGAAATTTTCCCCCTCCCTCCAGTCGCCTTCCTCCTCCCCCCATATGGAAACCCATTTGGACACACGTAGCCATGCATTGGGGTGAATGCAAAGTTACAGATCTTATATTGAAGCAGCATTCCACTGGAGCCCCCATGGGGTACATGACGGGGTTTTACTTAAAAGAAAAAAGGCAGGCAGGGGGAGACTTCAAGTCTGAAGAGGATATTAGAAAAATACATTGAAAAAAGTCCCCTCTGGCAATTTTTTTTTCACTTTCAGGAACAATTTGTACCTTTCCCTCAGAGGGAAAAGTGTGTTCACATGAGAGGGGGCGGGAAGAAGGGATGGATACTGTTTTTCTTTTTCTCTTTTTTTGAGTAGGTCTGAAATGCAGAAGATGTAATGAAAACCAACTGGCAGGCCGTCACTATCTATCTGTCCTGGTTCAAGGAGTGCATTGACTTGGAGAGGAAAAACAGGCCCTCTCTAATCCAGTCAGGCCTGCACGTCTCTTTTTCTTCATTAGATTCCTTATTTTCCTTCTATTTTATTTTCAACATAGAAAACGGTGCTCATGTCTTTATTTTTGCAAAGCAAGAGAATGTCCTAGAAGAAGAAGAAGGCGACAGCTTCAGCTGAAATGAGCTAATTTGTAACTCGCTGAGGTTATACATTTTTATGTCAGCATCAACTAAACTTGATTCATTGTTTTTCCAAACATAAAGAGCAACACTATGATCATCTTCCCCTTTATTTTTCATCAACATGAGCACACATCATCCAGAAAGATGTCAGCTGTGCTTTGAAATATTAAATCTTGGCTATCTGGAAGGTAAACACATCAGACTACACTGGCTGACTCCTGAGTTATGTTGCATCCACCTGGCTGCACAGTGAAAGCCGTCTTTGGATTGATGCTGAATGGTGACCTGCAGCAGGGGGTTCAGTCTGCAAGGCGATAAGAGAGCTCTTTCACAGGATGGTGCTTTCTAATCCACCCTGCACAAACCCAACCACCAAGCCCAATATTAGCTTTTCTGCAGCTGGCCAGTGCTGGTAATGAATATGAGCATGTTTGTCTGATTGTGTGTGTCTTGTTCCTGAGCTCCGGAAGGAATGTGGCTATGGATCACGTTCTGATGCAGTGCTGAGATTTTAAAAAATTATACTTTATACATATAAATATATTGGATATATTTATATATACAAAGTTGTGTTATCTGCTTTGTACCATGACTCATGAAAGTTGATTAGTTAAACATTTTTTTTATTATTTTAAATAGGAAAAAGTCATAAATATGAGTCACTATAGTTTTGAGAGCCCAAGACTTTACACTTATTCTTTTGACGATTAATCCCAAACCTACAGGTATAAAGTTCATACTGATGTAATTTAGAAAACCACACCATTGAGAGAAGCTGGAAAATCCACAATTTTGGCACTTTTACTTTACTCTTACTTTATTAAAATGATGAATGATGACACTTTCTTAGTGAAGTTATCACTGACTCAAGTTGCAAAGTTGCAAAACTCTCCAAAGATATTAAGTGAGCTTCTTCCATGATTTTCAACGAGGACTCTTATTTTAAATGCAGTGATTACCTGATCAATGACTAGAGAGAATGAATTGTCATCTAAAAAAAGTCCTATCAAAACTACAAAAGCACTCATAAAGTGAGTGCCCCCCCAGGGATGCTATTTCACTTTTCTAAAAGAAGGCAATGACTTCCAACAGCCCCTTCCACCTTTACACCAACTTTCATGTGTTAGTTGGACTCTTGCTGATAAAAAGACGAGCTAAAATAGCGTTAAAACATTAACTTTCACTGACATTTAAAAGCATAGTGACACTATGTGATGCTAAAATCTGTTTGAGTCAAGCTGAATTGGATTAAACACTTCAGACAAGGCCCTTCTGTGGTGCCCATTTTAGCCGTGAAACATTTACGACTGCCAATCTGTAGTTAAATGTTTGTTAACACACCTTCCACTGTTTTCCTAATCATCAGTCATTAGTGACGTCTAACAGCCTCCCCTCATTAACTGTCCCAGGCTGACAGGTAGAGAGACCCTTTCATTCCCTCCATATTTATTATGGCCCATTTTAATGAGCACTTTGGACCATCACCTCCACGCTGTGATTCATAGCATTTCTAGCAGAGATCAGAGGGCCTGGCCTGTTTTGTGCCTGTGAAGCTGGCAGCCTTTCCTGAACACTGAGCCAGCTTGGACACTGAGGGGACACAGCTGGGCCCAACATGGCAAGAGGTGTGAACTCCCCGGGCTTAATGAGCTGATGGCTGGACGGGGGCCTCGGAGGTTGGCCCTTATATGCACAGAAGAGATAAACTCCATCAATATGTGATTCCACCATTCCTCACAATCAAAATGGCAATTCTGAATCAAGCTGGAAACTAATCTGTGTGCATTCACTACAGTGCAGTAGACATGCAGTGGATTTAGTTTACCCTCAAAATGAAAACTGGCCTGCCTTTGCCTCTTGTTGAAAGAGGTAAAAAAAAAAAAAGAAAGGAAAAAAAGTCTTTAAAGGTTGATCCACCACAGCTAATATCCTCTGCAGCCAAAGAATTTCATTAAGAAAAAATCTAAAATCTCATTATCTCATAAATTTCCCTGACAGCCACATGCTGATAAACAGGCCATTCAGTGGCAAGCAAGTCCTTTATTAAAGCAAATATGTGTGTGCAAGCTCACCATGAGCAGTAAAGAAAATAAACACGACGAGGAGTTTGTGTAAGGCACCAAGTTTTAAAAACTATTAAATATAAAAAACAATTCCTTCAGATACAGTTCGAAAAGGGCAAAATTAGACGAAAAATAGTTGCTTAGGTGTGTTTTTTTCATTTAACCAGTCACACCTATTTACAAGTATGAGCTGCTAAGAGCATTAAGACATAGTTTCACATAGGTAAGATTTTTTTAACCCATTTTTAAATACACCGCAATACCCTTTAAAATGTAGTTAACATTGCTATATAATAAAACAAAAAAAATTGGCATGAGCAAAACAAGAAATAACGAGGGTAATGTGGCTGAACACAACACCGAACAAAACAAAACATCCAGCATTCATCACTCTAAAAGACTACTCAATTCAATAATCCAAGAAGGTTAAAAAGAGAGCATCTGTGATGGTGTGGTGGTGCACTAGTGCACAAGAGTAACTTCATTAAAGCATCATTAAAGCCATATAACGCTTTCGAGCTACAAGTAGCATATTTTTCAGAGAAAAGTAACAGCCAGCAACTCCCCTGGCTGCACCATGGCATTTAAATTACTTACAAAAGCTCCTCATTGTTTTATCTACTTTTCACATATATTCATCATCATCATCATGAAATAAACAAAAGAAAAGAATCAAAGAATAACGTAAAAATGAGTCCTCTATGAGCTTGGTTGTAGCATTTATATAGTTTTTTTTTTTAAAACATTGTTAATCTTAGACATAGTCAAAGTCTTTTCATCTGAGACCTTACAAAACCTGACTTCAATCCACAGGAGAGTTTTGTTTTGTTTGTTTTTTTAAGTCAGAATACATTTCGTTTATTTTAGTTTATTTATTTATATAGCAACTTTTATTTACAACAGTGGTGTTAACTAAAGTGCTGTACAAACATACAAATTACACAATGAAATAACACACAATAAAATAGCAATATCAATTAACATCAATGCCAAATAGCAAATAACAAATAAGCAAATAACTCTCATGCAGTATTAAAAGCCAGTGAGTAGAGATGTGTTTTAAGATAAGATTTAAAAAGATTGAGGGTAGGAGCCTGTCTAATGTGGAGAGGCAAATAATTCCACAATTTCTGCACCACAACTGCAAACACACCTCTAAGAACCAGCCTCGACCTTGGTGCGGCCAAGAGCAAAAGATCACCGATCTAAGAGCTCTAGGGGGCATATAAGGCTGCAGTAGGCCTGACAGATACCCTGGGGCCTGTCCATTCAGCGCTTTATAGGTCACCAATAAAATTTTATAATTGATTCTAAAATGTACAGGGAGCCAATGAAGCGAGGCAAGCACCGTGGAGACATGTTCTCTTCATTCGATAATGTTAAATCAGAACAATAGTCAGCTGGGTGGAGGAGCTCAAGGCTGTTGATTTAACTACACGCAGTAACGTCAGCTGAAGCTTATTGTCACAGCCTTGCTGGAGAATATGATTCTCTGAGAGGTCAGGGTCATCTTGGCTGTGCTACTCTGTTGCCCTGACCCTGCAAGTATATCCAATCACAAGCACCTGGGATGAGTTAGTCATTATAAAACCATTTGAAAAAGTTGGTGTGATACTGCACCTGTAGCAGCAGTTGGTGGTCTGCTGAGTTCTTCTCCTCCTGATCCCAAACTGCCTAGCACTAATTGTGAAGTAAACTTGAGCTGCCTGACTGTTCCTAATCGTGTCCCTGAGAGCTTCAACCTGCCCTTTCTCTCTTTTAACCAATTTGTCCCGGATGCCTCATCTTGTCTTCTTTGTCATAATATTTGATCTGTTTAAACATCCGCATACACCTTTTCTTCGGGTGACTATGCGATTGCTTCTTGATTGCAATCACATAGCAAAGACCTAGAAAAAGAAGCACGCTCATGGTGCTGGAAGATGGAGGTGCACGCAGTTTCACACCACCCCCCAATGGCATTATTCAGTGTGTCATTTACATCATCAGCCTGCAACTCAGCAGTGGCTTCAGTCCTTTAAGGCAAGGAGGCAAAATGAGGAAGGATGTCCAGCGGTCTCATGCTGCGCTCAGACATTAATCGTGGGAACACACACGCCATGAAGTATATGCCTCTTTAGAGAGAGGTTTTTAATACCTTTTAAAAGGCTGTAAACTGCCTTTCATTGCCCTGATCAAGAGACCACATGCACAGCTGCAAACTTGCTCGGCCATAACACAATGACTGTCACCATCTAGAGTGCAGACAAACCAAATGTGGTGGAGAAAATATAAATTCATTTAACTTTATGGTTGATGGACTTTTGTTCAGCATGCCTAACTCGAAGCTGGAGCCTTTTCAGACAGCTCTATCTGGCTCCCAGTTGTACTGTCTTTCCAGCGGTCCCCCGGGAACTGCAATTTATGGAGCAGGGAAGAGGGAAGAGAAGCCTGCAGCATGGAGCACATTGTTCACGGATCTAGCTTGTTTACCTGGCATGAGGGAGAGAGAAAGAAGGAGGTGGGCAAGCGTTGTAAAAAAATACAGATATCATTATGAAGACATCAGTGTCTTTACTCCACATCTGCCTGAGATTTCCCCACAGCCCATTCTGTTTTGTTTAAACGTCACAAAAACTCCTGTGTCGCTGATTAGATAGGGGTCATCACTGCAATGTGGTTGGAGAGACAGAACATGCATCTATACAGTTACATATATACACAAACACACTAAACAGATCTACAGTAAATCTGAAAACGGGCAGCTATGTACACATACTTTCTTTGTTTACGCTCGGTACGTTTTCCTGAGGCTCCACAGTGATTATCTGGTGATATTCTGCAGTGATTGTGCACCTGGCCCCTGCTGTGGGCTGTGAAGCTCCACTTCTGCGAATGCAAACACATGGCAGATGGTATCTTCCTGGTTGGTGATGTTTGACCAGTGTGATGCACAAAATTTTTTTAATACTTCTCCTTAGATGAGGGCGCTGTTTTTATCAGAAGAGGCAAGCAAAGAAAAAAAAACAAAACAATGAGGGCAGCGGACGCTCTATCACACCCTGACATCCTGTTCTCAGCCTCCATTCTGTTTGTAAAACGCCAGGCTCTTTATCTCTGCTCATATCCTGAAAACAAACAAGCATGAAGGCATAGTAAAATATCCTCTAGAGAATACCACTCAAGGCTTGCAGTGATACCCAAGTGCTCTGTTTGTGGTTTATTTTAGCACCGGTGGGAATGCCGGTCCACTCCA
Source organism: Diplotaxodon limnothrissa (assembly GCF_057381915.1). Lineage (NCBI taxonomy): Eukaryota > Metazoa > Chordata > Actinopteri > Cichliformes > Cichlidae > Diplotaxodon > Diplotaxodon limnothrissa. The sequence continues at coordinate 35,622,847 of NC_140609.1, read as the reverse complement.
AAGGCCACGATGAGGTAAGTTTAAATATCCAAATATTTTGGGCATGTGCTCCACTTAAAGTTGACAAATGTGCTCCACACTCAGGAATTCATGTTGACAGCTTGATGGATGGTTTCCTTCTTAACAATGCCACTTGGTAGATACTTGCATATTTGCACAGTGACATCTACAATATGCAGCTTACAGACAGGTGACAAGTTAAAGAGAAAAAAAAGACCAACATGTTCCTTCAGAGCAGCTTAAATGTAGTTTGGCATTGATTCTTCAAGTCTTCAAGTAGTACACTGAAGGGATGAAGCAAAATTGTTCCAAAAGGTATTATTGTTTTAATGAGATGTAACAAAATCTCCCTTAGCAGGGCAAGTGGTTTGAAATGTGGAGGCTGCAAAGCACATCATAGCAAACAATTCACACATTTCATGCTTATCAGACAATTCAGTGACCACTCAGGTCATGTGGATAGGTCCATGAAAATATGAAAATTTGCTTTATTCATTATATGATATAGAAATATTCATTTCCACCTGTTTATGTATGTAGTATGTGGGACAAAGGTGCAGATTTCTTTTTATTTTTTTGATGATGATCAAGCCTCTAATGGAAAGCCTTGAACTACTAAACATTTATTTGGGGGCATTTAGCCTTTATTTTGGACAATAGAGTAGAGCAGACATGCAGGAAATGGCCTGTGGTAAAACTGAACTGAGGTCCTTGTAAAGCCTTTCTGCACACTGGCACCCAGTAATCCTTAAGAAGGCATGTTGTCAGTTATTAATCTTTAAGAACACACAAAGGAAACTTTCTGAACACTTGAATTCAAAATATCTTATCAAATATTTTATGTAATATTAGATTTAAAATTAAGCAACTGCTATACTAGATAATTATCCTGGCCAGGTCACCTCCTTTCAAAAGGTGTCCTGGCAAGGATGGCAGTAATTTAACATCACACATTGTCAGGTGAACACATAAAACTATATTAAAAACAAGTCCAAGTCCATTCTTCTATGATAGTTTTATATTACACACACATAAACTTGTCCCTTTGTCTATGCTCCATATCAAGAAAATCATGAAAATAAGCCTAGTAGCATTTGCAGAGAGACAACAAGACAGAGGAACCAATAAAATACAAGGTTACCTGCACCAAGGTGGCAGGCCCTCTGCTGAGGTATTACTTAAGACAACAGTCTTGTAATCTAGGATTGTGAGTGACAGAAAAGCCTCACATTATATAACTGACAGGTATGTGGAACAAAATAAAAACTTGTATAAGAACAAAAAGACCTCATTGTCACTGTTGTCCTAAAGAACAAAAACAACATTTCTTTTTATCTAATTAACAATTTTTGTCTAAATTGTTTGATTCTTGGTTATTTCTCCAAAGAAATAACCTCAGATCATAACAGTTTATTGAACCCTTGCACCAGATGCACTCCTCACATAACAAAGCAATAGAGTTCTCATAGAAAAGTCAGCAAAGAAGTCACTTGGCAGAGAAAAAGCATGCTGAATGTGGAATTCAGGCTGAGAGTGTGTGCCTGATGGTTATATGACCAGGCGGGGTGTGAGTGAAAGAGAGTGTGGTGACCTGTAACAGCTCCATGACTCCAGTCTGGGGCTTTAAAATCCACACGCCAGGATCCCGGATTGAACCCACTGCAGACCCCACTACAGTAAAGACGAGGCAGCCCCAATGGGAAACTGATCGTTTATTTAACTGCTCTTATATGAAATAACTAGTGACAGGAAGTCCTTTAAACAGCAGCAGTTACTATTTATGTAGTCCCTTTTTGAAGTAAACACACTTGCTGCCCCTCCTCCTTGCTGTAGACACCCTGCCGTTGAGGAATGCACCCATTCACAAGCTGGTGGCCATCTTGGAAGCTTGCCTCTCACTTCCTGTTTCCATGGCTACACTAGAGCGCTATGGGAGATGATAAGCACTTGCAGGCTCAGGTCCTAATCCTCTTCATCTAGCTCATTTTCTACATCACTTCATGGCATTTGGAATGAGCTGGAAAAGCCAGTTACCCGCAACAAGCATTGCATTTTTACACGGACAGAAGCAAGAGAAGAAAATGCGGTTACCCTCTCTCTCTCTCTTTTTTTTTTTGCTCTGATCTCAGCTTCTCTGATCTCAGTGCAGATCAAGATAACCAGTGACTACGTATGAGAGTTAAATGTGTCTGGATCTGGATCAGTCGTATTCTGATCCGCTCCTCCAGAACTGCATCATAAATCACAAGGTCACCATGAGCCTGTGGGACTGGAGGAAACTTTAACGTTAAACTGGGATGATATTTCACTTCAGCCTCTTCCTGCTGCACTATTCCCCAAATGCCCACTACCAAGTCAAGAATGCTTTATCATGACAACGGCACATCAGTGCTGATTTGAAAGCTGCGGATGAGACTGGAACATCCGTCTTTGGCTGACAGAGCTCAGTAGACGTGAGCGTAGGCATGGATGGAAGGAGGGATGCTTTAATGACTTTACATGGGTAGACACTGGATATCTTTTGCAGATGCTAATCATTTCACAGTGTGAGACGCTCATAAAACAATGTAAATAAATAAGTGCGAGTGGAACTATTTAGTCTCAAAAACTCTTTTTTTTCTACGGATAACCAAGAAACACTAGTGACAACTTTACAGACACACTGTTTGTAAAAATGTGTGGAAATCTGACCTTTTGTTTTTACATAAGAAAACTGACTGAACTTAGACACCAAGCGTATTTCATATACCTAATAGCAATTTTCAAAATGTGAGCTACGCCATGTAAATGTATTCTTTTTTTGTTGTTGTAATAATTAATGATGTAATCGCTACTATCAGCAATCACATTACACTAAGATATAAAAAACAGATTCTACAAAACTGATTGGACTGCACTTCACAGTGCAAATGGCCTAATGATCCAAAGCATACCGCAAAAGCAACTCCCGAACTTCTCGAGGCAAAAAGACCAAAAGACCAAGTCTGTCACTTGATGTCAACCCTATATCTTCTTTATTTGCTGAAGATAAAACTGAAGCAAAAAGACTCGCAAACATGCAGCAACCAAAGGAAACTGCAGCAAAGGCCCGGCAGAGCATCTCAGGGACGAAACACAGCATTTGGTGATGTTCATGGGTTCCAGACTTCAGGCAGTTATTAACTGCAAAGGGTTTACTTTGAAGCCTTAACAACAATTACTCAATTACTTTTGAGCCTCTGAAAATGGGGACTTTGTAAACACTTTGTAGACAGCTCATTCAAAATGTTCTGTTACTGTCATATCATATTTAAGTATAAAAATAACCTTTGTGTTTCTGCCATTTGTGTTTGGCAGTAGTCGTATTTATGTGGATGAATATATTTGATGGATTGTGGACAACTTAGACAAAACAGGGACAGCGTTACAACCTGGAGTCAGACATTTTTACGTCCCGTGTGCTTCTCACAGAGCCATGATATCAGACGGGAGAAAGCCGTAAAGGATGTGCAGGGTCAGCGCAGTGTCAGGGGGGACTCTGGGTTTCTCTACTTGGTAAAGCCCAGAGAGATGTGTGAATAAGTGAGATGTTACAGACTGATGAAATTCCCAGAGAGCCCACGATGGATAATGTGATCCCACCACAGTGATGCAGAAAACAGATGGAGAGGGCTGCCTTCAAATTTCTCTTTCACCCTTGTCTTTTACACATCCACGAACACACACACACAACTGTAGCTCATACCCAAACCTTCTGAGAGACGCAGTGTACACATATATACGCTCATCGCACACACCTGTCAAAGACATAGATATATGGCTCTCTGAGGGGAAATCCATTGAGTCTATCTTGTAAAATATTGTGATTTTTCTCACTCTCGTATATATTTCTTCACCCGGACAGTTTTCCCTGTCTCATAAAAAGTTTAAAATAAATGTCCTTATGCTCGCTGCTTAGGACAAACATTTCTGTCTTCTACTTAGAGCAACACAGGACTTTTCATAGGGTTGCACTCTAAATTCACAACATCTGTTTTCAAGTAAATTATGTAAATTGTGGTGTCAGATCTGAGGCCTAGCAATTAGGCTTTGGTATTTTGTCCCACTGACCAACCAATAAACCCTGACTGGCTCAAACAGGGGATGTTTCTTCTGTTATCTGAAAGTGCCTTTTAATAGCACTGGGCGACAGGCGTCCCTCAGGCCCCTGCTGATAGAGTCAACACAACACACTGCTGCTTTGCAGGTCATAAACACTCTGTTGACAGTGCTTGGAAGCTTATTATCCTCACAGCAAAGGACAACATGCTGAATGTACCAACTCCAAACAGTCCCAGCCTGGACTTTAGAGCTCAAAGCCTTTGTAAGACAGTCACGTGCCATTTCCCTACCTTTTCAACCTCGGTCAGGCTCGGGAAACTTGATTGCATAAAGTGTAAACTACAGTGGCTGTATGCTCATTAAAAAGTAATCGGAAATTGGCTAAATGTGTTGTAATCTATTGGTATTTGGAATAAACGCTGATGTGAGCCAGGAAACAAGCCGCATATCAGTTAAATGTGGGCCAGAGGTCAGAGCTGCTTTGTGTGCTTAATGTTTCTGCTGCTTCTGCGCTCAGTGAGCAGCTATCTGGAGCTGCTGTGGCTCAACAGCGTGGAGCTGGCAGCTCCGTACAGACAAGTGAGTGTATCCCCCAGGGGGCCAGAGACAGCCGAACCCTCAGTGCATGAGAAGTGTCTGTGCTGTCAGCTTTGGTTCCCAGCGTGGCCTCTCCTCCTTGGTTGCCCCACCCGCCCCCATCGAGGCCCTCCATGGCCCTTTGTGTGTGGACCGTGCTCCCTGTGGACTAGCCGCTCTCTGGCCTTTCACATGCGACTGTGTCCAATCACCCCGTTTCCCCCCCCTCAACATCAGGAGTCTCTGTCTCCATCTCCAACCAGTGGCTGACCCTGAGAGAGAGAGGCTGTCATTAGTGAGCTGAATACCTGCCTGAAGGAAAATTAATCATTTGTGGAAAAAAGATGAGGAAAAAAGAAAAGAAAAGCGGATAGCTCTAGCTAATAACATTGACTTCATAAAGGTTTATAAGGTTCAACAGATTATGGTTATTATTGGTTAATAAATTGTGTATAACTACTTCAAATCGCTATATAAGCAAATAAAGAAACAAGCTTTTGGCTGTAATAAACCCTAATGTGCTTTTGTGATAAACCCTTCTTCTGCCAATTGCATTTATTTAACGTTTAAAAGTGATCCAGCTAAAAAAGGTTCTGATGGTCTGAGGAGAGGAGTAGCAGTCTGTAGTCATCAGGATCTGGTTACGTTTAAGCCACTTTCATACATGTACTGCACCCCTGAAATCTTCTAGACATTGCCTGAAGGAGCTGCACATGAGATCACTTGGACCAGATATAATGTCTTGTTGTATGCTACGTCTGTGAAAGGGCAGATTTAGGCAATTTCTGGAGAAATTTGTCATGATTTTAAAGGTAATTTGTGAAAATGACTTATGCTGGGCAAAAATAATTCCTTAACCAAAATAAGGACCTTGTAATGCCAAAATAAGCAATTTAAAGTCTGTTGGAATGTTTTTTAAATAAAGGTTAGGACTGTCCAACTCTTCTGAGCGAAAACAGAGGTGTGGCCTCTGTCCTTCATCAGACATCTTCACCACCTCCTCCATGTTGTTTTCCCTCGCTCGCTGTGTCAGAGATTTGCTGGTTTGTTGGCTTTGGCCGTGGCCATCTAAAGCCCTGACTGGGTTGACCCAGCCTTGGGTGGACTGGCTCACACCTTCCATTAGAGTCAGCTGTCAGATGGTGAGCTGCACCTGCTGTCTAAAGCAGGGTGGGCCCGCCGTCGCTGCCTCCACCGCCCAGCCAACGCTGGAACACATAATTACTACCTCAAAGATGATTATGCTGTTTACTCATGCCCATACGCACAGCAGATGACTGTTTCACACTCACAGCTCGCTCTCCCCTGCCTCGCTGAGAAGGCGTCTCACCTAGTGATGAGGAAATTGTAGCAGCCAACCAACATTCAGACCATCCAACCAACAGGCCTGATGCCAAAGAATGACCCACAGCTATTAGCTGTTCAAACACCCTCCCTCCCTAATAACTTTGACTCAAGTCAATAGTTCCAGTGAGAGCTGGTTTAGTCTACAAGGAGCAGAGAAATCTGATGAAAGTAGTCCCTGAGACTGAAACACAAGATTAAGACAGACAGACAGAAATTAAATGAGCATTAAGCAGAAGCATGTTAAATATGTGTGGTTATAGCTTTACACTGTAGCTGTTCATTTTACTTTGACATACCAAACAAATACTTCTTACCTATAAATGTGTCTCCTCACCATCTAACACAGACGCAGACTCCTCTTTGTGCATAATTCAAACTGAATATTGGAGTTTCTGGAATTGTAAGTAGCATTACATGTGTAGTAGGTTTTCTTGTAGTAATTACCAAGCTGCAGGAGATCAGAGTTTATTGTGGACTATTGAATCCTCTCCCTGCTTTTCACTTTATTAAAAAAGGGCCCAACTTTTAGCCAACTTAGACCAGGCCAGTATTTCAAAATATCTGTGCTGTCATTTTGTAATTTTCGAGATTCATAAGTGACATAAAATCCATCAGTTTTTTTGAGAAGCATTGATTGTTTACAGTAAAAAGGTGATATCAGTGTGCATCATTAAGGTGGTATTAAATAGTGGGAGAATGTTGTGGTAACGTCCTGATAACGCTGTCCACGCGTGTGCGCAGACGAGGAAGGAGGAAGTTATTTTCTCGTTAGACTGTAAAACTTGTTAATGCACAGTCTATACAGGGCAACACCCCCCAAGCCCTCTGCTATTTCTCTCCCTCCCCTTTTCCAGGAGTCGTATTGAGCGTCGGGGCTGGGGCATTCCTGGTTTGACGACTAGCTTCGCCGCTGCCATGATTTGCGGAGCAATTCGACACTGACTTCAAAGATGCGTGTGTGGAAGAGGCAGCGGTAGAGACGGAGACCGAGCACTGCAGAAAGTTACAATAAGACAGACATACAGAGACAGAGAGAGAGCGCCAAGTCGGGACTTTTACTGAGAGAAACGGACTCCAGAGAAAACTCTCCACCACCGACGTAACGCGAGTTTCGACCAGGGGGGACTTGGCGCACCTTGGCCCCGACGCCTGCGCTGCTTTTACGGGTTTGAACTCTCTCTCTCCCCTTTTCAACCTCTCCGACTGCTTTCATGTTCCTCAAGCCGTCTCGCACTTTGAGCCCGTTTCTAATGGAGGGCCCGGTACGGATTTGCCAACAGAAGAATGCGTTTTGCTGCTAATTCACCGGACGTCTCGCAGCTTTTGCTCTCCTGCAACAGAGGTAAGACGGCACGGAGGGGAGGCAGAGAGGGGAGTCCCGGGCTGGCTGCCTGACCGGCTGGCTGGCTGGGAGAAGACCTGGGGTAGGATTCAATGTGGAAAGCTCGAGTTTTCAGGGAAAAACAAAAGAGATGCTAGGATAAAATAGGCAGAGAGCTCCACGGTGCCGATTTGATCCATGTTGTCTCGTTTTCTTAACTTTGAATTGTGGCGGAGAGACCAGCGGCGCGGAGTGGCACTGTGGCGAGCGGAGCGTGTGTACGTTTCCATGAATTAAGGGCCCGCACTATAAACCAAGTCTGCTATGACTTTAAATAATTATTGCCCATAATTGTACTGGCGGCACTGAGTATTGAGTCTGCATTGCTTTGCGTGAAGTATAAGAATATGATGTTATGGTCCTAAAAGAGCTTGAAATAATCTCTTTTAAATTCTAATGCTGAAATCAATTCATAAGACTCCTTTAAGCAATTCTTTTGCCTACAGCCATGGTTTGTATTTTGCTTGAACACGCACAGAAGCACTCAGATTAACGTTGCTATTCAGCAGTTCTCTTTATCCTTTATGTATCCCCTGATTTGAAGCAAAAGAAAATCCAAAATATTTGTTTGGTAAACAGTTCTGGCAGCTCCTTGAAGGCAGCTACGCTCGAGTTAACATCCCACAGTTGAAATCAGATGGCCTGCAGGCTCCATTTCTTCTTTGAAAGATGAAAGAACATTTTTAGAAAAAAGGCAAACATGTCACTCCTCTGACACATTGGATTCACCTTGGTAAAAGCTGAAAATGGACTGTCAACAAGTCATACTTTTATTATAGAGAAGATCCACAGAAAAACTGCTCGAGCTGCCACATTTACCACTGTGCAGAAACATGGTGGCTTGGACTAATATTTGAAGTAGTGTGTTTTTTTTCCTACAAAAACAGAGAGCCTTTATTGTTTCAGATGAATCCCCAGAGGGTGTCATAAACGTTGGTTTGGTAAATCCATGTTACCATTGCTCAGACACTTGGCAAGTGCACAAATCACTGTGCAAAGCATGCAAAAGCGACTTTACCTGCCTGGCAGACAGAAGGTGTCATTATTTACTCAACCAGGGGCATGCTTTTGACAAAGAGTAAAAACATTAGAGACAAAGAGAAATCTTTGAGTATACTGAAGAAAAAATATGCAGGTGTGCAAATATATGGTCATGAAACAGCCTTCACGTTGCTCAATTCTCCTCGGTTTCATGTTCCTTCTCACTCTTCTAATCTTACAAATAAAAAAAACAAAACAAAAAAGTAGAAATAAAGACGGCGCTGCTTTGCGCTCAAGACTAGTTGTACAAGTGTGGGCATGAACTAATTTTATTCAGGCTATGCACTTCAGGAACTTAAAGATTTATGTTTTCACAGTCCTATGCTGATGTAACCCAGTTTTCTAAATCATTGTATTTATAAAACTTTCAGCTAAATGTGCATATGAAAATGTAGTATGCACCATAAATATTGTAAGTGATAATATGAGATTAAGACTGTTGCTCTGGGTGGAAACGTGGAAAGCGGCAGAGTAAAAGTGACGGTAACGTGGTGGCTGCTGATGCCAGATTCCTCAACTTCCTCTGTCTGCTGTTCATCCTTATCATCAGAGCTTCACAGCGACTATTGTTACATAGGGGTGACTCTCAGAAAGCTGAACACTTAAAAGTTATCAAGAACAAAGTCTTGAATCCCTCTCGAATGCATGACATCGAGTCAGTGGGACACACATGGCTGCACTCAGATAAAACACTTTCAAGTTCAAACAGTTGCTCACGCATTGTTACGTTGGTGGGGGACAAGAAGACACTTCCGATGGCTTTCAAATCCTTTCAGTGCTTCCCAATATTGGGTGAGCTTTTGACAAGGGCAGAGCGAGATTTGCTCTTTGTGTTCAGGGCGTTGATTTTGAAGGAGAAATCCTTCCTCAGGTTTGAGTCTGTTCCAAGAAATTTTTCTTTTTATAAATAAACAAAAAACTAAGGTGTAACTTTTTCTGCAGCCGCTTTCCCTCATTGTAACCTAATTGGCTCTATGATCCTTGCATTGCTTTCTACTCAGTCAGTCCTCTTGGACCGACTACTCCTTTATTCAGAAAGCTCAATTGCCAAACGTATCTTTGTTTTATGGCAGCAGAAATATGTGTTTACAGTCTTTATTTGCTCTGTTATTTTTTTTTTAAATACCGTCTATATGAGGCTCTCTTTTGTGTCCAAACTATATTGCTGTATGGTATAGTACAAGTTCCTGATTTTAAACTTTCCAGAATGACTTTAATGTATTTAGTACAATTGACTGTGTTTATCTATAGTAGCTTTGTATTGGGAATGTGACTGAATTGGAGGACAGAGCCTCAGACCCTTTTTTGTGTGTGTGTGTGTGTGTTTGTTTTCCCTGCATGTATTTAGGGAAATTAATAAACCATTAGTGGCTCGGCGCTTATCAGACAGACCTGAACAAAGCACAACGATGCCATTAAGCGAGTTGGAATAATGTTTGAGCCATTAGGGTGCTCGTTAATGATAAACACATGTTGCTGTAGGAGAACTATGTTAAGTGGGCAATTTGGACATAAGCACGTGTAATGATACCAGCTCCGGCACTTATAATGGCTCTCTTGATTTTTCTGATGCAGTACTATATTCTCACAACCACTTGCACACCAGCAATGACAAATGACTGCTGAATGTGGTTTTGTTAATGATTAAACCAAAAAGTAAAGTCATATATACAGTGAAATCTTGCAGTTCCTGAGATTATAAAACATTTTTTAATACTCATATGATTAATTAATAAGTTGACTGACAATTAAAGTCATTAAAGAAAATGTAAAAAAAAAAATCTAATATCCTGAGATGCTTTTTTTTCCTCTTACTTCAGACTCTGGGAAAGTCCAGTGGCCCTTCTCATCATTTTCTCACCATTTTTAAAGTAATTCTGCTGTTAAAACTAATTGTGAATAAGTAGTTTAGTTGTAGATTTGTAGATGAAGGTTTGTCTGAGGTGAGTGTGGAGGAAGAGGGAGACTCGAGTATATTTTGGCCATCTCCCACATTCTCCCCTTTTCTAAGCCGAACAGATTTGAGGCCTGTCAGTAAACCTCAGTTCTGGCTCTAAAGTGAATGGAAGTGAGTTTAAAACCTAAATCACAATGTGGCTTGCTTGTTTATTTGGTTTCGCGCTCTGATCTGTCGTATTATTGCACCATTGGATTCAACCTTTGGCTGAGAAGAATGTTATGAGAGTCATAAAGCAGGAGAAAATTTAGTTTTTGGAGCGGTGACGTTAGTTTTCATCTCCTTCACAATATTTTGACTGCTGGAATTAAGACTCATTCATTTTCTAAATCTCTGATTACTAATCCATTTCAGCTTCTTAGTAATAATAATGTAGAATTTATGAAACTGTTTTATGGTTGACGTTAAAACGTACAAGTAACTATTCCCAAACCAAAACCTGGCTTGTTTTAAACTCTTGACATATAGCCCTCCTTTTACTCTCATTGCTCAGGGATTGAGTCATACTGCAGCATTTTTACCATTTTCTATTGCTGCCCTTTACTCTGAGAGCTTCAGCTCCCATTCGTCAAGGGTAGAGTCAGACCTCAGGCCCCATTAGATGGACAGAGGGGAGTTGTGGGCAGCATGCCAAAGAGCCCCCATGTTCAAGGAGCCATGGGGGGTGCTGATTGACAACACCCAGCAGCCATGGGCAGGGGGTCGCTGGGAAAGATGGGCAGGTCAGAGTAAGAGTTTGAGCTCTTGTGACTGCTGGGTTGGTGAGAGCGCCCTGCAGCTGCGGTGCTAACAAAAAAGGCTTTACTTTCCAACTTCAGTTTCCCTCTGTAAATATATTCTGTGGGCTGGCTGTGAGCGGAACTGGGTTGGAATTGAGGTAGCTGTAAGGTGTCGCTTGTGTTTATGTGAAGCAGACATAAGTAGCGCTTCTTATCTCCTATGAGCTCACACTGTCATTATTTTAACTATGCTACACACATTTCTCTCTGCGGGACCCCCACCTCCCCCACCCCTCCCTATTTCTTCTATTCCCCCGACTCTGACAGATGATCCAAACACAGCAGCACAGACTCGCCGTACTACGCAAACTTGTTTCTCCTGTAGGTTACAGATGAGCTGCGTGCTTCCTCTGGTACGACTCTTCCGAAATGTCAAAGGTGAGCTGACTGTAACTCAACGTATACACCAGCTCTCAACAGATCACCATATTGAGTTTCTAAAAATTCAGAACCTTGAAGGACCTGAAACTGGATAACGACTTTCAGGAGATTTGAGAAATAAAATGAGAAACATCAGGGCATAATTGTTAAGACAAACAAACAGTTTTTGGAGCAGCAGAAACAGATGTTCCAGCCAGCCACTGAAATGCAGCGGAATGAGGAGATAGGCAGGGTGAAGAGGTCTGCTTGTTCTCTGAAAAATGTTTGCATACTGTTAATGTAATGGAAATACAGGCCTTAGCTAAATATATATGTGTCCATGCTTTCAATATGATAAGGGAATGTAAGCCAATACCACACACGTAGCGCTTTAAAGCACAAACGCAGCGTCCAGGCGGCCGCGTAGATTCTGAGAATACCCCAAAGGCAGGTTGTGCGACACAGTGGGATGCACTTTTTACCACAGGAAAATATAGTTGGGTTAACTTTGATCCATAGCTTGGGGATGTGGGGGTTATATGGATAGAACAAAAGATGAAAATGGACTAGAATACTTTAATGATCTCGAGCCATGGTTTGAAGTACGTCGCTTTCTCTAGATGCCTTTATTTATGGGCTCATAATCATCTGAGGGAGTGCCTCTTGGCTTGTGCAGCTACAGTACATGTGTCTTTAGCATGATGCAGAGCACCACATGCACGACAGAGAACAAAATTTTCCCCGGGAAGGCCTAACGTGGCATTTGCGCGTGCAGATACCCGATGAAAGCCATCGTCCTGTGTTGTTAATCAGCCCCAGAGAAGATTTCAGGGAGTGAACTTATGAACTGGACTCCTCCTGCAGAGTATTTCAGAATATTTTTTTCCCCTTTTCTTTCTGCATCCTCAGCGTCTTCCTGTTTGCAAGATTAATTTCTTTTCCCCTTCCTGTTAGCGACCCCACTAAATACGCCTGCATTAGTCCGTCACCTCGTCGCAGGCTCCAAGAGTTAGCCTTTTCTGCTTGAATCTGCGGAGCGACCGCAGCTTTCTATTTCAAATGTTGAACCAATAAATCACATCTGACATGGGTTTTCTGCAAACCAGAATGTGTGTGCTGCTGAAAAGCCAGCACAAAGATCAGCAAGACTATATTAAGGCAAAACTAGCGGCTGGCACTCCCCTGCAGCTGACAAACAGGCTTCTTGTTTGAAGGGCTGTTTTCCTCCCAGATCAGAGTGTGAGGCAGTGTGGGTACTGCTGCTGCCTGCCTCTGGGCTTGTGGTTGTGGGTGCCATTTTGGGCCTTCCCTACTCTGAGATGTGAGCCTTTAGGGAACATTGGAACCCCCTATTTATAAAAGATATTCAAAGTGAGTGGAGGAATGTAAGTCAGAGGGATAAAACATAGGGTTGGTCCAGCCTTTTACATTGTTCGGAGAATATTTTAAGATGGGAGCAGACATTCTGCATCCTGCGGAGTATAGTTCTGCCTTGAGATGGATAGATAAAACTCTGTTTTGACTGACTTTAACAAAGTAAAGTAAATCACTGTCACCGTTTCGCGGCGCTTTCACACAGTAGCAAACACACGAACCCAGACAAGAAAAAACAGAGTTGCTGTAAGCCACAGTTTTTCTATTTCCGCTGTGTTTTGGTGTTGTCATTGAGGTTGCGTTTCTGTTGGCGTCGCTGCAGCACTACATCATCTCCCAAAAGCTTTTCTCACCTCCAGTGCTGCAGCAGTAAGCAGCGGGGACCCTAAACATTTCGGAGAGCTTTTTACAGTTTGACCAGGAGCCAGAAGTGGAAACTCGGATGATGTGAGTGTTGATGTATCGCCACCGAGTTTGTTTTGCGATCATTTGATGGCTGCGCAGCAAAAGAGGAGCGTTACAAGGAGAGACGGATAAACATTTAGACAAACTAAATAAAGCATTTACACACTCTGTTTGGGACTGTATATTTATCTTTGGGTCTTCGAGCTTGTACGTGTAAGGGGGGGTTGGGTTGGTTTGTTTGGGTTTTTGCAAGAGATTTGTGGAATCTGTGAAGAAGACTAATTATATTTTAACCTTTTTGCATGTCTTTGTTTTTGTTGTGCCGGTGGCTGGGGAGTTTTTAGCAGATGAGGCTTTCCTCACCCCGTCCACACACACACACACACACACACTCCTCTCCAGCATGAATATGTTGCCATTACTCTGTTATACTTACAAAGTGCATTTATCATTATGAAAAAATGAAAATGTCTGTGTGCACTTTCTTTCTCACGCCTCTCGAGTGACAAATGAAGAAGAGCTGCTGAGGCAGCCCAGTTCAGTTTTATTTCTGGCCGGTTTTAAATCCTGACTTTGTGAAACTGAGTTTCTTGTTAGTATCTATTTGGACACCTTGTCATTTTGTTTTCGCTGCACATGTTTGAAATTACATTATTTAATGTATGTTTCAGTCTGAAAGTGCTTTTGGTTGGCAGCCAGGGACCTATCAGGAGGAGACTGAACAGGAATTGTTTGTCTGCGTCTTTGCTGCTTGTTGCTGTAGAGACACGGGCAGTGATGGAATCCAGGAGAGCTGGGGAGGGACGGGAGACTGCGCTTAGTGGAGAAAGGGTGGGGGCAGCTGGATCGCTGTATGCCCATGGTTTATAGCCCACACAACAGCATTTAAAACACAGATAGCATCTTGACTCCCACAGCAGAGCTGGACATTTTCAAGTCTTTTGGCAAACTTGATCATTTTTCTCCTCCCCTGCATCAGCATGTTTTCCCATCATCTCTCTAATCAGGACTGATAGTGGGGAATGTAAATCTGTGGCCTCCTGCCCCCGGTGCCACGGCTGCACAAGCTCCCAGCTCCCCTCGCACTTGCCATGATGAATCAACGTCTTGGCACATGCTGGAGATCAGTGTTATAACGCACCCTGCGGGCAAGAAGGCCTTCTTCTGCATTCCTTCTTTCCATCAGAATTACCTTTTCGTCTGAGCAGACGTTCCCCTGTGGGCTGAAAGGACTGTGAAATCAGTTGGAAGGGCCCAGAGAGCTTAGACAATGGGGTAGGGTTGTTAGTTACATGCGCTTTGCAAAAGGTCTCGAGGTGGCCTTGTATGGTGGCGATACCCAGGGATCTGTTTCCAATGTCCGAGGCTGCTATTGAGTTTCGCCCCTGTGGTTAATCCTGCTGTTCAGGACCTTGGGAAACAACCATACCTCCCTACTTTCCTGTCCCTCCCCCGCACAGATTCCCAGGAAAAACAAGACATTGCAGAACAATCGCCAATTAAGATGGGTCTTACATACTGTACCATTCAGTCTCTATCCCTTCTGTCTCAATCTTTTTACCCCCTCCCTCTTTCTATCCACTCTCAGCTCTCTGTTTGTTTCCTTGGCCAACAAGCCTGAGGGTAGAATTAGCACTGTCTCCCAGGTCCCGGCCCTGGCACTTTGGGAGGGTCGGACTCTGGTGAACGGAGGCGTTGTTGGGAGGAGGTGGGGGAACGGGATGTGTGTCCTTGGTAAACAGGGCTTTGTGGGATGTGACTGTCTGATCCCCAGGGGCCTCTCCTTTCATTGCTCTTCTGTCCCGTACAACAGCACTGTAGTCAGGACCTTGGCGTCAAGATGCTCTGGGACCCGCTTGGCCTCGTCATCACCCTGCGCCTCCCGGACTGATGGTTGTCTGTCAGCTGCACACAGACATGAGAGAAACAAGTGTCTCAAAAGTAGCCTGTCCTTGAAGATGTCTGCTGTAGAAAACTCTGTTTAAATCTTTTAGTGAGACACCTTCATTAACTTTCTCAGGCTCAGACAAGTGCAGTCGATTTGTCTCATGGATAGACTAAAACCTCCTTCTCATTGTAAAACAAAAAGGACCCTCCCTTTCTTTCCCTAATTCCCTCAGTTCATTCCAAATCATGTCTGTCTTTTTCTCCCTTACTTTAGCTCACCCCCTTCTGTCTAAGACAGTCCCACTTTTAATAAGATCTCAGTCTTCAATCAGACAGAGTAAGGCCATACCAGAGGCCCAGTGTTTCCACTCATTAGTTTTTCTCGGTGGCCCCGGGCTGCCTCGGTGGACTCACCCAGACCAATACAAGAAGCCCATAATGGTCCCTTAGAGTCTGTTCTATGAGTCGGGTCTTCCAAAGTTTCTGGGCTGAGCTGAATGTAGCTCGGCTGAATCATCAGTCAGTTTTGGATGTCTTTATCTGTACGCTTCTATCTCCGAGCCAAATAAAGGAGGAGAAAGAAGTTTGGGCTTGGCCACTTTTCACCTCCTATTGAATGTTTCACCTTTTTAAATCCTACACATCTCCTTTTACTTCTCTTCCAGAGAGCCTTTCTTTTTATTTTTCTGTTATAGCTTTTTTACCCCATTGCCTCTCATCATTCAGAATTTATCTCCCATCTCTTGTGTGTATGTGTGTGTGTGTGTGTGTGTGTGTCTTTCTCTGTCTTTTTCTGTGTGTCTGTCATGCTCTCTCTTTGTGGAACTGAGGAATGTGTGTGCTGCAGTGAGATGTGGGGCGAGTGCAGACAGGTTTGGGGTATAGCATGTGAATCCGCTTCGGCACACAGGTCAGATTAGACCATCATACCAGAAAAGACTTGCCCTTTCTCTTACACCCCACTGATCATTTACCCTTGACATCTTTATCTCTAAGCTTCAATTGGTTCTGGTCACCTGTAACAGTTTGCTCTTTCTTAAACTAAACCTTTTGATTTAATGAATTTGTGCTCTTCTACTATTCATTATTAGTCATTTATGATAAAAACATGATATAAAATTAGTGCATTAATGTTGGAGGGCTGCATCATGGTGTCTGTGTTTCTCTGTGAAGCAGAGAAGCCAGGCCCCTGTCTCAGTCAGCAGCACCAGTTGTGACCTGTTCTTCCTCTGCCCTCCAGGTCTTTGATGCTTCGCTGCATTGCTTTTGTCCCTGTTTACCCAATATGACAGGGATATGGGCCAGTCCCACATGGGGGCAGATGGGGCTTTAAGTAGTTCCTGCAGAGAGGGGGCCAAAAAAGAGATGCAGGTGCTAATCGCCCTAGAACTCAAATCCCTTTCTTTTCCCTGAGGGCAGCCTGTCAGTGTGTTTATTTTCTCCTGTGTCATCACCAGGGATCCTGCTTGTCCTGTGAGGGGGTAGATGGTTTTATTCCTCTGTTTGAATGTCTCCCTTGATAGAAAAATAAAGGTGGTGCCTCTCAATCATATATCTGTACTGTGGAGTTGTCCGGAAGGGAGTATGACAGATGAAGTAAAAAAACAACACAGAAAACAGAGTTACAAAGTCTCAGGAGATTGATGTTTTTCTTGCAGTTGCACCGTTAAGCCAAGTGTCAGTCAAAGATTTGCCAAACACACATGGGTCAACCCCCCACACCCAAAAAAATAGGAACGTTTCCACTTGAACTCGCTGACACATCCACCTAATTTTTTATTTTAATAAACTCTTTTTCGGTGTATCATCTTTCAACGGTGCACAGTTGATTTTTATGCAGGATGTCACTTCGATTTATAGCTGCTCGATCCTGCCTTGAGAAGGGCCATGCATCCACACCGTGAGTGCAAAAACAGACAGTATCATAAGATCAGATTTTCGGGAAGGAGAGAAAGAAAACGGGAATACCACATATTTTCCTTTTAGGTGGTAAAATGTGGAGGAGTGAGATCAACACTCCACCATTAACACTGGAAAAGAAAAAAAGAGTCTCAGGCTGATCCGGCTCCAGTTGACAGGGACTTCCCCTTTGTAAAAGGACCACTCCAACTTTTGTCTGGGTGTCTGGAAATAGGAAATTGGACTTGCCTTTCCATGCAGCCAGTGTTGCCAGCATTAGGACTAGTCTCTGATGAAAGATAAGAGATATCCTCACAGTGTCTGTCTCCACTGAGGAGGCTTCATGGTGGCGGATGTCAGGGGAAAGCCAAAAAGATAAGAAACAGGAATGATGCCCTTGTGTTTCCTCGTTGTGCCAGATCAATAGGGCAGATAGGCAGCTGTGTGTGTGTTTACACAAGGGCATCCATTCAGAACTTTAGTGCCCAACTGGCCCTCCTGATGGGAGGACTGAACAGGTTAAAATAAGAGAGCGAAGGAAAGGTAGCCAGAGGGAAAAAAGCTCCGGTTTCTCACCGTACTGTGTGCCAGTGTGCCCATGCTTGGTTGTTCATTGTTTTAGCACTGTTGTTATTATTGTAATTATATATCATTATTCCGGCAGAGAGAGAAAGATAGTTTCCACTGATGACATGGGGGTAGTGTGCAGGGCCTGTTGCAACTTGTGGGCTGGAGAAACGCCAGCCTGCAAAGATGTAAGTTTGATCTGTGTGAAGTAGCATGGACACAGTTAATATGGAGCCTAAAATGCAAAGAATACACCATATGCATCATGGCATGTTCCTGAAACTCGGCAGTTGTAAACTAGCTTACAGGCTAGAGGGTTCACAAAGAATTCATTTTTAAATATTAATTCTTAAGCACTTTATTCTTGTTTTGCTTTAAATATTTAGTTGTGTGTGTGTCAGTGTGTGTAATTGAAACGGAGACAGCTGGAGGTAACCTCTGGGAGCTGTCCCAGAGCCACCAGACACCCGCTGGTTCATCCTCTCGCTCTTTTGCTACTCCTCCATAACCTTTGACCTCTGGGTGATCAGGGGCGTGAGCCTAGAGCTGGAAGAGTTTATTATTTCCTGCCTCTTCTATCCTTCTCCTCTCAGTATGCCCTCTGAGAGAATGAGAGAGAGCAAGATGAAGAGAGTGGGTATGAATACATCAAGTGAAGGCAGCAAAAGCCCCAGCATTCAGAATGACCTTAAAAAATGCACAGTGTTAACTAATTAGCAATGCATATACATAGCGTTGGCACAATAAATCATTTGACTTGCCATTTGTGGCTTTTATAAGAATTTATGAACCTTTCACCACCATAAAGCTAGAAAGCATCTTCTGATTATATCGAGCCCCACTATAGATTGCATATAAAATATAGACAGAGGTGCAGGGGTGTCACCTATTGGTCTTAAATGCTGCATTTTGAAGCTTCAAAAGGACCACTTTACCTGCTTGGTTGTATAATACAACTTGTCGATGTCACAAACTTGATGGAGAGGTCCAGTTCAGTGGGTCGATTTAGTGGAAGTTTGGCCTGCCTGCTAGAGTACCTTGTGTTGTTCTGTCCATTAAAGTAGTCACTCTCTTGATGTCTTTAAATGAGCAAATTATATGTAAAAAAGCAAAACATTCACACCCCCTTGTGTAGTTGTCTCGAAAGGCCACACTATCCATGACAGTAACCAAATTCAGAGACTGCTGTTTCGACTGAACCCTTCATAGAAAATGTTTTTACCCCAGTTAATCATATTTATATACTATACACCAAATACAGTAGATGAAAATTTAAAGAAGGTCTGAGGAGGGCGTGAAGTGAGAGTGGGATGGACTCCAGCGCTATTTACTCGTGGGTTAGACCACACCTATCATCAGACTTGACCTTCACTTTCATCCCAACTACACTGCTCTTCATGGCAATAACTTTCAGAGTTGCTATTGGGTGTTTAACATGACAAGGTAAAATTGTATTAGTTAATCTTCTTACAAAGAAAGCTTCATTGGTTTTAGTTTGGTACAATAGGCCTGTCTCATTGTGGGAGGCTCTGAACCTTTACAGTATAAGCTTGAGACATTAATTACAGTTTGCACATTACTAATTGTGCTCCTAATACACACAGCATTACTGTAATTACATGTAAGCACTTCACATCCCTGTGTTTATTTTTTGGCAAAGTAATTAGCAGATTAATTGACGACAGAAATAAATATTCATTGTAGCCCCACGCCAACAGGTCTTTTTCAAGCCCTACTGCACCCTCGAGAGGAGGCTAACCAAATTGACCTGCTTGATTGTCGGGCGGACGAAACAATGTTTTAGTTAGAGAATGAGGGTTAGAAACCTGTTGAGCCTCGCCGCTCCCACCCAGGCATCATGCTTTTAATTTGACCCACCCTTCAGCCTCGGTTGGCCCTTCCGCTAATGTCTGCGAGCCACGAAGCACCAGTGTGAATATCACAGCTGGACAACCATTGTCCCGCCAGCCTCAGGCTCAAACCCTGGTTAGCAACCAGGAACCTGGGATCAAAGCTTGCCCGGATTACTCTTAGAAAAAGGAGGAGGCGTTGCATTCGGAGGGGGGTCTGGTTGAAAAGGATAGAGGAATGCTCCTAATTACGTGCCCTCCACTTCTTTTCTGTCTCTCTCTTTGGCTCTTCTCTTGTCTTACCGTGTGTGTCTGGCCTGCACTTCAGGCTACATTGAACCTATGAGGAAGCAACACAGTGTGACAAGAGAGTGATATTAAGAGTGAGGCGACGGTCTCTCCACAGATACTCCATTATCAGGAGATCTCAGCGGTCTTGTGGGAAGAGAAGGAAGCAGAGAGGCTGGACATTCCAGCCTCCACACAGACACTGAAGTGGGTGAGAAGAGGGGTCAGAAGAGAGGGTGGGAGGTGTAGATCAAGGAGTGTGTAAAGAGGATGTGTCGTGAAGATTAGAGGGATTGTCGTTCAGGATTCAACGGGAACTTAATTGATTTTTTTCCCCCACCTCTGGTTTCCTCTTCCTTGCTTTGCTGTTTGTTTACATGTCGTCTCTTGCGCTCGCGTACATGACGCCATGTTTCTCTGCAGAGCTGCGGCCTGATATGTTTTTCTACTCATCTGTGTGTTGCAGGTTTGCTGAACAGACGTGGACGTACTTACTGGACAACACGGCCTCTGGCAGGGGTCAAAGTGCACCATGGACAGTGGCCTAAGGGTCCTCCTGTCCACTGTGCTGTGTCTCAGCCAGTCTTTGCTGATCACCTGCACATGTAAGTTGTTGTACAGCTCTATTTACTTTTATTAGCAAAGAATAATTTTTTTTAAATGGAAGAAGATCAGCTTCAAAGCTGACAAACACAGTGGATGCTGTCCACAAATGAGGACACACAGATAGTTAATAATAAAGGCAAATATTTTCAGTGTCAGGTGGATGATTTAGAGGCGTGTTCCTGATTCAGCTCCTGATTGGCCATAAATTAACTTGTGCAACTCAAAGTAAATATTTTGGACCTTTTAATTACACATTTTGGTCTTCCCTAGCAAAAAACAAATTAATACTGGAAATTATTGGTGTAAAAGCAATTCTGTTGAAAAAAGGGAAATTGTTGACAGGCTGTTGGATTATACTCTTTCTAAATTATTGCAAGCATCTTTCTGCCTTTTACTTTAAGAAATGTATTGGCAAATACTGCACAGTAATTTGTCAGTCAGTCTCTATTGTGTAAGTTTATTAAAACAGCTTTAACAACAATGCGACAGTTATAATTTGATTTATAATTTGAGCAAGCCTGCCGTTTATTAATTCACATGTCTGAACCTGTTTTTCTCTGCTCTCGTCTTCTCATCAGCTCAATATCCATCTTTCCACTCTGAGCCCGCCTCCTTGGTTCAGAGTCAAGGCTCTGTTGTCCATCTGCAGTGCTCTGTAAGTCCTCCATCAGCGGTGGTCTCCTGGCGCTTCCGAGGCCTTCCCCTGGACCGGGACACTCTGCCTGGTGTGGAGCTTGGCAGTGGCTCCCTCACAATCTCCTCCCTTATGCCCAGTCATGCTGGTGTCTATCAGTGTGTGGCACGCTTAGACCACGGGCCCGCCATCGCCAGCCGCTACGCGCGTGTTGCCATAGCAGGTACGGATGCAGAGAATTAGAGTCCTGTGCATGCTCCCGCTCACTTCAAAGCGCAGTGATGAAGAAAGAGAGGAAATGGCCTTGAGAAAAGGAAGGCTATTTCGTGATTGCTGAACACTTAGAAAGAATGCCTATCCTCAGCTGCCTGCTGCTGAGTGGCGGAGGGGAAGGAAGCAGTAGGAGCTTTTACTCGGGCATCGTTCCAGATGCCTCTTGACCGGTATCCTTAATGAGCTTTGGGCTTTCCTGTGTGCAGCATGTTCCTGCTGGGATGCTTCTTGCTCTTGGACAGTATGCTAAGAGGCTGACCTTGCTTTGGAACTGTATCAGGCATGAGTCGAATCACTCACTGCAACAATAAACAAGCCAAGTGGTCCAACACAAACAGCTCAGCTCAAGTAGTGCTGATCATCTTTGTCACTGACTGTGCAGATGCTCAGAAGATATTAAATGTCTGATATTCTGGACTCAAGGAAAGTTGAACTAAGGCAATTGTGTTTATTTCTATCCATGCAGAAATATCAAAATACGAAGATGGCCAACGGCGGTCATTATCAGTGCAGGAAGGGAGCACTGCTCTTATAGAGTGTCCTCTACCACGTAGCATTCCTCCAGCTATTCCTAGACTGAGGATACAGGGGGGCTGGGTGGAAGCTTCAAAAGGTATGTTTGAAACTCAGATAAATGTGTAGTTTTCTAACTGTATATGCTGTTCTCTGAAAAAGTCAAAAAGTGTTCAATTGTAAAAATACCACTTATGTCAGTTTTCTTTATTTATTCATGAGCTCTAAATAGACTGTAGAATATTTAAAAAGTGCAACACTGCACTACGCTAAATATTATTTATATATACTATCACTTATCAAAGGGAGATAAAGGTGGCTCTCATTTATGAGGCCTTTTGAGTATTTTTGAGCTTTATGAAAATTTTTCATTACATGTAAATTTTCCATGTGATTTTGTGATATAAGTGCAAGGCAGAGTTTTAGATTTAATGGAATCTGGTCAAATGAATTTTCCTTGATTGGTACATATTCCTTCTATAGTATTCTTGTTTTAATAAATAAACATTTGATTTTCTATATTTCATTTTTATTGCTTTGTTTTTATTGATTTTAAAAATAATTTGTTCCAGTGTAGAGACTCTGATAAGAAGTGAAGACTACTTTGAGGGAGTTAAGTAAAGTTTGGTGAAGCCATCTGTGAATATGATTTCCTCAAAACAGACACTTCCATTTGGTCATTCATTTTGAAAATTTATGAAGGAATCCATGCATTTGTCCCCTTTTGTTCATCTGCTTGTGGTGTGATGCATGCTGGCTGTATACTGTGGAGGCCTTCCTATTACTTTAATCCTTTCCTTCTCTTTTCAGATGACTATTTAATACTTCCATCTGGCAACCTCCAGATTATCTCTGTTTCAGCCCAGCACCAGGGCATGTATAAATGTGGTGCAGTGAACCCTGTTACCAAGGAGACCGTCATACAGTCTCATGGCACTAAGCTGTCCGTCAAATGTAAGTTAGATGATGTTAAATCAAGGAGAAGCGTTTATATGTCTGCTCTGTTATGTCGGACCAACGAACGTCTTTGTCTTTTTTTTGGTTTGTTTAGATTCAGACCCCTCCTCCTCAGTGCAGATCGTTTATCCCAAAACCCCAAAGACTGTTTCGATTGAGAAGTCGCAGCCGCTGACCTTGGAGTGTGTTGTGTCTGGTAGTCCTGCACCTGCAGCTAAGTGGTTTAAGAATGGCAAGGTCATACCGGGGCCTTCTCACCAACGACAGCACAACAATCTGGCCTTTGTTGGGGCGATGAGAAGCGATGAAGGCAGTTACACCTGCGCTGTTGAGACGGAGCAGGGGACTCTCGTCAGCGCTAACTATACTGTGAAGGTTCTCGGTAAGAAAAACACAATGAGAGAGGAGTGTGAGTGGTGACTGTTTGATGCAGATGTTTAACATTTCACGCTCACCTTCACAGAGCCTGTTTCCATCATCGAGGGACCGGGGAACCAGCTCGCCTCTCTCGGCTCCTCTGCTCGTTTTATCTGTGTAGCCCAAGGAAATCCATCTCCAAACATCACCTGGCTGTTCAACGCAGAGCCCATCACCCCTTCACATCGCTTTCAGATCTCTGGATCCTCACTTGTTGTTTCAGATGTGACACGACAGGATGAGGGAGTTTATCAGTGTCTGCTGGACAATGGCTTTAGCTCAGCGCAGTCCTTTGGAATGCTCACAACTCAAGGAGGTATGTATGATCAGTTATCTCTATCAAACAACAAAAGCTGTACCGGATTGCCTTGTTGATTCCTAGGTTGGGAACAACTAAAGGTTGTTTTCTTCTCTTAGGTTTAATTCATCCCAAAACCAAACATATTTATTTTTCATTCAGCCT
Organism: Diplotaxodon limnothrissa; assembly: GCF_057381915.1. Taxonomy (NCBI): domain Eukaryota; kingdom Metazoa; phylum Chordata; class Actinopteri; order Cichliformes; family Cichlidae; genus Diplotaxodon; species Diplotaxodon limnothrissa. The sequence continues at coordinate 35,599,193 of NC_140609.1, read as the reverse complement.
TTAGTGACATTCTAGATTGTTTCGGTGTCTGGTTTTGGAGATTTCTTCAGTAACTGGGTTATGATTTCACTGCTGATATTTTTTTCTTTTATCACTTTGCGCACCACAAGACAAGTGCCATCTGGTCCCATTATGTTCAAGAGAGTGCAGAGATCTGACAGCCAGTATATCCAAAACTTACTTAGACTTTTCCCTGCATTTGCATCACAAATGGAGGAGTCTTAGATTGAAGATGTTCCACACACCGAAAGTTAGAAGTTCCAAGAAATACACTGCATTGCAAATGTTACAAAAAATTTAGGGTATTGTTAGAAAGGGTTAAGGCATCTTACCAGATGGGATCTCTGTGGGGCCTGTGCATACAGTATCTGCAGGGAGCCCTCGCTTTGTGAGTGTGAATGTACGTGTTTCTCTAAGGACTGGCAGGGGAGGCTTGGCCAAGGCCGCCCTCCTCCTGAGCCTTGAACTGAGCTTGAGCGTGAGAGTGAGCTTTGTGCGCACCGTCGGGAATAAGCCCCCGGACGCTGGAATGTAAGGAGTAGCCGTGGAGGGTTATGACGAGGACCAGACCACCCAGCTGTCAACATCATACACAACTGCCTTTTATTTATTAATACATCACAACCATCCCCCTCCTCCTCCTCCTCCTCCTCCTGCAGTCTCCCCCAAGCTTTCCTTCTACTCCAAGGCCCCATTCCTGAGCTCTCCTTGCTATCTTCAGAATGATTAATGCGGCTACATGCAGAACATAGGGAGTACAAGTCACCATCAGGTGGGTTCACTGCAAAACGTTTGCTTCCCTCCACAAACTGCAGAAATGAATATTTTTTGCTGCAGACCACTTTTATACACAAAACAAGCTGATAATTCAGTTTGTTATCAGGTACCAGGCACCGGAGCTTATCAAATGCTATTACATTCAAATTAAACAGTATTATTGATTTATGTAGCCTGTGATAGTAATTCATCAAAGAAAGAAATTTGGTTTGACAGCACCCTGTATTTACCTGCTGATGTGCGTTATTCTATCATGCTGTGGTCTGGGTTTCTTTGACCTTTTATGAATTAACATGCAAACTAATCACAAAGTTATCCACTAAAGTCATTATTTGTTGGTTATCAGTGACAGAAGATCATTAAGTGCAAGACTTGGCCTTTTTACTGCCTGAAACTTGTGAAACAAGAGGAGTCAAAACACTTTACTCTTTACTGGATCCGTCTTCACAGGAAGGAGGTATCCACAGGTCCTCCAGCAGGCTCTTTCCAGGCTCCTGTCTCTGTCCTTAATCCTTCATGATTTACCACCACATTCACTCCCAGGTGCTCTCCTCTAATGCCATGACCTTTTTCTGGGAAGAACCTGGCAATGTATCTTTTTCTTGGTTTACTAGCACTTGTAATGTACCACTCCTTCCCATCAGAATAGTGAGGTCGCTGTGTCCTTAATCGCCTCCTCCTCTCTCATTGTGTCAGAGTAGGAGTCCTGGCTGTGGTTGAGCTATGAGTCAGAGCTGTGGAGAGGTGAGAGTGTTGCAGGGCTGAACGAACAGGAACGTGTGGAGGGCTGGATGTAGCGCTGAGGTCTGATTCTCTCCGGTATTTTAATGGTTGGTGTGTGGAATGTGTGGCAGCTGGCCACAGTCCCAGGATCAGGTCTAGTGTTACCAGCTCTAGGCCTGTTTGTTTTACAAAGTGAACCGGTCCCACATACACCAAAAACAGCCTGAAACTGGACCCAGGACCCTGCAGTGTGTGTGTGTGCCTCTGCGGTGTTTACCTCCTTACTCACTTGTTTTGTTTTTTAATATTCAGCTGTGACTCTGTTTGACCTCTGAGATGTGGCTCAAAGTTGAGCAGTCCCAGGTTTTGTGGCTTCTAAATGTCTGTGAAAAAAACCCAACAGTTCACCTGAACTTTGCCAAGCTAATGTCAGCCATAATAAGACTCCCAGCTCGCATGATTTGCCCAGGTGGACCACTCTGGCTCTGACAAGGATTTAATAAAAAAAGCAAAGTGTGATTTGATGTAGCACTGTACACATATTTGTTCCAAATGTAAAACTTTCCAGCAAGTTGCCCTTTGTGCACAGGCGGGGCCACTGTGTTAGTCAGCTTTTCTTGGTGCTTTCTCCTCCTCCATGCTGTACAAAACTGAACAAAGATCCACAATTGTATTGGAAAAAGTGAACATACACAACACAAAAATGAGATCAACAAATATAGTACTGTTAACGGTTATTTATGGCATTTGTTTGCCTAATGCCATGAAAAGCATGACTTTCCAAAATCTTATTTTCTGCCAAAAGTATGAGCAAAGATAGGCGTTTCCATCTACAGTCATTTGTATTTAATGGTATGACTCAGGAAAGTTGCACTAAGACCCCCTACACAGAACAAAGCAGGCATCACTGACGGTAGACTTGACGTTGATTAAGTCTGCACTGAAAAGATGAGTCACCTGTGGAGGTGGGTTGAAAAGCAGCTTGCAGATTGCATGTGTAAAAGGGTATCAGCTGAGACTTGAGCTGATGTGGCCTGGTGATCATAAGTTAACAAAGTCTGTTGTGAATCTGACTGATCTTTGATGCGACTGTATCACATCTCACTTTAATCATCTCTGATCTTCCTCACTGACAGATTCACAGTCGGGTTCCACTGTTGGTGCGCTGCCTGAAGCTTCACCGTCACTCCACCCGATACAGGGCGACGAGGGCCACGAGCGTCTCCTCACAGAAAACGAAGGAGATCCGATTAACCTGCCGGCTGATAGGAGCGGCAACCGTCCTACCCCAGAGGCACCCATCATCATCAGCCCACCTCAGACTCACAAGCCTGATGTGTATGATCTGGAGTGGAAGGCGGGGCGCGATGGAGGCAATCCCATCAACGCCTATTTTGTTAAATACCGTAAGGTAGGGAAAAATCTTTTTCTTTAGTTTTTCTGAAATATTTTGCTCATATTTTACCCTGAAAATATGAATATGAATAAAAGGCTGTTCACTTTCCTTCTAAAATATTTGCTTCAGAAATCGTCTCACTCTGACTATAAAACTGCTAGTTAAACTTTGTTGGCAGGAATCGGTTTTGCTGGAGTTGGAAAATGTGACTGTGGAGCACCTGTGTAAATCACAGCCTTTGTTAGTGATGCTGCTCAGGCTTCTAAACTAAACTGAGACTAAATACGAAGGATTATTAACTATCACTGTCATTTTTAGTCATGCTGTTGTATGTGTCTGTGTGTCAGGTTGATGAAATGGGAACGGTGGTGGGAAGCTGGCACACGGTCCGTGTGCCTGGCAGTGAGAAGACCCTGCGGCTGTCAGAGCTGGAGTCCTTAAGTCTCTATGAGGTGCTGATGGTGGCTCGAAATTCAGCAGGCGAGGGTCAGCCGGCCATGCTCACCTTCCGCACGGGCAAAGGTCAGCCCAGTCACTGGCTTATAATGAAGAAAACTCTCAAACACTATTTAATCAGTATCTGCTAATATTCCTGGGAATTGCTAAATGCTGTAAGAAAAAAACTTTACTCTCATTTCCACCAAAGCTACAAAGATTGAACAATAAATTAAGGGCCATGCTGAGTTAAGGAGGGTCTGGTTGTTTTTGGACATTTTGCACTAACATTGAGCAGACGCTAGAGAATACATTTGTCGGAGAAGAAACAGAAGCATGTTCTCCGCTGATAGCAGTCTCCGTGGGACAGAAAAATGAGCAAAGCACAATGAATTTTTCGTTTAAGGTTGCAAGAAGATTTACTGTAGTTTTTGCGCAATTATATTAATTTGAGGGATTTAGCTTGATATTTGTGATTTGTGTAAGGCCAAACAAAGTGCCTTCAACTTTTGGCTTTTGGCACAGAATGAAGAAAAAATGATAAAATCTTATGCAGATCAATGAAGACAGTTATTGAAATTTTATTATTATATGCAGCCATTTACTCAGTGTAATCGTAGATTATTACCTTACCTGTTCAGGTATTCCAGCAGGTCGTCCAGTCACCATTGTGAACACAATCATAATGACCGGTGTCAGTCATCGTAGACAAGCGTGAACATGCTTTTTGTCTGTTTAGAGACAAATAAAAGAAGAATGACCGCAAGTATTCCAACACAATAACAATTGTGCTTTACCACAGCAGGGTTACAAAATATTCCCTGGTCAGAAATATGCAAAGCCAGGGATACTGCCAAAAACCACAGATATGATTATATCTTCGGGGTGGTTCATTTACAAAATAGTCCAGGACCATCAAAATGCCAACCTCTGGGCTCCTGCGTCCAGCCAAACTCTACCAGAACAAGAAGAAGAGTAACGTGCATTTTTATGTGTCTTCTGTTTACCTCTTCCTGCTTTTAGGAATCCAATTCTGGTAGAGAAATACTAAATCCATAAACTTTTATGCTTCCACGAAGTCTATAAAAATATACAGTCCTTTACAACCATTACAAGTCACCAAATAGATACAAAGAACTCAAATACCCACAAACAATTTCAAAGGCCTGCCGTAAACTAAGAAATTTGCAGGTTTTATACGCCCATTTTGTTTAAAACACGTCCTAGTGTGCAATTTAAAACACAGATCTTTATGCAGCCGTAAGCAGATTTTTACAAAACTGATGTTTGAAGTGTGTCCTCTGGTGGCAGTGCTGATGTTTTTCTTACCTCCAGCTTTTCTTCTTCCTCTCTCAGAGAAGAGCACCTCCCCCAACAAGAATCCCTCCAAGCCTCCCGTCATCTCCGTGCCACCCAAAGCTCCAGAGGACAAAACCCCCAACACGCACTTTGGAGTTGTCATACATGACAGAGGTTGGTGCCGACACAATCGCAGACTGTCTGAAAGGCCCTGCGTTGTTGCTGCAGCTGCTGGACTCTGTGCAGACAATGATTGTGGGATGTTTCTGGGGAAAATTATGGGGCTTTCTGTCTTGTAGCTAGTTACTGTGGAGTTCATGACCAGACTGTGTTAAACAGATCGCAGAGCTTAATGTTTAGATGTGGTCTGCTTTGTTTCTTTGTGCCTCAGAGTACAAACAGTCAGATGATAGTTGACACCCCGTAATGACTCTTTGGGAGAGAGATGCTGTGAGATTACACACAGCTTTAGGGTCAGAAATGAGTGTGTGTATCTGTGTGCGTGCATTTGACTTACTCGCGTCACAAGCAGGCCCTACTTTGCTGAGACTCACATTAATCTTTTCACTAACCCTCTTTTCTTTCTGTCTTACTCGCTCCTGCCTTCTCTAACTCTGTGACTAAGGGGCCAGGCAGTAAGTATACATCCCTCTGTGGCTTCCCTGTGATGTGCGTGCTTTACTTTTTTTTCTTTTTCCGTAATCACGTTTGCATGAATTCAGATGCAGTAATGACAGGTACGAGTTTAATTCCTATTTGCTTTTTTTCACCAGTTCCAGAGGCTCCCGATCGCCCGACCATCTCCATGGCGACTGAAAGTTCAGCATACGTCACCTGGATCCCGAGAGCCAATGGCGGCTCTCCGATCACAGCTTTCCGCGTGGAGTACAGACGCGGCCGCAGTGCCGAGTGGGTTGTGGCTGCAGATAACATCTCACCTCTGAAGCTGTCTGTGGAGGTTCGCAATCTGGAGCCTGGTGAGTTTACACATCGTTCACAACTTCTCTCTACAGTCCAGTGATGCAGAAAATGATTGATCTGCCCAGAGGAGAATTTCCTTTTTTAAGGAGATTTGAAAAATAGCACAATTCTTATAAATAACTTTATGCTGCCGTTCGGCTCGCAAAAACTTTACCCCATCACTGACAATGAAATCAACAATTGATAAACAGCAATTAGTTGTTGTTATTATTTCTTGGTCTATGTTGATTTGTAGTTGTCACTGGTCTGCAAAAATGCTGATGTGAAAATAAGAGAAAAAGTAATAGTGAGAATAAAATAAAATACCCAGGGACAATTATTAATAAGGGAAAATAAAAGTTTTATGGTCAAAGCATTGAGGGCTTCTCAAACTTTATAAACCAGATAAAACAGATCATATCATACATCAGCAAATAGTATATATATTATAAATAATATAAAGTTTCAACTATTAACAAGATTTCAGATGCTGTGCCATCAGCTGTTTTTCCCCTTTCAGTTCCAATACACCAACTAACAGCATCATATGAGTGTTGCCTGCTTAAGAAATCCAACATTAGCTTTTGCTTAGCAACACTGTACTGTAACACTGCTGCTCCTGTTGTATTTCTCACTCAGGATCCACCTATAAGTTTCGGGTGGCAGCCATGAACATGTACGGTGAGAGCCCCCACAGCATTCCCTCGAAGCCGTACCAAGTGCCGCAAACAAGCCCTCCTAAGACAGACCGTCCAGTGGTTGGGCCTCATATTTCATCCACGGATGCTATCAGCGACACACAGATCATGCTGCGCTGGACTGTGAGTAGTACATCATGGAAGTAGTAGTGGCATTCAAACAAGCGCATTTAGTAGTGAAAACAAAGATAAACTGTCAAAAATTATCAGTGAGTTTTACACAAAACTGCTGTATTTACAGTAATTGTGTCCACGCAGTATTCTAGTGCATTGACCAAAATTAGCATTTAAAAGGTTTTTCAGTCGTGTTTGATTATCTGGCTACTTTTGTTTCCTTGTGGATTTCCTTTCTGTGGATACTGTGAAACAGTGATGTCACAGCTACAGATATGAAATACTGTTGAAATGGAAGCAAGAAAGTATAAAAATGAAATACTAACTCGTTTACATTCTAGTGGCAACTGTTAGGACTCAGCACCTTTATGGCAGTGGCTCTGTTCGGTTGCTTGGGCTGGAATTTTAAAGTGAATGAGTAGAGAGCCAAAACGTTTCTTTCAGTGGTCACCGGAACTTAAGTCAGATCTGATTAAACCGTGCTTAAAAAGTCTGTTGACTTGTGCAAAATGCCATGCCATTGTGGATTTATTTACGCTTAAATACAGGGTGCCGACATGATCAGCATCTCCGGTTCAACCCACTGGAGCGCTGAACAATTGCTGTGGAAATTCATGTTATGTTAGCCAAGAAAAACAGCGCGTGCCCTTACCTACATGTGTTCTACGATAATGAGTGGAGAATTATGCCAGCCGCAACATGGTTGATAATGTTTTCCGCTTTTACTGATGATTCCTGTTCAGGCTCCTATAAGAGTTAAGTCTCCAAAGTTAAGTGCGCATTCATCAAAATGATCTGAACAACTTCCTGTCCCTGCATAACAGTGGAAAAGTTTGGCTGATGAAGTGACTTTTCCAGGTGGCTCACCTGTGTTTGAACTGATCGTGGTTCTTTTGCAGCCAATCAGACTGTACTGATAGGAGCTCTGCTCCAACAGCAAGAAAGGGAGGCCCTGTCCCTCTGGGTTTTGATTCTTCTGTCTTCAAAGCTGTTTCTGCCTTACAACAGTTTTGGTTGCAGATGGATGTAGATAGTTCCCCACATTTACTTAACCTCAGACAGCCTCATTATTTCCTCAACTTCAGACAGACAGTGCAATCACAATCTAGCTTGCAGTCTTGTACATCTGCTGATAACAGGGCCCGCTATTAGGTGCTGGAAAATTTCCTCTCTTTGTATGATAATTGCTTACCAGATTGCTGTAGTCCAACATAATCTTTTTTCCATCCCCATCCAGTATAGTCCCTCGACTAACAACAACACTCCGATCCAAGGCTTCTACATTTACTACCGGCCCACGGACAGTGACAATGACAGCGACTACAAAAGGGACGTGGTTGAAGGTAAGTGGAGCTACATGTTTTACCGCGTGTATGTTTTTCCACTGCATACCGAGTGAGTAACGGTGTAGAGTGTTTGTCGACAGCTTCCCCCAGTCCTGTTGTAGACGTAAGCTCGTGCTTTACAGATAAACTTGGAAGTGTAATGGATACTGTGTCGAGAGTGGTGTGCATTTTGGCGCGTTGATTTATAGAGAGTGCACTGCTTTCTGAAATCTGTTTTTAATAAATGGTTGCCAGCTAATAGGTCGGAGATGTAATATGAGCCCGACCAGACGAGAGCAGCTCAGGTTGCTGGGTGGAATGCTAACAGTTGAGCTGGGTGCAGGAAGGGAGGGAGGGGCATCCATTCACTTTGCCCATCTCTCCAGCATCTGAGTATGTGACTTTCCACACCGCCAGGGACAAATGTCTGTTTGGTCTTTGTCCCCAGCGAGCAGCTTGTTATTACACCGAAGTTACAAATTCCAAAAATTCAGTCATTAAAGAGAGAAATTTTAAGATGTGGATAGCTGCGTTGCTATAACATTTAAAAATTAGTAGATTTAAACAGGAACCTCTGACCAGCTTACACTTAATGTCAGATTTTAAGAGCTGAAAAAATGGTAATACCCATCAAAGCCCAGTGTTATAGTGTTATGGTATGCTCATAAAATTACAGTTTGGCAAATAAAGTATCAAATCAGACTGAGCACAAGATTTGGACTAAAGAAGAATTTGTCTTATTTTTTGCACTAAAATGTTGCCAGTTTCAGAAGAGTGGCAGAAGAGAGAATGGCACTTGAATCAATTGTCTGGTGATTAAATTGATTTTTTTCACATTTGCATGTAGCTGAGGCCAACCAACTGGTGACCATGAGGTTTAACTTGCAGTACCCAAAAAACTGACCAATTTTGAACCCAAGGCACAGTCGCTGCAGTCAGTCTCAGACAGGCTGGCAAAGGTTTGAAGATAACTGCCGACAATTAACAACCAATCTTATTTAGACTGTGCTGAGTTGAACATTTTGGATTTCTGTTCAATGTGATTTTCTGTGTATTTAGATGGGAACAGATTTGCAGCAGACAATAACAGATTTGGAATTTTTGCTGTTTTATCACAGTTAGTAATCGTGTTAGTCACAAACAGATTGCGTGCAACTGCCAGCTTAACGCCATTCAATTGCAAACCGTTAGCAGACTGATAGCCATCTAAATGCCCTTTTATTGCTGTCTTGATGCACTGAAGTTGCTTTGAGGACGGCAACTGACTGCCTCCATCTTTGAAGCAATGATATCAAAGGCAATTACGTAGTCTGTTTATTGCACATGGTGCAATAATGTTGGTTGTGCCACTGTCTCCATTCATTGTTTTCCTTAGTGTGACTGTAATATTATCCTGGTAACGGGAAATTGCCGACAGGTTTCTGACTGATCTCTTGTCCTGTGTGACTGAGGCCACAGTTGGAAAAATAAAAAGCTGATAAAATTGGACGTAGTGACCATAACATCACCTATTGACGTGTTAAGTCCCATTTTTTAGTCTTAAGCTAAAGGTTTTGGCCTTTTATTTCTTTTGAAACTACACTTGACGAGGGAAGGATGGGTCAGATTTAGAATACACTCATGCCATCGCTGCTTGCCGATCACAAAGGAGACCTGTCCCATAGCATACCCAGCCTTATCCTTATTTTCTAGAAGAGACCTTTTCTTGCAACAGTTTCTAAGTCGCTCACTTGCCTAGAGGCATTTTTGTTACGGTGATACTGACATTAAATACTGAGATTCAGTGTATGCTTCCTCTCTAAAAACGTGTTCCCACTAAAATTACCTCGGGACATAGGTAGTACATGTGCAGCGATTTATTATACTTGTTATGAAATGAAACATGACAAGTACAGCAGCTTATTTCAGCCTCATTTGTAGGAAATGTGGCATTTCCATGTTGGAGACTGTAGCTGTCTCATCTGTGATTTCAAAGCACGTAGTAGTGTGATAGTGTGTAGTAGTGCAGCAGTGGCGTGAGTGTGGAGTGGGAATACTGGAGGCAAGCCAGGACAAACATGAAGCTGCCATATATGGAGCTTGTCTCGAATAAGGCAACTGTCTGGGTCCTGGTGAGACTGTCAGAGAAGGAGACAAGGTTTGGGTGTGAAGCAGAGAGAGAGGGAAAGAACATGACCTGAGTGAGAAGCCTGAAGCGAAGGACAATAGGAAGCGAAAAACTGGCTGTGAGTTTAAACAAGTTGTGTCAACACTGACTTGTAGAGGAAGTGATTTCTCACCTTTGTCCCCCTTTTTTCCTGCCTTCCCAGGTATAAAAAACTGGCACATGATTGGACATCTCCAACCTGAGACCTCCTACGATATCAAAATGCAGTGCTTTAATGACGGGGGAGAGAGTGAATACAGTAACGTCATGATCTGTGAGACCAGAGGTAAGGAAACACAACGCTGTAATGCAGAAGAAATGACTCACACTTTAACCAAACCTCTAGTTTATCAGAAGTCCAGGCATGTTTCTGCAAAGGCTGTAACTTTAATGACGGGTATGATCACCAAAATTACACAACATAAATGTACTGGGTTTTATGAGCTCAACAACAATGGCTTGCATTTTATGGTTTGGTGCTGTACCTTGTTATTTTCCTTAACGCAAATGGGTAAAAGGTTGTTCCTCATGTCCCCTTCTTCCTCTCTTCTGCAGCACGCCAGTCTCCAGGATCACCCAGCCAGCACCCTATTACCCCATCTGACCCCCATCCTGTGGATACCCCAAGCCCTCCTGGAGGACTGCTCTACGTGATTGTGGGCTCTGTTTTAACGGTGATGGTGTTCATCCTGGTGTCCTTTATTATCATCTGTCTGTGGAGGAATCGTCAACAGAACAACATGCACAGTGAGTTTAATATCAAAGTAGACTAGACTAAAAATCAATACCCAAACATTGCTCAGGGTATGAAAAGCAAACTTTTTCTCGTAGCATGCTCTATCTTACACTGCTGTTCACTGCAAGATGAACAGCAAGCATGCAAGAGTTAACTCATTTTTGAGAATAGCTGGCCCCAAGACAGCTTGTGAAACATATTCCAAGTGTTCATTCCAAGTGCATATACAGATCCCACAGTGCCTGCAAAAGAGTTGGCCATTGTTAGATGAGCTCTTTATCAGACCCGCTGGATCTGTAAATAGCTGAAATTTTGTAGCTTAAAGATTTCGTAGACTGGGTCACTGGTTTCCACCTTTTATGTAAGTATGAGGGTCGCATATGATTCATCGCAGTTCATCAACATCTTAGTTGATCAAACAGTTGGGCACATGATACCTGTTACAATATGATATTTGAATTATGTCACCAGTGCTGAAATGCTTGTTTGGTTGCTTGTCTGGGGGGCTGTAAACATCATCAAAACTGGCAAAGCCACGCATACAACCCCAATTCCAAGAAAGCTGGGATACTCAGTAAAATGTAAATAAAAGCAGTGATTTTCGGGTCTTGCAAACCTATATTTAATTCACAATAGAACACAGAAAACATGTTTAAACTGAGACATATTAGTATGTCATGAAAAATATGAGCTCATCGAGAATTTGACGGCAGCAACACATCTCGAAAATGTTGGGACATGGGCAACAAAAGGGAGAACATTTTGAAACTAATTGTTACTTAGCAACAGGTCAGTAATGTGATTGGGTATAAAAAGAGCATCTTAGAATAAAATAGAATAGAATAATCCTTTAATTGTCCCACAAGGGGAAATTTGGTTGTAACAGCAGCCAGAAAGACACATATACAACAAACAGTACACAGGACACAGAACAGAAACATACACAATTTTTTTTCTTACATATTTACATCAAGGACAATGGTTACTATAAACAGAGTACTGTACAGTTATTAAATTAAATAAAATTAGAAGAGGCAGATAGGCAGAGATTCACCAAGTTGCGTCTACAATTTTTAACATTGTCAGAATAATATAAAATTATGAAGACTACGTTAAATAACCTATACTAAATAATATAATCAAAAGACTCTTGATGCCTGTGACTTTCAAGCTCACAGATGGAGCTGTATTGAAAACTAGAAATCACTACGTGGGCTCAGGAACGCTTCCAGAAATCATTGTCTTTGCCATCCACCAAAAATGCCACCATCACCAAGTGGAAAACTCTACTGCGGTCAGAGCAATCAAAGATTTTTAAATCATTTTATTTTGCTGTTATTTACAGCTTTCTTGGAATTGTAGTTTTACAGTTTTTTTTGTCTATTTAAGCAATATCCAAAACTATTCCAGCTGATGCCCTAAATAATTTTTCAAGCTAAAGTTACTCCAGAGCTGAAACTGGTCTTGTTCCTATCTTGATTGTAGCCTCTCTTGCTGCAGAGTTTGATGCTCCCGGCTACCTGTACCAGTCACCAGAGTTGAACGGCCATGTGCTCGACTACACCACGCTGCCTGGCAACAGTCGCGTTAATGGGGGTATCCACAGTGGCTATGGACACAGTGGCCAGATGTTACCCCAAGGATGCCATCACCTCCACCACAAACTTCCGAATGGCTTGGCACTGCTCAACGGCTCTGGGAATCTGTACACACCAGGTCCCCCGCATGGCCACAACGGCACCTTGCCGCACAGCACGCGGGACTGCGAGCACTCACACCCTCACCACCATCATAACGTGAGTGCTGAGGTCGTGGTGTCCATGTCCATGATGTTTTAAATTGTGGTATTTTACATGCACAGGTACAAATTCCATTCAGTGTGGCTTAATCTGGTGTTTGTGTCTCCCTGTCAGGGTGGAGGCATGTACACAGCTCTTCCCCAAACAGAGTCTTCTGATTGTATGAGCTGTCAAAACCTCTGCAACAACAACAGGTGAGATAGCATAATCTAACTCTTAAGCAAGGTGTTTGTATGGGTTTTTGATCTATTTTACACTTGGCAGGTGAACTGAAACGGGACTTTTCTTAATGGGCTTTGTAATACCAGTTGTATATCCTTTTTCTTATATAGTTATGTCCCTGTACAGTTTTCTTACATCTTCTCTTTTTTTCTCCAATGAAAATATGACATCCCCTTTTTAAGATTATTTACTTTCAATTGCAGTGATCAGTGTGGAAAATCAAATGAAATAACAAGCAAACAAGTGAAAAAAATCTGGAAATGGAAATTATTGGGATTTCAAATTAACGTTGTTTACTTCAAATTGGGCCTAAAAATACAGATCGGTCATATTTCTACTAAGATATCGCTGAGAAGTGCTCAAGAGCCCCTTTTGAGATCCAAACACACACACGGACACATTTGCCTTCCTTTTAGTCCTGTTTATGTATTTAAGGGTCCCCAGCATCACAGTTTACCCTGTGTGCACCCAGCCAGCAGACCTAATGAGTCCTGTGTTTATTTACCTCCGTCTGCTGGGAAAAGAGGGGGGTGAGGTCACAATCCAATCGTGTCCCGATTGAGGGAAGCTGAGTTCGGAAAAACAGGGACAACTTTGCTGCGTGCAACTCTCTGCTTTTTGGAACTTCACTGAAGAGCAAAACCACAATGTGTCACAGTTACTTAGAGGCTGTGTGGCCTGTAATCTCTGATGAAAACAGTTTTTGAAGCACGATGAGAGCGCTCCAGTTGTGTTAGAGCTGTCATTGTTTTGTGGACTAGTAATATTAATTCAGAGTTTTTCTGTGTCTGGTGGCAAACCTTCAGAGAGAAAGAATGAGCATGTAAAGCACTGCTAAGAGCTGTCAGAGAGTGAACACTCAGCAACGCACGGGCATTAATGAATGTTTCCCTTCCATCTCTGTTTGTCTCTGACCAGATGTTACAACAAGACCAATGGCACTTTCTCCAGTGGCACGCTCCCTCTAATGCATCGCGTGGCGCCGTGCCAGCAGGACGGGCTGGAGATGGTGCCTCTGGGCCAGGTTTCATCACAGTGCCGCGGCCACGACAGCCACACGCATTCTGTGGACCAGGAGGCCAACGCAGGATACCGATCAGATGAGCACAAAGAGTCCTCGCCCTCACAGCATTCCTGCTGTCTGATCAGCAACAATGAAACCTATCTAGCAGACAACACTGGTGAGACACGTTTTTCCAGAAAAAAAAAGTTCTTTCCATGTATTTTGTCTTCCATTTCTGCATCTTCTCACTGCACCTATTATGCAATTAAATTCCCAAGTTATATCCAAGCTTCTCACATGATTACAGATCATTTAATTAAATTTGCTATCAGTCGAATAATGAGGCTATAGAACAAGACTTAGGCGGGGACAACCTTGTCGCCTTAACATTATGTAGCTGTTATGATATCCCGGTCTCATTATTGCCCTTGATCATAACTCAAGAAGTGGGTGAAAGAGTGAGTCACTATTGCAAAGTGGAAGAGTTGAAGGAACCACGTCAACTCGACCACAAAGTTTTAGACCATGTAAGAGCCGCTGCAGAGTGGGGTCGCTGAGTGCTGAGGCACTTAGAGTGTAAAAGTCACCAGCAATCTGCTGACTCAATAACTGCAGAGCTCCAAAGCTTCTCTGCCCATCAGTGCAAAAACTGTGCAGCAGAAAGTTCGTGGCATTGATTTTCATGGCCAAGTGGGTGCAATGTGAAGGTGACCCAGTACTTACAGTGCTGGTAGGCTGATGTTTTCTACACATTTCCTAGTGGGAAAAAGATCCCATATGTAGCTTTTAACAAGTTGCTTTAAGAAATTAGCGCATTAATTTAAAACATTTACTTCTAGATGCTCACGGTTCAGCACTGTTGCATTGCTAGTAGATTTTTATATCACTGCCAATCCTGATGTTGTATGCAGACAAACTATGCGGCGTCACCACAAATTACACTGTGGGCCTCTCCAGAATCTCTGCTTGTCTTTTTTAATACAAATAGTAAACCAAGGCCTCTCGCTCTCTCTCACTCTCTCTCTCGCTCTGTGTGCAGCTGGGGAGGAGCCGGAGTGTGTGGACACGGAGGGGCCTGTGGTGCGCTGGGAGAGTCTTGGCCTGCCAGACTTGGACTGTGACGAAAAGCCTGGGTGGATCTCCAGCAGCAGCCTGGCGGGAGAGCTTATCCAGCCTGGCCCGCAGGAGGCCTGAACATAGCCCACACACAAGCACACTCTCCCACAGTTTGGAAGTTTAGAGAAAACAGACAGAGAGGCTGAACGAGAGCTGTGGAAGTATCAAGAGTGGAAAAAAGGAAGACCAGCGAGCGGTGGGATAGTCAGAGACACTGCATGTTATGGTGACGAGGACACTAAAGTGTTGATTGGACTGAGCTGAGATGAGCAACGTGGGGGAAAAAGAGGGACTACAAGAGACTGAGAGCGCAGTCAGACGGAGAGAAGCGAAAAGACACTATATCCCACTGGCGGGAAGCGTCTCATAAAAGATCAAAAACTCTTTAGATGACTTATTTATTTTTTTGTAGTAGTAAAATATTATTTCATATGAATGTATCTGTTTTAAAGAAAAAAGTTTGTCTTTTATATTATTTATGCCTTTTGAATGAGAAATACTTTTTATTTTTTGTTGTGTTGTGTCTCTATGTGTTCCACTCAAGTGTGGAGATTAGCAGTTGTCTGTGTAAAGTTTTGTAATAATATAAAAAAAAAAGATGTGGGAGAGTCAACAACAACCTTTTTCAATGTCTTTCCTGACCTCCTTCATGTGCAGCACCCGATGAATGATTGCCGTAGTGAATTTCCCCGCCTCGATCCAAACCCATCGATATTTCTGGCAGGCCTTTGATGTGGCTGTGTGATGGGCTGTTCCACTGCAGTGACCCCTGAATGGGGTGAACGCTCCCTGCACTGTTCAGATTAAGGCTGATGCGCTTTGCTTCACTGACTGTTTGATAAGTCATCACTTTACACAAAATCCAGTTAACTTTGAGAGCTCTGATGACCTGCTGACCGCAATCTATTAGAGAAATTGAGTAGTTACATTAAGACAGAGATGTTAAGTGTGAGCAGCCTAGATAACTTTGCAATGCATCAGTGCAAATGCTCGGCCACAAGCAGAATGTTTCTACGAACAGCAGGAAATACTATGTGCAAAGAAATCTTAAATCCTCTCGTCAGTGTGGCATCACTAGTTCTAAAAACGAAACGTCAACCACTTTACAAAGAAAACAGTTTTTAATGTCTTATTTTGCAGGGAAAATGGCCATAACAACACAGTGTTATTAAGTCTGTAACACTATTGTGTTAGTCTGCAGAAATGTCTCAAAGATGAAAGAATGAAATGAAACTCACTGCGTGGCCAGGTATCATAAAGGGCTAATTAGGAGAATGTAGCCAGTTTTCTTTAAACCGAAACTCTCAAGACATCACCTGACAGAGTTACCTGTGAGACACAGTCAACAGCTGGTCCATGTGACATCAGATTAAAAGTTCGGTGTAGTTATTTGCTAGAAGTAGCAAAGATTCTAATGCTTCTCATGCTTGAAAGTGCATTTTGTGTCACCAGTGAACTGAAGCTTTTAGTGGCTTTTGTCGAGTACCAGAATCTACTGCTGCAGTTTTACAATTTCTGTGAGGAAAAAACCAGAGTGAGAAAAACGTGACGGGCAGTGAGAAAAGCACCAAATAGAGGAAACCAGCAAATCAGTTGTGAAAAGTTGCTGTGTGATGTTCCTGCTGTGCAGATAACTCATTCATAAAACACTTGTACAATATTCTTCTCAAGTTTCAGCCTGTGTTGCCCATTTTCTAAAGGCTTAAAACCTCTATTGGTTTTAAAAATAATCTTCATGGTGTGTTGGCTGATTGAAGTTGATAGGGTTGCAGCAGGCGGATGACGGGGCTGGCTGTGCTTCACTGAGGATGACTGCGGTGCAGGCTTTCCATGCTTGGTGCCTGTCTGCCTGTGATTTTTGCCAGAGTTGGCTGCCAGTCCTCAGGCCCTGGCTCGCATGGCATTTCTCCTCCCACTGATGGTATACGGGATATTCCTGGCTCCTGGATTTGCTCGCCTACTGCTGAGGCGTGGCGCAGCATCTTCCGGCTGTTATTTTTATTTTTGATGGAGGTTGTTGTGCCATTAAGGCAGCCAGAGTCCATTAAGCTGACTTGAATTGTTTCCCAAGAAGAGTCTGTAGAAGTGTTGGCAGCCCTGAAACTCTAGTTATTTAAATTTACACTGATTTGATTGTGAGAAAGAGAAAAAAGTACCTATTGGCTCCAAACTCGGCATTACAGAAGCAGACTCAAGTTTCCTCTTAGCATTTATTTTATGTCCATACAGTGTCTATTGTTGCTGTTTGGAAAGAAAAAAGAGAACAAAACAATGGATAGGAAATGAAGCTGGAAATGAAGGAGAAATTATCCGGGGAGGGAGAGGGGATGCTGACAGAAGCAGCCTGGGATGATGAGGAAAAGATAAGGACAGGGTTGTCTCTAAATGAGCTGCTTCTCCATCTCCCACGTCTGTCAGTCGGCACTCTCTCCCAGCCCTGCCCTGCACCCTCTACCCACACAGCTACACCCCTTCATTAAGGAGCCCATGGGAACAAGAAAGCTTATTGTCCGCCCTGGAATTTTTGCCCCTTGCTGCAGAGCGGACCTGTTAACGCCAGTCTCTCTTCCCTCCGCCCACCATTCTTCCTCTCTCCCCTCTTCAGCACACCCTGAATGAATGCAATTCTTATGAATCGGGCAGTGTGCTGTTAACTCGGTTGATTCAGCCACGGGCGGTTTTATCCTTGAGATGTCACAAACCACAAGTGAAGCGTGTTGTTGTTGGATGAAGTCCAGCGGTGTTCCAACGGGCCCCTGCAAAGGATGAGCTCATGTGCAGAATGCTTTAAGACTAATAATCAAAGTCTCCCTCGAGGATATCTGGTCTTTATTTGCAGTCAGCCTTTGTAGCACACAAAAATGCTGCAACGTTTTCATTTTTGTACTTTCATGCTGTTGGAGCAGCTGGCTGATTATGAGCTGACTGCACCTGTTGGATATAATTAGGGGGAAAAATACTCTTAATCTTTATTTAACCTCCATTCCCTTAACTGCCCCGTTTTTCCTGGTAAATTTGCAATTTCTTTGATCGGACTGATCAGGATCCATAATGAATATACTGATGATAACTTGTGTTGACATGAGCTAATCTTCAGAGTCAACAGTATTAACAAGTAAGAAAAAATTCACCCTAGATGAAAAATAAATGAGGGTACCAGCGCAGGAAGATAAGTAGCGATATGTTTATTTTACAAATTAATTATTTAGGAGAAAACTTGTTTTATGTGCAAGCGTTTCTGTCATTGCTAAAAGGCTAAAACGTTTATTCAGTTTGCAGCCTGGAGCGATGTGCTTTAAAATGATGAAGTGTGTCAGTCTGCTCTGCCGCCGTCTCTCAGTCTGTTGATAGCAACAACACACAGAGGTTATCTAACGATCGTTCTGTACTTAAGGAAGGAATAACAACGCAGGATGGTGGTTATTGGAGTTCAACTGAAGATTTCACGAACAGTATATGTCACTGAAGAAAAGAACAAGTAAAATGAGTCATGTCCAGTGCACAAAAAAATCCAGATGGCTTTAATAATCAAGAAAATGCAAGAGTGGAGAAACACTGAAATGAAAACCACAACCTCAGGTCTACATGGTGTCACACGTTGTAAGTTTATATGGCTACAAAGATTGCAGGAGGCAACAGTGCGGTCTTTCACTGATCAAAGTGTTTGAGTGTCCTTCAGCCCAAACTGGTGTTTTCCCTGTATTGGAAGATGGAGTAAGTCGGTTAGTCTGGATTATATACACAGCAAAGTTTCTTTATTAAAAATACACAAAGATATTTATCTCGATTCACCAGGACGTCATTTATAAACAGGAATAATAAAGATGATGTTTATAAAGGGAACGCATTTTGAGGTACATTTTGTTCAAAATATGAATCAAACTTCTACAAACCATAACAAGTTTCAAACTTCACACCTTCAACGTAGATTTCTGGAAAAGCACTTGCAATCTTTAAGGCCAAGCTTTCTCAGGTTTTCTCATATATGACAAAGTAAAAGTATATATTTGGAAATTGTTGTAGTTGTGTAGAATTGCTGTAGGCTCCCTTTAACTGTGAAATTGTCTTCACCTGTATTTAAGAGCAAAACTCCTCTCTAACAACGTAAACTCTGAGACAAATTACATCAAAACTATTTGCGTTATTAAATGTTAGGGAACTTATTTGAGGGGGGGGGATTTGCATGAACCGCTTCTTTAGAGCAGATATATGTGAAGACATACACAACAAAATCAGCTGTCCTCTACATCCAGTCCAGTGAAGTAAAACGTTATCCTGGCCCCTTCCTCTGTATCGTACAAAGCCTGGCAGGTGTACGTCCCGGCTGCTTCACTCTGAAGCTCCTCTATGACTAAAGCGGAGGTGTTCACGGGCACGTGCATGCGACCCAAGTCGCTGGACTGAGACTGAACCTTCGGGCCTTGCCCGTAGTTATAAGCCAAAGCTATATTATTATCGCTTCCTGGTTTGGTGAAGCCCCAGATGAAGATGGTCGGCATAATGGAGCCACAGTCCAAGGTGACCGAGCCTCCCACAGTTGCGTTGGTATGGGAACGGATGTATTCCACCTCCTCGGGGTCAAATATCTCCAGACCTGCAACACAAGACAGGCAGAGTCAGTTACCTGCCTGTGACTGTGTGCAAAGAAAAGCTCTTTTTTTCTCAAGTAGACCAAAGCAACATTATTGACAGATTTATGCATTAATTGGTGTCCTTGGAAAACTTTTTTAAGACCTCACAGTTTGTTGCAAAGGAATCGTGTCAGCATAAACAACACATAATTAAACACTTACAGCTTAACGCCTCTGGCCACTTGATAGATCACATTTTATGATATCTCCGCCTGAGCTTAGCAATTTGACAAAATAATGATACCGGTGTGTGATAAAGAGAAATTCTCCTTGCCTCAACTCGCCTCCACCTGAACATTTTAAGGTTAAAGTACAATGAGCCTTTACCGTGTAGCGGAAGAGCCATCCAGCAGAGGAGAATGCAGAGATAAGGAATCATCCTCAGTCTCTCTGCGGTGCCACAAAGTTTCATCTGGAAATCTCAAGCCAGGGGGCTATTTAAAGCCTATCACAGTGCTGATAGTGTGTCCCTCTCCACTCTACACTGCTGTACACACTGAGAGTGACTGAGCGAGGCAGGGGGACTGACAGGGAGATTTCTTTCAAACTACACTGGATTCCCTTTAAATTATTCATCAATGCTTCCACCTCCCCAGTGTTGCTCCATTTTGCCTGTCTCTCCAGCTCTCCACTCATGACTGGGCTAATGGCTGGACCTGAGAGTAAAAGGTGTAGGATGTCACGGTGATGCCATCTCTTCATATATTATTAAATAAACCGGTGCAGATAGCCTTTTCAGAAATTCCATCACTTCCAGCGTGAAATGGAAACGAGGGTCTAGCAAGGTCAGAAAATCGCTAGCTCCTATCACAACGAGTTATTATTTACCCTATGAGAAGCACGCAACCTGAATAAATCCCTACACATTCACACAATCTTCCTAATGCATTGTGTCATCCAGTCTTTGACTCATGGAAGCAGTATACCCTTAAAAATGCATGTCTTTGCATTATTCATGTATGGATATTAGTCCAAAAATCCTTAGACTGCTTGTTCAAGTTGGACATTCATTCACTTATCTTTGTTGTTACAAAAATAGTCTGTGTTTGGACTAGATTTGGGGGGAGACAAACGTGAATATCATTAGCAGAGCCACCCAGCAGCTTCCAGTAAAAGCAAACTGTGTTTCTCAGAGCATCTGGCTAATGTTTGGGCCTGCAAGCTGCAGCAGTAGAGGCTGAAGCTGCACTCCATAAAACTGCTCTAACTGTGCACAGCTCCAGACTAGGCTGTGGAGCAAGCTCTAATTACTAAGGGCTTCATCTTTAACTCTTTTTTAGAGGGGAAAGGGGGACTAAATTTAGAAAGTGTCTGGAAAACAAACACATATAAAACAAACACATTTTGTGAGGACTTTAACCCCTTAATTCCATGTGTATCTTATTTGATACATGCAGTTTTTTGAGATATCTCCATCACAAAAGTTTGTAATGAGTTCACTGTCTTGGAAACCTTTTAACATGGAGCTACCTTTTAGAAGGAGGTGTTAGCATATTTTCTTACATACCACTTCTATTTAAATATTATTATATCATATTAACCTCTTATAACTGGCCCAAAATCACAGGATAAAAGAGCAATTTCCAGTCACTGAAGAGGAAAGGGTGATAGGGCTGAAAGCTCTGGGAACAACTTAGTAAGTCAAACTTCTAAAAAATGGGGGTAATTTATATTGTATCTGATCATCATAAAATAGACTTCAGATAAGAAATGAACCAGCTGCACTGGCCTGTGCCAGTGCAGCTCCGGTCACACCACTACCCTGCAGCTGCTATGAGCTGTATGTCCAAGTTATGACAAAAGACAGAAGAAGCGTGAGTTGTCATTAATGAGACTAGAAAGTCCTGTTTCGCTGGCGAAAGAGCTGACCAAATTCTTTACTGGTGAAGCACATCCTTTCGAAGCACTGTAGTCCTGCATACAAGGAGCTGCCACATCTGCTGGCTGCCTGCCTGATTTGCTGCCTGGCTGCTTGCAAATTTTTTGAAAAATGGATAAGAAAAAGACCAGGCGACTGGAAAATGTGAGTCATTTTAAAAGCAAAATGTTTTTTGGAAGGTGGTTGTTGTGGGGGGTGGCCTTGGTGGGGAGTTAGTGATGAAGGCTTCTTATCTGGACCCTCTTAGCCCTGTAAAAGCTTTCAGGTGCAGTGCCCCATTGAGCAGATCCGGCCAGGCCGAGCTCTTGCAGCTTTTTTTTTTGTTCTTGGCAGAAGATGAGAGAAGAAAATCAGACTCAGATAACTGAGACTATAGAGGGGTCTGTGTAACACTTTACTGCCACCCTAACATGTCCCACCCTCCCAGACTGTGAGATCTTGGCAATAATGCACTTTATGAGACAGCAGAGCTAGCAAAACAGGTGGGTTCCTTGAGTGTGCCCTATGATTAGATCAGTCATTACCACTGGCATTGTTGAAATCAAAGATAACCTCTCATTGTAGAGGACCACCTGTATTGGAATGTGTTACTAAAGCTAAACAGAAGATGATTCAGTCGCTGGATGAGAAAAAAGGTCTGGCCTGGCTTACAGTAAGGAGTGTGTGTTTTCACTTATTTAATGATTCCTTTATTTTCCCATTTGATAAAAAACTGCAGTGCAACCACTGTGTGAAGAGGTAAGCCAAGTTTTGCAGAGGTTTGCGCTCGTAAAACACAGAAGCCCATCCCTCATGACCTCTATTTCCCTCCTGGCTGGCTTCTCATTTGTCTAGTCTTAGACTTCACCATTTCTCTGCAGAGGGCTCCCTGTTGGGCCTTCACCTGAATCACTGAGCAGAGCACAGCACAGCTGACTGGCCTTGGAACAAGGGCAGCAGGAAGGGTCCTCTCCACAACTGAGCCCCAAGAGTGCACAAACACAAAATGTCATCTTAAATCTGCAGTTCTGCAGTTATCCATTTGTTTCCATGCTGCTATCCAAGTTAAACTTGGTAAGTAGCAAAACAGATCACTAAGATTCAAATACACAAGAATACGGAAATGATCAAATATTACAACCAATTAAAATGAGTACAAGGTAGAGAATAAACCACATCCATAAAACAGCTGTTCACTGTAGTTAAAAAAAAGCTTAATTGCTTCCTTGCTGAGAGGTCGATGAGAAGATTGATACCTCTGTGTACAGCTGTTTCCAGGAGCTGATTAGTTAATCACCAAGTCTTGAAGTGCAAATTTAGGGAGCTACCATATAATTAAGGGCTGCACAAAAACAAACAAACAAACAAACAAAACTGTTCTAGTGAGTCTTTGCAATGTGTCTTTTAGGAGCTTGCTTTCACTTTCATACTTTTTTGAAGTCTTAGTAAGAGCTTATTTCTAGACCCCAGCGTTATTTGTCACCATTAGAGAAGTTTGTTTTGAATACTGGAGCAGAACAGTTGAAACCGAAGAAGAATGGTCTTGTTTTGATTACAGTTTCAAGTGAATGAGGATGTCTACAGATGTACACTTTCCTTGTGGGATGCATAAAATATTGAATGTCACAAGCTCGCTAATACATTTCTCCTTGACAGCACCGTGGCTTTATGTTAAGTTACCAGTCTGTAGCTCTCGACCCAAGTAAATAGTCTTCCAAACACAAAAATGCATGTAAATGTTTAACCAGCATTTTAAAGCTGCACAAATTAAAATAACAAGGCTCAGAGGTGCGTAAGTACATTTGACTTTGAACCAAGTGAGATATTTTGCGTGTCTGAAATGATTCATCTTTTAATCAGTCCCATAACTGCTGGGTGGATAGATAAAGCTGAATGAGTAACCCAGAAACTTCTTTTTATTTTTGAAACATGCAAAGACTGATGTCATGGCGAGACATTGTTAGACAGATTGAAGGTTAGCTGTAAATAACACAAATGTTAACTGATGAAAACAAAGACACTAAATCTGACTTTAGCCAAGACTAACAAATTCAAAAGAAAATTTTCAGTCATTTTTATGTTAAGGCCTGTATTTTATGGTGGACTCTTCCGAAGCATACCTGGATGGCCCTAACACTTGCTGGAGCAGAAGAGACTGGCTCCATGTAGTCTGGAAATGAATTTGAACAATCTGAAGCTACAAACTAATGCACGGCACTCAGGCATAATGCATAATCCTTTTTCTCAGTTCTGGGATTGTGTTGTCAAGCATTACTCACTGTACACTTCTACATTTGCACACACACAATTCCAGAAATGATGTCAACTAACACTAGAGCAATACTTTACCTTGTGGTAGAGCCACATTTGCCCATTTTGTTAATGTGTGCCAGTAACTTTGTAAGACTATCAGTAATGCCTCCCAAGTATAGAACAAAGTAAGCATCAATGATAACAGATATGACATTGAGGGGTGCTCCTAAATGTAGAAGTTGTAGAGTAAGCGGAAACTGCAGGCAGGCTAAAACAACAAATATGATGCACTAAATAGCTGAACATCACTGATGTGGGCTGGCATTCAGATCAACTGCCATCTATTGATTTTGTAGCCTGCGATTAATTCTTTTAAACAAATGTTATTTGGGTGGCCTTCAAGTAGACTGAAGTATTAAGATTGCAAAACAACATAACTTGTGTAAACGATTGACTTGAAACAAGTGTTGTTCTCTTGAGACTAGTGTAAAGATCTGCTTATTCTGCCTCATTTCAAAATGTTTACACACACACTGAGTCCTGTAACATGAGGACCAACTCTGGATCGAACACAAGTAGTTTCATTCCACTGACAGAAGAAACCAGACTCAGCCAAATGCTAAAAACTGTCTGGCTGAGGCCATTTTTTACAGTGTGCTGGTCTGAGTGGTGCTTGAAAGGTGCTAAGTTGGGTATGAAAATCGCAGAACTACAGAGATCCATGTCTTTGGTCCATGTCAGGGAACGTGCAAAGTCCTCGACTAGTTGACCTGGAAAGAACCAGATGGGGATTGGGATTTAGGGACCATAGAGGCCTTCTGCAAACAACATGTGGAAAGGCTTTGGTGGCTAATGTAGCGTGGAGTATTTATGTACTGAGCAAAGACTTGACCACTGTCCATCAGGATACAAGGAGCAGATATGCCACATTCATCCGTGACCTCAGCAACCATTTCCACAAGACCCCCTCATCCAGACCAGCTTCCCTCCACCACCCCTTCTCCTGCCTTTCTCCCCACAGGACACTCATGCTGCTCCTGGTTCAGCTGTTTATTGTACAGTAGCTCAAACCCACAATCCTCTCTGAGCAGGTGGTCTGCCATAGGCCTCTTTGTTTTCCAGAGTCTCCCATGGCAGCTGAGGCCATAGAATAGAAGACACGTGCAATAATCTAGATCTATGGGATTTAAAAAAATGTTTGGTTTAATTGATTTAGTTTGAATGTCATCATAGATGAGATGAGTGAGGCCGACACAGTGCTTTGCTCAGTGAGTATTCTTTTTTTGTGGTTTGACAAAGCTACTTTATTTTGTAATGCCTATAGAGTAATACTGGAGGCAGTAGTGAAGCAGCAAGGTCAGTTTAAATGCTGCCACAACAAATATTAAATGCATTTATTGTAAAATAGACAACAAAATTATTTAATCACGGATAATGTTATATGTTACTAATATTTTTAAACACAGTCTTCAAGAATAACCTGCCAGAGATGAAATTTAAGACATTTGGAAGGTCGATTTTTAAAAAAAGGATCAAAATAAGAGAAACAAAATAATTTTCACAAGATGCTAAACTTAGTGATGACTTAGTGATTTAGTGATTTAAATGATTACCTTCCCCTTTTTTTATTTTCTTTACCTTTTCCCATATTTAACATATTTGTGCTAAACTGGAACTGGCATGACTACAAATGATTATTTGTAAACTCTAATGATTTAATGCACATTTGATGAAAAATACTGAGATTTGTTGGAAGATGACATTTTAAAAAATGTGCTTATTTGCCTTATCATAAAGAGTTCAGTAAGGAGCGTGAAACCTCTGAATTACCAATACCAGGAAACCATTAATTTCTGCATAAAGTCAAGAAATAAGCCAGCACATAGCATCTTATAGTACAGGGTAGTGCAGAGGATACTTATCCCATCTCCAGCAATAATGTTAAAGGCTTCACTATCTGCTAAAGGAATACAGTCCTATTTATAATAACTATCACATATATTTTACCCAGTGATGGTTTAACTAGAAGTATAAACCATTTGGACATTTTCACTGTTTATAAAGAAGCTGAATCAATCTGAAAGTTGGTAAGAACACGGTTCTAAACCCACAAACTGTCGCATGCTTTCCAAAATAATTTGCAGTAATTATAAGATGCAATGAGATGTTCCGTGGCTTTGGGCAGAACTTCCTTTTTCTTCAGAGACAGATGACATACATCACTGTTATTCCCTTGTTCAAACTGATTATACTGCAGCATTTGGGGATCTGTTTGTATCATTATCCAATTTTTCAACAGATGCACAACAGTAAATTATCAGTTTCTTTCAGCAGAATGTGAAACAGCAATATGGCATGTTAATGTGTCCACTGAGCCAAAAATTAACTTAAAACTGCTTTGAATATAACAGTGAAATTGCTATTTTGTTTGCAGTGGGGTAATGAAGTTGTCAAAAGTTGTTTAACTCCATGGTTTTTCAGCAAAAATATACCCTGTGTAATTTACGAGCACGCCACTAATTTGGGCAAATAGGGGTGTGAACGTGCATGATGGTGGTTGGCACGATGCTAGCTTATTCAACACTGGCAGAACTCACAGCTGGAAAGGAAGTCTGATAGTTCCTCCGTGTTGGTCAGGCTCCCATATGAGGTCAATTAGTATTCACACTGAATTATTTTCTTCTACTTATTTGAGATGTAAATGTATCCACGCATGCACCTAAAACTAACTTTGTTCATCACACTTAAAAGTAGAAAATGTATTGTTTTCCTAAATTTCACTGGTAGTTTTACTCAAGCTCAGCACACAATTTTTATTTTTTTTTACATGGACATGTTAAAGTCCACCAACAAAAAGGCTTCTTGTCCTATTCTTGTACCTTCAGTTGTTTTACAAACTTCATAAATGGATATTTGCTCATTTTTAAGTGGGGCCTGCCGTT
Organism: Diplotaxodon limnothrissa; assembly: GCF_057381915.1. NCBI lineage: Eukaryota > Metazoa > Chordata > Actinopteri > Cichliformes > Cichlidae > Diplotaxodon > Diplotaxodon limnothrissa. Next base: position 35,572,760 of record NC_140609.1, on the reverse strand, counting down.
TATATGGAAGCAGTCGCTAAAGGCTTTTAGGTGGGCAGTGGCCATGCGGGATTTGCCTGTACCTTTTACCCCTGTCTCTCTCTCCTTATTTGGATCAGTAATTTTAAGTATGAGGTGTCCAAGTTTGACATCCACACTGAAGGACAGACCAAGTACAGAACAGCTTTCAGACATAACCACATCTTGTTTGTTTGTCAAGTATGTCCTAGAAGAACAGAAGGAAGTCAGAGCAAACGTCTGATATGAAGCCGTGCTCTGTTTTTCCACAAGCTGTTTTTCCACAGCTTTAAACCACAGACAGTGTCACCAGTGTACAAAGCTTTCATTCATGCACAGATTGGCAACAAAAACAAACATCAACAAAGGTTTAAAAAATCCACAGAGCAGCCTTTTCCAGTTTGAGAGAGTGATGCATATCTCCTAAAAGTTGTGTCTCGCTCATGTAGGTTTCTCCACTAACTGCATGCTTTTTGTAAGGTAAAGACATTAAAGCATTACGCTTTTTTTCAAAAACAAACTTGAACCCTGGAGTGCCTTTGCCATCTGGAAGCATTAGAGTGCTTGTCTTAAAGATAAAAATGATATGAATTGCTGCTGGCAACTCAAATGTCCAGTCTGGGATCAATTACATAGACAGGATCCAGGGAAAAACGAGGGAGCACAGATTCTATATCATGGCTGGGCCCAGCATAGGCATGTAACCCACATACACCCACATGCAAACACACACATGCTTAAAAAAACTGCTGTGTGACCCGCAGCTTGTGCGCACAGTTCCCTGTGCCTGGTTATGGATTGGCTGAGACCGCATGCTGCCACATTCCCGCCCCACTCGCACACTGCATTTAACAAGCGACTTGCAGTTCCAGATGAGGCCACTCTAGGCCAGCTGCTCTGTCATGTGGGCCGGGGCAAAGATTTCTTCAAGGATCAATAGAATAAACTTGTCTCTTTCACTGCCCTGTGTAGTTTCATACTGTGGATCAAACTCAAACAAACAACAAATTATTCAATTTTAAGCATTATTTTCCAACTTTATGTTCACTGCCCAGATTTCTCTAACATGTATCCAAAATTCAGCACCACAAACACATCTGCCCAGCAGTCTCAGCGAAATGCATTGTGGGATTTTTAACACAGTGGAAGGGAGGAGGGTTGTAATGGAATGAATATGAACAGCACAAAGTAAAAACAGGCCAACCAGGAGGGGAGAATGGGAGAAAGACAAAAGGATTTAATAGGATCCAGACTGGTTTGAGTTTGCACTGTTTCAAAGGAACACGCTGCCATGTGTACATATACACATGCCGTGATTCTTTAAGGCCTGAGCAGACAGGACCAGGCGTTCACAGCTTTACAGAAGGTCACGGCAACACGTCCAGTCCCCATAACCCTTTTTAGGGTCAAGCTTCAATTCACACAGAGTGAAGGGCCTCACCTCATGTGGCCCCTTTAAACTTCATAGGCACAGCCTGCTCTGTGTCTCCCAATAAATGGTAAATGGCCTGTATTTGTATAGCGCTTTACACAACCTGTCATCCACCCATCCACACACTGGTGATGGCAAGCTACATTGTAGCCACAGCCACCCTGGGGCGCACTGACAGAGGCGAGGCTGCCGGACACTGGCGCCACCGGGCCCTCTGACCACCACCAGTCGGCAACTTCACCTACCGGTAGGTGAAGTTGCCCAAGGACACAACGACCGAGACTGTCCAAGCCGGGGCTCGAACCGGCAACCTTCCGATTACAAGGCGAACTCCCAATCGAGACCCTCACAAATTTACCCTCACAAATTTAAATACACTCAACTGCAACTACAGTCAATTTTTACACATTATTGTACAGTGATGGATTTGTAGGTCTCTTCTGGATACAATCTTCATTCAGATTATTTGGAATTGATTCAATATATTGTATTTATTACTTTAAACATATAAAAAGACAATTCCTAATTATTTCCCGCAATGATTTTTTTTCCTGTCCCATCACACTGAAAGGATGGATCCTTCTATAATTGTATTCCAAGTTTTAATAACAAGTATTTGTTTCTTTAATACTTTTAATTCTACCTATTCTACATAGATTATTCATAAATAAAGAGGTAATTAATGTTTGGGAATGAATGCTTACAATTAAATACATAAATAATGCTCTAACTGAAGATCAGATCATTTTGTGCACTTTGCATTACAGATGTAATTCCACATGCAGTGAAATACAAAAATATACATATTTAAATAGCCTTTTAAAAAAATGCCTGGAACCTAACTTCTTATTATGTTTTCTTTCTTTACTTTATCTTTTCAATGAACCATACAATACTTGTGTAGGCTGAATGGTGTCACTGCAGGAAGAGAATGGTGAATGAAATGGTGATTAAAATTCATCAGAGTAACTTTACTGCCATCTACTGTTGGATCTTTGTCCCCCACAGTGAAAGTTAGTCTGCAAATTTTGTCTGCTTTCATGTTGAAACCTGAGCCGTGAAGCATCGCTCTGGTCACCAGTGTGAAAACTTAGAAAAGGGCCTATTTTTACAATCTGTTAGAAATTTTGTTACTCGCAGCTTGTTGCAAAAACACATATTTTGCCCCCAATTTCTTTAGCTCAAGCTCTGAAAAATGCCAGGCAAAAAATAGTAATTTTGAACCAACAAGGTGGTTTTTAGCTCAAAAATGGACATATCTTGGTCAAAATAAGAGAAAGAGAATAGAAATGGTAGGACTAAAAACCATTTACAGCACATAAACAGTATATGAAAGTTATGCCCTTAAGAACTACGGGGGGAGAAAAGATCTGACACAGGTCCTGAGAGGTGCATCTGGCACTTCAGCTGATTCAACTACTGTTCACTAAAGCCTCATTAGAAATCATTTCAGTACAGTACAAGGGTGAGAGTCAACCATTTTTAAGGAAAGGAAACAGAGAGAAAAGGCTGAGGTAAGACAAATTACAGAAGAAAATCAGTGGCAATGGGTCATAAAGAGGGATGGAAGCAACTTTTAAATTTTCAGTTTATTAGTCAGTGTGTTCAGAGAACATCAGGAGAAAAGTATAACACTCAATATCTACAGCCACCTGTGAAACAAGCTGGAGCCTCTGTAATGGTTTAGGGCTGCATTTCAGTCAGTGGTGTTGGGGATCTTGTCAAAACTTGAAATGATGCAGAAATGTGGATGCAGAAAATTACTGTTCAATTTTAATTCACCATCTGATAACATCTGGAAAGCATATAACTGACAGCGGTTTTTAACAATGACAAACACGCAGTCATGGACTGGCCTCCCCAGAGCTCAGACCTCAACATTAGTGAAGCTTTGTGGGATCTTCTTTACAGAGAACAGGACAAAAGTCAGCCAACATCCAAAGAATTTATATATTAATGATATCTGTGACATATCAAAAAGGTTACATTTTATTTTATTTGCAGATGACACAAATTTTTATTGCTCTGGAGAGAATTTGAAAGATTTGGTTGATATTATGATTTCTGAGATGTTAAGATTAAAAAAATGGTTTGATGTAAAAAAAATTATCTTTGAATCTGACAAAAACGAAATTCATGATATTTGGCAATCGTGTACAGGAGGAAGAAGGTGTGTGTATGGTTGTGTGTGTGTGACAAATTGCAAGGAGGTATTTCTGTAGTCTATTGATACTAGATAGTGGAAAAGGGGTGGGATTAAATAAGCTTATGCTTCTTCCTGCTCCTTTTTGAACATGGACGTTATTTGGAGTTGTGGTTGCTCGTTTTCCTTTTGTTTGCTTTGTTCATTTGTCTCTTTTAATTCTATTTTTTTTATACTTTTTCAACATGTTCAAAATAAAGATTCAATCAATCAATCAAATAAAATTTGAATTTGAGAATTGATTGAAAGAGTTACTGAATTTCGCTTTTTGGGTGTAATAGTAGATGAAAATTTGACGTGAAAATCACATATTGAGTATATTAGAAAGAAGATGGTTAAAAACATTTATATTTTGGGAAATGTAAGAGATTTATTAGACTACAAAACAATGCGCATTTTATATTTTTCATTGTTTTTCTCATACTTTAGTTACTGTGGTGAAGTTTGAGGGAATACATACGAGAATACTATAAAACCTCTAAACTTATTACAGAAGAAAGTGATACGAATGATTCATAATGTTAAATATAGAGAACATACAAATAAATTATTTATAAAATCAAAATTATTAAAATTGGGAGATTTAGTGAAACTACGGACATTATTAATTATGTTTAAGGCTAAAAATAATATTTTGCCTTTTAAGTTACAAAGAGTATTTTTAATGTGTTCGGGGGGAGAAGACAGCAGAAGGAAATTTTATTTGAAGCATCAGCTAGCTAGGACTACACAAAGATTAATGGGTCCAACGGTTAGAGGTATACGACTGTGGGACTCTCTTCATTATAATCTAAAGAATTGTATAAATTTACATTGTTTTAAAAAGTGTTACATGTCTAAAACGATAACTCAATATGAAGAATGTGAATGAAATTGGAGTTAATTGAAAAAGGATCCATTATTTTTTTTGCCTCATTTATTTTATTTATTCATCTTTTCTCCTTGTTACTATGTGGAGTGGTATATTCTGATTGTAAATTTGTTGTTTGGTTTGAGTTGAGAGTGTTAATATTAGTTTGTTCCTTGATTTTTGGTGCCCACTTGCAATATAAGTTGGATTGTAGATAGGGGGCAGGGTTTAATAAGAATATTTTCTTCTTCCTGCTCCTTTTCACACATGGTTGCAGTGCTTTACTGATAGAAAGTGTGGTTGGTTTGTCTGAAAGAACTAACTGTGGAAACTGTTGTACCAAGTGTGTGAAATAAATAAAAAAAATGAAAGAAGAGCTTTGGAATGTCCTTCAAGGGGAATGATATCGGAAGATTACTCAAAGAAATGAGAATAAAGCTGGTATAAAGAGAGTTCAGTTGACGAATAAAGGTGGTCAAACCAAACATTGATGCTCAAGATTGTTAGAATTGTATAAACTCTTTTTTAAAAAAAAATCTTATATACTTTTTTTCCATTTGTGTTTGCACTTATTTCAGTAAATCACTGCACCTGTTTCCCATTCTGGCACTGCTGCCACTGAGCATTTCCAGCTCAGCCTATATGCAAAGAAACATGGGTATATGGCACTCTTAAGTTGTTCAATGAGCTTCAGGAGCCCCTTCAGAAACATATTCTCCTTCAGTTTTTTTAGGTGACTCTAAACAATCTAGGTATGAGCTGTTCACAGCTGAACATTAGAAAGTCTTGTCTTTTTTTGAGAGTAAGATATCAAATAACCAAAAGGTTATGTGTTTGCAATTTAGTTTTGCTTATACTTTCTCATTTATAGTACCTGTGTTTGTTTAAAACCCCCTTATTCAATCTAGTCCCAAGAAGGAGACATTTGTCCGTCAGTATGCTTAACAAACATTACTTACTAAACATCACCTTGGTCCTTCCTGGGCTTAATCCAAAAGCTGCAGAAAAGTACCCACATGAGTATTTAGGTGTACCAACAACCTTGATCATAATACAAACAAGATTTTGGAGATTAGAGGTCTTTGACAAAAACTCAAATGCCCATTTCCCCCTGGTAATAAACCACAATCCCTTGCACTCACAAGGGAGTCAATTATATACATCCGATCCCTAGAGAATAGATGAATAAAAACATTTCCAAAACAGAAAGCTCAACACGTCCCAGTTTCCAGCATAGGACCTATAACTGCTTAATTTAGCTCTCTATATATATATCGTTTCTCCTTTTCCTGTCATTTCTGTCTTCTGGCTGCCCTCCACCAAAAAACTGCAGGATTTTTTTTAGAACAGAATAGAGTTTATTTATTTTGAACATGTAAATATAAATTTAAAGTAAAAGAGAGATGAAAACATGATTGTTGCTGACTTTGCCCATCTGGGAATCCACCTGTTTGAGATACCAGTGCTGTGCATTAGTTGCTGCGCCAGCCGCCATGGCAACCACTTACAGCCCCAATTACATTTACACTCCAGCCAAAATACACACACACCACTGTCAGACTGTTAGAGAGAGTGAACACAAAAACAAATCTGTGTATGGCTGCTGACTATTATTCAAGCTGTTTCCCAGTGTCAGCCACTGATGCAAAACTCCGCTGTGGGCTTCACTGCATTTTCAAATAGAACCTTATCTGTTAGAAATATTTAAAATGAAGATCAATGTATGGCAGGAGGCAAATGCCAAAACAGCTGCAGTTTTTTCATCCATGCATCCCAAAATTTTATGCTACACAACCCTCCTGACACAACTGTCCCCATTTATCCAGGTTTAGGACTGGAACTAGGAGTGCACTGGCTTGTTGTTCCCCGTGGTGAGGGTTACCCCTCTCCCTCAGATACACTAATAAGGGCTCATTTGAATCATTGTTTGACCTATCATGCATGTCTTTGGGCTCTTGGAGGAAACAGGAACACCTGGAGGAAATCCATGCGAACACAGGGAGAAAAGCATCAAACCCCAAATCTTTCACTGTGAGGTCTCAGCACTAACCACAGCACCACAGTTTCACTTTCAGCCATGTTTTTGAGAAATTTGTTTTGAGAAGGGTAGTGTGTTTTTTTTCTGGCAGGTTTATTAAAAGTGATGAGTTATGCATGCACAACACAGGAAACAGCAAAATTCATTAAGATGTGTGTATACATTTCAACATACGTACTTTGTGCAAGAACATTTATTGCATAAACAATAGTTCCATTTATGTGAATTTGTTACAAAAGACAACCTGTATGATATTTTTGGTGAAGAGCCCACGGATCAAATAGAAGTTCATTCTGTTGAATACCTGGTGTTCACAGATGTGCTCTGTTTTACCTCTGAAAGCATCAGCACAGACCGTAGGTGAGGGACACGACTCCTTACATTGCTACACACAATGGCAGGGGCAGCGTTTTGTCACCACAGAAACCATTAGTTTCTTGGCAACATTTCGATCCTCTCTAGCTGAGTTTAAAATCAAATCTAATGACGGCATTTCAGCACTTGAGTGAAATAAGAATGTTGGCGAGCAAAGTGCTGGTAATGGCTTTGGCGGCATATAAAAAGATATACTGTATGTGTGAAGGGGAAAAATGATATTGCACAGAAAACTTTGGCTTTTTAGGTCTCAAATAATAATAATGGAAAAGAAAAAGAAATGCAGCGCTTTCTAGCAGCTGCTCATTTGTGTTTCGCAACTAGACCTTTAGGCTCGAGACCTGTCAACTGTAATGGTCTCGGATGATAAGCGTTAAAAGGATAGCATGCATCATCACCATCATAAATGTCAACCTATTAAAGTAAAGCAACATTCCTGGCGTGCAGCAGCAGTCGAGCCACTAGTTGTTTACCCATATTAGTAATTCACCCACTCAGACTGACCTCTGCACCTCCCAAACTGATGCCATTTTTAATTAGTCATTATTAAGCAACTGCTCAGCCTAAGGAAATGCAGAGGGATCTTCTCGACTGCTATATGCTTTAAGCAGCTCTATGTAAAGATCCTCGTTTTGTCATCATTATCACTGTTATTTTTGTTTCAAGATCCTTTATTTGTAATATAATGTTATGGAAGGTTCCCCCTTAAATACATCTCCCTGCTTATTTTTCTCTGTAGCGCCATCACATTCCCTAAGGGTAAACCAATTTACATTCTTGTTTTGCTCTTCAGATCCATGCCAGTTTCCATGACAACATAGTTTCACTTTTTCATCCTCTCTGTCTTACTCCCTCAGTCTCTCTCTCTCTCTCTCTCATTTCCCACTGCTCCTTTCTTATGTTCTCTTGACCTTCCTCCAATGTTTTTTTTTCTTTCTCTCTAAATACCAGCACCCAAATTCCTCCTCTCCTCTCGCTTGCTCACCTAATTGAGCTCATTCCTCTGCTTGCCATATACAAGCAGAGAATAATGGACTCAGATAAAACATGTCTCATGGGGGGAGGGGGATGAATTCAGAGCATCTTTTTTACATTTTCATCATAATATACAAACGCAGCAAGCTCTGCCTGAAGGCTATTAAACATCTTTGGGCTGGTGGTGCCTGGAGATTAAAATGAACTGAATTAAAAACAATGTGCAGCCGAGGTTTTTCTTTTTTCGCTGATTAATAAATTACACCTGCTTGACTCAAAGAGAATAGGAAGGAAAGAATGATGCCACTATCAAATGACTCTAAATTACTTCATTTCATTACAAATCTACTTTTTTTATTTGTAATAGAATGAAAAAAAATGTGGAATTTACCAAGTGGCATAATCAAAAACCTCCAACTATTTGATTTCTCAGTGCTGACAACAGGTGTGACGGTACTTCTTCGTCTGATTAATGCCAGACCTTTCTGTCTTGTCTGGAAAGAGAAGGTCAAGCAGAAGATGGTGAGCCTCTAGCACACCAGTGTGCCACCTTTCACTCCTCGTCTGCCGGTGCCGGAGTCACAACAGGTCAATTTCTCTTTTTTTAATTTGTGATTATTTTCTTCATCTCAATTCTGATTCCACTCCACTGCCAATCTGTTTTAGTCCACTTAGTCCTTCCTCTGGGATTTTTTTAGTGTCCCCTTTCTTAACATTCAACTAGTTGTCTTTTAAAACCAAGGTAGGATTTCTTACTCACCCTCAGAAAATTCTTGCATTGCTAGTTGCTCAAAAAAAAGGCAACTGTCAATGATGCAGTTTCAGTGAATGCAGTACATCTGGACAAGGAAATTGTGTGATGTGCTCTGCTCCTGAACAATGTCTCTTGATTGTGCCACTTAGTTCGGGTGAGGTTTGGAGCAACCATCACGGGGAAATTGTGGATGCCTTTGCTACTCCTGGATATAACCCCCTATTTTCTTGATGAAAGTACCCGAAGTCCAATCTCAGTTTAGCAACGCTTTCGGGAAGAAATGCCTCGAAGTTCACCTGAGGCAGTTTTACCAAGCCTACTTCTGCTACCCAAACCACTAGAGGGAGCATTCAACTGAAAAAAGATGAAGGGTTTAACAGTGCAACAACTGGATCCTCACTCTGAGCAACTTTATAATGGTTCTCCCAAACATTCAGTTACTAAACATCTCTTTCTAACTGTTTATGCAGTGGGTGGATGAAATCAGAGTTTTCTACTGCACGATGGTGTCCATTAGGAAAGTGGTGTGGGAGCTGAGATGGAAATGGTGATTTCCAAGACGGCATAGGTCTTATCAAATGGAAATAAAACACTTAACTGATTGAGTGATTCTTGGATTTCATCGCTTGGTGCACTTGAAATCTGTAAATCAAAATTTTATTTCAGGGATCTTACATCAGTATCATCTCGAATTAATATAAATATTCAGATAATCTGAAGAGAAAGGGAAGCAATCCACCCTCGGACAGCACAGAAGTCCAGCATGACATATCAGCATAGTGACATACGGATGCCCGTGTGGCCACACTAATTATTGTCAGCGACTGGGAGTGATATGGACTCGAAGAGAAATGCAACGTCCTGCCCTTCTACATCTTGAATAGTGGGAGTCATGAACCGCTGCAAGGTGACGCGTCCTCTGATTTCCACCGAAACTTCAACCTAGACACGGCGTGTTATTAATCATCACCCGAAACGCCGTCAAACTGCACCAGCTCCTTTTCCTATCAAACAGCAGGATCGGGACCATCTTGCGCAGTGTTACGGCGGACGGAGCAAGCGGTGGCGGCCACTCCGGGGAATGTCGATTGGCCGTCAGTCCTGACATCGGCCTCTTCTGATCTCAGACAGCAGCCAAATGGGGTAGAGTACACAGCATTTCAAAACACTGTCACTGCCGAGACATGCTAGCTGTTCGCACATATTTCGGAGCTGTCTTCGTAACGTGTGGACCCGCATAACTTTCCCTTCCTTTTAGGAAGTCTTCGGGTCGCTAGCAAGCCAATAACAAAGTTCAAATCCCATTAGCTAGCACTGGTTCGCTTGCAGATGTGTGCTACGGCAACGTCAGCTTACGAGCAAGTAGCCTAGCGAAGACATGAATTAGCATGCTAAGTTAGCCCGTGGACCTGGCTGGCGCACCAAGTCTCCACTCAGGAGCTCTGGCTGGGGTTCACATCAGGGCATGTGTCCTTAAATTCTCCTAACAAGAATGCGGTGCTTGGCCAACTTTATGTTTCACTGGTCCCCGTGTGCCGATGGGGACACTTTAATGCAGATGTGTAAATTTGACCGCTAGCTAATCTGAGAGTCTAAGCCAAAGCTGCATTTGAATGGTTTTTGTGCTAAACAGCTAAACCGTGTTCAGTGGGTGACAGGCTGCGTAACGATACCTGTCACTTAAACACAGGCTCAGCGGGGGCATGTAGAGCACGACATGCCGCTAATATCCCCGCTGCTCAACTATTACTGTCTGTCACTTTACTGTTACCCCATTCAGCGTTATTTTAATTTAGGAAAATGACCATTGTTTTAAAATGTTTTTACTTTAATAGGCACGCTTGCTGCGCTGTGATTCAGTTACACAACGGCTACAGAAGCGTGTTATAACAAGATTTGTATATTAATACAATTACAACAGGCGTGACATGGTAAAAACACAACGGCAATTCTAGTTTTATAGCTAATTGCGTTGACGAGGGTGCCAAGTGTTTGCATAATTGTTTAGGGACACACTCTTTGCCCCTCACCTGTTTATCTTCACCACTCTCTCTCTTTCTCTCTGTATGTCCGCATATGTCATATATATTTCTGTATGCATGTGTGCTTGATCTCAAGTATAAAACTTATAGCATCCCATGGTCCTGCCAGTTCAGCCTGTTGAATATGGGGTGACAGTAAAGCAGTTACTTCATACTAAGGCTTTTCTCTTTTTGGTACATAGCCTCTGCTCATGTGTGCACTGGCACTTCATGCTGTGTGTGTATCTACAATATCCTGGTGAGCTATATATAGCACCTAACAGAGTTTGCAACTTGATCCGAATTGTCTTTCAGGGCTTCAGTACCCTCTGTGTTTCTTTCCATTGGAAGTGAAACATCTCTCAGCATCTTTTCTTTTCCTTTTTAAAAAAAAATGCTATATATGTCTTTACCTGAAGATTAGTCCACAGCCTACCTGTAGACCTTCATTGACTGAAGCCTGTTTTTTTTTGTTTTTAAATGTGTTTTGTCCTTTGGGGCTGTCTAAATGAGGCTGTAGTGGATAATGATGGAAATCTTGTGCAAGGCAATTAATCCACTATGTAAGGGCATAATGAACGAAATATTATTGGTGTTGTTTTTCACTACATGCGCAGCGCTTGACAAAATACATGGACGTTTTGGTACTCGGGCACACTTAGAAGCACACGCATAAAACAAGTGACAGCGCCAGTGATGATTTGGCAGTCTTTCTGTAACAGTAGAAAGGAAAGAAAGCATAAGTAAGCATGTATGCATTCATTGATTATATTCTAGGCATGAATGAAAAGTCTATTTCCTGTCTCCCTTTTAGTCCAGAGTTGATTTGAATGAATGCGTTCAAGCAGACACAGATTTGGTGAGCTGCTGACAAAGTGTTTCTTATCTGGTTAGGTGATCTGAGAACTTTGGGGTGAGTTACAGGGAGCGCTGCGAAGGTGAGCTATGAAAGAATAATGTGACATTGAGAACATTTCCACACCACTGAATATACTAAGACACTTTAGTACCAGAATCTATAGACTAGTAGGGGAAAAACTGGGCAAATCCTCAGTCTAAATGAAAGTGCACTACGACTCAGGTGTGTAGTTCACGTTAATGTCACAGAGCTGTTGTTTCTGTGCCTTTTCTCTGTGCTTATCTTTTGCATGTTTTGCATACAGTCCTGTCAGTGGATCATACTGACCAGTGTGCGCTGGTTCTCAAAGCTCTCAAATGACATCAATACCCCTTGCTCACACCAGGCACATTCAGAGCTGTGCATTCAGGCTCTTTAACTTTAGTTTGTCCGGTCAGGTGAAAACAATGCCATTTGAACTCTGCACAGCATAACAACAGTGAGTGTGAAGGTGTTAGTCCTTTCCTGGGATGCCGCTTAGACGTGACAGGGGAATTTGAAGCAACTACAGGTTAGATGATTTAAACTGTATCGTTGCATTGATGCAGAAACATAGTTTATAAGGCCAGTGATATTCTGGATGATTTAAAGAGGAAGATATTTTTTTAATCAAACTAAATATTTGTGATACAAAACCAATTGCAGAAGTGCTCCCACGCTTCATCATTGCTGAGCTTACATGCTTCCTTTTCCAATCACTCTTGAACTTTAGCCAGATCTAACATTTACTATAATTTAGACAGCAAAAGCCAGACATGTGCAAAAGCTTAGATGATCTGGAGGTAATTTCCCACCTTGAGTCCAGTATTTACACATCAGCTTGTTTAATCCAGGTGGACTTTCCTCTGGGTTTTCTTTCTTCTCTGGACAGTCACCTTTCTGCTTCTACCTCTGACCAGCTAAAGGTTGTAGTGATAAGATTTTTTAAAGTTTCTCATTCTAGAACTTCTGTGTACTAATTTAGTTAAAGGGTAAATTGTTAAGGTCTTGTTTTGTTTAGTGTATACTTTTGGTTCACTGCTTTTTTGGGGAATAAATCTTCTAATGGTCTCCAGAGGGACACCAGTTGGCTTTGCGTTCTGTTACCATCCATTTTCTGTTGTTTATCTAAGTTTGGCTTTTTGGGGGCAGTAGTCTAAACAAAGATGCCCAGGCCTCCCTCTCCTAGGCCACCTCTCTTTCTGCTTTTCTGGGAGGACATCAAGACTGTTGCAGCAGAGAGACTCAATCAATCCAGGGTGTCCTGGGTTTGTCCCGAGTCTTCTCCTTCTCTTCTAATAGGTGACCAGGGGCCATTCTACTCAGATTTCCAAAACACCTCAACCGTCTCCTTTCAGTGTAGATGAGTACCAGTCTACTACCTGCCTGCCTTTCTTCTGAATGACTGTACTCTTCTTTGGGTAAATCTTATCATCAAGATGGTGAGTGTAAGAGTTGTGTGGACCTCCACGCGACTGCTCTGACTTATCCACCGAGACTTTATCTTACGATGCACCACCTGCTTACCAGGTGGCGGAGGTCAAAGAAGTATATCAGGAATGACATGACTGACTCCATCAGTCTGTGTCTTTGTCTGCCACAGAGTGCAATCCTTCAGACACCCTTAAAAGGAATTCAACAGATCTAAAAAGTTAGATGTTATTGTATACTGCATGATATTTGTTGCATAAAACTTATTTTCATTTAGATCGTCTTTGACCTGCATGGACAAACATTGTGTCTGGTTGCACAGAGTGGCCATCCTCTCCTGTGCAGACTGGGAAATGTGTGTTCAGCTAGACACTGAATGGCTTCTGTCCCTCAGTCTTCCATTTCCAGCTGCTTCTGTGCTGTAATGCCTGCCTTCTGTCTATACTGAGGCTGCAGTTCAGCCTTTTTCTTTGCTCCAGTTGGCTTTCTTCCCAGAATGTGCTGGAAAGGATACAACCCTTGACCCTCTGTACAAAATGAGCCCAGAATTTCCTTATCCGTGAGCTGAGGAAAAACTGCGAATTGAAAACCATGAAAAGATTTCCAAACTGTGAAGGTCTTTGTCTGATCTACGTGTGAAATGTTTACATTTCCAGGCATTAGCAGCTCAGACTACACGTGAATCAAGCATGTGAAATATCCACCCTGTCTCTGGCACATGAACTCAGGTCATCCTTCCTGTTGTCACTGTTCAGTTAGGCCTGTTATATCAAAAGGCAGCAATGCAGCATAGCAGGGGATTGCTAACAAATACTCCACCTACCTCAAAATTATCACCAGCCAATCCATGAAATTAATCTTTCTACAACTGCAATACACAAAACAGTTCTGAGTTCACAGATTGAGAAAATGAAACTTGATCTTTATTTTACAAACTAACCAAAAGCTTAAAATAGCAGAGACTACCTTCTCTTATCTCTACATGAATTTAGCTTTCTTCAAAGCATTAACCAAATGTTTTAGAGTTTTACAAGTTACTTGTACACAGTAGGCTGTTATTTGAACGCATCTATCATCCAGTAACTTGGTTTTCCATTGACTACTCAGATGATGCCTGTTAATGTTCTTTAGATGGTCTAATCCATTAACTGCTAAACTATTCAAACTCTAAAGCTTTGTTTTGGGGTTTTTCAATTTTAGTGCTGCAGAAATCCTTCGGTGTGTGTGTATAATAACTGGATTCTTATACATTTGCACATGTGTATCTGTACACATAAGGGAGACAAGTTAAAGGAAAGACTTGAACTCTTGCATTCCTTTTATTGATAGGGATGGTTGCTCTATTATTCTGTAGAATAATTGTCCTTGTAGAAAGTGGTTCTGCAAAGCAATACAACATGTTCAGAGTATTCACCTTTACCCTATGATGAAACATTCCTATCCTGATGGGAGTGGCTTTTTCCTGGATGACATTACCCTCCTTCAGAGAGCATCATGTTCATGGGTTTAGCATTGAAAATTATGTGAATCATATCATTTGGCCTTTGCATTCAGCAGACCTCAGTCCAATTGAATGCTTATGGAAGATCTTTGTATTACCACTGCTATCATCAAGAGGGAAGACGTATCTTTTGGAAGAATTGTCTTGCATCACTGCAGTAGAGTTCCAGAGACTTTAAGAATCAACGTCAATATGCACCGGAGCTCTTTTTGCAGCATGTGGTGGCTAAACATCTTATTTAAAATCCATATGATTTTTGCCCCATATAATTCGTTACTTGTTACATCACGGTAAGTTAGAATACAAAAGAGGAAGTGTTTGTCTTCAGACAACTTCCGTTGAAGTGAACAGTTGTTGTTTTTTTTGTAGCCTTTGCACTATTGCAGGACCTTTGCTCTGCACATGGTTAGTCTATATTTATACTGTGCTGTGACATGTTTTGTTTCCATGGCAATCTGCCACAACAGTGCCTGTCACCTGTGCGCTGTCCCACAATGCACTGCAGTTTACTGCTAGAAGTACTATAAGCAGAGTGACAGTTGAGAATGCAGCACTGAATAGCACAGAGTTAAAATCTGTGGATAAACTTTTTCCACATGTAAACACGTCTATTTTTTTTTCCCCTTTTAATCAAAGGTTAGACAAGCAGTATCCTCTTTTTTTTTTTTTTTTTTTTTTTTTTTTTAACAGGAGATAAGGGCAGGAGGAGGAATGGAAAGACTTTTGCAGCAAAGACTATAAACCGAAAGAAACACATACCAATATCATTGAATATGGTCAGTAATTCATAAATGGGGAGTTTATGAATTATTGGGGAGAGCTCTAAACAGAAATTCCAAAAATGCAGTGTTCATTTATCCCTGTTTCCTCCAGGCAAACTTCTGAATAAGTTCTGTTTGTTCCTTTTTTGCATGCATTGCCATATGGCAAAAATATGTTGTCCTTCAAAAATGGGAAATCTGACTTTCTCTGTGCAGAACACACACAAATCAGCGACATCACCACTACATTTTTTTTTTTTTAACTTTTTGAACATTATCAGTAGTTTCTTTGATGATATGCTGCCATTTTTTTTTTTTCATCATCAGATATGGATAGTGATTTCCAATTAAATAACCTTTTAATGTTTGAGACCCAAGTGGGTAATATGTATATGAACACATTTTTAAATTGGTTTGTATTGCAGCAGAAGCTTGCAAAATTGGAAATGTCATTCACTAGAGAAAGTTTAAAGGCTGAGATTTAACATGTACTGATCGCTGTCACTCAAAAGTAGTTTGACATTACTGGTCACATTTGGTTTTTTCTTTAGTGAAAATTGGCAGGAACTTGATGGCTGATTCAACATATTTAAGCCTAAGAGAGCACTTATCATCATCCCTGTTAATTTTCTAAAGTTGCATGGCTTGCAGATCAATTTGGCTGCTGGAGGCTGACAAAGCAATGTTGTATTTGCCTTTCAGCTTTGTGTCGTCCCTTTGATTGTTTTTTTTTTTTCTTTCTTTTTGCATTTAATTGTCCAACATTTAATTGGAGTATCAGTTGTGATAGGTGGAACATGACTCCAAAAGGCATCAAGTAAAAAAGGAGTTAGGCTTCTCTAAAATTTTGCAAAGTATTTCTTTTAATTTTTTTTTTATTGTGCACAGTCTTGAATGGGTACCCCTTTCACTGTCACTCTGTGACAGTGTTTACAAAGATTTCCATTCTTACATGCTTTGTTAAAGCTATGGCTTTTTCACAGTTGCCATTAGTGAAGGCCAGTGTTATAAATATAATGACTTCTCAAATTATTCCAGGAATCAGCACCTTAGGCTCCCTTAAGTAGTTGTCCAAACACTGAAGAAGAAAAAAACTCTCCACAAACCAGGAGAAAGCAGTAAGAAGATTTCAATTCAATTTTATTTATGTAGCGCCAAATCACAACAAAAGTCACCTCAAGGTGCTTCATAGGTACAGAGAAAAACCCAACAATCATGACCCCCTATGAGCAAGCACTTTGGCAACAGTGGGAAGGAAAAACTCCCTTTTAACAGGAAGAAACCTCCGGCAGAACCAGGCTCAGGGAGGGGCGGGGTCATCTGCTGCGACCGGTTGGGGTGAGAGAAGGAAGACAGGATAAAGATAGCTTGGTGGATTCTTTGTGTCGTCCAGAATGGATTCTTGCTGCCAAAGGGGATGTTAACAGGCCATTTGGCACACTGTTACAATGGCGAGTGCCCATATTAAACTATTTATTATAACCAAAGTTTAATATAATGAAGTCATCATATGTAGAAGTAATTCTATGAGCCAAAAGCTTGGATTTCAGACTTCTCCAAATACTCCATATATTGCTTCTTCATTTTTTTTTCTTCTACTATTGGAAGTGTATGATATCAAAGAGAGTAAATATCATGAAAAGGTCACCTAATGCTGAACGCGATAGTCCCACCCATCTGCTGTTCAAACCTTCCATTTTTGAGAGGTAGCCAATCAAACGTTTAATGAGAATTAAAATTGCAGCTTGGTTGAGAGCTTAGACGAATTGAGGACCTGCAGAGCAGGATAAATAAATAGTACTTTTGATGTGTGAATAATGCAAAGCTATTCTAGTAACTTAATCTTATGCATTTTGGAAATCCTATACTTTGCTATCCACAGTAACACTTTATATATTATCTGTATCTGCAATATTTTTTTCCTCTTTTTATATCAATTTCACTATTTCAAACATCATCACAGTATGTCCCAGTCAAACTGTTCCTGCACCCCCCTCCTTCACTGTAATGATTGGGTGTCATAGTTATTTACACATTCTCAATTAAATGCCTTCAAGGCTGTCTGGGTTATGTCACTTTTAATAAAAATTTTCACGGCCCGTTATAGAGCTCACTGGTAGATTCACCAATAGAAATCTTCTGAAAGAGACACCGTGTCTAACTCTGGGGAAAGCGGTTAGTGGTGATAAGGGTGACAATTTGGGGCTTGTTTACAACCTTTGTGTATGGAGTTGTGCATGTTGGAGCCACATTAACCCACATTTGTGACACACATTTAACTTAACAACATACAAAAAAACCATATTAGAAAATACTTTAAATCCAGTTATTGTAAAGGAATATGGACAGATGATTAGATTTAGTCTATGTATTTTGGTGGGAATTTATTTGAAGAGAGAATCTATCATTAGCAGAAGCCACAGTAATCATTTCCACTTCCAAAAGAGTTACTGACATGATCCTTACAACTTGCATTTATACTTTCTAACCTCCCCTTTTTCTAGACCTTTGCAAGGTTTTAAGTTGAATTAGTCCTTCACAGAAGCGATGTTATGTGAAGTCACACAGGTTGTGTTAGCCGTGACCTTGCTGTAAGGTGGAGCACAGAGCGGCAAATCACATTAAACTTGGTTTCCTTCTCTTAGACTACATTTTGACTGGCGCCAAGTGCAAATGCAGTTTGTTAAACAGCTAATGTCTAAAAAGTCAGTTTAACTGTATGTGCTCTTGCCTCACACACATTATTCATTCATTAGTACTGTTAAACACTTTGGCCTCTGTTTACTGCTGGTGATCAACAGAGCAGCACTGTGTATTCGTATTTAGTTCTCTCCGTGACCTTGCAGGGCTGCACATGGGTAAAGATTGCATTGAGGCTTTCTGCCAGACTCTCCAAGAAATGGCTAACGTTATTGAAAGGGTTGTATTTTAACCCAGTCATCTTTTCCCAAGCCCAACCTTGTGTTTTTATTGCCTAATCTGGAGTAAACTGAAACTGAAAATCAGCTGGAGCAGAAGTTTGTAGAATTTGCAGAACCGTGGCAACAGTGTCTTTTGTGGCCGTTTGCAGTGGTGTGTTAAATCTTCTGGGCACGTGAACACAACAGGTGAAAAGTAGTAATACAGCGGCTCAACTGCTGATACAGCAAACACAAGGATCTAAATAAAAACCAGAATTTATACTGTCTGCAATAAATGGGCAACTCGGTGTAACAGAAACTAGTGTTGCCATCTGTTTTACTGAGCTGATAACATAAACCTTTTGACACGCAGCTAAACCTCTGATGCAATGAGATGACTTGTCTTAGGAGCAAAAAGTACTAAGCTGACAGCTAACAACCAAACATGAAGCAAGACACAGCAGTTTGACTGTAAAATATTTCACTGATGCTAAAATGTTAAACTATGCTGAGCTCATAGAGTAAAGCCAAGTTTAAGCTTTTTTTTATTTTATTTATATTTTTAGACATTTTAGACATTGCAGAGCTAATTGATTGTACAGTGATCAAAAGTAGTTAGCAGCTAGAAAGACTTGTGACCCACACTAGCTTTAGTTATATACACAATACATTACCTCTGATTGCTGTATACTCAGAAAAACTCGTGTTATGGTGAAATTTAGCGTGGAAGTACAGCAAAGAGCATCTGAAAAAAGAATAAATAAAAAAAAAATGCTGAAAAATAGAATATAGCAAGCATCTTCTACACTCAAATTCCTTTTGGCAAATATATTCAAAACACTCAGCAAACCTCGAGCCTTAACTGAGAGAAATGATGTTTGTTTCCCTCAATTTCTGAAAGAATGTAAGAGCATATGTGTGAGTGTGATGGCCTGCGTTATGTGCATTTATCTTGCATATATTGGCTTTACATGTAAACATCATGTGTTGTGGATTTTAAAACTCATTGAATTATTCCCCTTGCTTGTTTGGAGCACAAATTGGACGCAGCTGGACAAGATCCAATTTTCAAACTGAATTTGCTTCTCAAACAAGTTGTGCAAATGTCAAATGGGGAACATTTTCCTTACCACATTAGACCTCGCTTTTGCATAAGCACGTGTCCAGCTGACACTTGCCTTTAAAAGCAATGGAAAAATGTTGGTTTGTGCACAAGACAAACTTTTATGAACTGGCTCCTGAGGATTAAGTTTTAATGTGGGCTAGAATGAGCAGCTGCTCTAACTTAGTAACTGGTAGTGAATGTGCTCATAATAATACTACGCCGAGAGATTTACAGTGTATGACTGAGGTTGATACTGTACATCATTGGATGTTATTTTACATTTCGTATTTGGAAAATTGAATCATCTCCATTTAATCAACAGTTACCAATTGAACTTGTTTGTCTTAAGTAGATACTTCAAGTTAACTCAGTAAATATTGTGCACATGAGTATAAATCCTTTAATTGTACACACCCTGCTCTGCTTGGCGCAAGACAATAACTTTTGTTCTCGCAACCAAAGGCAACAGTCTTTACAGTAAAGTTATCATCTCATCTGTCTTGCTCGGAAACAGTGGCATGCAATGTCATAGGCTGCAGTATGCATCGCATGACTTCATGGATATCTGTAACTTTAAACAAGAGATGCCATTTATGAAGTACTACCCCCCTGGCTGCTGGCATGTACATTTCCTATGCTGGGGATAACATAAGAGCTGTTTATAATATTTTACTCAATCTATTTGCATACACAAGCATTTGCTAAATATTATGAACACATTACTTTGATGCAAATCAACACTATAAATGACTTCCTCTATTAGCTACAGTACGAGGACAGGTTAAACAAAAGCTGAAATTTATAGCTTTTATAAAGGTAGGCTGGTTGGCAGTATTGCAGTATAACAGAGTGCATTAGTTGAAACTAAGCTGGGATCTTCAGAGTCTTGGAACACTGGCATATTTGAAAAGAGGCAGTTCAAATATAGACACACTTCCTGTCAGTCTCCATCAGTCCACTGAGTGAGCATTTCATTTAAATAGCTGCCTAGACAGACTTAGTTGTTGACATTCTTGGATGACTGAGCAGAATTGTTTATGAATAGCAGAATTTCAAAGTTGGGTGAATGATTTGGATATTTAGATGCTGAAAGAATTTATTTGATTGTGTACCAAAGTGTTCTTTTCTCTTTAATTACTGTTGTATTTTATGGAAAGTGTAAAATGAGTACTATTATGCCTTTTTAGTTTTGGGTTTTTAAATTTTTTTCCCCCCCACAACATTAGAAAGGAAAGTGCATGTACTTGTGTGTAATCTTGAGTCGTTGAGGAGCAACTACCAAGCTGAAACCCAGTGCACGGTCACCGCATTAGCTTTTGCATGTGCTAACTATGAAGTTGGCAGGGCCCTGTAACTATTTATACCGCCATGCGACAGAGTCATTTTTAACATATGTTGCAGCATCTCTCTCAATATAATCAGGGAATCTCTGAGCTGATGCCTGCTTATGCTTAATTTTGTGTCACCACCCAAAATCCCCATTTTGAACCAAGAAATATACATTTAGTTCTCTGTATTAATTCTTTCTTTGACAGCTTGACTGTTGCATCACAAAAACAAACTACATCATGATGACGTGTCCTGTTTTACTGTATGCAAACAGTGCGTACTATAAAACTGTGTGTGTGTGTGTGTGTGTGTGTGTGTGTGTGTGTGTGTGTGTCAGTTGACTTTTCAAAAGGCTGAGCATACTTTTTGCAGTCAGCCAATGAAGTACTCAGGCCTGTAACCCCCCTCCCCACCTCCAACCACCACCACTATGCACCTTATGCTTGCATTTGTGCTGTGTGCTAGCAGTGTAGTGTGTTGTCATTTACTGAGGCACATGTATCTGAATTGCTACATAGAGTGTATCAATTTGTGCAGCTTTTGAAGTTACTTCTGCATTAGTTTCTTATTTTTGGGGGGCTATGTAATTGGTCAGTACGGCTGATTTATTAGTTTGGTAATGTGCAATTTATAAAGAAGCACTCCCCAGTTACATAACGAGCTAGAGGCTAGAGTATATTGGTCTATATACATTTCCAGAGTGTGTCAGCATGTTCTTTAGCACACTTAAGACTTGAATCTTAATTGAATGTATAATGAAACTCCATCATCTCTGCTCTTACCCATTATGGGAGGCTGAGTCTTATCCAATTTCAACTTGGGTGTAAAATTTATCAACATCTTTCATTAAAGGGCCAATATTTTAGAATTTGAGATGCATATGACAACACCATATTTGAAAACACCAGAAATAACTGTAGGAGACCGTATTTGATCAGGAAAGCCACAGTCTGTGTGACCAGATGGAGAGCTATAATCTTGTCAACATGAACAGAAAAGCTAGACGGCTAGATAGAATTTTCAAACCTGACAGAAATTAAATGAATAGGGATTTGATTTTTACTTTATTTCATTAATTGCACAGATGTCAGGTTGATCTGATTTATTGTACTTTTCAAATGTCACCATAATTAAGTACTTTATCATATCTCAAGCTTGACTTTTAAAAATATTATGCTTGTGTGGTGAGGTCACCATGTAATCAATGCAGATGACACCAAATAAAGTCAGTATTTGACCCCTGTTGCTTTCTAGAATAAACAAGTTGCTGGAAATATTTCTCTTGAGAATGTTTTGGTTCTTTTGGTCTATTTTAATTGTTTGGCTGCACATCCATGATGTGAATCTCTTGTACCTCCACATCCTGAAGATGCCCTATTGTATTAGCATGTGATGACTATAGAGTCCATTTGAATACAGTTAACTTGTTGCCATGTCATTTCATGAAGTCAAGAAGCAAGTTTGAGATTATTTAAGCCTTGGCAAATGGTTTGTATCCTGGTGGAAGCAGGAAGATTGGTACACTGTGGTCATAAAGGGATGGACATTGTCAGCAACAATACTCAGGTAGGCTATAGAATTTACACAATGCTCAGTTGGTGTTCCAAGAAGATATCCCCCACACCATTACACCACCACTACCAGTCTGAACAAGTTATACATGGCAGAAAGGATCCTTGCTTTCATTCCATCTAGAAATTCTAATCCCACCTTTTGAATGTTACAGCAGAATTCAACACTTGTTTTATTACACAATGTTTTTCCAGTCTTCTATTGACCAGTTTTGGTGAGCCCAAGCTCACATTGCAGTCTCATTTCCTATTCATAGCTGACAGGAGTGGCAACTGGTGTAGTCCTTCCAGATCTGAGGCATGTTCAGAGATGCTGTTCTGCATACCTTGGTTGTAACGAGTGGTTATTTGAGTTACTGTTGCCTTCCTGTTGACTAGAAGCAATCTGGCCCTTCCCCTCTGACCTCTGGTATCAACAAGGCATTTAATTTCAGAGAACTGTCGCCCTCTGAATAGTTTCCTCTTCTTCTGACCCTTCTTTATGAACTCTGAAGACAGGTGTGTGTTTAAATCCCAGTAGATGAGCATTTTCCAAAACAATCAGGCCAACCAAAACTCACTGCAGTTAACTACAGTCAGTATAATTCTATACTGTCTGATTCTATATAATTCTATAAACAGGAATGTAAAGCCACACATGTATACACTGAATCCTTAACAATATATAAAATTGCAAGGCTTTTTTTTTTTTTTTTTTTTTTTTGCTTCAGTCCAAATAGCTTTCTGAGATTTGCTAAAACATGCACCTTGTGTATATTTAAAAAAAGAAAAAAAGAAAAAAGGTGGGTCCTGGCAGGTCAAAAAAACAAACAAACAAAAAAACACAGCAGCCACAAGGGTTACCACCATAGTAGGACGCTTTAATTGCTCTTGCAGTAATATAAGACCACATTAATAACATTGATTTTTACTTCACCTATGTTGCTTTGCTTTTTTGTGTGTTTTGGAGAGGAGATGCATGCCAATCTCCTGCATAAAACGGAGAACAAACGAGAGACACAAATAGCAGTACAGAGTGTGTACTGCCACTGTGATGTAAATCCTTGGTTTGTAAAGTCCCATTTTGAAGATTCGAGTTGAGCGTTTCCACCATCGCTATCTTTGTTGCAAAAAACCAAAAACAAATGTGATGTATATTAAACATGCAAATGTAATATAAACTCAGTTCTCTCCATTCACTCTGAGACAGGCTTCATTTTCAAGCAGCCACTCACAAAGAACATTACAGTAGACATCCATACATGTTGCAAGAAGTGGTGGATAATGGCAGCATGAGGCTGAACTGTTTATAGTGTTCAAGTGAAACACAAGATTTACTTCGGTGACTCTTCAATTCTTCCACTTTTTCCAATTTAAGCTGCACCCTTATTGCCTTGATTCCCCTCAACATGCCAACAGTAGCATAAATGACAGAGTTGGCTTGATAACCACTAGACAGGTATTCATTTTAGCCGGCTCTTTCTTCTCATAAGTGTCCACTTGAAGGTCAGCCTGTCACCATATGATTAGTCTGCCTCCCCTTTGTGTTGCACAAAGCAGTGAGTCATACTTTGTCAACAGTTGCAACGTCTGACTGTCCCTGTTTGAGTTAATGAATGATGAAATCCTCAGCCAGTGAACAAGGCACCCTCCTGTGCTGACTTGAGCCAGTGTTGGTTAATGACTAATGGGAGCATTGTGTTTACCATTACCTGTGAAGGTGAGTGAGTGCTACAGATGGTTCTTTTGGAGCGGAACAGCTGACCTGATTGACTAGGATTGTGTCATCAGTCAGAAGTGTTTACACGCGATCTGCCTGATGTCAGCCAAAGATCTGGCCTAGATATTTATTTTAAACAGGGTTTTTTTTTTTGTTTTTTTTTTGACCAGCTAATCTTGAAACCTGCAAATATTGAAGAACTAATGTTTTCTGCACAGGTATCTTTTATGGGATGAACTCAGTCTGCTTGTTTAGAGCTAGTTGTTAGAATGCATAAAATATTTTTCACCAAAAACAGCTCACTGCAGTAGCAGATATTAAAAACATAAACTTGAGGTTATGGACATAGGCAGGTGGTGGTGTCAAAAGAGTGCCAGCTTGCAGCAGCAGATTTGATTTGAAGTCCTCCATTACTAATATTTAGCTTCATTCTTGCTTGGGAAAAGTCTGTTGTTATACCTTAACCTTTTCTGTAAAGAAAATAATTGAAAGTCTATGATTAGGGCCTCATTACCTGGGATCTTTGGTCACTCTAAATTACATTAAAGCAAAGGTAGATAGTTCTGATGATGTCTTGAGATTTGGTTGCGTGTCTAAATAGTCCAAAAATAAAATCTGTTAGTATCGAGTAGTTAGTTTATCTGTTTTGTGCTACAAGTGTGAAACAGGAATGAGTGTGTCTAAGTGAGGGAAACAGGATTTTTGCTAAACAGCATTGTATGTGGTGGAGTTTTTGCGGTTTGCAAAGTGTTTAGAAGAGGGCGGTACCTTAAACACTGCTACTGAGCTACTTCTGAGTTTCGGGTCCCTCCCCCAGCTCAAACTCAGTTTTGCACTCTTTGCCTTAAAGAGACAGTTACCTCGGTGTGTTTTTGGCCTTACTCTGTTATCAGTCTTTGGCTTTTTCTCTCTCTTCTGTCTCATGACGTTGACTTTGACCCACAGGTTGAGGACACATAACTAACAGTGTTAGCTGTAAAGGTCGCCGTCTGCCTCTGCTAATGATATTCCTCTGTTACTGTCCCCTAGGTCTATGTGTGGTCAGTGAAGCATCCTGGAAACCAGCATGGCGATGTGTCAGCTGAGTGTCTAGGTGAGATGAGGTGAGTGAACACGGCTTAAGTTTGGTTTAAACACCTAACCTAGAACCAGCCTTTAAAATACTGATCACTGATTTATTTATTTTTTTTCTTTTCTCCATCAGTGTCGCCTGTAAGCAATGTGACTCCACTGACTAACAGCCCAGCAGTTCTCCTTACCAGACCTTCACCTCAATCACCAGCCTTTCAAATGCACCCAGACAATAAACTGGCCAGTCATGGCAAGCAGGTCACCGGTGACAGCCGATCCCAAATACCCAGCGTAAATCAGCAGGCGCAGCAGCAGCAGCCAGGATCTGCTACCCACCTGGGTTCAAAGGGCATTGGTTCTGGCAACCATGGAGTCAAAACCAGCCAGTTGTCTCTGAGCAACCCTGGGCTCAAAGTTGGCAGCCAATCAGTGAGTGGCACTGGAGGGATGCTGAAAACCAAAACCAAGCGGGATCGGAGCGTCTCCATTGACTCTGGTGAATTAAGAAATGCTGTTCCTCCAGTCCTGGAGACAGATGCCAAAGGGGGTAAGACATGTATCGATATATAGAGGGTGCTCTGTAGTGAGTTCTTTTTTTTCTTCTAATTATGCATAAGTTCATTTCCTTTACCTCCCTATCAGCCAGATCTTTACCCGAAATACCAGATTACGTGCATTCACCTCCTCCACAGCAGGAAGTGAATACAAGGACTGCGAGGACAGAAGAACTTGTTTTCTCTCATGCTGAAATGCCCTGACCTTTCACTGAAGCATCAGAATTTCCCCCTGGCTTTTGATTGTTTTCGCCATGCCTTCACAGCAGTGACGTGTCTCAGATGAAAAAACATCTGGGGTTTCTGTAGTGCTCTGAGAGCAAGAAAGCTAATGTGGTTGTGACAACTTAGTAATGCTAGAGAGGATACTATTAAAACAGGAGGTGATGAGTGTAAATATTTTTGTTCATGTGGTTCAGTACAAAGTGCTTGATTTGCATTTGTTTGCTAGTGCTATTTTAAGAGTTCATCATGTGTTTTGTGAAACTCATCTGAGCTTCCTGTGCATTACTCGAACCTTGCACACGCACACATACACAAACACCACACACACATGCACAGAACAGAAATTGTCTTATCAAAGTTAATGATTTGCATTATGGGAACTTGCTTTTTGACCCCAAAAAGGGTGGAGAGTCCCCACAGTATGAATATGCAAACACAGTAATGTATCAATACATTAATAATTAACACAAACACACATAAAAACACTCAGGGATGAGGTGTGGTCCCAGCACATAGAGCAGCAGAGGCTAAGAGGAAAGAATGAAAGATTGGGTGGATTGATTCAGACCCACAGTATTGATCCATAGCACTACTGCAATATTATGCTTTGACAATTTGACGGTTTATCAAGTGATGTTTTTTATAAGAGAAGAGTTTCCTAACCATAGTAGCTGTATTTTGATTACTTTGATAGCTACTTCACATGGGATATGCCATGCCTTGAGAATTATTAAGATGCATCTATGTGGGACAGATTAGTTTTAAGAGGTGAGCACGGTGTAATTAGATGCTATATCTTGTTTCAGTTTTGGGTATAACTTTAACTAATTTCTGCTGCTTTCTGACGTAGCAGGTATGGAATAAACTTAATCTTTCTAGAGATTAGCTCGGCTGGTGTTAGACTGTGAAGTTAGAAGCGTGAGCCTCAAGCCGAACTATACACTCATGTTGATACGTTTAAAGCATTCTCTTAAACTGTGATGTTTATTGTTGAGCAACTTAAGATGCATAACACACACATGATCATAATCTTGTGCGAGTCTTCCAGTTAATTTAGCGGCATGGGTTTAGACTTGCACCATTCTGAAAGTGGTACATGAAGATTGTGGAAAATTGCAGTTGTGATTCTTAAAGAAAAGTGGCCGACCTAATGGTGATGAAACTGACTCTTGTGCGCTATCAGGTTATCAGAGAGGAGTCCATGTCTGCACAGGGACTTTAGTAAGGTATTGTGCCAATGTGTGCCACTAGAGCGGCTTAATTCAGCTTTGGCATTGATTCTTTGCGATTCTGCTATAGGAGTAAAACAGTGCTATGGTGGTGAACAGAACTAACACTAACATTTAAGTTTCCCTTTAATTTGTCATCATTTATCCATTCACACAAACACAAATGTTCAGATCCATTTGGTTATCCTACATGTGTTATATTAGCCAGACCTTGAAATATGCAGTGAAAAACTGCCTCAGTAACTGTTTTTCTTAGATAAATCTGTAACTACTACTTTGAAAAAAGGTACCAGTCCTCCCTCTGCTGTTGGGTTGTCTGTACTGTCATTTCAATTTCCTTTTTCACTTTAACTTTATAGGTTGGGAGTGTGGTTACCCAAACTCATGCTTATTTGGAAGTAGTTTTACGCTGAAGACAAAAAGATGATCAATGAATTGTCATAAAGCTTATCTGGAAGCATGTGCAGTCAGTAATCAGAGAGATCAGAGTGTGCTGATCTTTTCTTTAACCCCTAGAGATTTATTCATCTTTTGAATTTGCTGTCCATTTTTGGTTCTCTGTTCTTTGTGGAAATCTTAGGCCAGCCACAGCAGTTTGGACCGACTGAACCACAGTAGCTCGTGTTCTCACAAAATCGTAACTGTGTTTTTTGGCTCAATGTTTTTATAAGCAACACTTACAGTAGTGTGAAAAGTGTTTGACCCCTTCCTGATTTCCTATTTTTGGTTTGTATGTTTATCACACTTAAATGTTTCAGATCATCAAACAAATTTAAATATTACACAGAGATGGCACAAGTAAACACAAAATGTGGTTTCTAAATGAAAATTTAGAACCTTCATGGTCCTGTGTGAAAAAGTGATTGCCCCTTAACCATATAACTGATTGGGCCACCTTTAGCAGCAACAGCTGCACTGAAATGTTTGTGATAACTGGCAGGGAGTCTTTTACAGTGTTGTGGAGGAATTTTTGCTCACTTATTTTTGCAGAATTGTTGTAATTCAGCCACATCGGTGGGTTTCTGCATGAACCACCTTTTTAATGTCATGCCACAGCATCTCAATCAGATTCTAGCCAGGACTAAACTACTCAAAACTGTATATTTTGTTTTTCTTAAGCTGTTGAGACAGAGGTTGGGGAACTCCAGGCCTCAAGGGCCGGTGTCCTGGAGGTTTTAGATGTGTTCTTGATCCAACACAGCTGACTTAAATGGATAAATTACCTCCTCGACATGTCTTGAAGTTCTCCAGAGGCCTGGTAATGAACTAATCATCTGAATCAGGTGTGTTGACCCAGGGTGAGATCTAAAACCAGGACACTGGCCCTTGAGGCCTGGAGTTCCCCACCCCTGCATTAACAGGTGGACATGCTGGTGTGTTTTGGATCATTGTCCTGCTGTAGAACCCAAGTGTGCTTCAGCTTGAGGTCATAAACAGATGCTGGACATTATCCTTCGAGATGTTTTGTTGGTATGATGTTCCTTTTCTGAAATGCTGTGTTAATTTTACACCAGATGTAGTGGGACTCAAACCTTCATCAGTCCACAGAATATTTTCAGAAGTCACGGGGATCATGCAGATGCTTTCATGCAGATGTGAGATGAGCCTTGTGGGGTTTTTTTTGGTCTGTAGAGGTTTTCTCCTTGAACTCTCCCATGGATGCCATTTCTGCCTAGTCTCTTTCTTACTGTTGAACCATGAACGCTGATATTAACAGAGACATGTTCTGGGTTCTTTTGTGACCTCTTGGTTGAGTTGTTGATGTGCTCTTGTAATAATGTTGGTAGGCCAGACACTCCTGGGAAGGTTCACCACTGTTCCAAGTTTTCTCCCTTTGTGTATAATGGCTGGAGTCCCAAAGCCTTAGAAATGGCTTTGTAACCCTTTCCTGATGGATAGATGTCAGTTACTTTGTTTATCAGGTGTTTCTTTAGTGACATGATGTGCAGCGTTTTGAGATCTTTTAGTGTACTTTATTTTGTCAGACAGGTTCTATTTATGTGATTTCCTGATTCAACAGGTGTGCCTGTAATCAGGCCTGAATGTGTTTAGTGAAACTGAACTCAACTTTCCAAAAAATGTAGATAATCACAGTTTGTCTGTGAAGGTTCTCAGTCATCCAGGCCATCGTAGTCTAAGGAGCTTGGAAAGAAAAGCGTTTGGACTTCTTTAGGTTGCTTGAAGATGTTTCACCTCTCATCCGAGAAGCTTCTTCAGTTAATCACAGTTAATTCAGGATTTACTTTTTCAAAGAGAACCAGGTAGGTTTGGATGAGTTTTCTCCCTTAATCAATGAAATCATCACTTAAAAACCACATTCTATATTTACTCCGGTTATCTTCGTCTAATATTAAAATGTGTTTGATGATCTGAAACATAAGTGTGACACATATGCAAAGTGCTAGGAAATCAGGAGGGGGGGCAAACACTTTTTCAAACCACTGTAGATGAGATGAATAAAGTTGGCACACAGTTACATAAAAAATGACGTACATACAGCTAAAATGCCAGTGAAATGTTTACCTGCAAGTTATTTTGATAAGCCAACTCTGTAATATTTTTTTATTGATTTATTTTTTTTTATATCGAGTCATTGGCGCAGAATCCGGTGCCACTAATTCAGATGTGGATTGTGAAAGTATCAGTCAAAGGAAAGCAGGGAATATAATCCAGTGTATTTTCAGTATCTTGTGTTCTTGTTCCAGATGGACATGCCTGGAATACCTTGTGAGGTGTTCGGGTGCTGTTCCTATCAGATCCCAGAACCACCACATAGTTCAGTATTTACAACATTTTAAATTTTGCACAAGCAGACAGACTTCATATGCTGCTTATGATATTTTTTTCATCTTAGAAAATGAATGGGAGTGAACAGGTATGTGCACCTTCTGGCAAGAGCAGCTGAAGCATTTCTGCAGAAATGATTTAACCTTCTGGGGTCGACAATTGTGCCGGCGCAAATCACATGACTGTTTTAAGATGACATAGCAGCAATACGCAGCCATTTCAACTTGGGTGGAAAGCTCAGACTTCAACCTTTTATACATTTTTTTTTTCAATCCTAGCAATCCATTTATGTGGATTTTATTGACAGTTTGATGTATATAAGGCCTACACCACAAAAATGAATTAAAGCCACCAAAATAATCGTGCTTATGTTCATGTTGTGGATACATTTTAATGTAAATAATATACAAGAGTTTGAGATGGTTTAACAGCATCATTGTCACATCTTAAAATATGTAAAATGCTGGATACGAAAGCAAAAATAATCTACATCACATTTAGTGCTATATTTTAAATCTCAAAGTATATATTTGGGATTCGGGTATTTGTCTTTGTTTAATATTGCAAAGCAACATTTACTAGCAATGGTTGGTGCTGCTCTCCCAAAGGATTGGATTTAGGGTTGGCACATATGGTTACTTTAACCTCACAGGATTAAACATGGTCAAATTAATTCATGATTCACCAGTTTTTACTAAAACGTACCTTGCAGATGCATACCATAGCTCTAGTTAAAAATAATCCCTAATTGACATGTCCTACATTTTACTCACAACTTCATTGTGCAGCCAATTTACCATTTTTATGACCATATTATGATTTTAAAGTGAGTCTGCCATTAGAGATGCTGTTCTGAGCTGTAAGTTGGAGCCCTGTGAACTTTCAGCAAGTAAAGCACATTGCATGTGAACAGACAAAGTTAGTTAATTAACTTGTGATTCTGGAAAATACAGTTGTACGTTAGTTGTAACAGTAAAGAGGAAATTGTATAACAGATGCATGAATGTGGATGTGTCTGTCTGTCTGTCCTCTAGAGGGTGTTATGCGCAGCAAGCGGCGGTGTGTTCTGGAAAAGAAACAGCCGTACAGTGGAGATGAATGGTGCTCTGGACCTGACACAGAGGAAGATGAAGACAAGCCACACACTACAGCCCACCGTGAGTGTGAATACCTCAACACAGTGGTGAAACACACTGTCATTTGCTTTTGTCTAAATATGGAAATAGTGTTACTGTGACCACAACAGTCGACCCCCCCCGCGCGCTCCATCCAGCACGTCTGTTTTATTTTCTCTGAGGTTCAGTTGATAAATTATCTTTTGCTGTTGGAGTTCCTGCACACACAAAACACTAAGAAATAGAGATGTCTGCTTAGAATGCCTTACTATCCCCTCCACTGATGGGACTGTTTTTTTTTTTTAGCGCACTCTGGTGTTGATTTCTTGTAGCCACATGAATTTGCTGGTATTTAAATAAAAATCCAAGCTATTTTAGAGAAATGAAACCACTGTGGGGCTTTTTAATTATTTATGTATTTTTTGTTTTATTGTTGTTGTTTCTAAGGGGAGCGAGGGCTGGCTGGTCCTATCCAGGGACGCTCTGATCGCTTGACTTCGGGATCCATGCCCGAATCTGGAGGTCCAGCAATGGGATGTGGGGTGGGACCAGGGCTAAAAGCAGATCCCCCTCAGGCTTCACAGCAAGTGGTCTATGTTTTCACAACCAACCTTGCCAACAGGTGAAAAATATTTGCAGGTCAATGATTCATATGGAGATTAAGAGTATCAGCTTCTAAAAGTGGCCATTTTATTTTTTTGACAGTGCTGCAGAGGCAGTAATAAAAGGGCAGGCTGATTCCATCCTTCTGTTTCACCAGCAAAACGTTCCACATTCAAAGTTGGAGCAGGTCAGTCATCTCTTTTTCTTTTTTTCTCCTAAACTGATTAAACCACATGGGAGTAAAAGTGTTTTCCACATTAAAGACCACAGGTGCAAACTGTGTGTGAAGGGTTTTTGTATTTGTTTAGTTATTTTAATCTCGGATGCCTCTCTGTTCCTGTTTCTGTCTGTCTGTCACTTCTTTGGACTGCTGTAAAAAAAAAAAAAACACTTAGAAGGGTATGTAGTGCTATTAATTGTCTGGTACCAACAAACAGCAAAACTGCAGGTGCAGCGATGAATACTAGTGATGTGTCTATCTCTAGAAGACAGACACACTAGTAGTAGTTACCCATTTAATACATGAAGGCTAGATAATGTAGGCTACACGAGCAGAAGACAATCACATCAAAGTGACAAAGTTCACATATAGAAAATAATTTAGCCTGATAAATGATCACACTACTAATGAAAATATATGAAAAGCAATTGCGACTGCAGGAATAACATTTTAAAAGTTCAGCCTTGTGTTCTTTGTCCTTTTTTCTGCCACAGGGCCACCCATCAGGGAAGCTTTCTAATTTATCTGAGAAGCTAAATACCAGTAGCTCACCACCTACAGGCACCCCGAAATCCCAAAGTGGAACTCCACGGCCAGCCTCTGCAGGTGTTGGGGGTCCGATGCATACTGCAGGGACACCGTCATCAGCAGGGCACTCTGATAACGAATCCCCTCAGACCAGACCTGGCGGAGCTTCCAGCAATAACAGTATTGTCACTCATAGGTCAGAGGGAGGAAGCGTGGTAGCACTTGCTGGCGCAGACCCAGGAACTGGAAATGGGAAAGGCACAGGGGGTATGCCTCTTCCTGTTTCTAGTGTCTCTCCCTCGGGAAGTCCCTCCATCCTAGCTACACACCTACAGAGTGATACAGTACAGAGGGGTGGCCAAGGAAACACAGATGGTCTTTCCAAAGAGCAACTGGAACACAGGGAGCGCTCTCTGCAGACGTTGAGAGACATAGAGAGGCTGCTTCTGCGCAGTGGATCAGGTGGAGGCTCTGGAGACCCTGCAAGCTCTAACAACAATGCTCTTAATAACTCATCCAATCCAAATAATAATAATACTGATAGGGGTGGCATTCTGGAGGAAGGTAACAGTGGTACTAATAACTCTGGAAATTGTGGTAGTGGTAATATGTTATCATCAGCCTTGGCTCCAATGGGCGATATGAAGAAATATGAAGAACCCTTGCAGTCAATAATTTCTCATACACAATCCATTGGTGGACCTGCCCTTGACAGCCCTCAAATGGACTCTCATCATAACCTGCCACAACCTCCACATCACCATCTGTCACCTGGGGATGACATGGGTCCTTTACTTGGACAAGAAGGACTGACCCAAGAGCAAGTGGCCTGGAGGAAACTTCAAGAAGAATTCTACCAGGAGAAGAGGCGACAACAGGAGATGCACCCTTCTCCGCATCCCCAAAACTTTAGAATCATGAGTGACATGGGCATGCCTATGATGATGAGAGGACCCCCTCCTCCATACCACAGCAAGCCTGGAGATCAGCAATGGGGTCCTGCCAATATGATGGGAGGTGGAATGGGTGGAAATGGACGAATGATAGAAATGCAAGAGGGACCCCGTGGCCCAAGGTTTCTTGGACCGAGAGGGCCGCCTGGAGGGGGCTTCCCTGGTAGTCCAGGAGGAGTTTTATCAATGGAAGGTCTAGGACCCCACAGGCCCTCACGCCCAGGCATGATTTGGCTAGATGATATGCCTAACAATATAAGTGGTGGAAGTCCCTTCCATGGATGCTACCCTGGTGGGCCGCCACAACACTTGCAAGGTGACTCAGAGCATCTGCTAACACGCGAGGAACTGTTTCGCATCATGGACAAACGGCACATGCAGGGTGCTTCCAGGTTTGAACTTGATAGATTGGCTAAACAGCAACAGCATGGCAACATGGGCTCAAGAATTATGGATAATCTTGGGGGCCCAGATCTTCCCAATTTAGGAATGGGCCGTGGTCAACCCTCCGGTCGAGGTGATCCCATGGACTTTCCTGGTTCACGTGATATTATGGGTTCTCCTGGAGGGGGTCCTCCAATGAGAGACTTAGTAGACTCTCCTCTGGGGAGCCACATGGCAATGAACATGAACCCACAAATTCATGTTCAGCAGCAACAGCAGATGATGTCTCAGAAGCTCAGAGGAGGCCATGGAGGAGGACCTCTAGTGGAGATGTTTGGCACTGGAGAGATTTCACGAATCAGGGCTTCTCAAAATGGAAGAGGAGGAAATAAAGGAATGATCCCTGGACCTGAAGGCCCTTATCAGTTTCCAAACCAAGGTCATTTTTCTGGAGGTCAGATGGAAGTAACGTATCTTCAACAAAGTGGCCCAGAGATGTTTGGGCCTGATCATCAAGGACCTAATCAAATGGGAAGTACATCACGTCTTAGTCATATGCCGATGGGCGGAGGCCTTAGGGGTGCAGACCTTGGTTCTAGGCAAACCTCTGACCTGTCAGTAAATGTTAACCCTCTGACATCTCCTTCAGTGCCTCCTCCTCATCAACTAAAGTCTCCATCCCTCAATCAAGAGCCATCTCCTCTTATACCTTCCCCCTCTGCTCCAGGGCTGAAGTCACCATCACAGGTTTCTTCTGCTGGGCATCATCCCCCTCTTCCACCTGCATCTGGTGCTGGGACTCCTTCGTCTTCTTCCATGAAGTCTCCCCAAGTAATGGGATCTTCCAGCCTTGGGATGCACTCTCCGTCTGCCTCCCCTGCACGACTGAAGTCCCCCGCCCTGGCTTCAAACTCTCCAGGGTGGACGTCTCCTAAACCACCACTTCCAAGTCCGGGTGGTCCAGCCAGTGGAAAGATGGTGGGCAATGGAGGATGTGGTTCTACTGAAACAGGTAGACTCCAATCCAAGCTCAAAACAAACATCAGAGATGCCGTATTGGCTTCTCTGAGGTTTATGATATTCCTTGTCTTGCTGTGAGATTACTAATTTTTTTCATTGTTCTTTTTGCAGGCCAATCACTTCCCCCTAGGAGTTCAAGCTCTACCCCTATTTCCCAGCCAGGCTCAATGAATCCTAGTATGCCATTTACGTCCTCTCCCGATGTCCCAACATCTCAGAATCCATTATCTCTTATCATGTCTCAAATGTCCAAGTACGCAATTCCCAGTTCAACTCCTCTCTACCATGATGCAATCAAAACAATCGCTACTTCTGATGATGAGATGCTACCAGATCGTCCTCTTCTATCTGGTGTCAGCATCGGAGGTATGAAAATAGGGATATCATTACAGACAGAAAATACCTTTTACAGTGGTTAAACGGAGGATTTGCTTAAATTGTGCTGATGTAAGGCAATTTGTCTATGCCATTACAGGAAAAAACATGACAAAAAGAAAGTTTAAGTATTTATATTAAAGTAGTGAGTTTTTTGAATAAAAATAATGCTCCAGTTAATACTTTGTAATTTTAACGAGTTAAGAAAACATTTGTGTTTATTAACTGTTATAATATGGGTTTTTCATGTATTCATCTTGTTTTATCACCAGGAAATATGGGTAATCCCCAGACGTCACAGATTGGTCCTCACAGTGATCCCCAAAGCCCGATGGGTATTGTAAACCAAGGTCAGCAGCACCTGTCCCACGATTCCTCAGCACCTGTCCTTTCTTCCCCAAACCAAATGGGCATGCCTGCCATGAATTCTGCCATGATGGGAGGAGCACCTGAGGGAATGGGGCCCTGCAATGTGTCGCCTATACCCCAGACGGCAGGGTTTCCCCGCATGCAGCCACCACCACATGGGCCCATGCACTCACCTATTGGAGGCATGTCACAGAATTTCGCTCAGTCTAATGAAGATATTCTGCCACATCAGCAGTTACATCTTCTTAACAAAGGTCATCCTCACCAACGCCCCCCTCACCCACCAGACTCTTTTCCCTCACTTCCCATAGGTGAAGGACCTGATCTAAGTGAAGTCATACGCCCCACTCACACAGGGATTCCTGAGTTTGATCTCTCCCGCATCATTCCTTCCGATAAGCCGAGTAGCACTCTTCAGTATTTCCCTAAGAGTGAGCCACATCAGAATCCACATCAAGGGATGCCATCCCAGCAGCCACAGCAGCTCCTTAAACAGCTGTCTTCTTCTGGGCCTCCGCATAGCAGTGGCCCTTCGTCTAACCCCCACTTGGCAAGCCTACAGAATATGATGGCTGAACAGCAGCTGCCACCTCACCCCTCACATGGTGGAATACGCCAGAGCATGGTCATTCCTCAGGGGGTCTCCAGGGGTATGGTTTCTACTGGGGGCATGGGCCCCATGTGTTGTCCCCCTGGTCATATGATGGGAAGGACAGGGCTGATGCCCCAACAGCAACTCCAGCAACAACAAGCCATGATGGCCAACAGCCTTCTCCACCATCCCTCCAATGCATATGGACCTGGCATGATGCCTTCTCAGCAGCACCAACAGAATCTGATGGCACAGCAGAATATTATGATGATGCAGGCTAAGCAGCGAAGCATGTCAATTGCAGGGGAACCCTTTGGACCCCAGGGCCCACTAATGTCCCCTCAGGGTCCCATGATGGCCCCACCTCATCCACAGTCTGGTATGATGGGCCCACAGTCTCTCAGACAGCGGGGAATGTCTCTGGACAGTTCCATTGGCTATGGTCCTGGAGGTATGACCAATATGCCATTCTGATCCAGCTCAATAAACAGTTCTTTAATAAAAAAATGCGTTCACTGGGTTACCCTCCCATTGTGTCCAGAATTTTTCATTGTTATTCTTGTAGTGGTTTTGAAAAGGAGGAATTAAAAAAAAAAAAAAAAAAAAAAAAGAGAGAGAGCAAAAAAGGATTACAACTGATTAAAAATGAAATCACTATAACACTGTTCAATAACAAGTTTGAAGCCATTTTATATAAACTGTAAAATGTGTATATTTCAGAATTGTGTGTATTTGTTGTGGGAACAGCGCAGCAGTCAGGAGAGGAGTGCCTCAAATTTCTATTTGTTTTAATATCATTGATTTATTTTCTCCAACTACCAAACTGTTGTGCAAAGGAATTATATATATATATATTATAATATATATACTTGCTGTATATAAGATGCAATTTGTGATTGTTTGCAGTTGTTCTGTATAACTGTGTTTTAATAGGAGTTTAAAAAAGAATAATAAGGATCTCTAACATGGTTTTGTTTTGGTTCTTGTGTTGTCAATTCATGTAATCTGATAACACTCACAAGGGAACACGGGTGTCGTATAATATATAAAATAAAATCTTTATTGGATTAGCAGTAGCTACAAAACAACACAAGGCTGATATTTGGCCAGCTTTACAACTTTTTTTTTTTTTTTTTTTTGACTGGACAATTTAAAAAAAAAAAAAAAAAAAAAAAAAAAATACAGTAAAAGTAGAAATGAGTATTGTATTATAAGATCACTGTACAGAGGAGGGGTATTTTCAGGGCATGTACACATGGACTAGAGGACTTTATTACATGAGCACTGTGCTGTTGGTGGTTGCTCCATCAGAAATTGATACCCGACTGTGGCCATGGACTCTGAGGAAAGGCAGGCAGATTCGTCTGCAGCCCAGTTTACAAAGCAGATGTATCATCTCATTGCGAAAGCGCACTCCAACAAATGCATACAAGAAAGGGTTCAGGCAACAGTGCAAGATACCCAGGCTCTTTGTCACTTCAAGCACTTGCAGCATTATTTCTCTTGATTTACAGTCGTCATCCACGATCACATTCTGTTGTCGCAGGGTATATATGATCAAACTGACATTATATGGCAGCCAACAGAAGCAAAACACAAGTGTGACAAGCAGTGATATTCGAATGGCTCCTTTTTTTGCTTCACTTTTCTGGCTGTTGCACAGAGTAATTACTAGTGCTGCGTAGCAGTAGCTCATGATAACCAGAGATAAGAAAAAACACAAATGATGAAAGACACTGTTGGTCAAAACCCAGTTGCTTGCGTGTGCACCATAACTGTAGTGGTAACAGGCCAGGAAAGGTATGCCTGACGTTGAATTTTTCTGTGTCACTGAGGCAAATACGGCGTTCGGTAATGCCAAAAACAAACAGATGAGCCACATTATCATACAAGTTAGGTGCACTGTTCTTGGAAGGCGACTTTGCATACTGGGAATTGCATGAACAATTGCCAAATACCGATCAAATCCAATGCAAGCTAAAAGGACGCTGCCACAAAGGAGGTTCAGATTCTTCAAGAACTCATTCAGTTTGCACATAAAATCTCCAAAAATCCAGCCGGTGGCGCTGTCGGCTACATCGAAGGGAATTGTAAACAAAAGCATGAGATCAGCCAGGGCAAGATGCAGTAGGTAGATCTCTGTGATGCGGAGCTGGCGCCATCGTGTCACCAGGACTGTTATCATCAGGCCATTCCCTGCCACACCCAGGAGAAAAATCACAGTGTATAGCACAGGCAGGAACTGGCCATAAAAACTCTGCAGGACCACATCATCACACGGGTAGACACTGGGGAAGTTGCAGTAGTCATCGGTGCAGTTGCAGTAGTCATCGGTGAAGTTGCAGGAGTCATAGGTCAAGTTATTAAGTTCTTCAGGTGTCAACTTGAAAACACATACAAGAGAGCATTACTTTTAATCATGAAATCTCAAATGAAGATTCCCTGTTGTATGCAGCATATGTGATAGTGATCAGACTAATAGTTTTGTTTCATGATGAAGATTCATTACAGGAGTGTGAACAGACTCATTTATGTAATGATCAAATACTTCTTTTTTTCCACTGCAGTTTTCTCAGTCTAATGTTTAGGCAGGAAACACTGAATAGACCAGATTGTTTTCACTTCCCTCTCATGATGACTCAGAAGGCATTTCAAGCTAAATTTGACAAATGTGATTCAACCGTGGCTAATCATATTTAAAAAAAAAAAAAAAATAGTAGCTGGTACAAACAACTTAAATAACTAGCTGAAAGCCTTGTAGAGTGTGCCGTTTCTCGGTGTTTAATCAAATGTTACTAAATATGGAAAGAAGTCTGCGGGAAAAATATCTGCAGAAAAATCATTAGAAATGCAAAATATGTGTAATAATCATAACACCGTTACACCAAAAGCTGCATCCTATTCAAATGTAATATTAACTGTACTGCTGGACTTCTGTGGAAAAAAAAGTCACGTACAAATATTTTTATGATATATTACAGATGTGATTCTCCCTTTTGATGAAATGTCATATTTTCATAAAGAAATCTTCTCTATGGTAATGATTACACATCTATTTTCTATTGCGAGTAATGTAGACTGATAAAAGGATTATGATTATAATAAGAAATAACATAACAACCATACAGGTTTTATTTTAACTTCAATTTCCTTTTCCCTCCAAATCTGTGTGTCATCAAATGTGTATTAATAGAAAAAATTACATCATTCATTCTCTTTTCATATAGGAAGAATGTAAAACTCCCAGCTGAGCCGTGGTCACAGGCAGCAGCTACATGTTGCTCATTCCATTTAAAATCTCTTGTTTTAAACTAAAACCTCAGTTTAAAACTGAGGCCGAGGTTTGGAAAATGAAGGTACAGAATTATGTTAATGTCTTATATGAGACTTTCAGCTTCATAACGATTAACGAGGAGTTACAGAATATGTGACCGGATAGGAAATAACAATAGAGCTTACGTATTCCTTTATGGTTGTGTATAAAAAAACAAAACAAAAAAACAATAAAACAAATAAAAAGTTCTAAATTAAAATATTTAGACAATTTCCCATTATACGTGCTACTACAACAAAACTCTGCTGAAGAGTGCTGTCATACAGAATATTTGCACTAACTTTCCATTCATCTCACCATTTCTTATTTTAAGTCTTACCTCAAATGCTATAAGAGTCATTGTTGAAGCCATGCAGATAAATCTTGGCCCCTTGAATGCATGTGTCACACTGCAGTACTGAAATATGCTTGCACTTCCTCCCAGTGCTGGCTGGCTCTATTCGCTATGCTAATGTCTTTCTTTTTTTTTTTCTTTTTTTTTGGGTTCATGGGCGTCTCTGGAAGGAAAGACACAAAAACAAATCAAAGCTTTAGTGTTATCTATCTACAATGTTATCTATATTAATCACACAAGAGCAGTAATGCAATTCCAAGTAACTGCACTCCTGTATTCTAGCTTTTGACCAGCACGTTGCAACTGCACTAAACTGAACAGAATTATTTCAGCACATTTATATACATCCTTCCTCTAAATTTTTTACTGACCGTTTGGAAAGATCATCCAGCTCGGTCATTAGTACCAGATTTATGTTTTTACTGACAACTGACAACACAATATAAAGCCCCTTGAATTGTGATTTGGTGCTATATAAATAAAATTTAATTGAATTGAACATTTTTATGTTCACGGTCCAGTTTAAGGTTAATATTAACAAGCAGGATGGTGACCGCAAAGGTTGAAACACCTTGCCATAAAAGTTACTTACAGCTTCAGCATCACCTTAACCACAAATATCAACAGGAAATGTGATTGGGGTTTTTTTTTTTTTAAATTTAAAGTAGCCACAATCTCACACTTGAGACAGGGTTTTACAAGCAAAGCTCACTGACAGAAGCATACGAGGCAGACTGCACACTCAGTTCAAAGCAGCAGCCCCTGAATGAATGTGCTTCAGCCTTTTAAAGACACAGGTGTGCCCAATCAGTTGCTGATTGGTCTGGGATCCCTCAGCTGGTCCTATAGATTTTCCCTGGAGGTCTGCTTGAAGGAAGGCTGGCTCACTTCTTCCAAGGCCAGGAGCCATAACAAGCAGGATGGTGACTGCACAGATTGAAATACCTTGCCATAAAAGCTACTTACAGCTTCAGCATCACCTTAACCACAAATATCAACAGGAAATGTGATTGGTTTCATTTTTTAAATCAAATTTAAATAAAAAAAAAAATAAATAAAACGTGGGTTAATCAAATAAGGCTATTTCATTAAGGGTATTTAACGATGTAAACATAAAATACTATAAAAGAAAACAAATAGTAAACCATATATCTTTGATAGAGACACATATTGTTCTTAGAAAGATAACAAACCCTGTTTAATCTACTTCAGTCATCTTTTAGTTTAGACTCTACACAACATTATTATTCAAATTTTATCCTCTCTTTTGATAGAAAGGAAGTGGGGGTGGGGGCCACGGACATGGTTTCTGTGGTAAATCCGAATGTGGAAGTACAGTGCATACATGCCTAACAGCTGACAGGATGCTTCTCCACACAAGTGATCAAAGTCAGGATGATTAAAATGACTTATTTGTGATTTCCGTTCATGTCTGCTTAGCTACAGATGCAGAATTTCTCCAAAACAGGAAAGTACATTCTTGCTGCAAAAACAAGAACGACGAGACTCTGCATGACAAAAACAACTAGTGTGGGCTGTAGCCAGCAGCAACACTGCAAATCTGTGCCCTTTACAGTTTGTGCTCTGAACCAGCCTTGCATTTTAGCTCTCTTTACACAACAAACATCCCTTTTAGCTCTCCACCAAACTAAGGAGCCATTCAGTTTTTCTGGGGTTCTCTTGCATAAGTTTTATATTCTTTGTAAACCATATAAACAGTAAGTGTTTTGGTCCAATCAGTTATAATATACTGCCAATGTCCCCACTTGGACTGATTAAATTGAACTAGACCAAATAAATAATTAAATAAATAATTAAAATATGAAATAATAAATAGCATGGTGTCCACAGTGAAGTCTGCTATCCAAAAGTTTCAGTCCAGTTCTTGTGTAATTTGGCAAACCTCAGTTTTTTCTCCATGTTTCCTTTCCTTAAAATGGTCACTTCACAGCCGCTCCTATACTGAGACCATTTTTGATAATGCCCCAGTGAACAGTAGATGGATCAGCAGGAGGGACAGACGCATCTCTCAAGTTCTATGACGGGACTTTATCTTTTTTCAGATGCTATTCATCCACCTTAGTTGTTGTTTTTTGTTTTAGGCCTGCTGCCTCTTCTTTTGTCCTCCACTTTTATCAATTTTTTAGAACATACTGCACACCATGCCATCTATTAGCTCTGTGGGAATCACATTATTGGGGCAAAATTATGTGCAGAAATGTGTTATGTTTGGCATTTTTCATATATTCAGCCAATGACTGTAGAAAACATTTTATACAGTCATTGTATTCAACTAAAGAAACTGCAACAAATGTTAATGCGTTTATTCATTGTTGTTTTTTTAAAGGGCTGCTAATAATGAAGTGCCAGAAGATACAATTTCAAACTGGTTCTTTTTTAAAGTTCTCTGTGATGTGTAGACACAACCCTGGTTCATCCCTCGAGTTATTTGTTGCTTGAATGATTCATAGATCAGTGTTAAGTGAACAAATGAAATTCCTCTGAAAACAGGACTTCAGAAAGCCTGGAGAACTGTTGCTCAAGACTGCTTTAAAAATGCCAGACTTAATCTATGGCTGTTGGAGGTTAATAGTGTGGATATGGACATGAAGTGAATGATCTTGGAAAAAATAAGTCTGGTTTCAACACTGAATTTATTTTCCCAAAAGAATCCTATCGATCAGAACACTGATTATTTAGGAGACAGGTACCTACCAATCTAAAGCAGACAGAATCACTGCTGAAATTTCAATTGATGAAGACCTTGGGATGGAGAGCAGGTGAGACCAACCTAT
Organism: Diplotaxodon limnothrissa; assembly: GCF_057381915.1. NCBI lineage: Eukaryota > Metazoa > Chordata > Actinopteri > Cichliformes > Cichlidae > Diplotaxodon > Diplotaxodon limnothrissa. The sequence goes on along the minus strand of NC_140609.1, from coordinate 35,530,453 downwards.
GCACACTATGCAACAACTTCACTAAATGCCCAGGGAGATAAAACCTTTCTGAGATATACACTTTTGTTCAACAGAAAAATAAGTCAAACCTAATGGAAATATGTCCAAAGCACAGTTGCTTAGACCACCCAACAGCTAGTTGGAGAGATGCCCCCCAAAATCACAAACTGGGAAGTTCACCTGTGAGATCGCTTTGTGAAAGGCCCTGAAGTCCAAAAACAAACACTCTGTGCAAAGGGATTTGGGAAGGTGGTCAAACGTTGAGAAATTTGCCATACATGGAGAGAAATGGCAAAAAGAAAAGACTGAGAAAATTAACAAGAAAACAAAACTGAAGCAAAAAGTCCGGATACAACAGCTGATAATGCACAAGACACAAGCATGCACTACTGTGGACATGGAAGAGGAAAGGATGTGAAGGCAGCAATAACAATGGCTGTTTTCTGTATGTGGCTGAAAATGCCTAAAATGTTGCTGTATGAAGCAAAAATCAGCGAGAGACAGTTAAGTTAGGTTAAGGATTATCTTGAAAAACAGGAAACTGGGGGTATATGACTTTGGGTGGGTGATGAGAAGGGGAAGGAGGGGGATGTGAAAATGACACATGCACGTGCAATGAATGCAGGCGTGTCAACACAGCCATCTCTCACATTGCTGCTAAAATGGAAAAAGCTGAGGGGCATATTACGGCCAAAGACTGAATTCATCTGGTGTTTACAAACCCTCGCTACAATGAATTATCTGGGTTGCAGGACAACATGTTAACATTTTAGTAAACCCGTAAACAGACTAAGTGGTAGAGCCATAAAATCTGCAGGACCAGGAGACTTTCCAATGACTGAACAACGCAAAAGAGATTTCCGAAGACAATGAACGAATCTTTCAAACATGCATTTCTGCCGTCACCATGTTGTCCTGTCAACTTGCAGGGCTGTGTCCACTTAATACTACACTATATAACTTTATAACACTTATTAATAAAAAAGCATATCATTATTGAGGCACTGCAAATTATTTAATCCCAACAACATGTAAACTTGTTGACTGTCATTGTGTCAGGGAAAAATAGCTTGATTATGACATGAGTGAGTAAAATGTAGCGATTGTTAAATACAACTTGAATTTGCTTTCACATTGGAGTGGAAACTCCTACAGACTGCTGTGCTTGCATTTCATGATAAACAGGTGAAGTTTCCACAACAGCGTACACACACACACAATACAAGTGACAGCACATGTGTCTGAGAGAGCTGACCAAAAACAAAAAAAACCCAAATGTGCAGTCAGAGTGATTTTCACTGATAAATGTCAAGGTTTTTACAGTATCCATGATACCAGTACACATCCTTCTCTTTCAAAAGCTGAACAAGATATTCAAAATGATGCTCAACAGTGCAGTGGAAAAAAAATAAAATAAAAATCTCTCTATTTAATCTCTCCAGAGGGGCTGACACTGTGACAATATGCTGATGATTTAATGATGTGTTTTCCTTCTAAGCAGGGCTGCGAGACCGACTGTTGAAATTCCTCACTGAGAACGGTCACAAGGTGATGGGCTTCAGAGAAAGTCACCTATGCGGAGGCACGTCCCTCTCTCCCAAAAAACCACAAGCAAATGTGGCGGCGCGAAGGAGGAAGAGCCCATTCCTCTCCTGGGGAGGAAAGTTACACCCCAGGAGAGATTACAATAGCCAGTGCAAACATTTTAACAGTTACAAAAGGCACACAGGCTTGTTATTAACAAGCAGAGGTGAAGCAGGTCAATTTCATAAAACAAGGTTTCAGATCATAACTGCAAATACAGTCCTGCAGAAAGGAAACTTCTAAGGTAGCAGGGCTGGCAATACAGAACTGTCAATCAAGACACTTTATTAACAAACGAACAAGGTTCGCTGCAACGATGCTGCCCTAGTTAAAATAGCACATCAGTAAAATAATTAAACAAAATGGTGGAGACCGGCCACTTGGGGAGGCAACCTACCGGGAGAAGTGCCCAAGGGTGCCACCAATTACTCACCCGTGGACTCTCTGCAATTCTCAATGCCACTTAAATGATGCATTATACCTCTTCTCCAGTGTGTACACTAGCATGCATCAGAGGGAATTCCACCACACATGCCTAGCCCCCACAATAAGTGGTGGCAAACAAACAAACTATAAATTAAGAGATAAAGAACAAAACTCAGTAAATGAGATAGAAAAGAAACAGGAACCAACACGCACAAAACCAAAAAAGACAACTCCAAATAACCAGTCAATGCCAGTCAGTAAACTACAGCAAAGCAACAACAAGGCTGCAACAACACAGCAGCAGCAGTGCGTAGGCCTGTAACACAAGAAAGAACACAGTCATCCAGGCTCCACCCTGCTATAAGCCAAATTACCCATGAGGATCCAACTTACCACCCTTTAATGGTTACACAGATTAAGCAGTTGCGAGGGGAAATAAATCCGATCTGCAATACTTAAAAACAGACTGTGATCTTTGCCACCTTGAACAGGAACGAATAGCTTTCACTGACTTAATACTGCAGACCTCCATTACTTTACGATTATGAAATCCCGACAAACTGCAGACAAAAAGGGTGGATGCATGACCTCTGTTTTGCTAAAGCCGCATAGAGAAAGACAAAGACCAATAGCATTTTTTTCATTCTCGCTGGAATTACTAGCAGCAGATCTTCCTCTATATATGGAACAGCTCAAAAAGGTAGTACTGACTTGACATGACCATGCGGGTTACTCAGAATTAATGCTTTTAGTACTAACTGTGTCACTGAGAAAAACAAAATACACATTTATCAGCTGCTTGTTGGTCAAGGTAAGTAAAAAAAAAAAGAATTCTGTTGTAAATTACAACAAAAATGCTAAGACCTTTAACAAGAAGGTAACCAACAGCAATGTACACACTATATTACTGGAAATCCCAAATGTCAGGGTTAAAAGTGGCCCTGTATTAAACTCAGCTTCACTTCTCACCACAGATGCAGATGGCGAACCACACAATTACAGAGAAGTTGTTTCTAAAACTAACCTGACAAGCAGTGGTCACAGAACATGACATCTTAGCATCAGGCACAGGACCGTCTCACTCTTCAGATCAAGCTGCTGAACTCGTGGGACTAACATGAGCGTGTGAAATCGCTAAGGGTCAAGGAGTCACCATTTCTATCAATTAAAGCCATGCATTTGGGGTGGTGCATGATTTCAGCACTTTATGGAAACAGTGACAGCGTATAACAGTCTCTGGGGAGTGGATTGCACATACTGAGCTTGTAGCTGCATTGCTGGATGCCCTATTGTTCCCCAAGATTATAGTTGTTTGTACATGTGAAACTCACACTTACTCAAAAGACTCCCTATCCCCAGCCAGCTCTAGGGCAGATGTGGCAGCGAAGACAGCAGCTAAACAGACTGTGAAACCAGACCACAGCATTAACATCAAAACCACACAAACTCCATCTCTTAACACGAATTTACAGGCTACCATGCATATCGATACTCTGTTTCACCCACGAGGGATCAACGATGGCATGCATGCAGCACCTGTTTGAACAACCAGGTTGTTAAATGTGCTGAAAAGTTCAGCATGTTTTGTTTTTTTTAAATTAATATAGAAGCTGTTGATGTGACATTTCTCATCCATGCTACACACGGTAAACATCCAGATGACTCACCAACGTCCCAAACATAAGAAATGTTTGTTTTTCAGTCATTCAAGGTGATCCTGAAGAGCAGGCTATTTGCTAGAAACGTGTGTGGGATTTTTGGCGTTGCACATGTACATTCATTCCTAACAATACTGCAGCTGGTTCTTTTACAAAAGAAATGACTACATTTGAAAAGCTGATCAATTTAAAGAGAAAGTTCTATGACTGAGCATTTGCTAGAGTTTTTGAAAAATGGAAATCATAGCAGGAGTGTTGGTAGCACTGGCTCTCTTAAAACTGTGTGAACAACTGAATAATAGCATTTCATGAATGAGCTGGATACTTTCCTACCACAATTGTGAAAAAATAATGTAAAAAAAATTAAAGTATTGTAAAAAACAAAACAAAACTGAAATACTTGTAAAATTTTAAATCACGAGGATGTCGGACTCATCAGCTAAGGCTGTCTCACTTTCTGTTTCACACTGTCTTGACTGAAACCTACCGGAATGCAAGCACTACTATTTTTGAAAGTTGTTTTTATTATTATTATGTTTTATATACAGATATAATGTTAGAAGTGATTAAATATAATGAAAAAAGTGGAATTGTAGTTGTAAATTTGTTGAAAAGTGTTCAAATTATGTATCTTCTATCCACGGTTAGTACAGTGTGTGATTGTAACCTTCATGGACAAAGACATACCTATAAGCTGTGTTTGAGGTCAGGAGGCACTTTAATGCTTTAATACGTGTGGCATTCCCAAGACGTTGTTCTATAAATCTGTGGTCTTTTTGTGATCACATAAGAAAGATGAAAAAGATATTGTTTCGGTATTTCTCCCAAAGTCCTCAACAAAAGTTTGGGACATTTACATCTTCACATCCAGATCTCTGCAGATCAAAAAGTAGCAGTCTGTTGGCTTTCAGGTAGCCTTTGCTTGAAAGAAGAAGAATTTCCCATTCTGATGGTTAATTAATCCCATCTAGCCATCACAGTCTCTTGAATAGAGTTGGATTTTGTTGCAGTAAAATTCAAATAATTTAAGAACAATAATATGTGTGAAAAAATGTAAGACCACTCATCTCACTCTTACACCTGTCGGTTTGAGGAAGAATAATAACTATAATTGTAAAGAATTTAGCCGACAACAACACACTGAGTTTGTTTGCTTTGCACCAAATATGATTACATGCTGCAAGACTGTGCAGGTATCAGAATAACCATTTGGGTAATTAAGTAAAGCACTGTTAACTTTATAAGGTCTGCACTGCTTTATCCTTTAACAGTTTCCAACTCTTTTAAAGAGCCGCATCTTAACAGGACTAACACCATGTAAAACAAAACAAAAAAACTTATATGAAGTAATAACACAACACATGAAAATCAGCCTTTTGGAGTCTGTCTTAGAAGTCTTAGAAGGCAGTATATAAGATGTAACTGTTACAGCTTGCTAGTCAAAAGCATGTTCTCCAAAACCCCACACTGCCACCCTTTGGCATATACCTAAAATATTGTCCCACAGCAAAATGATGTCACAAATATTAATTTACACTCGTTATGAGTCACAGTGTTCTCCGCACACAAAATAAACTGAGCATCAAAAAAGTTTACATCATCTAATGCGGTATTAGTTTTATGTGTGGCACACAAGAAAAGAAAGACAAAGAGTGTAGAACAGAGACCTCTGGTTGGTAAACTTTAATGTTCTCCCTAACCAACACATTATTACAGGATACCTTCAGTGTCTGTACAACAGGTGGCAGTGATGCACCAAAACACATGGATGACGCTACATCCACACCTATCCCTTACTGTACAGACAAATATCTATCATTAAAAAAATATTTATTTGATTTCTGTATGATCTTTTCTCCCTGACCATAACAACCACAACACTGTCTGTCTGTAACAGGTGGGCGATTTAAGGCCCAACTTTAAGGTAGAAAGGATGTGTGTTTATCTTGAGAGGGGCCTGATAACTAAATGCTCTGCATCCCATTCTGCTTTTTCACTATGAACAAAAAAATGTCTACACTCTGAGATCAGAGTACTCTGATAGTGTATTGAGATCATATTGGTATGCTGGGATTGTGTTAAGAATGGCATCTAGCATAAAAATCTGTCAAATCAAATATCTGGGGCTGTGGCAACTTGTGACTAGGGGAGCAGTTAAAAGTAACTCCATCTTTGTTGTTTGTGATAGAATGGTGCCTGAAGATCTGCGATGATGTTTGTGAGAAGCATTTTACATTCAGTTATATATAAAAAAGGGATCCAAAGAGGAGATGCTAATATGTGAAACTATGATCTCTCTTTTTAATCTTTGTTTGTACTCTCTCTGTAACATTTTAGATCAACTGAAGGCTTTTCAGAAAGCTTTTAGGCCAGCCTGGTGACACTGAATCACAACAGTGCAGCCTAAAAGTTACAAATAGATGGGTTTTAGAGCACTCTGAGAAATGATGAGACATTCTGTTCAAATCACATTAAAATTCACATTAAAAATAATTTAAAACAAACAAACAAAAAGAACTCACAAAATAAACTGAGCAACAACAACAATAAACAGCTGCTGATGCCGCATTAATTAAGCGAGAATCAACAACCACACAGGAATCACTGAGAGTGTATTGAAACCTTGCTCTCCACATGACACCCAGGAGAGCAGCTTCGTTTTATACAATTTTTGAAGAGCAATAACATTCACAACCCAACTCACAACACAGCTGCAGTGTTTGCATGTGCATGAACATGAGGCGCAGAGAGCACGGATGGTAAACACTATCAACAGAGACGATGTGGCTACACCGGCCGCGTTGGTACCATCGCAGATAGATAAAATATTTAAATGTTAGAGAGGATTATTTTAGGAGGAGACCTCACAGCTCCTTGATTTGAAATGAAATCAGCTGATTCGTTGGATGGGGGCGGGTTCAAATACGGGTGGAAGCCATCTTGGACGTTTGCTTGACTCTGACGAGACTCGTTGGTAGTTAGCTAAAGATTGCTCACAAATACCGCTTACGGCACCGGCTATTTCAATAGCTCAAGGTAAACGTCCTTATAATGAATCTGCTTCAATTCACGAATAGATCATTGCTTTAGGTTCAGCTGATATTTCTTGTAGATAACACTAGGCTTTAGTGTTTATTATTTTACCGTCGCTAGCCTTGCTAGGTTGCTAGCAGACCTAGCACGGCAATCTCATTGCAGCTAAAGTTAATGCTGGTTGATGGCGGATAGCCAGTCAGTCTTGTTATTGGGCTGACATTTAAAATGGTCAGATGACTTAATCGTGTAATATTGGCTGGAATAAATGTATATGAATTCGGTATTGTCGTGTTGATTAACGTGAAAAGCTTGAAATTAATGTACCAGAAAGTCATGTCTGTAACTAGCCTACCTACTCTTCCTTCGAGGGTAGATTTTTTTTTATTAAACGAGTACACTAATCACCGTTGAACCATTAAAGTATGCATCCAGTAGAAATCACATGCAGCACATTCTTATCCAACTGTACACTTAATTTGCCAATGCTCTTAATTTATCAAGGCCGCTTATTCATTGTTTGCGAAGCTAAATAACATTCGCTGTCAGCGCTGTGTCGGCTAACTTTTGACATTAGGCCAGCCGTCAAGTGTTTCTGCTGTCCGTTGGCAAAATGGTGACTTTAAGTCTCACCAAACCCGAGGACTGCATGCTGGGGAGCTGTTATTCCACCGATGTTTCTATTTTGCCATTTCTAACGCTGTCTTGTGTGTTTTAGGTTTGGACAGCCCCGAGGAAGGACACAGCGGCCCAGTTTAGCTAATCAAGATGGCTAGCTGAACTGTCGGCCAATGCTTGAACGCTTGCGAAGCTCTCTTGGAGTATTCCAGATAATGTTGACAAAATTTATCTATGCTAAGCCCTAATTTAATTTCCATGCATAGAAGTCTTATAAAAAACGAGAAGAGGAATTTGTTTCTGGACACTTGATATCACAAAAGACATTGTTGAAGAGTAAACGATTTAGTATTTACCTTTAGTTGATTAAGATTTAAAAAGGCAAGGGCAATTTTTATGTTTGAGTGGACTCACTTCACCTGGAAACTGTTAAAGGTTTCATTGCTGTTGGAATAAAGTTGAGCCAAGTCAACATGAGCACCGCCAGAACGGAGAACCCAGTGATTCTGGGCTTGCCCAACCAGAATGGACAGCTCAGAGGCTCAGTGAAGCCTGCTGGAGCACCAGGTGGAGGTGGAGGAGGGCCGCAGCAGCAGCTTAACCAGATGAAAGGCACAATCAACAATGGAAACTCCCAGCCAGCCCCTACAACAAATGCTGTCATCAAGTAAGTTATTTAATACTAAAATTAAACTATTTTGACTTCTCATTACAACTACTGCTGTCAGTTAAATGTGATACTGCTTGTTAATAATAATTCTGGCCTCCACAGGCCTGGAGATGACTGGAAGAAAAATTTGAAATTGCCCCCAAAGGACATGAGGATGAAAACTTCGGTTGGTAACACGTTTCTTTTGACCTGGAAGCTTATATATCCTATTACTCATTTGTTTTTTTTTGGGCTGTGAATAAAAATATTCAGTGCTGTGTTTAATAAGTCATTTTTATACAAGCCTACAATCACTGTTATATTAATGTGTTCCACACAAGCTGTCAGTACTCTTCTTCATATACAATCATTCTGTGACAATTACAGGATGTGACTGCAACTAAAGGCAATGAGTTTGAAGATTATTGCCTAAAGAGGGAGCTGCTTATGGGAATCTTTGAGATGGGCTGGGAAAAGCCATCTCCAATCCAGGTATGTTAAGACTGCTTTGATTTGACGGCTGAACAAGAAGGCATGTTTGTGCATAAGGAAGTGCATACTTTGGCACTTACAGAATAGATTGTAGTGCATAAAAGGACAGACGAGTTCTTTGACATTGACACGTGATCAGTGTTAAATGTAGTCAACAGTTTTTAGTTGACTATTAAAGGTTAAATGTAACAGTTAATTCTTCAAACCTGTGAAAATTGCTATTCCTGCAGTATGGCTCAGGAGCATTGTAGTACCTATTAGGTTGTTTAGGTAGTGCCTGTTAGCATGTGTCCTAAAAACTCTGGTGAAACCTCTTGGACATACCGTGATATTTCTTATTACTTAGTGGGTGGACTGACACACAATGTTTGTACATTTGTTGTACCCAGGTTATGCATTTCAGCTTTGATTTCATCAGTTATCTTTAAAAAAAAAAAAAGAAAAAAAAAAAGATTGCCTTGTTTGTTTTTTGTTTTTTCTGTGGCATTTTTGCCTTTATTGGAAAGTGAAACAATGACAATGGTAAGGAAAGGAAAGTGGGGAGAGACTTGAACCCAGGGACTTTCACTTGGCTATGTGACATGTGGCGCCCATCTCCTCAGTTGTCTTTCTGCACTTTCATGAGTTTAACATCTTTAGTAGCTTGTTTGGCAAATTTGGTTTATTACACTTCATTTATAAGCTTTAGAATCACTCTCGGCTGCACAGAATAAGTTTCAGTTTCTCAGCACTTATCCATCGGAAGGAACGATGTAAACAAAGTATGCTAATGAGTGGTGGCCTATTTCAGAAAGGCAAACTGCAGGGTGGGTGGATGTGTGTATGGGCTGTTAGTAGACAAAGTAAATGGAACTTGAAAAATTAACGTTTTACCTTCCACTCAGAACAATTGTATTACATGTTTGCACTAGAATAAATTAAGTAGATGTGTGATGTGACTGAAGCAAAAAGTATTCTTTGTATTTCTCTTTGTCTGCAGGAGGAGAGCATCCCCATTGCACTGTCAGGAAGAGATATTTTGGCCAGAGCCAAGAATGGCACGGGAAAGAGTGGAGCCTACCTCATTCCCTTACTTGAACGCATTGACCTGAAGAAGGATTGCATACAAGGTGAGAGAGCTCATTTTCAATAAGATTTATTTTTTTATTATAAATGTTGAATTTTAGCTTGCCTCATTTGAAAGTCATTAAGTGAGTTGTTAAAAAAAGAGGGGGGTGAAAATGAAATCAGTATGCCTTTGATAAACCTCGACACATAATGAGCCTTTACTGATGATTTGGTCAAATCAATGATACCAAAAAACAACTGCTTTAGTATTGAAATTTAACTAGAAATGCAAAAGTCATCAACATTTACATTTTTTTTTTCTAATGCCAATTTTAATATTACTTACTTAGGATAACAGGAGAAACAAACTGTAGTTGTATAAACAGTTGATATATTTTGACATTTGCTGTTCAGTGTTTCCAAAATAAAATGGCAACTATATATACACACTGTAAATTCTGCACAACGGTGCTGCTGAAATGGTTTACAACATACTCACGTTTAACCAAAAACATTATAAATTGCAAATCACGTGTTACACAATCGTGCTACACATGCGATCCCTAAATGTCAGCTTCTCTTCTAGAGTTTTCTGCTTCAAGAGCACAAAATCAGATCCTCATCCAAATGCATTATTTTGCTCGAGGCTAGGTTTCCTGTTATTGATGGTCTAGTTTGTTTTGCTCCATTTAACATGCAACTACATTTTTATTCTCTTTTCTGAAGACTGTTTTTGACTATGTTATGAATACAACAGTGTCTGATAAAGACATGTAAACATCTTTTTTTGTTGATTCATTGTGTCCTCATAAAAATGAAAGTGGTGGGACAAGGTCTGAGACATGTTACTGATCGGAGCATGTTTTATTTTAATTTGTTTTTGATGCTTGAAAATGTAGTAGTACCATTGCATTTGATCCTATTCTTAATTACTTGCAAATGTTTAATAAAATGATAATAAATAAGTCTTCTCTTTTTCCAGCTTTGGTCATAGTGCCCACCAGAGAACTGGCTCTGCAAGTAAGCCAAATATGTATCCAGGTCAGCAAACACATGGGTGGTGTGAAGGTCATGGCAACCACAGGTGGAACCAATCTCCGTGATGACATCATGAGACTCGATGAAACGGGTAACCTTTCACACGTAACATCACTTATTACAGTCTTATATTTTATAACACTGCCTATCTTATCTTTTATTTATTTTTATTGGTTTCAGTGTTATTATATGGAAGGTATTTTCCAGGAGTAAGATTTAGGAAAACTGGAAATTAATCTAACAATACAACAGTTAGTGAAGACAGTTGACTTGCATTAATGTAATGCGTCCCCCTCCCAGTAAACAACAAATCTTTGAGTTGTACTGGCAAATTTTAACAAACCAACTAAAACTGAAACTCAATCTGTATTAACAAAATTTTGATTTGCAAATTTACAGTTTAGCTTATTTTTTCCATTTAACTAAGGTTTTTTTCCCCTCCTCCCTCAGCTACTCTTCTTGTAAGTTTAGCTTTAGTGGGAGTCAACATGATTATTTCACGCTGAAGTCTGTGCAATCTCCTGCATGGATTTCCTCATACAGTCTGAAATCAGGGGCGATCTGAATCGTCTGCTTTACTGTCTGTCTCAGTGACGATTTTTTTTTTTTTTTTTTTTTAAGAAGATGTAAATTGAAATATTCCTGGATCTTTGGTACATCTCTAGTTGAATCCTAAATGTTGCTATTGTATACTATATGATTGCTACCAAAGCTCATTTGATTGGAGTGAATGAAAATCTTCATCTATACTTAAACAAACAAACATGAGTGCATCAAAGGAAGGCATTATAAGCTGCACTGAGATCTGCAAAGGAGAAAAGATGATAAGCACAGTCTGGCTTAATTTTCAAGTTTTTGCCTGATCTTATCTGTAGCCAGTACAAAAAATAGACCCCCGTAAACACACACACACACATTTCGCAGGCAGTCAATGCTGATGTCTGAAATGTTAACTAATGAAAACACATGTATTGATCTGATTACTGTCAAATGCATATTGATTTTTTTGTTAAAGTTGTCAATATAGCTTTTGTTGAACATTCCTCAGCGGCTGAATATCAGCAATATGATAATCGTGATCATTTACCATCATTCCTCCACTGAAATGTGGACACGTAAATTTTGATAACGCTGCCATTCTCAGAAAATGTGGTAGACCTTAATTATTGTTACCTTTTTGCTTTTTATTTTTCAGTACATGTGGTCATTGCCACACCTGGAAGGATTTTAGACCTCATCAAGAAAGGAGTGGCCAAAGTTGGTCAAGTGCAGATGATCGTTCTAGATGAAGTGAGTGAAGCTGTTTACTTTTATTAGACCTTTTTTTCTAAATAAGTGCATTTAGATAATTTGGGTCAGTCAGGTAATGGAGCTAAATGTTTTCCCCTCCCCCCCCCATCTCCTGTTCAAAAGGCTGACAAGCTCCTGTCTCAGGACTTTGTGGTCATGATGGAGGAGATCCTGGGCTTTTTGCCCAAGCAGAGGCAGATTTTGCTTTATTCTGCAACCTTCCCTCTCAGCGTGCAGAAGTTCATGGTACATTTTGGTTCCTTATTCATGAACTTGTGATTTCAAATAAGCTTTACAATGCTACAACTTGCATTTCAACCTGTATATAATCATTTCTATGTATTTTTGTAGAATTCACACTTGCAGAAACCCTATGAAATCAACCTAATGGAGGAGCTTACACTGAAGGGTGTGACTCAGTATTATGCTTATGTAACTGAAAGGCAAAAAGTCCATTGCCTCAACACCTTGTTTTCCAGGGTGAGTTTTGCCTCTCTGCACGTGTAAATAATAAAAAAATGTATAAATAGGAAGAGTCTGATGAACATGCAATTGTTTACATATTTATTTGCATCATTTATTTTTAGCTCCAGATCAACCAATCCATAATCTTCTGCAACTCGTCTCAGAGAGTGGAGCTCCTTGCCAAGAAGATCTCCCAGCTTGGATATTCATGTTTCTACATTCATGCAAAGATGAGACAGGTCAGCTTAAAGTACTGCCCCAGAAAAGCTTGTTCACCAAAATGCACAATTGATTTTTGCAAGAACTGCTGTTCACTCCAACATCCTGTTTATGGAGAGTTGGCACTGCCGGTCCCCAGACTGACTACATGATAAAAAAAATAGAACTGTTAACACTTGGGTTGCTGCACAAACAGATTTTCCACTGCTTTACTTGTCATTTGTTTTTGCATGTTATGAATACCTGAGATGACAGCTTAGTTACTGACTCAGCATATGTGCTTATACCTCACCTAACATGGTTTACATCAGTTGTGGACAAGTGTTATGAGAGTAAAAAGGCATGCATTATCTCTATGTAATTTATCCTTATGTAATTAAATGATGCTCTGAAGTGAATAAATCTGCTTCTAAATGCATTTTTAAAAAAATCGTTTTCCAGGAACATCGTAACCGTGTATTCCACGACTTCAGAAATGGCCTGTGCCGGAATCTAGTCTGCACTGGTAAGTGAAAGAAACGTGTGTACAACTGCCGCATTTTACCAGTAGGAGTTGAAAGAAACTGAGAGAGGATTTTTATTACTGCTATTATTAGTAGTAGTAGTTTTTGATGGTGAAACTGAGCTGTTCTATTGTGTACATCTCTAGTTTGTTTTTGCTTTTGTTTTTTTGTAGTGACTGATTTGCGCAAGCCTATTTTCTTTAATGTTCTATCCTGCGTGGTTTGATCTTTATTACTTTCCCCCTCTAGACCTCTTCACAAGAGGAATCGACATTCAAGCTGTGAATGTTGTGATCAATTTTGATTTTCCTAAGCTGGGAGAAACGTACCTTCATCGCATCGGTAGATCTGGTAAGGGCCGTGACTCGGACTGTTTTCATCCTTTTTGCTTTAACTGTTTCACTCTTGTCTGCAATATAAATGCATTTTATGCAGCAAAAAATGCTAAAGCAATTATTTAAGCTCTTGACTACCATAATTTCCAGGCCGCTTCGGACACCTGGGTCTAGCTATCAACCTCATCACGTATGACGATCGCTTCAACCTGAAAGGGATTGAGGAACAGCTTGGAACAGAAATAAAGCCCATCCCTGGCATCATTGACAAGAGCCTATACGTGGCAGAGTACCACAGTGAGAGTGGCGAAGAAGTCAAGCCATGAGCCAGTGAGTACACAGATATGCGACCAGCTGGTTTATAGATGGTCGGAAGATAATTTATCTCCTGTGATTTAATCTTTTTCATCCTGCCGGTTCGAATAAGTTTTACAAACGAGCTGATGGATATGAGCTGTTGCAGAGCTAGTGCTTTGCTGCTTGGTATGCTGGATACTTCGGCACCTTGCTGACACAACTAAATACAATTTAGCCATGATTACTGTCATTACCTGGACTGTGCTTTTCTTGCTGCTCTTAGTGAACATATGTCCAGTGAGGCAAGTCTGTTTTATTTTTAAAGATGGCAAAAGAAATCTACAAAGGTTTTATAGTATAGTGTGTATATTTGCAGTGTGAAAAATGGTGTGTATTCAAATGGTCAATTTTGCTACGTCACTGCTGTTATGCAGAGTATCAGCGTGTTGGCCATAATCGCAGTCGAATTCTCTAAATACTAAAAAGATACTTCAGTGCTTCCTTTATCACCTCCTTCAGCAGAGGACACATTGAAACGATCACTGAAACAGCAGAGCAGATCATGTGAGTGTTCAGAAGTGTTTTCTGTTTGCTGCTGCTTCAACAGGCGGTTAAAGCCACATGTGAACTATGAACATTAATATTGCTGTAATAAAAGCCTATCGAGCTGATGCCATGATTTTTTTTTTGTTTTTTTTTAAATGCACCAAAGAATTACATAAGTTCTATAAATCATGAGCTGTAGCCGTTGTTTCATTGCCAACATTTTAGGGTTTTTTCCCCCTTGGTCAGCTGGGACAAGTTACATTGAACATTCAGATAGGAATATATTGGTTAGGAATGAGATGCACGTCTTAGTCCCAAGTTTATGTGCTGTTGTCTTAATTCCTTATAAATTCTGCTTCAAACCTTGCTATGATCTTACAAAGTTTCTGAGATCAAGGAAAAATAGCTAGGAAAAAGGACAAGGAGGCTTTTTTTTTTTTTTTTTTTTTTTTTTTCCCCCCTCCCCCCCATCCATCCATCCATCTTCATCCGCTTTATCCGAGGCCGGGTCGCGGGGGCAGCAGCCTAAGCAAAGAGGCCCAGACCTCCCTCTCCCCAGCCACCTCCTCCAGCTTATCCGGGGGAACACCAAGGCGTTCCCAGGCCAGCCGAGAGATATAATCTCTCCAGCGTGTCCTGGGTCTGCCCCGGGACCACCTCCCGGTGGGACATGCCTGGCACACCTCACCCAGGAGGCGCCCAGGGGGCATCCTTGTCAGATGCCCGAACTACCTCAGCTGGCTCCTTTCGATGTGGAGCAGCAGCTGCTCTACTCTGAGCCCCTCCCGGATGGCCGAACTTCTCACCCTATCGCTAAGGGAGAGGCCAGCCACCCTTCGGAGGAAGCTCATTTCTGCTGCTTGTATCCGCGATCTCGTTCTTTCGGTCACTACCCACAGCTCGTGGCCATTTATTTTTTATTTTTTTATTTATTTATTTTTTTGGTACAGTGTTTCCAGGTAACAGAAGATGAAATGTCTTTACCATCCTTAATATATCCTTGTAGAAGTTTGATATCTGCTAATGACCCCTGAGTTGATACATTTATACAGGTTGCTTCCAGCAAATCTGTCTTGATTTTGATGATAAGAATTATTTAGGCATTTCAATCATGGTGTCAGGAATGTCCTCGTGCATGTACAGAGTTGTTGAACAGTCTGGTCTAATGTGATTTTTTTTTTTTTCCCTTCTCCTTTTTCTAGAGACCAGTCCATCCTCCACTCCCCTCTGTATTCTACTTCATCCCCCACATCTTTGGATTTTTTTTTTTTTTAAATGTACAGTTGCTGTATGTCTTCCTTTTTTGGATGCCACCATTAGGAATGCGTGCTTTGATGGATGTGTTATTGGAAGAACTCATCTGCCTTTTCAAGGCTCTTTGCTGCACCACCACACCCTGAAGACATGGGCACCACGAGGAAAGAATGGGACCAAGTCAGAAAAGTTATCAGTGCACATTGTGATGATTCATATCCACCACTGACACAAAGCCAGCACCAACAGAGAGCGATAGGACACCCTCCATTCTCCACTTTTAAGTTCGGAAGTTTTATCCAATTAATATCAAGTGCCTTAAACAGTTCAGCTTGTTCTAAAGTAATAACCCCTCATTATCGGTCATCTCTCTCCACTCCACGCTACATATTTCTGTTCACCTAATTGAAAATTTGTTACACTAATTTAATGTCTGACAAAATAGGTGAATTCATACCCGTCTTTGGTTGGGTCATCCATTCACAGCAACTGGAGATGATTGGAGGCAGACTGGTCTGAATTATCTTCTTGCTGGCTAAGCTGAACTTGAGTCTGGCTGATAAATGAGGACAAACTTGGATTTCCATGGACAGAGATGCTGGATTTTTTTGTTTTTGTTTTTTCCCTTTCTCCAAGATGCAGCCAGACTGTCAGTCATTGGTGAAAAAAAACTTGTGCTTCTGAGAGACCCAAACTCTTTCCTCTGTCTTCAGCATCAGAACACTAAAAATAATTAAGCAGCCTTGCAACGCCATGAGTCATGAGGATTCCTATTTTGGTGGAGTTTATTTGGAGCGAATGCCTGACGCGTATTTTTATTTTTTCTCCCTCATTTCTTCTTCGGTCTGTCTTTTGTCGTCCTGTGTTTCACCTTCCTGTGGGTGGCCATACTTAATTCTGTGAGACGTGCAGCCAGCGTTTGGGGTGCACCTTACACTTTGTGTATATACCTTCATTTTAAGATTGTTTTAAACAAGTTAAAAAGGCTGCCTGACAAACTGAAAAGCCATCCGCCCCTTCCCTCTTGTTAGCACTGGAGATGGTTTCCCGAACTGCCAGTTTGTTTGATCTGCAATATTGGCCTGTGAATTTATTTATAATTTTAGAAATTGCAGAATTTACCGGAATCTAAAACATTTAAATGGCGTAGTTCATGAAATGTTTTTAGAGACAGTTATTGCTGAAAATCTTTTTAGCCCATGCATATTTGTTGGAATGTTTCTTCAAAGATGCACTTAACTGTTTAAATTGTTGCCCTTGTTCTTTTGCTTCCAGTGTTAACAAGTGCGAGTCTTGACAGATGGCTTTCTGAAGCTTGTGCATTTGAGTAATGAAGTCTTTGTCACCAGCCTTGACTTGTGAAACTCTTGAAACACTCTTAAGATCTCTTATACTGAGTGCTGGTGTTGGAAAAGAAAATATTCTATTACTTACTACTCGCTGCAGTGCAGCTGAATTGGCAGATAATTTGTTTTGTGGCGACGGTATTAGCTGTTACGTTGATTTATGCCCTGTTTAAGCACAGCTACATTACTTCCTAATATTGAGGGAGGGGCAGGAAGTCCCCCTCCTTCTGCAGAATGTTGGCCGACTGCATCAAAACGAACCATCTGAAATCCATCTAAAATGTAGCAGGAACAAATTCTGTGCTTTGCAAGTTGGCTGGCTTTTGTGAAACCAGCTAACAAAAGATACTTTAAAAACAAACATGAGCAAGTTGATCAGCACTTAAAACACAGATGGTTCATGCAGCTACACTTACTGCACTACTTTTTACACACTAGATACCCACTTGGGAGTAAAGTGCATGCTAGTGCAGGGAGGGGGAATGAACAAGATGGGTTAGAAAATTACTTTATGTCAGACTGCTTGTTTAAGACATAACTTGGGCATCCCAGCCTGCTGAGTTCATGGCTAATTTCTCTGCCCTTTATTGCTTTATGTTTTGGGTTTTGGGGCTTTACCTCTGCATTTTATATGCAATGTGACAACCTTACATTTGCATTGAGGTCCTCTGATCACTTTGTTCAGCTGAAACCTTTTTGTAACTGAGGTGTTCCCTTTAATATGGCGAGATGCTCTCTTAACTGTTTTAACCAATGGGAAGTATTGCTCATTTAATTTAAGCTCATTTCAAAAGACAAGTGTAGCAGAGATGATTAGTTACCCGTGTATTTCTCATTGGTTAGACTCTGATCCCTGTTCTCACACTTCTGCTGTTGTCCCAGAAATACTTGCACATCTAAACTGATAATTAGGCTGTTTGTTTTTTGGGGGGGTGGGGGGAATTTTTCTCGTTTAAAGTCAAAATTAAATTTGAGCATTAGTGGAGTCGACAGGGATCTGTTTGTGCAGGCACTTGGCAGCTGTCTGTTTCTTATCAGCCCACTGGCAGTAATTGACGCAGCAAAATGCTTTGAGGCTAAAATTGACGACCCTTCGAGGTTCAGCGTATGGCTGCCTTCATGTGGGAGCTAGTTTTACTGCTAGTGGCTGTCATGGAGAACCTTAACGACTGAGACAAGAGCATCTTTCCCCAGATTGGGCATCTAATTGGTTAATAAAATTGTCTCTTTTGTTAAGGTCTTTTTTTTTTTCTTTTTTAAATTTGGGAGGAGGTTGAATTGGTGCGCCTGCTGCCCTGATGCATAAGTTCGTCCTCTTGATTGTTGTGACACATTAATAACACAACTTTTGTGTACAATTTGGCCGTCCCATCTCTCAACTGTCAAGAGACGATAGGAGTCCTTTTTAGGATTTCTTTCTGAATTTATGCATCAGTAAAATATGTGGGGTGGGGCCTGTGGGTACTTCAGAAACAGGATATCTAAAGATCCAAAGTTTAGGTAATGGGTACGAAAAGGTTTGAGTTACCCCGCTTTTTTCTTTTCAAAATGAAATGTTCAATGGAGTACACGTTTCATGAAAAAGGCTCCAAATTTAAGTGAAATTTTCTTTATTTTGAATTTGGTTGCTTAATTGGCAGATTTTTCAGTGATGCAAGATGTCATAAATATTACTGGATTGGATTAAAAGTTGTGTTCAATAAAGCTCACTGAAATTTATTGTCTGAAGTGTTTTTTTTTTTTGTTTTTTTGTTTTTTTGTTTTTAAATATATATTCTTTGTTTTTTTTCCTCCAAATATATTGCAAATTGAACTTGGACACTGCTGCTCGCCTGACTAATGAGTCTTTCAAAGCTTGGCGCCACTAATGTAGCAGGCAGCTG
The DNA here is from genome assembly GCF_057381915.1 of Diplotaxodon limnothrissa. Lineage (NCBI taxonomy): Eukaryota > Metazoa > Chordata > Actinopteri > Cichliformes > Cichlidae > Diplotaxodon > Diplotaxodon limnothrissa. Next base: position 35,511,770 of record NC_140609.1, on the reverse strand, counting down.
TCCTCTTCAGATCTTGTGTCTTTACATAAACTTTGACCTGGAGGCATTTCTCTTATGACAGTTCTCTTATAGCACTCTTGCTTGTACTTTGGCGTCACTTGACTTTACAGCTGAACATGAGCAACTTGAAAGCGTTGTGCTTCTTGTCTTTGGCTCTCTTTGCTAGCGTAAAGGGAGATGTTCCTCCACCATGTGACAGGTATGGATTATATTAATATATACTTTTAAATACAACTTCTGTGGTGGTGTTTGTTTTTTTTGGGGGGTGGGGGGGGGTCTTGTGTGTAAGGGGACATGAAAGTCTCCATGATACAAGAGATTTGTCATTTCCTGGTCTAGGAAAAGAACTAGAGGAACCTTGGGTCAATCCTAAATCGACAAATTTGATTTAAAATGATGCCAAATTACTGCAGTGATTGAAATCTAAACTACTGAAAGGTCTCTGCTTAATGGCTTGCTGCGTTTCATCTGGGCAGTGATGACACGACTACAGACTAGGGTTGCAAACTGTCCCGTTTTAGCCGACGTGTCCTCTGTAATTAAAAAAAAAAAAAAATTGGTTTGGCCCGTTACTCTACCTTAAGCGTTACATATATTGACTATTACCTGCAATGTTGCATACGGTGCATCTTTACGCTATGCCCAGTCGGTTGTGCATTGTCCTTCCGCCAGAACGTCGCTTATTTGATAGGTTGCCAACTTTTTAACTTGCTACAGATGGCTGTTTGACAGGTTTAAAGTGTTGGGGTTTTTTTTTTGTTTGTTTGTTTGTTTTTTGGAAGGGGGGGGGGGGGGGTGCAACCACACTAAGCTGTAGGCTTACCTTTCCCCTCTCCATGATATATTTATATTTTATTGATTTACTGCTTCCCCGCAGGACTTTGATAGCAACTGAGTGTATTGCTCTAATACAGACATGACCTTCATGATACAGTTAATAATTTATACCCCTTTTATTTCAGTGAAATATACTGCACCGGGCCCATCTTGCACCAGGTCCAAGAAGCAAAACTGTTTGACGATGATAAGCATTTTGTTGACATGAAGCTGAGGTCGGCTCCTGGTAAGTCGGTCTGGTTTTAAAATAAATAAAAAAAATTCAAGGCTCTGAATCATGTGCTTTCCTGCGTTGCTTCTCTCTCCCTGCAGATGATGTTTTGTCGGCCTTTCGCAATCTTTCAAGCAAGTTTCCAAATACAACCATCCCGCCTGTGAAACTGGAGGAGTTTCTCAATACAAGCTTTGATCAACCAGGGACAGAGTTTGAGTCATGGGCTCCGCCGGACTGGCATGAGAAGTGAGATCCAGTGTTTGTTTGCTGCTGAGATTATACTGTGTTTTTAACTGTACCCACATGACATGACTGATTTGCAGGCCAAACTTCCTGAGTGGGATAGCAGATGATAAACTACGCGAGTGGGCAGAAAAGATCCATGGTCTGTGGAAATCTCTTGGCAGAAAGGTGATGAGTAGCAAACTAACACAACTTTAATATCCAACCAACCTTCCTCACAAATTTTATGCTTTTGTTTTATCCGTGTTTTTTTTTTTTTTTTTTCTTTTCAGTTTCTTCTTGAGTTTTAGGAAATATTGATGCACTATTTCCTCTAGTTTTGTTTTGCTGTTGGATCCACCACTAACTAACCTACGCTTCAGTCCAAACATTTTAAATTAAATATGATTTCCCATCCAGATCCATTCTGATGTTAAAGATCACCCAGAGCTCTACTCTCAGATTTACACCCCACATCCCGTTGTTGTGCCAGGGGGGCGCTTCAGGGAGCTCTACTATTGGTGAGTGAACAATGAAGCCTTTCACCAAGCTGTCTGACAGCTGTGGTAGAGTATCACAAGGTCAGAGAGAAAAGAGATCACAGGAAGTCCCAGACAGGGGTCTATGCTGATAGCCCACCTACGTGCCATACCCAGAAAGTGATGCGAGTCTCTGTGTCCAACAGGGACTCCTACTGGGTCATCAACGGGCTCCTGCTGTCAGAGATGACAGATACAGCCCATGGAATGATCCAAAACTTCCTCTACCTTGTCAACAGGTAAGCCTTTAAAACGTCTTTCATCATTCAGAGCACTTAAAAACATGTCCACCTCGCTGCAGGTAGTGTACCGTGCAAATTTTCAATAATAAGTCATTTAGTAACCCAAGTTGTGCACTTTGGAAATGGAGCTCTCAGGGGATATTCAAGATTTGTGGAATAAAAGATTTTTTTCCCTCCTACAGATATGGCTTTGTTCCAAATGGTGGGCGGATTTACTATGAAAGGCGCAGTCAGCCTCCATTCCTCACTCTAATGGTGGAGAGCTACTATCAAGCAACCAAGGATAAAGAGTTCCTCAGGTGATATTTAGCCCCAGCTGACGTCCTGCCAGACACATTATCATTCTTTAGCTGCCTTCTGCCTCTTTCAGCATATTAAACATCAGCACCTCCGTGCTCGTGCCTCTCTGTGCCTCCGGTGTTTTGTTGTTCCTACCATACTTAATTAGAATGTGACACTTTAAGTTTTGTGTTTAAGGATATTAAGCAATGTGAAAGTACTGTGAATTAAAAAGCACCTCCTGCTGTCTTTACAATCGGTTTAGAGCGGCTTTACCAGTTCTGGAGGTGGAGTACCAATTCTGGATGGAGAACCGTTCTGTGGATCTAGAATTAAATGGGAAGCAGCATGTACTGAACCGGTATTATGTAGAGGTGGGCTTGCCCAGGTATGTTTAAAGGAAGTTTACCTGGTATAAATAACAAATGGATATTTAGGTTGTGGGACTATACTCCATGTCCTCACCTACAACAACCATGTCTGTCTTTCTAGGCCTGAATCTTATCTGGACGATCTGGAATTAGCTGAGGGACTCACTGATGGTAATGGCCTATTAGTGTTCATGGGATGTATTGCACTCTGATGGTCATTTTATTCCAGTTGAGAAAGTGGGAAAAGGGATATTATATTCTCAGAGACTCGAGGATCATCTGTGCAAAACAAATTTGCTCTGAAAGTACCCGAGTAATGAATATTTAATGTTAAAACCCATTCATTCACTGAACAACTTTACCACACTTAAAAGAGAACCTGTTTGAAGGGAAAATACTGGAGCTGTATATTTAAGTTGCTTTCTCCTCCTTTGACAAGTTTTTTTTTTTTTTTTTTTAATCACCAAAGCTTCTGACAAAAGTGCTAGAAAACAAACATGGCTCAACATGAGGCTGCATATTTAACGAGTAAGTACCACAGTTTAGATGCTGATTTGTTGTGGCTCTACTAGTGTTTTCTTTTTCTTTCCCTCAGGCAAGAAAGAGCAGCTGTGGATGGATCTGAAAACGGGTGCAGAGTCTGGTTGGGACTTTACTTCCCGCTGGTATATAGCTGATGGCAGCGACAACAGTGGCACCCTGAGAGACACGCGCACCAGTCAGATCCTGCCCGCTGACCTCAACGCTTTGCTGTGCCGCAATGAGAAAACTCTTGCGTCATTTCATCGGCTGCTCGGTGAGCCTTTTTAACCTTGAAACTAACTTGTGCGTGGCTTTTTAATTCCCAACTGGTGTTACATAACGGTGATGTGTTACTTCCTGACAGGTGATAGTGACTCAGCTGCAGTATACGACCAGGCTGCAGCGAGGAGGCTGGAGGCGATAGAGTCTGTGCTTTGGGATGCTGAGAGGGGAGCCTGGTTTGACTACAACCTGATGACGCGCTCCAAAAACTTTGAGTTTTATCCCTCCAACCTGGGACCAATTTGGGCACAGTGCTATTCTCAGCCTGAGATGGGAGAGAAGGCGGTACAGTATCTGAAGGTTGGTTGATATTTTCCTGGAAGAATAGATCATTTTGCCTGTTTTGTTCATCAAAACTAGAAAAGATACACATTTACCTCAAATTAGTTTCCACAAGAAACTGAAACTATTAGCCCTTGAATAATTTTGTTGTTGCTGTTATCAAAGAACTGACATATAAAACCAGAAAGAATTGTTTTTATATGACCCCATCATGCCATTTGTGTGAAAGACCCCTTTAAAATATATTTATCCCATTACATTTGTAAAAATGTCAAGCAGATGTCCAACATGACTAGTCCCCTCCTCTGATGGCAAACTGAGCATTTAAATACTCGGCTCATGAGCTTCTTGACAGTCGCTGAGGGAGCAGAGACATTTAGATTTTTAGCCATGAACTCTTTTTCAGAAGCCAACTCCCAGCAGGATGCAACGTGCTTTTATAAATCATGCTCAGCCACGCCAGCAGATGGCACAAACGCACTACAGAGCTTTCATCTATGCACACTCTTGCTTTGTAATGTCTGTGCAGGGGAGTGGAGCTCTCCAGTTTCCCAATGGAGTTCCAACATCACTGAAAGAGTCTGGGCAGCAGTGGGACTATCCTAATGCGTGGCCACCTCTGCAGCACATGCTTATCGATGGTAGGTACCATGAACTTCACCTGCCAACCCACAGTGATGATTCAGCACTTAACAGAACATCCTGTTCTATTGTCAGTGGGTAATTCTTTCTTAAAATGAACAGCAAATTCTAAACGTAGGCTCAGCTCTGCACAGTGGATTTCTACAATACAGTTTCTAGGACTATTGAGTATCTGTAACCGATAAAACATTCTCATCAGGTCTGCTCAGCAGCTCATCTGTAGCTTAGGTTTAGCTTAGATTTAGGCAATTTTCAGTAAACAGTTGAACACATGGCAAAGGTGTGCCATCCAAATGGTCCAATTAGACCTGGAGGATGACCTTGGAAAGTGTGCAAACTGCAGTATAGGGTGGCTTGGGTTTTTTTTTTTTCCTGTTTTTTGGAGGGGATGGGGAGGAAGACACATTGTGCTAAAAGTGGTTAAAAATGATTCATGTCATTAGAGGTGTCTGTGCTGTTAAAATCATCCAAGCTAGAGGTCTGAGTCATCCTTAGTTTTACCGTCTTCTTGCCTTCCATACCACACTGAAGCGAGATGGCTGAACTGAGAAGCCTGACCCGTGTCTGATTTATGATAGCGGCGTTTCTTTGTGAAGACTGAATTTGGAAAAACTGAGATCTGTTGTTAAAATTACACCTATTTTTCTTAAGACCAGTTTCATAATGTACTAGTATTTCTTAGACAAGGAGGAAAAAAATTGAGGTGTTTGTTTTTTTTTATGACTTATTGTGCAGTGGCTTTAGTGATCGAGCCTCCTTGAGAACAAACGGTGTTGGTAATAGAAATAATAATGGCTGCTTGTAGCCTGTTGACTAAATTCAGTGCAATAAACGTTTGGTTATAATTGAGTGTTTTTATGCACATCAGACACGGTGTGCAAAATGTCCTTCCTTTGGGTCTCTCTCTGTCATTCATATATGTATTTATATGTGTGTATATATACGTCTTCATCACCTGAAATGCTTTCTCGGCAGCATTGAAATCAGGTGTCTGATGGGACCGGTAAAGACAGCTGCACTACTGGGTTATAAACCTTTCCTTGGTTTGTCTACTCCCTTTAATTGTTGGCATTACTGTTGAATTACCTCAGTGCATTAATTAAACAAAAACAAAGCCATGTATAACCAATCATCAAGGGGGATAATGGTATAAAAGTGACACTGTATTTTACTTTCCCCTGCTAATTCTAGTAAAAATCCCACCTGAGATGCAAACAATGTCCAAAAGATGGTACTAAAGTCAACACATCCCATGTGGCTTAATCATAAAAAGGCTCATTTAGAAGTGAGGCCTGATTCATAGTATCGAATCTGAATATGCTGTTTACCTCCAGAATATTAGTGTGCATGTAAATGTAGCTATCGTTTAATTCGACATTAGCTGGCAACATAAAGATGAAACATTACAAACATTTAACAGATTTCTGCTTTGAGCAGCTTAAATAGTTTTTAAATGTTTTAAAAACCCAGGTTTTTCCAAGCTACCTTCAGAGGATGCTAAAAAACTCGCATTCGATTTGGCCCAGCGCTGGATCAAGACAAACTGGCTGGCATACATTAAGTATGAAGCCATGTTTGAAAAGGTGAGTTTTTGAAGGCTTCAGCACTTTGGAGCTCGTGTTGCAGTGTGATAACACAGCTGGCTCAGAATGTGCAATTTTCTTCCTCCTGACAGTACGATGTGAACGGAGATGGAAAACCTGGTGGTGGAGGAGAATATGAAGTTCAGGTATTTCCCTTTCATGTGTTGACAGTGTAAAACTAATGTGCTTATAGTCACGCAAGTCTTTCTAATTCCATGCAAAGCCCAGAAAATTCCTCTTCTCTCCTGTTTAACTTGAACACATTTACATGCTCATGCACACACTCTCACTCCTCCTCTTCTTTGTAACATTGTTTTGATAGAAAATCGTTGTCATCCAGTTTTACTTTAGTTTATGAGATGGGAATACTAAGAAAACCAATGGCTGCATTTCCTGTATTTATTCTGTTGTAGTTTGCTGGTTTAGTGAATATATAAATACCCCTCATGCTGTGCTGTGTTGCCCTGTTCTGCAGCTGGGGTTTGGTTGGACCAATGGCGTGGCGCTGCAGCTCCTAGACCAATATGGGGCGACTCTCACCTCAGGAGGGAGACGTGTCTGATCTGGCCTCCTGCTGCCCCTGGTCATCTTAGCTAGGATCATGCTTGAGTGAGTCGGAGGTGTCAGAAGGACCCGTTGGATTTTTATTATTCCTGGTTTCACTCCTGCTACTGACAGACTTTAAACGCAAATTGACAATGAGACTTAAGCGCATATTGCACGCCTTCTAGACATTTTACAATCCTGATAACTTGCAAGGAACCAGCTATGATTTATTGTAACTAAGGATTACGTTGCTGAATATTTTAGTATGTAACCTCAGAGCTAAGTGATGCATGGTGTTATCAGAAGCCGCAGAACATTTTGGCATTTCTGGCCTCTCTCCAGCGATGCAGGCTGTTGCTCGCTGCTGCTTAGATTACAACATTAACTTGTCCTAGATATTGAACTGACATTACAAACGGCTTTTTCACCTAATTCAGTTATAGAGTTTATTGCTGTACTGTAGCTCAACTCCCACAGAGCCCCTTTATTTGCATGTAAACTGAAGTTGGAATGGAAATGAGTAGGGCTGGGTATCGTCACTGATTTCTAGAATCGATTCAATTCCGATTCACAAGGTCCCGAATCGATTCGATCCACGATTCGATTTAATTCGATTCGATTCAATTTAAATCTGGGAAATTTTGACAGTCAGAAATATAATTCAGATCAGTACATTTACATATTTTTGTATCTATAAAAAGGAAGCTGACACTCGCAAGACTTTATCCAAGCTGTGAGCATCACAGCAGATGCCTTTGTGTCAAAGTAGCTGAAGATAAAACACAGAAAAACATGTAGGTGATTTTCCTGGCCTGGGATTTTATAAAAAATATTCTGCAGTACATCAAAAACGAAAGAAAACCATTAATTAATGAACATTACCTCTGACGTTACAGCGGTTTTATTAGAGACATGGCTAAGCATTTTGCATTTTGAATAATTTTAAAAAGTTTAAATTTGTTCAGTATTGAACAGCAGAAATGAGGTTTTCTTTTCGGAAGAATGTAAAAGGGAAAAAAACAGCGGCCGACAGCGCTGTAAGCAACAGTAGACTTGTGCATAACAAGCAAGCGAATAATGAAGAAAGCGAAACTGTTCGAGAGAGGGGGGGGGGGGGGGGAGGGAGAGAGGGAGAGAGAGAGAGCTGCGCATCGCAATGGAAGCAAAACAGTAAAAGAGTGAATTCATGACAATGTTTATGTGAAGCGTTTGGATCTTCTTTTGCTGCTGGTTCGGTCAATATTGTTTGGAGAGAGATCAAACTAACAGCCTTAGAATCAGCGCATAAAGGGCGTGAACACAAAGCGCGGACCCGGATCAGCGAGCTGTCGGCTTTCACTTTCAGCCCCGACTGTGAGAAAGGCGACATCTAACTGATTCTGAGCCGCGGGTCACGCCCTGTGTTTAAGTCTATGTGAAGAATCCCTGTACCTGCTCTCATTTACTGTTTGGTGGTTCTTGAAATTTTGTGAGATGTCACCAGAGATTCTGGCATTTCGGACAAAATAAATTTATATTAAAAAATCGATTCAGGATTTTAATGAATCGATTTTACGTTATCCAAGCCAGAATCGATTTTAATCGATGAATCGATTATAAAAAACCCACCCCTAGAAATGAGTCCATGTGAGAAATAAAATGTGGTCTGCTTGCACTAAATATTTTTAAACCATCACAATGCTTTAATTCATTTTTTTTTTTTTTTTTTTTATATACAAGGCACCCGATAAATGTTAGATGACAGTTTTAATATATGAAATTATAAATGCATGATTGGGGGGCTAAATGTTGGGTTTTTTTTGTTTTAATAGATGTGTTATTAAAGTGTGGGGGAATACATTTTCCTACACATCTACCAGCTGTGCATTAGAAAAATAACTGAATGTTAGAATGACCTTTGCTCCTTTTTGAATATGCACAGTAAAAGTGAATATGCCAACAAAGCAAGACAACAAAACAGAAAGCAGTGGAATTACATACATGCATTGTATTCAGTGTATCCCTGGTGCATTTAAAAGGCTATTTAAATCCACCATGGGAACACGAGAATGCATCGCTAACAATGCGAGCTACTATTTAGAGAACTAATTAAATGTCTCTTGCAGTGGGGAAAAAACCCAATGGTCTGTTAATTGTTTCTTTAATATGACAATCTAAAAGAATGCACTTTTCCTTTGTTTTCGGAACTGTTTTGCTGTATTTTGCCAGAAGAACCACAGTACTGTTAAATATTTTACATTAAAATCATTTAGTCATCATGGGTTATGAGGCTTTAAATTTGGCCTCGTTTAGACAATAAAAAAATCTTAAACCCTGCAGAGGCATTGTACTCTGCTGAATATAACTTCAAACAAAAACTGTCAATAATTGAAGAAGAAACAAAGACAAATCAACCCTTTTTTCCTAGGTCTGATTGTACAAAGGAACTCTTTCTGTTTTTGCCATTTATGCCTACATCTATGGTGATATCCTGGTCAAGCATGAAATTAAGTCTATATAGATATTCAAATGGTTGTCAAAAAAGTAATGAGAAATTTGCCTTTTTAAAGAAGAAATTGCATCCTCCTTTGGTGTGAAGATGTGAGCCCTAAGCAGGGATTTCACTGCATCCCTCTCTTTAGCATGAGTGAACACAACAGATTGACTGCAATTTAAATAGGCAAAAGGCCAATAGGTGCAGTAGTCCGTGCAACCCCAAAGATCACACTGTAGTAATGTCCTATTGTGAGTCTCAATCTACAAGGCATATAGCTGGCAGCTTCTTTTTTTTATTTTATTTTTTATATACATATAACTCATACAGTGGCAGCCTTGTGTGCTGTGTTTAGAGATGTTTAAGCAGCAGGCAGCAGTCATTGTGTTTTCAGCCCTTGCTGACAGCAGTAACTCAAGTAGAACCTGCTCTATTTGATAACTCCCACATTATCATGCTGTTTTAGCAGAAATGGGTTGTGCTCAGTTAATGAGATCGAGCTCTAAAGTGTGAAAAAAGTCGTCCGGCAGTTAAGCGGCAATGAGGTGACAAGGCGGTGCGTTTGTGTGCACACAAGCATGTGCATTTAATTACAAGTACCTGAGGACATTATTTTAAGAAGCCCACTCGTTGGGTGGTGCATGAATTGTAAAGTACTGGTGACAACTGGATTACATGTTGTTTTGGAAGCAAAGGTCAGAGTGTCTTCTTGTCAGCAGTCATCCAGTAACAACCCCTGTGTACAAAAGCAGCATACTAACTTTGCTTAAAGTTCACATTTTTCTATTATTTTTTTATCAATCTGATACATTTTTGTGATGTTTTTACCTGATGCAGAAAAGGTGCACTTAAAGCCATGTGATGGATTTGGGGATTATTTTATTTTATTTTATTTTAAATTCCACATGTAATCCCATTAATCTTCTCTACTGTGTGCACCTCTGGCCTTGGATATGTTAATAGTACTAGTGGCACAGAAGCAGCCCCCGATTTCCATAATGAGAATAAGATGCAGGGTGATATGCAAAAATGTGTGAAATCTTATCAAATGGCAGCGAAGGTGGGGGGGATAAAATAGGTAGGCATGGCAGACAATAGAGGTAGATGTGTCTGCGTGGCTTTGAATGGAAGCCCATGCTTCAGTGCTGCCTCCTGGCTCAGCTTTCACTAGCCTCTACAGCACACATCACAGACTGCACGTTATCCACAGAGTCCTCATGGTGCCACTCTGTGCTGCAGAACCCTGCTTTGCTCTGCCAGGATAATCCCCACCCTACCTACTTACATCCCTGCAATCTGTGAAGACCCACAGTGGAGATGTGCTGGGAGGGAGGCTGCCTGTCCTCTGATGGTGAATCAAAGAGCCAGACGTGGTTCCTTGGCCACCACTGACTCCTATTCAACATGCTCTAATCAATCACTAATTTGAGGGATCACGCCTGTCTTTCTGTGTAATATTACCTTAATTATGACTGCGGCCTCCACAAGAAATGTTGTCTGCAGCTTGGTAGCTAAACTGTTTATAGAAGAAAGCAACTCCTTGACCTCTAAACTGGAAAGATTGGCTAAATTGGAGGCATTATACAGATAGAGAAGGGACAGCTTAGTAATATTGATTCTGTACTGTCCGGCTATCTGACTCTTTATAATCAATAACTCTTGAAGAATCGTTTCTATAGAATTTCTCCTACATGAGATTTTAAAATTCAGTCTAATAGTCGAAGAGCTTCTAGTGGGAGACTTTAACGTCTTGGCTCATCTGCAGCGTTCAATCTAGTGAGAAATCTTTCAACAAGTGAGAGCTCAAAATAATTTGACCTTCCTTGTGAATTCCATAAATTTTTAATAAAAGGCTTCTTGTTGGCTCTCACACACATTTGTTGTTAGTGCAGCTGCAGATATATTCTGGTTTACTTACAACCGGTTACGTTTACGGCCACATCTAACTACAGCCAACTGGCCAACATTTTATAGGCTGTTTAAAAACTTTATTTTAAAGTGTCGAATTAATATCTAAACTAAATATGCCCAAATAACTTACTGGTATAAAAAAAATATTCAGCGATGTCTCCAGTGTTGTGTGGGTGTGGTTAGAATGGATTTAATCAGCAAAGCTGGCAACACAAGCAAACAGCTCCACATCTGTCACTGCATGTTGATCCAGATGTAGCTAAAGAGATGGGCGTACAGAAGCACGTAACTGAGTTTCGCATATTTAAAATGGGTAAGAAAATCCTGCTTGAATTTAAAGAGAAGTCAGTAAAAAAAATCTTATGAATTTGGAAAATTTGGTTATAAAATAGAACTGTACACAAACAGATTTTTGATAAATTCGTGGAAGGACTTGGTGAACTCTTAAAGCACAGCTTGTGTTTGTGCTTTAACTGCTTCCTTTTTCCAGTAACTTTCTAGACATCTCAGAAGGATAAATGAATTTCTTTTCTGTTGGATACCCCCTCCCTCCCTCCTTCTCTCCTATCCAAAACACTTAGGACCTTTGTCCCAATGTGCCACTGTGAGGTAGTAGAGCTCTTTGCTGTAGTGGATGCCTTGTTTACTCAGCTATGCCCTTTGATTCTGGTAGCCATACAATCAATATGGACCCCACAATAGCTTCTCAGTATTTGTAGAGTGGCACAGAGTCCTTACCTCCTAACTGACCATTTTTATCCGGAACTTATAGTAGGAAAAAAATATCTAATCCCACACTCCATAAGCATATAGAATCTTTTTCCATCATGCTCATTTTTCCATCACCCAGCTGAGTGAGGTGTCAGTGTGATTACTGGCTCAGATCAATAGTCTGCTGTCGTTGAGGACTTGAATTGTTCGATTTGGACTGCATGCTCTTCACTCTGAGAGGGAGACGCTTTTGTTTTGATGGAGTTGAGAGTGATCGTGCATTTTGTACGTGGTAAGGGTGTAAGGTCATCACATTTCTGCTTTCAGAATACTTTCACCCGGAGATGAAAGCAGTGTTGCGCTAACTGGGGCTGCGTGACTGCAGAAGGTACTGTGTGACAACACAAGCTGAGTCTTTTTTTTGTACACAGTGGGTTTGACTGCATGGTAGCGCCATCGCGGGATGCAAACAAGTCAATCAAACAGCCAAGCAGGGGAGCCATGCCTGGAGAGGGGGGTGAGCCAGAATCAGGAGGGAATGGAAATCAAGGGAGTGAAAGAGAGCACATGAGGAGCTCTGCTTATTACAGCTGCACAGATGGTGCAGCAGATGAGATGGGAGGGATAGATGAGGAATGAAAGTAAGACAGGGAAAGGGAGAAATGGCAGCAAAGCTCGTGCTTGACAGTGTACATAAGGAGCTCCCAATTGGAAGACTTCCAAGGGAAATACTTAAATATTTATTGTGCTGTGGCCAGTTGGAAACTTTCTTTCTACCTCCAATTTGTCAGCAAGAAAAATGGCTGAGGAAACGCCGGTGAAATATTAATTTCATTGCAGCACTAAAGGTAGAAGGTATAGAGTGGCATACGGTGTAACATCCTGAGGGGGAGGGGGATGCCAGGGTTCAAACTCCACAGACGAGGAAGGGTCGAAGTAGTGCGGACACATGGGCAGTGGAGGAAGAGAAGGAAGGAAATTAAATTATTGGGAGGAGGATTTAGTGAAGCCCATGAGTCTGCAACTGCAGGGGAGACATATTTGAATAGCCCAGATTTTGTGCTTTGCAAGCTATTATTCCACACGCAGTCAATATTCACCCTGTCTGTCTCCCAGAGATAAATGCCAAAGTAATAAGAGCAAAAAGACATTTCACACGTGTATTTAAAAAGACGTATTAAACCAGCAATAAAGCTTCACACTACTCTACTTTCCCGTTTTTGATTGATTTTATACATTGAAATTTAGACCGAGCACAGTCTGGATAAGTGTTATTAAAGAAGATTTGATTCTAAATTATATGTCAATCAGCAATGAATAATGATAAGTGATTGTGCTTCTTTTAAAGCATATACAGTATGCGTTTCAGTAATCAGAGAATGCTCACAATTCATGATCTCAGCTCAGTGGAAGTGGAGGAAAAACTGAGCTTCTGGCACCTACTGTGTTACTTCCGATTCCCTTATGTTTTTTCTTAGCACTAAGTGTTCCTTCAGCATACATATGCTCACTGGAGTATTACTGAACGTATATCTGGTATATAGCTAGGGATGGGTATCGAAAACCGGTTCTTGTTGAGAACCGGTTCCCACTGTTTCAATTCCTTGGAATCGTTTGCCACTTTTAAAAACGATTCCCTTATCGATTCCAGTCGCCCCGAATGACGTCATCACGTTGAGTAGCGTCTTTTACCCAGTAGGAAACACGGCGCCTGAGCGGCACAAACGCTCAAAAGTTTGGTTACACTTTATGAGAAAGGATGACAACAGGGCAACGTGCAATACTTGCAAAGTAGAGATTTCATCAAAGGGAGGAAACACTACGAATATGCAAAAGCATTTGCTCAAAAAACACGCGATTGCGTTCAACGAATGTCGTGTTTTTGATCCGCTCCGGACTAGTGAAGCTCAACCCAGCAGCAGCGGTAGCGTTTCCACGTCCTCTCCCGTTAATACTGCAGGTAACTAATCAATTAGCATTGCATATTATGTTAGCGCGATTTACCTTATTACAAAACCTGCTATTACTGTGCGTTGCATTTAGATAACCATGATGAGAGAGACAGAGTCTGGCTCAGATGCTGGCAGTTCTCGCTGCAGTCTACCGGTAGCGTCTCCTTTCAGGCCAGGATAGACGAATGTCACCGAGCAGTGTCTAAGTTTGTGGTCAAAGGCTTGCACCCATTTGCCACAGCAGATGCCCCGATTTCACTTTGGTAAGTGAATGTGTTTAATTGTAGGCAGGACATTACTGGATATTCTTGTGTAATTGCTACAGAATAATTTATGTTAAACTTTGTTATTGCTACAGGAGAATATTTATTTTATTATTTTACATATACATTTTTTTTCCTGGGGACCCTGTGACACCCCATTGAAGAGCCGTAGGCTGTGGATCTCTTAAGATCTCACTGTTGGGTTTGTAAGGCCATGTTACTCCTAAATTTCTATCTTGTTCAAAGAGAAGATATAAAACAAAGTTCTAAGCTAATCGACTTTAGTGTTCTCCTTTAAAAAAAAAAAAAAAGAATCGATAAGAGAATCGATAAGGAATCGAATCGTTAAACAGAATCGAAAATGGAATCGGAATCGTTAAAATCTTATCAATACCCATCCCTATATATAGCACTTGCAAGCATGCATAAATTCACAGTAGACACTCCAGTAATTAAACTACAAACATGACACTTCCAAATGAATCTGTGTGGCAAAATTAGAATACTACATGTATATTTTAAGCACAAAGTATGTTATGATTATTGAGGTGAACTGGTCCTACTTAAAAAATATCAACAAAATTTACAAAGCCCACTGCACCTGAGCTACCAGTTAGACATTATCGTCAGGGTTTAAGCAGTGGTTTTTCTTCAATTGCCTGTTATTAATTATCACATGCAGTTGAGTTATTATCAAAGCCCTTGCTAATAGAAGTGAAACCACTGTACAGTTTATAACTAATTACCACCAAAATGGATTAATTAAAGTAAGATGCACCTTCATAAGACTTGCACATCCTGGGAAATCATTTGAACACTAATGCACACTTCATAAAGTTACCAAATGAAGAGGTTTATTATTAAACTATATAACATATGGGTTATTAGATGAGATATTCCCACTCAGTGCCCCAGGCAATTTTTTTTTTTGACCATTTTGTGTCAAGTTCTGTATGTGGAATTGATGCTCTTAAATGGGAAAACAAAAGGAATCACTGTTTCTTTTAGGGAATGACATTAATGCATTTCTTTTAAAAGCATAAGCATCTGTGAGACGCTGCTGTAGCTCACCTGGTTGAGCACGTGACCTACAGGTCACAGCAGGAGTCTGAGTCTGCACTCTGCCCCTGACCATTTGATTATACTCTCAAATAAATAAGCATTAAACATACAGCAGCAGACATGGGCGAAGGCTCTGTTAACTAGAATCATTTTCAAACATAAGATTTAGGGCTTGATGATAGTCAGGGATAGATTATACTTAATGCATTGTTATTCCATTTTTAGCAGTCTGCAGTAATAGTCTGGATCCTTTTAAAACGTTTGAACTGAGATGTTTAGATTCAGTAAATAAAGTTGATAGAACAGCAAATACTTCAAATTTGCAGCTGAACTTTGAAGAGAGACAGTTTTGACTGACTGACTGATGTTTACACTTTCAAGCTACAACCTGAAAATAACATTCTGTTGAAATTAATTCATCTGAAATCATGCTGACAATGTTGATTAAACACGTCAATTTACACCATGAATAATAGTAATCTTCACATTCTGACACAGCATATGTTCAAATCTCGTTTCTACAGGTCCTGACTCACAACTAAGTGATTCATTTTTATTTACTGATACATGACACGCACATTATTTCTACGTTACATAAAAACAGTTTCTTGGAGATTGTGAAAGTGAGATAATGGGATCAGAGGTTCTGCCAGGTTCTCCCAAACATGGTCATTACTATTCACCTAATTGATGACTGACTTTTTCACTTGGAAGTTCTCTAATCTGGAACTTCATCATTGATAATAACAATAGTATACCATTAATTGGCCTTCCATTGAATTTATGTTGTAGGAAGGAGCCTCCTTGTCATTTTCATCACTTACCAAAAAACTGAAAATTTCCCAAAAGCTGGAGTAGGGTGAGATGCACCATCAACACACTACGGAACCAAGAACTAAAGTTTTTATAGTCTGTTGAACTGAAAAAGTGCACCTTTAATGAGACAACAGTGGATAAAAACAGCAGGAAGAGTGGAAAAGGAAGAAAAAAATAAGTGTCAGAACAAATTCAGAAACTCAGCATGTCTTCCTGTGCAGCAGCAAGTATTTTGTCGCTGATAAGTCAAATATGCAAATGTCAGTTTTAGGTTACTATGTTGTTGTTGTTTTTTTTTTTGGAAGTCAAATGGAACCATTTTGAAAGTATGAAACTTGTGCCAAAGTTGAATACGGATTATTAAGAAAGCTTTAAGTTTGCAGTCACATGCACTGAAGGAATATTCATTTTAAAACATGCAGAAAAATACTAAAAACACAATCGTGTGTGTAGAATTTCCTATTAAATTAAAACTCATGTGCGAGTGTGGTGTGGGATAACTGAAATGACCCTTTGGTGACCTAAGACGATCCTCGTAGTGGTGGTGTTCTTTTCACGAGGGTCGGATGGACCCAGAGCAAAACCTCCTGAGAGGCATGCTGAGCAGCTCCCGGAGCTCAATTCCACTTTGGCTCATTATGAGCACAGGAGGTGGTGGATGTGAGTCACAGAACTGCAGCGTAGATCTGTCAGAGAAAAATCGGAGCTGGTTGGCAGCAGGTTTGACAAAATCTCATTGGTTGAGAGTAAATAGCAGGAACGGGGAGAGCAAACAGGACCAATTATTTGCACAGATTTTTATGTCTAAACATGCAAATCAAAAGTGGTCCTTCTGATTTAGTCTGGATTGCTACCATCTGATTTATGATTCCAACACATGAGCATACAGCATACCGGTGTACACATCCCTTATTTTTTGTCTTAGGCTGCACATTGTAATACCCGTTCCAGTCGTGTTAATCAGTATGCAGTTGCTTCTCTCTTTCTATTGTACCTGTTTATGAACAAACTAGATATCTGTAGTCGAGTGCAAGCTGTGTCATCCTGTGATTAACATGCACACATTGGCAAATTCTGTATTTGATGATGAAGCCAATTCATTCTCTCTGCATAAACAAAACAAAGGAGGCTCTTTTTGCCACTCTCTCCCTTTCCTATCCCCTTATTAGGAATGCGCACCATCTGAATATTCACGAAGGTCAGGTCAAGACCATATTTGTCCACTGGAGACCTGTTACGTCCCATTGGAAAGGAATAATAAAAAGAAACCAATTTCCTCTTTTGTCAAAGCCGTGTGAACCATGTAATCAGCAAATCCTTCCAGAACAACCTTCAGGAGGGAAAGAAAAGAGGATTTCATTTTAAGGAAATATTGGAGCTTCACAGCTTTTATTGTGTTTGACTGTCATCTATTCTAAATGGAAAATTTGCTGGGTCTTATGATATATTATACCCCAGCGTGCCATTCACTGCTGCATCTTGGTGATTTTTTTTTTTCTCTTTTTGTCTTGTCCACAAGGAAATAGCCCTCGGTTCATTTCATCTACTTTAATATCTGATATGCTGATGCAGATTTAGAAAAAAAAGCTATATTCTTATCAGATGTCATCTTGTCAATTTAAAAAGTCAGCAGAAAGGAGGTGAGCAAAAATGACTTTTAATAATTAATAGCATGCGATGGCAAAGATTCTGTGTTAGTGTTTGAGGCAAGCATTTCTCGGTGGGTGTGGGCTCGAGAATCGGTGCAAACGTTGTCCCAGGTGTTGTTCTACCAGATGGGCTTAGGATGCAATGATAATATATTCCCCAAGCGTTGGCTCTGGCTTTGAAAAATGCTGGTGCTGGGAGAAGATGGCCTTATGCTGTTTGAAAGGCAAGCCGCAGGGGGGACAGATGCTCTGATATTCCAGCAGGAGTGTAGCTGCGGGGCCTCATGGTTGTTCTCTGCCTAGCAGGGGGAAGATCGTTTGAGTCACGCCTACGCTGCTCAACGGGAGAAGCCGGGGAAAATGGCAGGCGGTGAGCAGTGGCATGCCTCTCGGGTCACGTTGCTGAATTTACCAATGAGAGCAAAACGGGAAGAACTGATCACAGCCTGTACTACATAATTCAGACAATGTTAGGGAGGATGTGTGTGTTGCTCAGTACTTTCAAATGTACAATAAACGCAAATGGTTTTTGGCTTTTGACCCTTCAAAACGACAACAAAGTAATTAGTTTAATTAGAGGCCAGTTAGATCTGAGGAGACATGAAGAGGCGGAGTGGAAACTCAAGCCTATTAATTAGTTTACCACTGCTGACACTGTGAATCTCTTAATTGCTTAAAGTAAAATTCTCAGTGGAATAGATATTCTCAGTAGTTCATATTTTACTAAACCACACAAGTCCAACCTGGGAAAACCGCCCATCCAGAGTGAGCTTTTCCCTCACATCACATAATTATACAGAGTTCAAAGTCTCGTTTCTTGTAATAGTTTCACAATATTGGTCCCAGTTCATCTCTTTTGAAGTATCAAGTTTAATTTTCATTATGTTACAATAAATGAGCCAGGATTTGAAAAGTGAAGGAAAAATGTCTATGACTAGCATCAGATCAGTGTGCGCAAGTTTAATCAGCTGACGGATTTTCAGAATCAGCTGTCGCTAATCGAGTTAGACAGCTTCTCGGGGCCCGTAAATCTCAGTCTCGGGGAAAAACGGACCGATTGTGGTTATGGAACTGCACGCGGCCGCTTAGGCAGAAGACGAGCTGCAGTGAGAGAGACCATTTTTTTTGAGACAGCACCTAAATACAGGTTGTCAACAGAATAATGTGAGCGCCTTAGAAATGGGCACCAAGGTTAGGTTGAACGCCAATTAGCAAAATGTATTAGCTACAGAAAAAGTGTGACAGGTGCAGTCAGGACAGTTTTTTTTTTTTTTTAATTTATTTATTTTTTTTATGCATATTGGAAGGACTGCATTACAACTTGTTGATTCTTGGCAGTGTTTAGCTTTTTTTGGTATTAGAAGCAGGTTGGTCTTGGGAGGCATTAAACTGGTGCATATTTGTGCAGATGGGACACATGTGGATTCAGGATTTGTGTTCATATTGTCTGCTGTGTATGAAGCAGAAATCTCCAGTGTTGAAAAATTAAGGGATGTAACAGCTGTGCTGATATATGTAGCTGCTGACTGTCTGCTTGGCTTCACCTCGGCTAATTTGAGTCATTAAAATTTACTTTTTAGAGCATTTATTGAATTAAACTCCACGCCGATAACTGGTCCAAGAAGTCTGTGCTTCAGTTTTGATGAATTCAAAGTAAAAAAAAACCCCAAAACAAGTCTGTAATCAGGCCTGTCTCAAAGAGTGGCCAGAAAAAGAGCATGCTTTATTTTTCCCAAGCAGGGCAAATTCCGAGCATGAGCCCTCTGTCCATGTGTCAGCACCAACACTGGTCTATGAACAGTGAAGAGCAAAAACTAAAGTTTAGGTGTGCGAGTTTCCAGAGGCGCACACACACCTGTCAGTAAGAATTTATAAATGAGACAATGAATGTTTCCTAATCCTGATCTATCAAAATGCTAACAGGAGCTGAAGTTGTTTCCTGCTTCTAGCTGTTTCAGTTTATTACACTGCAACTTCATAGGATCCATGTATGATTCACAACTTTGATACAAAGAGGATCAGTCAGGAACAGAAATCCAAAATCAACTAAAACTAAGTTTAAAAACTAAAATATTAGTAAACAGCAGATAGAACAATGTTTATTTCACTATTAGAAAAGATTAGTCTGTATATGTGTAATGATTACTGTATCATTATAGTTCACATGAATCATGCATGCAAACTATCATCTGCTGTGACCTTGTTACTGTTTAAATAAAGTTGCCATAACTAGCATTGCACTATAAATGCACTGCCAAAGCACTCGGGTATAAAATACACAGTGATTAATATAAATAACTAAAATAGGTATATATTATTTGTACACAGTATTTAGATGCATCATATGTCGTTTACTAAAAACAGCAGCAATGACTACATGCAAATGTTATTTTTGTGAACACAGACTATAGACTACTGATAATTAACAAATTACTTGGAGTTTTATTGTGTTGCAGGACAAATGGCTTTACACAAATATTTCCCCCCTCTTAAATATATATGACACCTCTGGGCTACTCAAAATCTGCGGGCGGTACACTGTCTATCCACGCATCATGAAAGCCAAACTCAAATTGCATCAAAGAACATGGGTACTGACAAGTTGGGATTTACAGATATTGCTCCCATGGTAGGATTGTTTCTAATGGGGGATTTAGGGCTCGAATGATCTCTTACATTGACTGACAATGGAGACTGAAGGCAAAACATTTCCCCAAACCATCTGCAGCATATTCTAAATCCTCCTCAAGTGGGCAGAGCACTCAGTTCAAGGTGAAAGTCAGGCGATTACAATCGCACCCGTTTGGTTTCCAGGACAAAATAGAGGCAGCTCTTAGAGAAGACACGTCCCCGTATTGTTCCTTTCTGGCCTCGCTGAATTGCGAAGAGGCCTTGGATGCAGCTACTGAGTTTATCACTCTTAATGAGAGACTCTGCAGTAGGCCACACTCCATTACACATGGGCCAGATGATAAATTACATCGCCTTCCATGACTCCATGACCCCAAGGGATGTTTAATTAATCAGTGGCTGGACATGGCCACCATTAGTCGAAGGAACAGCAGCCAGGGCTGCCCTGGACACATTCTCACTCCCACACATCGTTATTTGGCTATCTTTTCAGCTACTTCACCTTCAAGCCAGGTGTGAATGTACAGAATCCGAAGAGAGAAAGAAAGAGGAGGAGGGACACAACCTCAAGGGGGTTTATAGCAAGACTAACTGCTACCCGAATGTGAAACAAGCTCAGCTTTTAATCAGGTTAGAATATGAATAAGTGAGTGTCACAGATTAGCAGGGAGGAGGAGGGGGTGCAGAGAAAGCGTTGCTACACAGGTAGAGCAGCTGCTCCCTGAGTGGGATCCAGAGAGCCCCATGAGGGATCCTGGAGGGGAATCCAGGAGGTTTCTGGCTAAATTAGGAATTAAATTCGATTCACTGGAAATCATCACAATTAGAGCAAAATGTATTAGACTATTCTAATGCGGTTTCATTATCACGCCTGTTATTTCCCCATTAATGGTGATGACAGTAATTTAGCGGTAAAGTAACAACACATTTACAGATAAGTAGCCAAAAGTGAGCAAACACCTGTGAACACGTGTTTAATGCAGTTTCCCAATGCAGGTTTTCTTTCAGCAGAACAGTTACTTTACTGCATCATTGTTCATTATTTTCATTGTTCATAATCCAAATAGGTCCAAGGTATGGTTTTTTTTTTTGTTTTTTTTTTCCCCCAGTTTGTTTTTTCCCCCCTTTTCTTACATATCAGTTGTTTTAACCGTTTCAGTCTTAAAGATGTCAGTAAACTTTAATTTAATGCAAAAGCTAGCTTACAAAGCTTGGCTAGTTTTGTCCAACCAGCACTCAAGACTTTCAATCTAAACAGAGAAGCTGGCATCAGTACCAATTTAGCCGACTTCAGTTGGGTGACTGATCATTTAATCAGCTGCTCATTTCAGCACAAAGCTGCGCAATTCTCCTGTAGGTCAGGACAAAAGAAGTTTTATAATAGACAATTACAAACCATTGCTTTTAATCTATTGCAAATTTTCTCTATTATTAGAAAAGATTTCTGCCAAAAAGTTCAGAAATGTTAGAGCAATTTTAAAAACTATACCCATTTTGAAACTTTTGGCGTCTCGGCTTTGTAATCCCTATGCGTGGAGTTTGTTTTTATCATGAATTCTACATGTATGTGCAGAAAATGACTTGAAAGAATACTTCAAATAGTAAAGTGGCTGTAGCTCAGGAGGCAGAGCAAGTCATCTGCTAATTAGAAGGTTGGTGGTTGGATCCCTGGCTGCTACTTTGGGCAGAAACAGTGCATTTATCCTTTGGCTTCATTTTAATGTTTTGTTAATACTTGATCTGACTTCTGCCTTCAACACTTTTGTCCTTATTGAGATAATTGAGCATCAGAAAGTTGCAGATTTGTTGGCTGCACATCCGTGACGGGTCTCTCCCATCTACATCCCAAACATGCTATGTTGGAATAAGTTCTGGTAACTGCGGAGGCCGGTACAGCGCAGTGAACTCATTGTCATGTTTAAAAAACAAAAACAAAAACAAACAAAAAAACTAGTTTAACATGATCTGAGGCTCGTGACATGGTGCATTATCCTGTTTGAAGCAGCCATCAGAAGACACTGTGGTTATAAAGGGTGTGGTGTGGTCATCAGCACTTGAGTAGGCTTTGGATACTAAATTATGCTCAGTTTATACTAGGGAGCCCAAAGTGTTACTGAACTGTTGATCTGAGGCAAGATCCATGCAAGGCTTTCATGTTGTTCTTCACAGCAGCCAACCTGTTCCCATCTTCTATTGTCCAGTTTTGGTGAGCCCATTTGAATCACAGCCTCGGCTTCCTGGCTTTAGCTGACAGGAGTGGTGTCATGTGATCGTTTACTACTGTAGCCCATCTGCTACAAGGTTCAACATGTTGAGTGTTCATAGATGCTGTCCTGCATACCATGATTGTAATGAGTGGCTATCTGAGTTACTGTTCCCTTCCTATCAACTCAAAACATCTGGCTATTCTCCTCAGATCTCTGACATCAAACTCAAGGTATGAACACCAAGGAATCTCTGCTAAATTCATATTATTCCCTCTGTTAAACCGATAAATGGGTGTGTGGAAAGATCCCAGTAGTAGTAGTTTGGATGCACAGTTTGAAATTCAGCAGGTTGTGTTGAGCATGTCTGCATGCCTAATTGTTTTGGGATGTTGCCATGTGATTGGCTGATATTTTCATTAATGAGCAGTTGAATATAAGGAGTGTATGACAATATGAGAAAGAAATGCAGACTTGATGGATAATACAGCTAAAGCAGGTTTTGAGTCCTATGGAAATGAGAAACAATGAAATATTATAAAAAGACAATTATATCTGAACCCTGACCTGCAAAGTGGTTTGTTCTATTATAAAGTATTTATCTAGTGATTAAGCTTAAACATGCATGATCCCACTTAATTACACCTACAGGCCTCCCAGTGACCCTACGGTGTCTTTGACCACTGCGGCAAAAATAAAATATCATTGAAATCTTTTTTTTTTTTTTTTTTTTTTTTTTTTTTGCTTATAACAGACAGTGCTGTCCTGAAAGGCGACTGTTGTTTGCTGTGCTCATAGAAAGCTCATTCACATGTCTCTCATTCTGAGTGCTTTTAGATACTGGGGTGATTTTTAATAGAGTTGGCCTCGTCTTGGCAATAATTTTAATAATTGAAGTGTCACAGCTGGTGGACTGATGAAGGTCTCACTTTGTTTATTTGGATAAATTTTTATCCTGAACACAGCTTAGCGACACACATAATAAAAACGTTCCAGGATTTTTCTCCATTCTTCCTTCACAAGTATCAAAACAGCTCTTTCTGTTACATGTAGATTCTGATCTGGCAGCCTTCAATAACGCACTAAAAATTCATCACACTCAACAACTTGAGTGACATATTTTCCTCTTTCTGCCCAGAGACCCTCAGCATCTCCTGGCGCTGTTGTTTGAGGTTGCCTCGCTCTGTTCTTTGAGTGCTACACATTTATCTGTACCAAACAGTGGCTTGTATTCCCATGAATCTGTGATTTGATAGCAGCAAATGGCTGGATGCATATTCCTTCGTTCCATTTATATTGCAATGAGGAGAATTACGACAGGGTAAAGAGCCTTTTTGCCTTTGAATTTCACTTCGGATGTTTGAAGTTGCTTTTTATATAAATTTAAATGTAATTTTTTCTTAGAAAGGTCACAATAAGTGACTGAAATATGTGAGCTCAAGGCTGACA
This sequence comes from Diplotaxodon limnothrissa, assembly GCF_057381915.1. Lineage (NCBI taxonomy): Eukaryota > Metazoa > Chordata > Actinopteri > Cichliformes > Cichlidae > Diplotaxodon > Diplotaxodon limnothrissa. Next base: position 35,488,088 of record NC_140609.1, on the reverse strand, counting down.
TTTGGTTATTGCATTTCAAATGGGCTTCCTTTCTAGGCAAAGTAACACACTTACTGAGCTCATATATCGCCGTGGATGTTGGATTAGGGTGATAAAGACACTTCTGCAGAGCTCCATTTTAATAAACGGATGCAGGGGAAAAAAATCACATACCGATCTGCTGCACATTCTGGATATGTGGTGATCCATTCACCATCACTATCTAATTTCTGAATAACACAGAGCTAAAAACCGTTTTGGCCACATAGTTGCAGACTGTGGCTGAAGTATTAGTTCCAGCCTCTGTGTGGCACTGTTTGCTCATTGTATCACACTCGGGCATTTCAAGTTTAGCCAGCTCTGCATGGATAGCCCTCCTGGCTCCTCTGGTTGTCTCATCTGCTCTCTACATGCTGAGCATCTTCCAATCTGGCCTCAAGTGTTGGAGAGACTGGTGCTCTCAGTGTCAGCTCTCAGGATTGTCAGAAGTCCTCTGTCAAATCCCCCTACCGGCTGGCCCTGCAGGCTCCAAGGAAATTAACCAGGAGAAGAGACTGGGGAGGGGCGATACTCTTTGTGCTCTAACAGTATTCCTGTTGGTAAAAGACTTACTCTGTGATCTTTGCTTGTGGTCATTTTATGTGGGGAATGTGAAGGGTAGCTGAGGAGTGAAATTTAGGTCTCTCTGTGGCTCTCTTTACTTCTTAGTCTTTTTCCTGGTGTAGTTTTCTCAGAGTAACTGGACTTGAACCTTACATGAACATTCACAACAGGCAAGAAAAAGAATTACCTTGTTTTTTGTTTTTTTTGCTCACAGGCCGAAACAGCTTTCAGAATCACAAATTGAAGAGCAAAGTTTGACCTTTTGGATTAAAAATAACCTCCAAACCCGTGCTGGATACCAGCCAAAGTGGCTGAGAGGTAAATAAAATTCAGCCAGCAACTTCACTAGCAGTTCCTTTGAGTTTATTGCACACTCTGATTAAAGAAAGCAACCTGCCGTCTGTGACTTTAAACAAATCTCGTAAAGATGAAAGAAAATACAGTTTTCAAATTTGGCTCACATACTTTGTTTTAATGTGCTGCTGAATTGCAAATGTTGACTCAGTGCAGCCACAGAGGAGTTGTGACACGGCTGTTATTTAAGAAAAAATTCTAAAATAAAGCAAATGCAAAAAAAAATGCACAGCATCACTTCCAAAGACAGCAGCATTGTAAAAGCTACAAACTATGACTCATAGCATACCTGCTCAGAAGAATACAAACTGTGGCTAAAAACAAGCACCCTCTTTCTCCTGAGTGTCAAAAACAAACAGCTCATGGTATGTGGTTGTGCTTTTTAAATTTTTCATAGGTCAGTAGAGGCAACGTGCCAGTGAAAGAACATTTGGCAAAATCAAATTATATGCGCTAATAACATCAGATAGTTATTTTTAGACATTTTCTGTCTGTAAGCAGTTTCTCAGCTTATAAATGACTTTACAGTAAAATGTCAGTTTATTAGCTAAACAGTAATGCTGTCCATTACAACAGATTCTATCCATATGAAGGTCTGGACGTTTTACAGCCCAAACTATGGCACAGACAAAGAGCTAGTTTATTGTTGCAGCATTCGATTGTTCACAAGGATCCTTGTTTTTGTGTGCATGTTCAGTAAAAGACACAAGGCGCTGCACTGATTCATCAGGATTGCGTCTGAAAATAGCGATGATGCTTTTCACCTCTTGCCTATGCTTCTGGATATCTGGCACTGATGCACTGTATTCTGTGTTCTTGCTTTTATTTATTTATTTTTTAGGTATAGCTGTTATTTGGGACTAAATGGTTGTTTAGTGCAATTTTTAGCCATAAATCAGATTAAGTTGACATCTCAAAGCACTTTATATTGTAAGACCACAACATTGCATTGTACATGGAAATCGACAATTCCCCCTTTAACCACTATGTGAAGGGGAAAAAACTCTTTTAAGAGCACAAACATCACATATAATAGGCTTGGGGCGAGTGGCCATCTGTAACAATTAGTGGAACGCGAGGTGGAAAAAGGAGGAATAAAATGAGAGGAAAAAAACAACCGATGAAAAAACTAAGGACGATGATTGACATAAAGTTAATGGCATGTAAAAATGGCATAGAAATACATGAACAGAGAAACAGCTGTAGTCTCAGGGTTACAGTGACCTTGACCTGTCCCTAATTTTGCTGCTGCAGGTTCATGATACACTTTCTATAAAACTATCAAAACAGCAGCAAAACTGTCTGTGTCACAAACTGTGAGCTAGTTCCACAGGTCAGGAGATTACCTGCTAAGGGCTCGGTCTCCCATTATACTTCACCACAAGTAAGCCTACACTCTTACAGCAAAGTGCTCCTTCAGGATCTATAAAGGTCTATAAGACATGATAGAGAGTGATCACTGAGGACTTTAAGGAGGACTTTAAAGGGAGCGAATGATGAAAATATGAGATGTATATAATCTTTGAAGTTGCTGTTAGTACACTCCACTGAAGGCTTTTCAGAGAACTGCTAAGAAATCCCAAAGAAGGCGATACTATAGTGCAGCCTACAAATAAGCAATAGTCATAATGTTTGTAGTTTCTGGATTTTAGTTTAGCCATTTAGCATGATAATGTGCTTTAATTTCATATGAGCTGTTGCTTGTTAGCAGCTATGCCTTTATAATATATTTGATAATAAACCAGTGTACTGGATACATTGAATGTCTAACGTTAAACTAATTAAATTGCAATTAAACCCCAGGAGTCAACAATGGTCTCTGCAGCAAATGTAGATGGTGAGACATCCATTTGCAGTCGAAATGTTTCACTTGATGCCAGAACTGAACACAACTGTTAATATCAATGTCAACAATCAGCTACAATCAGTCTTGTTGGGAGAATGAATATCTAATGGCATGAGAAACTAGCTGTTAAGATACAGTGGGAGAAATAATCATTTGACCCAGTGTTTAATTTGTAAGTTTGCTCACTTACAAAGAAATGAACAGTCTATTTGTTATGGCAGTTTCTTTTTTTTTTTATTGAAGAGAAACTGAATATCAACCAAAAATCCAGGAAATAAATTCAATTGATTTGCATGTCATTGAGTGAATTAAGTATTTGAAAAACATGGTTTAGTACTTGGTGGTTAGTCACCAGGTTTGCACATATCTCACATCTGAGGAGGGATTTTGTCCCACTCTTCTAGCTTCATAGCTGCAACTTGGCAACTTGAAGCTTCAGCTCTCTGCACAGATTCTCTATAGGACTGAGTTCAGGAATATAGGACTAAGCCACTTCGTGACCCTTAATGTGTTTCTTCTTTACCCCATTCTTGCCTTGGTGTTATGTTTTCCTTGGTGGTATGTTTTGCGTCACTGCCACACTGGAAGACCCTTTCATGACCCATGCTTGGTGTTCTGGCTGAGGGAAGGAGTTTCTCATCCAAGGTTTCACAGTACATGACCCCTCAGTGTGGTGAAATCACATACTCTTAGCAGAAAAACAGCCCCAAAGCATAATATTTCCACCTCTGTGCTTGACTGTGGGGATTGAGGATGGTCATCTTATATTTCTTGCATTTTCTTCTATTGCTCCAGCAGTTGTCTTCTCACTAAGCTTCTTATTGAGGATCTTCTACCCCCATTTAAGCCAGTGTGGATTGAGCAGGTCTACAATTTTATCAGTGATGTCCTTTGGCAGCTTCTCGGTCTTGCCCATGGCGGTAGAGAGGTCAGAAAAGAAGAAATTGCTTCTGTGTGCTTTAATGAGATGAAATCAGGAGCAATGCTGATTGTTAGCTATGTCCCACATGGGCAGCCAGCCAGTCTGTGTGAGCCAAAATTCTTACTGAGTTGTAGGGAATCAAATACTGCTTTCACTTAATGACATGGATATCAGTTTATAAATTATATGTAATGTGTTTTTTCACGATTTGTGGGCGATATTCTTTCTCTTCATTAAAAAGAAACTACCATAACAATTAGACTGTTCATTTCTTTCTAAGTGAGCAAACTTACAAATTCTGCAAGGGATAAAATAATTAAAGGTTAGGAAACACACACACACACCCACACCAACATTCTTTGGGCCATATAGTGTCACTTTTACTCTGCATATGATGAGACTATAACACTATGAGGTCTCCGACAAAAGAAATGTTCTAGAATTGCACAGTAACTAAATGCATTAAAATGATGTTTTAGTGCATTCTTGCCCTGCTGGATTCATATTCAGATGTGACTACACAGGGGGTAAAAGCTTTTGACAGAGTTTCTCTTAAAGATAATTACAGTGGCAGTGTAAGATCTCGGATAATAAGCCCTTTTACCAAAGTAAAGCTTAACAAAAGCAGTTGCTAATGCATTTTGTACAAGAAATTCTCTTGGTGGACAATAAGAAGAATTTCAATGTGCAGATAAAAGTGAATCACTGCCGGCCAGTGTGTATTCCACCATGCCCCCCCCCCCCCCCCCCCCCCCCCGCGACTTCAGAATAAATTCTGAATAGATGTTTGTCCGTATGTATGCTTCCTAATGCAGGGCTCTTATATCCAGCTGTTAAGAGGCTCTTTTTCACTGATTCTAATGAAGACGAATTTTGATCAGGAAGATGAGGAGAGGCAAGCGAGATGGGGAACGAATGGGTTTGATCTTGAAGTGGGGAAAGGGTGTAGGGGCCCTCAGGGCCTCTCCTTCTTAAAAAGGTGCTTGTAGCCTCCAGGGAAGATGCTTGCTCTCTCCCTCCCTTTTTTTCTCTCGCTCTCTGCGTGTCTTCATCCTCATCTCTCACCACCCCCACAACTCGAGATCAATTATGATTGACAAGTGCTCTGATTCAGAACTTGTTTAAATTGCTTGATGTAGATATCAGCACACTCACCTCTCAACCACCCTCCGTAATAAACCTCACCTCCCATCTTCCTTATTATTCCTATATCCCATTGTTAGCCCAGTCTGGTACCATGTAGAGTACCTGAAGGGTGGGTGCTTTCACTCGAGTCCTTGCTGCATATTTTGTAGTCTAATATCAAGAGGACTTTCAGTGACTTGTGCTTTTGTTACCCAGTTCAAGTGAGGGTGCTATTTTCGCTCCAGGTGAGGAAAAAAAACAAAGACATTTTTCACAATGCAATCTTGTTCTCCAAGGTACTTGATGCAGAGCTGTAAACTGATAAATGTAATCTTAAAGAACTTCTTCAGGCGTATCCATTTGTTGTTTTCAGAAACATACCAGAAAATGGATTATCCCTGCCATCTCTTTTTAGTTGCTGTAGCAGATAACACAACACAACATCTCAGTTATTATTCAGCCTCAAACAGCCGTCTGTGCTTGGAATTTGCCTAAGCTATCCCAAATGAGCACGATGATGAGATCTGTGTACAAAGTAATGTGCACACCATCAGGTCTAACACAACAACTAAGCTGGATTTTCATCGAATCACAGGCAGCTGGTTCTCCTGAGACTCAGAAATCGGCACCAAATTAAATAGCTTAATTTGAAATAAAACATTAAATCAAGATCAGCAGCAGAGGCATCGACTCTCGCTGAGGACAATATTTGAGAAGCCTGCTCAGCTCTGTAACATGTATGGCCGTGGTCCTTATCCAGGCATGGGGTCATTCTTATTGACAACTGATGTTTTTATCATGTTGGTCCAGACTAATCATTTTATAGAGTCATTCATGCTCCTCAGAGAATAAAGACTAGTATCACGAGAGAAAATGTCATGTGAGTTTAAGATTTGCTCCCCCCCCCAAAATAGGTAATTCACATGATGTGAAGTAGCTGGCATTGTTGCCTCACAACAAGAGGGTCCTGCTGTGTGGAGTTTGTATCGATAGTCTCCATGAGGTTTGGGTTTCTCTTGCCTTAAAGTAAACCATGCTTGCTAAATGCTGCTAACCCAGAGCTAAAAACTTTCCCTGCCTAGTTTGGATACATTTTAAATTAAGACATTTTCTCAGGTTTGGTTAATTTTAATGTGCTTGACTGGAATTTATTTTGCTTGTTGAGATCAGCGTTAGACCTGATCTCAAGAACATGATCGCATCTGTACTGTGAGGAGGTAACCTGTTTATTAGTGGGCTAGCATGCTACTGACATTAATGATCTGTACAGCTGAGAAGATGGAAATAGTGACCTGGCCTTCCTCCCACATCCTGCCCACTCCTGAGGATTCCCCGGGGTATTATGGATGGTATACTAAAGCACAAACACAGTGTGAATAAAGAAATGAATGCATTTAAAGAAAAAAAAAAAAGGTTGGGGTTATCATCTTATTAATATATACAAATACATTACTTAGCTGGTATATAGTACGTTTTCTTAACCTCTTAACTAACTGAAGTAACTGCATTCATAAAAACATTTTTAAGACAATGGATCCTGTGGCTACAGCCACAATGGTGTCGCTGTAGCCCAGGAGGAAGAACACATCATGTACTAATCGGAAGGTTTAGTGGTTTGATCTGGTTGGCTGCTCCAGTCTGCATGCCCAAATATCCTTGGGCAAGATGCTGAACCCAAGTTGCTCTCTGATACATCCACTGGAGTGTGAATTTTTGATAGAAAGCATGTAGGCATAGAAAAAAGTGCTTATATAAATGTGTATGAATTTATAAGCGAGGCATGTTTATAATACTTCATACTGAAGACAGGTTATCTGTTTGTTGAAAGTCTAAGATTTAATTAACTTATATTAACATTAATATAAAAATAAACATAAAAATAACAAGCATCTTAATATGATAGCTTGTGTTTTCATGGCATCAGTTTTAAACAAAGCAAGCATTTTAGTCTTGCATGTATAATACAATTTTCTTTCAAATGATTCTTTTCTTTGAAGTTTCATCAAGATATTAGTATAATGCATGTGTTTAATTTCCAGTTTAACTTTTCTGAGAGAAAGACTGAGGAGTAAGTAATTGCATATTTGAAGTAATCAACTTATGTGATATACTTCAGCAAAAGAACTTTGTTTTTCAGGAACATGTTTTGACAGCTATTCAGTGGTTTGTCATGAAATTTGCTATAGTTTCTTGAGAACTTTTGCAACAGTTCAATTTCTGACAAGCAACCCACACAAACGAATTATCCATTGGTGATAACTGTGTTTTGTGCTTCGTGCTGATAATTACATTTTTATCTAATTTACATGTTAAGACTAAAAATTAAAAGCAAGATGTTTGTATCTTCACCAAAGATGTGAAAGATGGACACAGCCTTCAGCTACAGCTGAAAAGTGAAGCCCCCGTGGAAGTGCTGTACACCTCTATTCTTTATAGTAGCAAGCAGGGGGTAAAAAAATAAATAAAATAAAAAAGTCCAGTTGTCTATGGAAAAAATGCTTTTCAGCTCCCTTCACCTCAAACTCTTTTCTGATTGGTTCTTGGTCTCAGTGTCATATATTACTGAATACAGCATGAGGTTTATTCTCCATTAGAGCCAAAAAGTAGGAGAAAGCAGGCTACGACGAAAACAGGAACCTTTTTTGACAGTAAAAATAGCAGGCGATCTTCTGGAAATGCACAGCTGAGAGGGCCTTAGAGAGCTGCGGTGCTTGAAGGTGCATATTATTATTATTATTTTTATTTTTTTGCTAATATGCTTTGGTTGCTATGATACAGAATATCTGAGAGGTAATGCAGTCTGCAATTATCTGACTCTAGCTGACTGCTGCTTGAATGGTCGACCAAAGACAAATGGATTATTTTCTCATATTAATCTGGTTGTATATGAAGACACTCATTCAACACTCATACATGTCACAGTCAGTCTACTATTCTTTGTCCTTACTGGTTAAAAAGTGATAGTGACAACTACAGTGCTTTAAATAAAGTTTAAGATTTTCAGTTGTTAGCAAATAAAACAGCACACAGCATGCAAACACTATGTGCCTGTTCACACTTGATTGCAAAAACCAAAAAAAAGGCATGGCAAGACTTAAAGGGAAATTATCTAACTTGATTGACAATTTGCCACTGTATGAGCATGTGCAGTCTGGGTTTCTCAGTCAAATCCACTCTTTGTGTATTATTTTTAAATACCAACATGGTTACTGGTCAGAAGCTCAAGGCTTTGGCATGTTGTGACTATTTTTAAACTTAAATGACAGATCCTCTCATTGCTATGCTTTCCTAACTATCACTGGTTAGCTTAGTGTTCCTCAGTGGTCCTGACTGTAAACAAACTCCAGGGCCTCTATCAACATGCCATATAGCGCCATACTCTCTATTGACGGTCATACAGTTTCAGTCGTACAGAATTCTTTCTGAACTGATCACTGTGAAATTAACTGTGATAACTCCTGCTAATGCTCCTTTCCGAAGGCCACGTGACTGTCTTTCTGTCCGTACACTTCATTATTCCCCATTCCCACTGCTTTGAATGTGTGCTCATGTTACTAGAAGGGATTTCATGGGGAAATAAGCCCGAGAACCCCCCAAATTAGGCCAAACAAAAGCACAAAGCTCTCCGCTGGGGATACAGTTAAAAGTGCTGACAGTTTCCTTCTTTCTTAAATGAGACTCATCATAGTGGTTTCAAACAAAAATGCCCAAACAAAGCTTTGCAATTAGGGTATTTCTTGGTTTACAGACGATCTGGATCCTTTCAACATGACATCCGCAAATTTAACACTGACGAACCTTTTTTGCATCGGTACAGCCATTTCTCTTCTGCCTCACAATACATATCAGCCTATTCAGGCATAGTTAATGGTCATATTTGTAGAAAAGCCATGAATCCATCAAGTTTAAACAGCTTTTTCAATGAGGGGAAAAAAATTCTTATCAGTGAAGTTGCAACTGGACCCATAGCGCCAGACTCGAAAAGGACAGTGCATTTGTTAATATTAATATCAATATTCCCCATAATCTTTGTGGAGCTGTGAGTGTGAATTGAGGGCTGGCTGATTGGTTTTCATTTTTAACAAGGGCTGTGGAGAGGCAATTTAATTTCTTCTTCTTCCTGCCTCCTGGGAGACACTATATATATATATATATATATATTTATTTATTTTTTTTTTTTTGCGCTTTCCTCTCCAAAAAATGTCAACATGACTTTGTCAGCACTAAGCACATTCTCTGCTGTGACAGATATCACCTGACCCCAATTTATGAAAGGCACAGAAGAGACACATTCCTGCAGCACAATATGAATATATTATCATCCCACATTGCCCTGTGTTCGGGATTTGAGAATTATATTTGAAGGATGTGTCGGAAATCCAAACAGCCTTCACTTAAATAAGACAAAAGTAGTCTATATGGATGCAAAACGGTGGACAAACAGTTGTCTGTGCACCTGGTCAGAGAAACTGTACTGTAGCCTGGATCAAAAAGACAGGACAAAATGTGCATCTAAAGATAAATTCATTAAGCTTTTATTTCCAGACAACGAAACGGCAAGATACCATCTCCTTCCTGACACTCCTGACATCTGTATGGGGTTTCTGTCTCTCTCTTTCAACACAGCAGGCAGCCTTGAGTTCAAAAGCAGCCTATCTTCTTGATAGTGCAATGTCATTATGGCACAGATATTAGCTCTGTATGGATAGATCTCAGCTCCTTTCAGCTAAGCAAGGCAAACACCAGTTACAGAGCAACCTTCTTTCTCCCTGTAATGGTGCTCTCTGCCACTTGGAGAGCAGAGCCTGGGTAATGCTTATTGAACTCTTTTCTCAACAACAGCCATAAAAGCAGACAACGCTGGCTGTGGAATGAAACCTCGATTAGGCAAATCTATACGTTACATAAACATACACTGCACGTGCGCGCACACAAAAACTTGCACACACACATCCGAACATCTAAAGCGTCTGCAAAGGTTTGACTATGAGTGAATACATGCGCACATGCACGCAAATACACTCTCGCCCGCTGCATTCAAAAGACATCTGCCATCATGTGACCACGAGGCATTCAGATGCTACCCTCCAATGAATATAAAGTATAAACACTCCTCCAAATTCTCCACCCCTGGCCTCTATTTCATGCCATTATCTTGGCATAATAAACACATTAGCTTCTCCCTACCCAATTCCTGCTCCTAAGATGAATCTTTCCCCACTACATAAAATAATTTGCCAACATTATATGTGATGATGAATAATTCATGAGGGTTCACGGAGAGTTTCAGACCCATCTGAGTCCTGGAGGAGGCAGTGCTGATAGACACCCAGGTTCTACAGATGGACCGCCTATCGGGGAAGAAAGTGGAGGATTTACTGAAAAAGTCTTCCTTTGAAAATGATATACCGTCCTCTGTATTCAGTATGAAGGCCACTTATTCATCCAGGCATGAGGGCCTTTCAAATGAAGATGCAATATCACTTGATCTATTCAGTAGTTATAATTGCTTCAAGTACAATGACTTCTAAGTTGAACAGTCTTTGTTTCCCATATTCCAAAAATATACTTAACCTAAGCAAATTTGCAACTGCACCCACTAAACTTTGCTTATTAACACAGGAGCTTGCCAAACTTTGCTCTGCAAGTACTTTTCATTAAAGTGTCATTGCTTTCCCAAACACTCAAATTAATGCTTCAAGAATAAGTTTTGTCTGCCTGCCTCCATGGTTGTGAGCTCATTACAGTTAGGCATATAAATCACTCATTTGCGGTTCAGGAATAAATCACACGTACTCTTTCTCTCTCTATTGTTCTCCCCCATGTCCTCTGTGTTTTGGTCATTCATTTAAATTACATCTGTATGACTGAATTCATTTCCATTATTGATAGCAACACCAGGTCAACAAAGGCGCTCATGCAAAACAACAGCAGACAGTTTGAAGGGAAAACCCAGTGGAACATCCCATATTCCAGCCCATTCTCATTCCCAGGGCATCATGTACAGCTGCTTTGTCAAAACATTTGGCACCTCGCTGATAAGGGGGACTTGTCCTTTGGTGACTGTACTGTAGCACTGTACTGTTTAGACAGCAGTGAAATGCGTCTCATTTTTCAACATGCAACTGATGTGGGTTAAAGTTGTGAAGGGGCATATTTTAACCCAAACCACAATCTTTTCCTGAACCTTAAGTTGTTGTTGCATAAACCTCAGTGCTAAAAATCTTGGCAGGATTTTAGTGCCAAATCCTTGCCAAATACATCTAAGTGCCAAAACCTCACCAAGGGGTTTTAAATGCATAAACCTAACCAACAAGAGAAAGTAAAAAGTAAAGTGGAAACGTAAAGTTCCCAAATGAGACACGAACTGCTGCTTTCTGGCTGACAAAGGTGTGACTTTAGACCCACAGGCTTAAGACTGTGACTTTGAAGCTAAAAAGAGCCACATTTCTTTAGACCTGCTCTTTCAAGCACTCTTTGCTCTTTGTTGGGCCAGTTTTGTCACATTTTTTTCCTCATTAAAAATACACTTCCAAATGGGAAATGTATGTATACATTCTTTAAATGTGTTAGCCATGACTTGTTTTTACATTTTGGTGTTTTTCCTGTAGTTACGCTGCAATAGGCGTTGGCTGCAGGGAAGATGATGCACTGAATGTTTCTTCACCACTCACTTTGTTTATTTACCACTCTGCATTTAATCATTAGTTATTATTATTAATCTCTGGCTCTCTTCCACAGCATCTCTTTTGTCCCGTCTTCCTCCCCTCACTCCCAACTGGTTGCAGCTGATGGCTTCTCTCATTGAGCCTGTTTTTTCTTCCTGTTAAAAGGGAGTTTTTCCTTCCCACTGTAACCACATGCTTGCTAAAAAGGCGTTGTTTGATTGTTGTGGTTTTCTTGGTATTATTGTTTAGTCTTTACCTTACAATGTATAGTTAAAGACCTATACATTGTATAGGTCTTTACTTATACAATGTATAGGTAAATAACTGTTGTTGTAATTTGTAATTGTAATTGTAATTTTGTAAAACAAAACAAAAAAAATTACATGGTTTATAAATGAACAGACACATTGCAAAAAAGAATTACTTACTATCTTTGCTTTTAAATATAACAATAAATAACCCAAATTCTGAAGCTATTGTAGATTACAAGCTATTGCCGATATCACAACGGACAATTTCATAGCAGATTGATTGATGTTAAAACGCCATCCAAAATCTCATATAATGGAAGATACAAAGCGTGAGATAGACAAAGAAATTGGACCAACAGCAAAACTGAGGATTTAGATTGAAATTGTTCACTTTACTCTCTGCAAGCCTTCAAAAAAAGGACAACCTACTCTCTCCGCATTCACTGATTTGCCAATTCTGCCTCAGTAGAAATTGCCTTGAGGTCAGCTCCTTGTTTTCTTCCTTTATGCCTGTGTAACTGCGGTGCCTTCAATACACCACAAAATACAGTAATTTCATTACATTTATTCATTTTCTTTGTAAAATGATCAATGCTGGGTTTAGAAAGGGTTAGAAAATGCAGTGCAATTCATACTGCTCTAAAAAGCATAACAAGAACAGCTGTGACAAAGAAGTCGAGGTAAAAAAATGACATTAGCGATTTACTTTTATTTGAAATGTCTGTGCTTGTAAAATACTTAATAATTCTCTTAACAATCTTGGTATTGAATGGAGAGTTACTAGTCATACTACTACAAAATCTGCATTCAGCTCTTTTAGCACTTTACTTTCCACAGCACAAATTTGCATACTTGGTTACATCATGGCAGTACTCCAAACCTTTTCTTCGATCTATGATGAGACAAGAACATAACAAGTCACTAACAATTATGTTTTTGCTGTTTGTCTGCCTCCTGGTGGACAAAAAAAGCTTGTTGTGTAATTCATTTGACTATCTTGCCTTGCTTCCTCACCTCTTCTCTTCTACTATGACCCAGAAAACAGCCCTCCTTTGTCATTACAATCTATCTCTCAATGCCTCAAATGGACAATAGGGAGAAGAGGAGCAAGGAGAGTTGCCAGTTAGCTTAACCTACTTCCACACAGGAAGTATGGCTATAGATCTGTGACATAGTGACTAGAGACTACTTTAATTGACTACTGGTGAGAAACCAATTTTTAATACTAATTAAAAGTAGTATTAGAACTATTAGTGTTTATATCGGACAGGTCTTGGGATAAATGTTCCGTAGCTTTGAGTTGAGTGATTACCAATGTGAGTGCAGGATATACTGTGATTGACAGGGTAGTGGATACATAAGAGATCTCTTCCTGCTAAAAGGGAGATTTTCCTTTCCTCTGTCATCAAGTGTTTGCTCAAAGGAGGTCGTCTGATTATTTGAGTTTTTTCCTCTGTTACTGTAGGATCTTAAATCAACTTGAATCAACTGTTTGAACTGAACTGAAAACTTTTCTTGCAGCTCCCTTTCTTTCACATAGTCCCTCTAGGAGGAGTTAGGATGGATGGGTGGATGGATAGATGGAAGGATGGGTGGATGGATGGACATTGACTCAAGGGACAATGAGGTGATCCATTCAGATCTGTAATTATAGCTCCATTCAACAGCAGCAGCTAGCAGTAGAGCTAACGTATCATGGAGGAAGCCAGTGGTAGAATGACAGCATTTTAGAGGCTTTTCACACTAGCAGCTTCTGTTTGTATGTTTACAAAAGCTTTTACTTAGGTGCAAACTGTGGACAAAGAGAGCTGACATAACTGAAAGGGTCCAACAACAACATGCTTTCTCTGTCTCACTAGGTCGCTCGCTCGTTTACTTGCAGTCTCCCCATTTTCGGTCAGAGACCTCAACTGAGAAGCGAGGTAGATGCGGGCTCGGTGTAACAGTTGTTGTTAAGCTTTCATTTCACACAGTAATGTAACGTAAGCTGCTGTTGTCAACACAGCTAAATACTATTTCACTACTATTGTCACTTCAGCTGTCTCCTGTCAGCGTCACACCTGTGTGTAAGGGAGAAAAAGGAGAAACTACTGTGACTCTAAATGACAGCAGTTGGCAGCCTAATGACTGTCGCTTTGAGGCACTGATATCAGACAAGTGCTAATAAATTAGATAGAAAACCACCACAAGATTATTCATTTTCTCACTGTACTTTTCCTTTTATATATGTTTTCACAAATTATATGAAACATTGTTACATTTTTACTTCGCAATGCCGTGTCTCATGCTCACAGTGAGGGATCCTTAAAATAACACATAAAGGAGACAGCTCAGCATAAAGACCAGGTAGCGATAGGGCTGGCGGACTGGCGCAATAGGTCACGTGACTGAACGAAAACCTTTCCTGAATGCAACATATGTTTTAGTCTTTACAAGTCCTAAAAAGAAAAGATCTAAGATTCTTGGCACAGTTTTATTCATTGGCACTTTCTTTGGAAATTACTGCTAGTATGTGTCACAGCATACATGCAGAGATGGTCACAAAGAAGAGAGCCTGTGTTTCATAGATAGAAACAGACCTACGGGTTGCCTTCTTCAGCCTTTTTCCTTTTTACACTTTGCAAATTGACTTGCTCATATTAGTCTACTGCGCAAAAATAATATCTATGCCTTACTTTAGTTGGTGTTTGCTTAGCAACCGTTCTGACCACTTGTAGAGTTTAGCAGCTGCTATGGGGCCTATTCATGTAATTGTAGCAGTAGGCATTAGTCAGCTGTGAGGCAGCTCTTTTATTTATTTTAGGGATGCTGTGCAGTGCTTGTCCATTTTATTACCTCCATGCACTGGATAATAAACTTTATTGCATGTGCAACACCATACCGAGCCTCCATTATGTATTTCTCTGCACTGCTATGTTATCCAAGTTGCTGCTTGTATTTGTATTCAGCAAAAATCAGGTAAGTCAGTGACACACTTTTATCAAAGGGTTAGGCAAAACTTCTGATTGTGCTTTAATGATGTGACCAAGCTTCTATCAGAAAAGGGCTGAAATTTCATTATAAGATATTCTGATGTGGCTGTGGCATCACTGATTAAGGAGGACAGAATGTGATAAGCAGTAATGGGCTGTCAGTGTATTATCTAGTGTCAAGAAAAGGTGATGTAGGTGTAGGAAGGAGCAGCAGGAGACAGGAAAGAGAAAGGACCGTATCATATTGAAGAAAAGTGCTGCTGACAGGTCCATGTTTTCCTGAAGCCAATAATGTTTTAAAATAATTTTATGAAGCAAAACAGATAAAACAGAGAGCAAAAACGATTTTTAATAACCAAGCTAAGGTTTGACTTTACCCAAAAACCTCTAGTTGGTAATTTACTAAGGAGGAAAAAATAACAGCCTGAGCAAATATCCTTCTTTTATTTACCTCTCATTTACCAGAGCACCTCTCTCTAGCTTTAGTTGACTGATGGAAGAAATCCCCCAATTTTTCATCTGCACAGTGAACTCTGATATTTCACTGCTTATGTAACCCAGTGTTAATTTGGTTATCTGATATTGTGTGATATTCAGTATATATGTATATACCTATATTGGGTGTTATAAAATGTTCTTCAATGATTTTGAGTTTTTTTTTTTATTGCTATTGGTTTGCGGCTGCTTTACGACAGTCGACTGTGGTAGTACATCCTAGCGGGAGGGGCTATGAGCTCACGTGGCTTGTAGCTGTGCCAGAGAGCAAGCTGGGGTGAGCTAGCGGGGAATATCGCCTTCTGCAGTAGCCTTGAAAAGGACTATTGTTCGTTCTCCTGCCAGGTAAAAATCTGTTTCGTATGTATATTATACTATTCCATGTGTTATCATGTGTTTGCTATGATGTGATGTGTAGTAATGGTTATTAAGGTGCTAATCGCTAATCGAGGCTAAGCTAGCAAGCTCGACAATTAGCCGCCATGCTAAGCGGACGTTGGTAGCCAAGTTCGTATGTCACTATGGGGCTATGAGCTCACGTGGCTTGTAGCTGTGCCAGAGAGCAAGCTGGGGTGAGCTAGCGGGGAATATCGCCTTCTGCAGTAGCCTTGAAAAGGACTATTGTTCGTTCTCCTGCCAGACGCTTCGCTGCTGTGCTGCCTCGCTGCTGTGCTGCCTCACTACTGTGCTGCCTCACTACTGTGCTGCCTTACTACTGTGCTGCCTTACTGGTGCCATTAAAGGACAAGCGGCCGCCATCCCTTCATCCATCCGGACCTTGATTATTTGGACCGAAGTACTCACACACACGCCCGCATTCAGTTTCATACACTCTTTATTTTGCTGGCCAGCTAATATCATTTGTTTTTTTTGTTTTGTTTTGTTTGCATTCACAAAGACTATCCAAAGACATTTTGGTTATTGTCAAATAGACACTCTCTGATTACGGACTGAGGAGGTTGTGGTGTTACAACCCCAGGACTGAGAAAAAGGACTCTTTACATAATATATTCACTTGTCTCCTGGTTAGGAAAAGTGACTATTGATGGAAATATTTTTCTTCTTCTTGTCTTTGTTTACATTGTATCCCAGAGAAGTTTTAAGTTGTTCAGGTTGAAACATTTGCACTTAAAGTCGGTTAAGTTTCCTTTGATATATCAGTGTCAAGCTGATGTTTAAGTGGGTATGTTAAGGACAGATGTGCTCCAGTCCATCAATCCTTTAAAGTGCTGGACACCGATGGTAAATTGCCATCAGACCCTAAATAAATTGTCCTCTGCTGTTATCCATATTGCTTCACTCATTCTTTGGTGAGTAGACGTATTGGTTACAACTAAGAGTAGTAGGAAAAAAATTGGCGCCCGAACAGGGACTGGAGCGCATCACTAACTTTATCCTGAAGCACATGCACAGACATCTGTGAATTCATCTACTGCTTTGCAGAGAGAGACAATGGAGTTTTGTGACAGGTATGGTTTTGATCCAGAGTACACTGTTTTGTTAAAAGGGGCTAAAGCCGAGATTAAACTACAAGAGGTGCAAAGAGCATTCGCTTTGCTGGATCACGTTGTCAAAATTCAACAAATAGATAGTCTCCCTGACACTATTTTGTGTCAGTTCATGGAGTGCATTACCCCAATGCTCTTAGATGGAGAACATTCAGCAGATGGGGAGTGTTGGGAGGTTATTCAGATAGATGAGTACTGTCCTCAGGGACCTGACAGTTTTCACCTGGCGCATGATGTGGTCCCCCTCGCTCGAGCAATTGATGATGTGACTGCTAGTTTCAGAGAACAAGTAAACGAACTGGCATTAGCATATAATGTGAGCCCCATGACTTTAAATCAGGCTGCAGTGAGCCACATGTGTGGGAAAAATGATACATATAAGGGGTTAGCTACCTCAACTCCTGCCTTGGGAGTTAAAACTCAGTCCACACCAGGTCCCAGGTCAACTGCCGCCTGTGATGATGGCCATGTGCCCAAGGCTAAACAGGCACTTGATGCGGACTCCCTGCTTGTTGATCCTTTGCCAGCGGAGGTTCAGAGAGTCATTGTGGAGCACATTGTAAAACATGACTCGCCCATGCACACTCCCTCTGGTTTTGAGCTCCGCTCATTTTCAGGAAACTCTCCAAAACCCCCTAATGAGGTAGAGTACAGGGTATGGCGACTTAGAGCTAAACAGGTACTAAATGACTCTACCCTTTCCGAAGGGCAGCAGCGCCGTGTTTTCCTCGATAGCTTGGCTAGCCCTGCTTTGAATGTGGCCCTTTCTATTGGGTCTCAAGCACCACCAAAAGACTACCTCGATGAGCTCGACAAGGCTTATGGCAATGTCACTGGAGGTAAAGAGCTGTATATCCAGTACCTAGAGACTCATCAGAATAGTGGAGAAAAGGCATCTGATTACTTGCGCCGACTCCAGACGTTGCTGCAGGAGGTAGTTGACGGTAACGGCAGGCCTTCTGGCACCCTCCCACAGTGCTGGATGCTTGTACCAGAGAGCAACTGGAGGAGAAGAAGAAAAAAAAAAAAAAAAAAAAAAGAGGAGTGGAGGAAGTATGTTCGCCCCCTTGTACATGCTTATAACTGTACAAAACATGACGCAACTGGAGAAGCGCCCTTCTTTCTGATGTTTGGTAGAGAGCCACGGCTTCCGATGACACTTGCATTCCTCAATAACTTTTTCCTGTCATTACAACAACAAATTGCTGGGTTAGTGTAATCTATGTCGGGTGATAGTGACGGGGACGTCACACTTTAAGCAGGGGTGGATGTAACCCAGTGTTAATTTGGTTATCTGATATTGTGTGATATTCAGTATATATGTATATACCTATATTGGGTGTTATAAAATGTTCTTCAATGATTTTGAGTTTTTTTTTATTGCTATTGGTTTGCGGCTGCTTTACGACAGTCGACTGTGGTAGTACATCCTAGCGGGAGGGGCTATGAGCTCACGTGGCTTGTAGCTGTGCCAGAGAGCAAGCTGGGGTGAGCTAGCGGGGAATATCGCCTTCTGCAGTAGCCTTGAAAAGGACTATTGTTCGTTCTCCTGCCAGGTAAAAATCTGTTTCGTATGTATATTATACTATTCCATGTGTTATCATGTGTTTGCTATGATGTGATGTGTAGTAATGGTTATTAAGGTGCTAATCGCTAATCGAGGCTAAGCTAGCAAGCTCGACAATTAGCCGCCATGCTAAGCGGACGTTGGTAGCCAAGTTCGTATGTCACTATGGGGCTATGAGCTCACGTGGCTTGTAGCTGTGCCAGAGAGCAAGCTGGGGTGAGCTAGCGGGGAATATCGCCTTCTGCAGTAGCCTTGAAAAGGACTATTGTTCGTTCTCCTGCCAGACGCTTCGCTGCTGTGCTGCCTTACTGCTGTGCTGCCTCGCTGCTGTGCTGCCTTACTACTGTGCTGCCTTACTGGTGCCATTAAAGGACAAGCGGCTGCCATCCCTTCATCCATCCGGACCTTGATTATTTGGACCGAAGTACTCACACACACGCCCGCATTCAGTGCCATACACTCTCTTTATTTTGCTGGCCAGCTAATATCATTTGTTTTTTTTGTTTTGTTTTGTTTGCATTCACAAAGACTATCCAAAGACATTTTGGTTATTGTCAAATAGACACTCTCTGATTACGGACTGAGGAGGTTGTGGTGTTACAACCCCAGGACTGAGAAAAAGGACTCTTTACATAATATATTCACTTGTCTCCTGGTTAGGAAAAGTGACTATTGATGGAAATATTTTTCTTCTTCTTGTCTTTGTTTACATTGTATCCCAGAGAAGTTTTAAGTTGTTCAGGTTGAAACATTTGCACTTAAAGTCGGTTAAGTTTCCTTTGATATATCAGTGTCAAGCTGATGTTTAAGAGGGTATGTTAAGGACAGATGTGCTCCAGTCCATCAATCCTTTAAAGTGCTGGACACCGATGGTAAATTGCCATCAGACCCTAAATAAATTGTCCTCTGCTGTTATCCATATTGCTTCACTCATTCTTTGGTGAGTAGACGTATTGGTTACACTTACATTTGAGAGATGCTTTCTTGATGGGTCAATACACAAACCCTCCTGGCAACCTATTTGTGATGGGACTGCAAACAATTAATCTGCTTGACTGCAAGCTAAATCAAAACTAAAAGAATAAGCCAAAAATAAGCCAAACAAGAACATGTACAGTTAAAAATGTGCTGATTTTATGTGCATATTTTTTTATTATATTTAAAGTCATCCATTTTTGTGTTTAGCTGAAAACTAGTACACAGTTGCCAAACCTGTATTTATAAAAAACATTGACATGCTTACTGTACACAGCTTCAGAGCATTTTGAAGACCAAACGTGATTTACTTAAGTGAGGATATTCTAAGGAGTCTTTATGTTCACAAAATTTTTGTCCCTCTAATGAGGAAGAAAAGAAGAAGCAAAAACAGAATATTATTATTGCATGCAAGTTAATGCAAATTAATACAATGATACAAACAACTGAGAGGAGAGGTGTGAAAATGTAGCAGCAGTGAAAATCTGATGAACAATGGTAAAAGTGAAGGCACTATGTGGGTAAATGGAACATCTTAGGGATGTACCGATGAAATGATGCGTCACTATTCATGTTTAAAACAACAGTTACCTAACTCTAACCCACGCTAATGTTTTTTGGTTTGCTATTTAATTGTATTTGTTATTCATGTTCGTCTTTGTACCAGAGAATCAAAGAAATTCTCGGATTGTTTTTCATTATCTTCTCATTCTTTTCAGCACTCCATCACAGTAAATATGAGCATTTAGCCAGCATTATATTCATTTGACACAACAGATAAACAAATATTGGTGTGGGCCTGGAATTAAACATGATTTACAGTCTTTGTTAGTTTGACTTTATTTTTGTATTGTAAGAGTAAAGATGGAAAGCTTGATATGGCTAGCTCTGAATTCTTAAGGATTTCTCGTTGCAATAAGAACAGCAACTGTAAGCCACATGACCCCATAAAACACATGCATCTGTAAACAGCTGATGTGCCAATCTAGTGTCATCAAACAGACACCAAATAAGAGTGACAACCAATAAATGGGAAGTCTTAGTAATCTTCTCCACAACTGACGTTATGGATTTTCTGTACAAATTAATTATTCTTAGTCTCCTGGATTAGCCTCAGTTATTGTCATAAGTCGTTTTTTCCCCATTGCATTCATTATACTGAAGTTTCAGCTTAATCGACTTGGCAGTGCACACACACAAGAATCTTATCGCCAACGCAAAATTTATTCAGGTTGGTTAAAATGGTCTGACTAATATGCATGCTGTTTTTTGTCTAATAAGTTAGTGATCACAGCTCAAATTTAAGCATAAAAAGTCAAGCCATAAGCAAATCCATGCAATGTAGCTGCTGACACTAGGTAGAACCTGTTCAAAGAGAATATTTCTCACCACCACTGAGGCAGATCAAGCCTTCTGGCTCCAAACATGACAGCAAAGCAAGAGATTGAAGTTGAGAAGATAAAGAAATCAGTCCAGGTCCAAGTAAAGTAACATCTCCAATCCCTTCAGTTGTTTAAATAAAGTGTAATCACTGTTATGTGTTTTCACTTGAGGCCAAGTAGTGCTAACTCAGGCTAATTCCTGCTCTGTTTGATCAAAGCCAGTGTGGTACCCCGTGGTATCCCACATGGCTTAAAGCAAGAATGAGTCTGAGCTGTTGAATTAAAATTCAGTAAAGCTATAGGACTGGCTGCTATAGTGTCTGTAAGGCTTTCCATTTTCACTCTCACTGCATGCTTATATGTCTGCACAGCAGGTTTATCTTGATTTGCCTTTATTAAGACTTTATCGGTGCAATGCAAGTAAAGTCTGCATAGCTGTGACATTAGCATTAAAATGATGGGAAATCCATTTCTGAAATTAAAACCAAGCTCAAGCTGTTATCAGATGCAGAACCTGTCAGCTTTCCATCTCAGTATGTTGCAGATACTCATAGATTTGTTCAAATATGGCTAAATATCCCATTTCTGGCTGAGCTTTTGAGCTTTGATCAAAGCAATAGCTTGACATGTAAGCAGCAACATTTTGTCATATTTTGGCAAAATGATGAGAATTTGGAACATAGTGAGCACACAGATGGACAACACAGGAGTGGATTATGAGTGGCTGCGGAAGTTCTAAATGGTGAATTTAATACATTGGGAAAACCTTCTATCACTGTCTGGTGTACTGGCTAAAATGACATTAAGGGATTTGAAAGTATTTTATATGGCTTCTGTATTCTTGTGCACTCTATAAGGTTTTTGTAAAGAGAGAAGGCTGACGAACAGAAGGTCATCAGGGGGAGATGATTACAGGCCTGCGTCATCCATTAAGTCTGTGTTATTTTTCTTTTTATATGTGTGTATATATATATATATATACGTGTGTGTGTGTGTGTGTGTGAGAGAATGTGTCTTTCAGGTAAAGCAGAGTCTTGCAATGGCTCTGTGGTAAAGTTTATTGTACAAGAAGAAGCAGTCCATTCAAAAGAACTACTTCCATCAGCTTTTATTGCATCGCTTCTTTATTGACAAGGGCAGAAAAATTACACCACTTTCCCCGACAGCATTGACTGTTTTTTTTTTCTTTTTTTTAAATGGAAATTTAAAATGTGCACTAAAGCAGGAAATGTAATCAAGTGACAGGATCAAACGTGAAGTACTGCTTTTGCAACACGTGTTGCCTGGAAGAAACATAAAAGATGGTTCAATAAAGACAAAGCCCCACAAAACACTGTTCACAAATATAAAGAAAAAGTGTGCGTTTGTGCAGAACTTCCCCACTCCTTCCCAAAAAACAAGTGTGTGCAGAATGGAGCAGAGTTAAATTAGTTTGAATGCTACCGACGTCTGAACCACTGGCTATTTCTTCACATGAAATATTTCCCCATGTACACTAAACTGCATGTACCCTGGAAATAACAAGTCTTACTGGTGGTACTGTGCAAGCTCACAGTAATGGAAGAACACAAAAGACGTATAAAACCCATTAACACATTACATGAACATGAAGCTGAAAACAACTGAGCAAGCAGAACAACACAGTCGATCTGCTGAACATGTTTTATGAGACATGAAAAAAACAGACACCTTCAGTGTATCTGAATTTGTTTGTACCATTACCATTTGGGAAGTCAGTGAGGATTATGAACATATTAGTGTAGTATGTCTGCTGGACATTGCAGCTCCCTTTCCCTGCAGCAACTAGCTGTGTTGTTCTATAATTAGATTTCCAAACCACGGTACCCCTGAGAAAGTCTAAACTGCTTGCATGAAATGGATAAGGTAGAGCTGTTTGAATACAGCTAGGTTTTTTTTAATTGTCTTTTTAATCCTTTAAATACTAGAGTGTCAAAATTTGTATCTACTGATCAGCCACTTCTTATATTTTCTGTTTATGGACAGCCCTGTATGAAGTTTTCTTGAAAGCTGTTTTCTTTTTTTGGTAAGTAACATCCCTCATGTGCTTTTCCTTCCTCCATGACCTTTATCACCAGATGTGTCTCTGCTTATTTTGATTCCTGCAGCCGTCGGTGTAAAGACTGCCCAGTAGAGGTGCATGAGTAGAACACAAATCTTTTTTTTTATGCCCTCACACTTTCAGTTTGGTATTTATAATGTGCATGTAACTTAGATTGCTGGTTTGTTACACACAACCTGCCGAGGCATAGAATAGAAAAAATCCAAATGACACAGTGGTCACCAAGTAAAAGTACAATTAAGCCAACCAAGAAAATGTGATGATATACTGTATTATAGGGAGACTGCAAAGTAATATCTCTTCAGCTGCTCTGAAATACATCCAGAGAGCAGGAAAAAAAAAATTTTTCTGACAGAAGGATGAAAAGAGCGGTCAGAAGAAACAAATAGTTGACCTTAAAAGACTTCTAGCTCAGAGGATTGTAAAAAGCAAGAAAATACAGTTGGAGAAGAACTATTGAATAGTTTGAGGTTATATTTGGGGCAGACACATACGTTTAAAACAGTGTCTTTTTTCAAATTACACAGTAAGGAAGACATTTCAAGATCTTTTGGTGTCTGTGCTTTGGGATATTGTATTCCCATAAACAACTTTCTGTTCAGCTGGAAGGATCACCAGATGTAGCTAATGATCACTTCTTGCCTGCATACAAGTGTGTGCGTGTGTGTGTGTGTGTGTGTGTGTGTGTGTGTGTGTGTGTGTGTGTGTGTGTGTGAATGAACATTGGGCGAGGAATTACTCAAGCCTGCTGAATTCAGTCAAAACAGAAGCCAGACTGAGCTGTGAAGAATGTGTGTCACTGTGTAGGTGGGTAAGACAGGTCGCAGGAGTGGTGCTATAGCAAGAATAAAGCCTGTCAGCCAGAATGTTGTCGCAGTGCACTTTACAATAGTCTCCACTGCCAGAGATTCACTCAAATGCAGTTTAGAGCTCTTAACTATGTCTCAGAGAACTAAGAAACTGCACAGAGACAGACACGTACTTTGTGCTAATTTCAGGTAAGTTATTGTTAATTGCAAATGTAAATAATGACCTATGATAAACTGTGCAGTACAAAATATGCATACAAAATTTGGGGCAGCACAGTGGTTAGCACAGTTGCCTCATAGCAAGAAGGTCCGGAGTTCAATTCCACCATCAGGCTGGGGTCTTTCTGTGTGGAGTTTCCATGTTCTCCCTGTGTTTGTGTGGTACTCTGGCTTCCTCCCACAGTCCAAAGACATGCAGTTAGTGGGGATAGGTTAATTGGTAACTCTAAACTGCCCATGGGCAGGCTATCTCTCTGTGTTAGCCCTGCGACAGACTGGCGACCTGTCCAGGGTGTACCCTGCCTCTCGCCCAAAGACAGCTGGGATAGGCTCCAGCTCCCCCGTGACCATGAAAAGGATAAGCGGAAGAGAATGGATGGATGTTTTGGAAAAAACAAAGGGCTTTAACAGCCACAGTGTTGGGTGGGCACTACTGAAACTATTCAGTGAGCCCCCCCCACCCAATATATAATTATTCAACCATAAAAGCTCACACTCACACTGTGTAAAACACTGAGAAAAAACAAAATCCAAAGTTTCCTGAGTGTGACAAACAATTTCAATTAGAACTCAGCATCCGTAAATGGAAGGACAGAAAATCCACGGCCCTCTCTGATGACACATAAGCACCACAGATAGTCCATCCAGAATCAGGAATGTGCATTCGAGGAGGCCCATCAACAGCGCCACAGAGAGATTCTACAGGCTGAAAATAACTGCGGATCAGGAGGAGCAATCAGTGGGCTGCATGTTGTGTGAAGACAAGTGGGGGGCTGATTACCTCCAGTTGGTTTGCCCTGGAAAACTGATGCCAAATCAGTTTTTCAAGTTGCACCTTGGACAAACATGCTGCAAAGGTTTTACCATTGGAAAGCATTCATGGAGCTGTTCCACAGTGGATGAGTTCTGGCACTGAATTCATTCTAATAATTTGAAAGGTTGGCAGCTGTGTTTGCACATCCTCAGAATCGTGCATTTGTGAGATTTGTCATGTATAAACCCAAGGTCGGATATTTTACCTTAGTTATATTGCAAAATGAAGCCAAATTAATCAAACAAAAACCAAATCAAATGAGCAAAAAAGGGGAAGCTTATGTTTTTAGTAAATCCAAGATTCATGTATACCTTGTAATGTAAAGTGGGCCAACTAAGTGGAAAAAAGGAAAAACAAACAAAGCAAGATTTGAACCAGAAGACTGAACAGGGAAAGATTTTACATCCTCTTTACTATTTTTATTCATAACCTGCATTCTGTTCCTCAAATGTCAACCTGATATACTTGCAATTTAAAAAATGAATGTATGGAATTTCAAATACATGGGTTAAAATAAGAATCTCTTGGTCTGGCTGCACAGCTTTTGTATGTATTGATGGGAACATTACAGGGTTCAGCAGAGGCTGAGAAGTTAAGTAGCTGAGCAAGTAAATTCTGATACCACTGCCCCCTGTATTGACTTCTCTGGGCATCCAGCTGTATATGTACTAGAAGCATTACTCAAACCAAAACAGCTTGACTACAGCTTGATGTACTTCCCAGATCGATGATGGTGATGTCTAGTTTTGGATAGTTTCCTCCACAAGTTGAGGAACAGAGACATTAGCCGGGATAATCAGTGGACTGAGATGCAATAACTGTTTGGACTGCATTCTGAGGCAACTAATCACAAGGAGATTGTGTCCAGTGTCAAAGTGCATTTGCATCAGTGTTGGTTAATAATGTGCATGTTTTACTCTCTTTTACCTTTGAAACTCACTTGGCCTCTTAGACCATCTGGCACTAATCTGCTAATCATTCTGAATCCAAACTCAACTAAACAGCATTTGCTTGGCCATATGCGAAGGAAATATGTTACATACGCAAAAATAAACTCATCTTACTGACATTATAGACATACATTTTTCCATCCTCAGATTTCTGTCCCTGCGCTCTAAGCGTGAGACATTCATGTTCTTGTTCACAATAAGGCAATTTCACTTTACCCCACTGACTGCTTTTCATTGTGACAACAACTAAAATCCAATTTTTTTTTCACTTTAAATGATGCATCATGACAGCCTCTACGGACCAGATGACTGTTCTCGATAAAACAGTTTCTCGCTGACTGCATCTGAAAAGTTCTGGCTGTAAAGGACTGCAATTAATGATTGACAGAAACAGCCTCTTTGGCTCCTAACCCTGATAGAAAACACGGTTCAAAAGTTTGACTCCTGTGTGCCCACTTCAAACTTCCATGTATTTTTCAATTTTCTCTGTAGCGAGTAAATATCAGGGGTGTCAAACTGGAAGTGTAAGGGTAACCTGAGGGCACAGTGGTCCTATCTGGCAACACACAGAGCCCAGCGTGACACTGTCTCAGTCCACAGGAGCTAAAGGCTGATTGATGGTAAGAGCTTCTCTCCCTGTTGAAGGATAGAGGAAAAGACCAGAGACCAGCAGGGAAAAAAAGGAAAAAGGACAGATATTGTGCGTGAAATGAGCACAAAAGTCTCATTAAAAATCTCCATGTGGCTTGCCGATGTTTAACTTTATGACAGACATTAGATCTCTGCACGGTGCAGATACATACTGAAGAAGTTGGCGGGGAAATACGCCTTTAACTAAATCAGTCGGACAGGTAGAAGATTAGGTGTAGCTGTAGCTCTTCTGTGTGAAGTTTCCCTGTCAGCCTTTCCTGGAGACGGAGGAGCAGCATGTGGCCCTGTGTGATACAGGCAGAGGCTGTCGGGGGTCCAGTAGCAGGTGACCTATGCATCCCTCCTCTGCTGGGTCCTGTTTATGTACTGCTCCCTTTTTTATCACACCTAACCACAGGCCTAATTAACAGGCTTTTCAACAGAGTCCAGGGTCCATCCAACAAGGTGTGCTGTACATTAATACCCTAACACCACTAACCGGAGTCCCTCAGAACCATGCCAATTAATCCTAATATAATTAGAAAGTGGTGAAGTTCAGGGAGTTAGATATTTACTGTATATCAGCTTTCCTCCTAGTCATCGCTGCCCCAGAGTTAACCGCTGGAGGTTTTGTTTGATATGAGACTCACAGATTATTGTTTGGCATTGATTCAAGGATATGTCTGCCGTTAAATGATGAAGTACATTAAGTTATTTTTATTTATTTATTTTTTGGTGAAGGTAGAGTTAAGTACGGGCGGAACAAGGTTGGAGGAGAATTAGTGGGACGCCAAACCAGCTGTGCTATTTATGTAATTTACATCATTTGCTTCCTGTTATTAAAGCTCAGGAGCCCCTGTGCATTTTTTATTAACCTATGTTGTGAAGGCTTGCACTGCAAGTTTACTATCAGCCTTTTTGCACAGCCTCTGACTTTTAAGCTCACACTGCAGAGATTAACTGATGAACCATGACGTGGTCCTCACATTAAAAATAAGCACTGTCAGGTTTGTCCATTTATAATTACAAAAAAATTACTTCAGGCACGTCTGCATATCAAATGATAACAAATGAGGTAGAAAAACAGCCCAAGTAGAATCAGTTAGGAGCTTCCAGTTTTGAATGAAATCTTTATTTTCTGAGCGCACAGGCGTCCGAGGGGACTTGTGGCTACTACACTTTCCATGCACACTATAGAAAGTAGCAAAGCAAAAAACAACAAGGGGTTAGCAGTGTCTGCAGCTGTTCATAAGGACATCCTCAAGGGAGTATAATCCCTACCCGAAATGAGAGAATATCAGCTTGGATTTGCAGATGCAATCATCAGGCAGATTGTACATATGGCTTGAAACTGGCTAAAACAAAAGAAAGAAAGATGGAATTATTATCTGATAAATACTTTAGTATTGAATGTAGATTTACACAGAAATGCTGGAGCTTTACTTCTTGAGGCACAAAAAGTCATTCCCATTCTCACTGTATTTTGAAACCAGTCTGCCCTTTTGCAGTCACCGACCTTTTCACACGATGCGCACTGTGGCAAGATCAGAGGCGTCTCTCGCTGAGTGCTGGAGAGGCTCGATTTGGGACGTGTTTCCAAGAAGTGAAAAAAAAAGTTTTCTCCAACGTGTAGACAAAGTATCTAGAAGCGCACCACATTTTTCCCATCAGACCCTCTAATCCCTCATACTGTCTTCTCCATCTATTTGACATGAGCCTGCTCCATTAGTAGGATTTTAAGCCCTAGGCAAGATTTAAACACAGAGCAGGTTTTGAACAGGATGTTGGTTTAAGCAGTGCGCTCATTCTCTTCGCTCTCAGCAGAAAGTCTCACTGTGCTGGCATAAAGGCTGTGACCTATTTTAGCTCACACAGCTCCAGTCCTTTAAAGGGTGTGTCTAAATGTCACGCCAAATCAATCAGCAGAAATAACTGTTGAGTGTTGCCAGCAGAAATTTTATGACCCTTAAGGCTTAAAAAGCGAAAAAGAAACACACTGCACAACTGTACATGGCTACTTGATGGGGAGGTGGCCCTGTAAAGACTGAATAAAACATTTGCAGTCTGCCTTGCTTTAATTTTATTGAGCATCTGTGTCCCTGGGTCAGACGTGTGCATTCAGCTACACTGCTGTCTGCCACCTTGCCTGTTTTAATGCCACAGTACAAGGGATGAGTCATATGTTTTTGCAATCCATGCTCACACCAACACCTGGTTAGGTAACCTTGTAACACATTATTATCACTGGGTCTGAATAAGAGCCTTACTCATGCACTGGTATAGGTTTATAGGAAGCAATAATTGTCACAGCTCTTGAATATTATCATTTTAAAGCATATCTGTGGTTCAGATAGTTGAGGCAAAACATACCCATAAAATAAATTCCAGCGTCAACAAAATATTTGGTAGCAGACCTTTCAGTTCATTTTCAAAGCCTTTTCTTAAGAACTGAAAGCATATTTCATGTATAAATATTTTTGCTCTTACATCCAAATTGTGTGCCACTATTTCAGCTTCTTTAGTTGGGAGCCCTGCGGGTTGTTTGTGTCGATAACACCCCTTACAGCTCTTGAGGTGCCGTTTGCACTTCAGCTGCAATCTCCTGCTTGCCTCGACCCGTTGTCTCACCACCTACCTCGACCAGAGCTGTCACCCACATTTCACTCTCACCAAGCTGTTTCCTCCCATCTCTCCAAAGCCTCCTGTCCCACAAGTCATTTATCACCCTGTTTGGACAACTCACCCCCGCTCTTCCCCCTCCTGTAGCAAAAGCATGATTTCTAATTAAACCTTCTAACTGGGAGGTTAAGAGCCAATTTCATGCACCTTACTCTTGATAAATAGGCAGTAGCCCATTCACTCCTTTAGCCCTTTCCCTATCTGTTGTGCCCAGGCTACTCTAGCCTTGCCAGTCTTCAGCCTGCTTGATTCCTCCGAGTTCCACTTCTCCCATATAAGTTTCTTCAGTAATAACATCAATTATTCATCGTTCTTCAGAAATGTCATTAATGGTGAGTCAATGGGTGGGGGGGCAATGAAGTGAAAAGACACCCGTATAGACCATTTATTACTGAAATAATTCTAATAAGCATAATAGGAAGCATATCAATTCAAACCCCTTCCAACCACATTTATGAGCTCCCAGGTCGAAGTTCTAAAACTGTTCTGCAACAGTTCAGATTTTCTTCAGGGATTGTGCTCAAACATTAATTATTTGGCTGTTATATGAATCATCGATTCCCTCGATGGAATGTAAAACATGATAAAAAAAAAGAAAAGCTATTCATTTACTAAAGGTAGAAGAATAGGCAGAAGCATTGATTAGGGTCTTTGTCAAATAGTCATGCCTGAAGGCTCTGTTGGACTGGGGATTAATTACCATCTTTGCTCAGGAAAAGGAAACATTGATCTGAGTGAATGAAGAAAAAGAGGATTAATGACAGGCAGCTTTATGTTGATTAAGATTAAGTAGGACAGAAAAAAACTGATTTCAATGTCTGACATAGAGTGATATGAGTGGTGTTTTCAATTAGAAGGCTACGCCCAAATTATGTGCTAAACTGTCTGGGTGCTTTTTTCATTACTGATCAGTTATGTTTACAGTCCTGAATTGTATTTCCTTTAGATATTTCCATATATTATATCAAGTTTCTTCACCAGTTGAGAAAATTCCTAGTTCTTAAGCTACATAATCCATTTAACAAGATTAAAAGTCTACAGCCACTTTCAGCAGCTATGTCAAAGGGAAAGTATGTTGATTTAAACACCTGCCATCAGGTCTTACGCTGCTGCATAGGTTAGAAAAGAAGAAAGAAGCTGTTGGTTAAGAGAAAGAAAAACTCAGCAACACACTCCCCTAAGCTGCAAGCTAGCAGGCTAAGGCTACATTAAGGCTTCTTTGCATAAAACACTCAAATCTCTGACTTCTCTGACTTTTAACATTTAGAGGTTGAGTTGCACTGAAGGCAATGCAGGTAATATAGGTTTGATGTGGCATAAAAAGCTAATGTCTTTGGGTATTCTATATTTCTTTTCAGACCTTTTTAAACTACAGGCAGACAGTTTTATAGCAGCTGGCACATTTTCTTGACACTGATGTTGTCTAGCTGTTTGGTGTCTGAGGCTGCTAATGTTATAAAAATGATATAATAAGTTATCTCAGAATTTCAGCACTTTTTACGTATTAGGGTAAAGACCACAGATAATTATAGATTACTGAGCATTTGGGGGAGTGGGAAGAAAGCCTTGCATATAACGGGACAAAACCTCTGGCAGAATCAAGCTAATGGACAGTGAGAAATATGACAATAAAACAAAATACATGAAGAAAACAGAGCAAATTTCCCTGTAATCCATCAAATAATTAAAGTACCACATCCACATTTTCCATTTTCCACCATGTGAATGTTTTTTCTTTGGAGTAGCCTCGACCAACCTGCGGAGACACTCTCAGAAATGAAAACAGTGAATGCCACATAATTAGTAATATCAGCCACCAGAGCTATTATAATTCCAGTTTGGCACAAATCTGAATGATCCTTTAAGCTTATTTATTTTAACATATCACATATATGAGCACACCATCCTCTTATTTTTCGCTGCAACTTCCCCACAGAGATCAATAAAATTTAATCTCATCCCATCTTATTAAGATTTAGTCTCACAGTACACTTAGCGCACGCAGAGATAATTAAGGAGACTACACGCCACCCTGCAAGATGCTCGCCTAATTAAGAGCAAGCCAACATTCAAATTTTGCTGACACATCATTTCCCTTTTTACATATAATTAGATTTGGTAATTCTTGAAGTTCTTGAGGATTAAACATAGACATATACTAAAAGTATTCATTGTGAGGTCGGGACTTCACGTTTGCTTCAAACTGCTTTAAAGTCGGACGAACGGTTTAGCTGATTTAGGAAAGCTAAAGCTTTTTTCTCTTAAACCGAGGCTGAAGTTGGGATCGAGGTACATTTCACATTTTCAGTGCCATATGCCACTTTTTAATTTAAACTTCACATTGCAGCCCTGTGCAAATACAAGGTGTTGACTGAGTAGCCTCACCTCTAATTTTAAATAAACGAGAAGTTCTGTTCACACATTATAGGCAATAATTAACAGGATGTCCTCATTTTATAATAAAACCTAATCATTTTTGCTACTTTTGTCAGAGGTTTTCACCACTTTTTATTTTTTTTCCATCTGTGAATAATTATTGTAACCCTAGAAAACATTCCCTACAAAGAAACCCATTTAAAGCACTCCAGAAATTGTATGCATGTCAACCTAGAATTGAAGCTTACATACTTTTCTGTATCAGTCCTCTCCTGAGTGCTCAGCTGTAAAAGCGAAGTCCTTTTCACAGTGCTGTCATGGGAAAAGTGATGAGTTACAAACAACAGATAATGACGGAGCCCATTTCGAAGGATAAATTCTAAATCTGTCATCAGAGCGAGAGGCTGAAATTTACACATTCAAATTTATAGAGATTCCTATTACCAGATACTCAATCACCATTTTGTACTGTGTGGTCTTTGGTTTTTCACTGTGAAGGAAGTGAAATCCAATTTACTTTCTCTGTAGCTGTGTAAACACAAATAGGGTGAGAAAAAATTACCCAAATAAAAATAAATAAATAAATGGGATTAGAAAAAATAGATGAGACATAATATTTGCTTTGGAATAAAAAGCAAAAGCAGCAGCCAAAGCAATGCAAGAGGACTGCACTTATATATGCTGTGTCTAATGGAAAGGCAGTACTGCTACAACCAAAAGCTTTGACCACTGCTGAAAGAGTAGTTTTGTTTGTTCCAACACACATCTACCCTCAATCCGCCTGATACACAAAAAAAGCTAGCTGCATTCAGCATCACCCTTTGAGAGCCCCTTTACTTTAGTGTTCCTGGGATAAACATTCATTCACATGCTTGATCTCTGTGTCGTTCTCCAAGTGAGTCACAAGGTCAGCCAGAACTGTGTATTTTAAAGAGCCTGTCAGAGGTAGAAATGGCCATTTAAGCAGACAGTGCGGTGAGAGTCACTGTAATAATGTAATATACAATAGCTGGTATTCAAAGGAAATGCAACCTGCTTGTTTTCGGTCACTTCACGTTGACATGCCCTCCTTAACCGAACATTAACCATTTGATTTTTGACCTAAAACACTGGCCAATCAGCATCAAACCTTCTTTAAGTATATACTTCACAGTAATGGTGTTTACATTCTTTCTCAGTTACTTTGAAATAGTGATGGGAAGGTTGACCTCATTTCACGATTAAATATAACACGAAATGTGTTTATGTTATTGCACTGTGACAGAGAGCTGAGGTCATGGTGAAGCAGAAGGTTTGCAGTAAAGAGAGCTTTGCTTTTTTTGAGATAACTGAGCTCTTCTTCAGCATCAGGCTGGCTTCACCTACTGTGTGTAGCAGATGTCCATGAACAACATGTTACTATTAGATGTAAGAGTATTATCAGTGTTTAGTGTGGATGAATGTCCACGCGGTAAATTAATTTAGCCAAGTGGAAAGCTTAAAATTTGACTTTTAGTGTAATGTATGGCATTGAATCCATCTCAGTGGTGTCTAAGATAACTTCAACAACCAACAAGTACAGCTCCAGAGACAGGATTGATAGTTTACCTTAGGTTAAGGTTTTTTTTTTTTTTTTTTAATCTAATTGAGCAGAACAGGAACTACTCAGACATAACTGTTTGTGCCTCGGGTTTGGCCTATTCTTTCTTCATTTTAAAGGTATTCACCTTCAAGATCTTGCCTAATGATTACAAAGACAGAAAAAACACAAACTGCAAAGCACAGAAAGTAATGGAGATTACATGCCATGTAGATTTATGGCAATTTCCATGACATTAACTAAGAAAGACGATATTATATCTCCCTGTCAGTTTTGAATGCACCCACTAGAGAATCCATCCACTTTGCACTTCTTACCGTTTAATGTTTTCAGCTTTTGTGTCACTGGTGATGAGATGAGACCCTTACAGGGATGCAAAATACAAGGCAACATGTGGCCTTGTTATGATATTACCCAGCAGTCCTATTGACTTAAAGTGTTTGGATTTTAACAGGTGCATGGCAAATCTCTTGGTTGAAATTATAACAGCCTATTTGCCATGTGGTCGACAGTGGCAGTTTGTAGTTTCAATTGAATTTTATCTCAGCAGCCAGCTATTTGCAGATCATTACACAGGGAGTGCAAGCCCTAGATTGCCACTAGAGCAACGTCGGGCTTGTGCTGGTTTGTTTGCTCATTCATTTATTTATGCTATTCAAATCTCAACACCAATGCTGTTCATTTGGGATGCTAACAAACTGGTTCAAGGTTGTTGCAGTGGGACGGAAAGAGAGAAGGAGAGAGCTAGCAGAGCATTTGGTGCCAGCTTGCTTCATTTCTGTGCTGGCAAGCTTTGTCACACACCCACACCACGATGCCATCACATGAAATGTTAATTTGAGAAGTCTAATGTTGTGGGACAAGGGCTGAATCGCTGCCAGAATATGCAGAGCCAGGAAGGCAAAGGCCAACATAGATATGCTGCTGCTAGTTCAACTGCCTGTGGCCAGCTGCCCACGACAGAACACACTCTGAACACAGAGGGATATTTCTCAGTCTCTTTGACAGACAGGTATCAACTCTTATTTCTTCTCTGCATATTTTCCAGGCATGCAACTCTGAACACGCACACTTTCCTGGGTGGACAGCAGTATTGTAATTAACCTACAGCACGCTGCTTGGTACAGAAGTAAGCCACACTTGCTGTTTTTACCAGCGGCTAAAAAGCCTCACTCACAAATCAGATGTAACAATAGCTAATGTGAAGCTGACGTTCGAACTTTGTGGAACATTTTCTCTTTTCAGTCAGCACACCTCCACAGATGTTCAGAGACTGTCTAGCTTCAGCACTGTTTGCCGCAGGGAACATCTGGCACCACCCACGATCTGGATTCTTCTCCCTTGCAAATGTGTTACAGGAAGAGGATTTCAAAATCACGTGGACGGGAAAAAGAGCACTGATTATGGGTCCACGGAGGAGAAAGTTTGTATGGCTGACCATTCACAATGTCATGTGGAGGTTTTTTGCTTTTACTAAATATAACCAGTATCATTCAAAAATACAGCAAATCTTGCAGGAGCTTTCCTCTCCTCAGGAGCTGCCTCTGCAGGAGGGGGAGATACAGGAGAGGTGGAGGAAGATCTCAGCCTGGGTGTTTATTGTCTTATGTAGTCTGGAAGATGAGTGGATGGTGGGGTGGGTGCAGTTTTCTCTGTGGTGGGGTTGGGTGGACTGTCCCGGGCTCTGTGGGGCCGGGCGGCGCTGCTGCACTGGGCCCGGTCTGGATGGGCCTGGGCCCCCTTTCCCTGGCGGGTCGCGGAGTATGGGGGTGCCTACTGGGGTCAGCGGGGGAGCTGGCCCCAGGGAGGGGTCACTTGCCCCTCCCTTCCTTCCCTCCCCATCTCCAGCTGCCTCCCTCTTCCCGCTCCACCACAACCACCCACACATGCAGGGCCTTGGAGTAGGGGTATGTCACCAGGGTGCAGAGGAGGCTACCCCCCCCCCCCCCCCGTCCCCTTCTGGCTGCCTCTGCCTCAATTTTATCCCACAACTTAGACATTCACATTACTCACACTCTCATTACACATACATATAGGATCTTGGGGGTGGGCACGATACACGGAGTCCAAAGTACTATCAGGGTGTACACCCCACCCCTGGCATCGTTGCCCACCTCTCAATTTTAAATACACGTAGACATTGAGGGCTAGCAGGAGGGACCATGCGCTTACCTGCTGCTCTCTGGCAGGTAGCTCCATGCCCTCCTGGGTTTTAAATGCACCTTAGAACACACATGCATCAACATTACAATGAACGGGTGGAGGGAGGTTCGGAGTCTTCTCTCACCCCCGTTCTCTGCGACCTGCTGGAGCAGGGGGGCTAGGACTAGGAGGAGGAGTTGGCCGTCCGACTGCGGTCTGGAGTGTGGAGCCTTCCTGCTGCTGCGGAGTCGGGGCGGTCTGCCTCCCCCCACCGCAGGGAAAAGGGAAACACCACCTGGGTCTGGGTGCAGTTCCCCCCTCCAGGGGCGGGGGCACCTAGACCCGGTTTGTAGAGTACGCTTGGGGAGTGTGATCGTGTGTACAACGTCTCTTTATGTCTGTCTCCACGTTGGTTGAGTGTGGAGTAAGTGCATATGAGAGCATGAGGGTGGGAATGGATGTTTGTATCTGTGTGTGCCTGTATTTCTGTGTCTATATGTCAGGTTGGGTGTCAGGCGCCACCTCTCTGGGGACATCTCAGGCCCTCCAAGGTTTGGAGGCCTATCTCCCCCTACCACCACTTCCCCTGCCAGTGGCGGACCCCCTCAGACATCGGTGCGTTGGTGGTTCTTTGTGTCCGGGGATGGGCGTCCAGGTACACACCGGCTCACTCCTTGGCGGCCGCTTATCGGGGCCTGGAGCCTGGGGCTCGCTCGGGCCACTTCGGAGGTGGGGTGCCCCCGGCCTCTCGGCCTGGGGCTCGGTCACTCAGGCGCAGCTGGCTGCCGGCGGAGCTCACGGGCGCGTCACTGCAACTCCCCCTGGCTTCTGCTCCGCGGCTGCTGAGTGAGCCCTCATCTGGGACTCTCCTCAGCTCTTTCCGGGACAGTGGCGCAGCTGCCCCTCTGTTGGTCTTCCTTGGTCTCTTGTGTTCTGGGGGCCTCTGGATGTCTGGAGTTTTGATCTCCTCCACACCTGCTTCACGCCCTGGAGGACGGGGCTGTGGCCCCCCCACACCCTCTAGCAGATTATTACATGAAGGAACCTTTTAAAAAAACAAAAAACAAGCGCGTCCATGCTCACAGGTGTACACACGGGTGATCACACCCACAAACTACACCCTTTTTGGCTCCTACCTCAAAGCACACTGTGTTCTGTTGATCTTATGTGCTGCACAATAATGTTTAACATTTAGTATTTACTGTCATATTCCCATATATCATTGTGATGTTGTTTATTCTATTACTCTTGTTCTCTTCTGCTTGCTTTCTTTTTTCTTTCTCAGCAGGTGATCCAGGTGATTGATATATGCATTTTTTTTCTCTGCCCATTCTGTTGGTTTTTGTCTTTTGCCCTTCTCCCCCGTCCCTCTTCTCAGCTGTTTCTCTTTCCCTCTTTTTTTCTCCCCTTCTTTCCCCCAGTCAAGTCTGTCCCGTATTCAGTAAGTGAAAATAAAATAAACAATAAAAGGTGACTCAAATGGACCATTACGGCAAGGCTGGGATGGTCAGTTTGGTAAAGTAAATCCGTTGGGCATCTTTCTTTGCCTTTAGACAACAATTCTGATGGCAAAAGAGCCAAACGGGACAGGCCAAAAAAAAAAAAAAAACAACAACAACAATCTAATCCAGCTAACCTACTTAGCGAGGTACGAAGAACGGGCCCCAGAACTCAGAATGCTGGGTCAATACTGACCCAGAACCATGACATTGTGTTGTTTTTGTTGTTTGTTGTTGTTGTTGTTGTTTTGTATCAAAAAATTCAAATAAAGAGATACGTTTAAAAAAAAAAAAAATACAGCAAATTTATAAAAGCAGCTGGAAAGTTTGTTTAAAATGTTAAAAGATGTTTTCTTGCAAATCTGAAAAGGGCTAAAGAAATACAACCCTAGGTTAATTTAAACATTCATATGCAAAAACATATCTAGCTGTAAGTCTAGGCTAGAATTAAGTCATTAAAAATCATACAGGACAAAACAAATAAATAAATAAATAAATAAATAACAATTATCAAAAATAGTCACAGTTTAATTATATTAAATGTCATCAGTGACAATGTAAGCATTGACCCCTGAGCCTTTACTGTGAAAACATCATCTTCCTCACTGACTATCTCATATGATTGCCCTACATGTTGCCACTAAGCATGAATTGATGATGCAGATCAGGTGCATAGCAGACTGAAACAGAAAAATCATAAAAAGCAATCTTTTACAATGATAGGCAAACCAATTGAAAGCTGTTTATAAAGAACTATTAGACTATAAAATAATACCCCCTGATGAATTAAAAGAAGTATGACTGACTTTTCTTTTTCCACAAAATTGATCAAACATTCATAATCAAGTAGCTTTTGTCCATTTGTCTTCATTTTTCTTTGCTACACTTTGGCTTTGCTTCAGGCAAATGTTAGTCATTCTGTTTGGTGATCATTTAACCCACGACTGTGGTCCACTGTAGACTGTTGGATGGATTGTCAAGATTTACAAATATTAATGGTCTTGAGGGGATAAATCCAGCTGCTTTAATGTGTGTTTAATTCACTCTGATATAATAATATGACTAGTGTGGCTTTATAGGTCACGCTCACCGCCTTGGGGACATTTCAGAAAAGCAGGTAAAAGTGTATGTGTGACAGGTAGCTGGAGTTTCCTCTGGCTTTTTCAAAATAACATGGATCATTTTTTAAAGATGTTTTTGAGTGTAACCGGCAGGATAAATGGAAGCTAGCTGTTGAAATAGCAATTTTGTGCATCAGGAGTAACCTATTGACTTACCCCTTGTTTTAGGTCAGTCCACACATTTCTTCACTTAAGGTGGTTTGTTTATGCGTTCATGCCGAAAGCTTAAAGCAAACGAGCTGTCCAACATATAAAGTTAGTTTTTACTTGTAACGGCGTCACTGTTGAAGCCTTATACTTAAAAAAAACAAAACAAAACTGCCAGTTAACTGAGCTAGTCGGATCATTTCTTGTTGTAGATTATTGGTATTCAGCACTAGTCAGCAGAGGTTCTTCCCCTCTTTGAGATTAGCTGTGCAGTAAACAGAGAAATGCCACCTGTATGTTGTTTTTCAGGACAGTCCCATTATCTCTGGGCCTCAGTCTTCATCTCTGTGCCTTCTCTTCTCTTGGTTTATTGACTCCAATGCCGATGACTATGGCTGACCATCAAAATGAAATGGCGTGTGGCCATGGCGTAAAAGACCACTTAACTATGGAGTTTCAACAAAGTTCGCATTACACATGTAAACAAACCAACCTGAGCAGATTAATGCCTGTGATTAAGTCATACAGCAATGAGTCCCAGATGGAGATCCCTAATTCAGTAAGCCAAGTGGTCATTCCAGGTGGCCAATTTCTGTGTTTACTTTCGGTCAGCTCAAGTAAATAAAATGTTCTTGATGAAAGTTTGTACAGACGTTAATGGTTCCCAGGCTGTGAATGCAACACATCCCCCGACTCTTTCTATGGCACAGCTAGAAATATGTTGTTTTGAGTAAAATGTCACACAAATTGACAAATTGATTTTTCCTCTGTTTTTATTGATGCATTATTACTATTATATAAGTATTAATATCCCTCTTAACACTGGAATGAGTCCTGTTTGACTTTGTAGATTAGATAGAAGGTAGAAAGAACGGACTGACAGAATTGATGAATAATCATTAGCATTATCCTTATTGATCAGCTGATCTGTTTCTCTCCAGAGAAAGACAGACAGAAGGAGGTGGGCAGTGTGCGCAGTGTAAGAGTCCTCAACTGCTTCCAGATGGTTAAGAAAAATGGTGGGATTGATCAAGTCAAGTTTATTTCTAAATCAATTTCCAGGAAAACATCTGTGACAAAGAGCTTCACAGACAGTAAACACAGATAAAAAACAAGGACACAGCGTCACAGATGAGACACACAGAGTGACTGATGGTTCAGTGTGCTCTCTGTAGATGTACCATATCCCTTCTAATGGGCGCTAGGGGGCAGATTAACTAATCCTCTTTTTGTGAAATAGTGAATAAATAAATTACTATGTGAGCGAATTACTTTATAGATCCATGGAGCTTTGTATCAAAAAACAAAGACAAATAAAAAGGGGGCAAAAACAAGAGCAGGATTAAATCCAACAGATGAAGCTGAGCTTCTGTATGAAGTGGAGAAGCTTTATATGGATACTTGCATCAGTATGGAGGACCGAAACTGCCAAAAAACAATCAAAATATAAATCAATGACTAAAGAAATAAAGATGCATAAAGAAATAAACAACATAAAAATGTTGTTATTCATTGATTTATAAATTGTGACAGGCAGAGCAGTCTAAAAACATCTCTCGCCCTTTTCCATCAGCAAACTCAAACTTTTATGTCACCTTTTTTAAAGCTACTGTGTCAGACTCTGTTGACAAAAACAGTAACTTTGGTCTATTCCTCATTCTGTGTTTGGAATAGTGTGTCTTTTTTGCCATTTTGATGCAATTTGAGGCAAAATTGCTCCTTCAGTTCATTCAGACACTGACTGAAAGATTTCCCAAGGGCAACAAATAAAAGCTTGTCAGTTGCCCTAACACGTTTTTTCAAAGCTGCATAACAAGAATTTTAAACTTGCAGAATAATTTTCCTTCGAGTTCTTGTCAGTGTACGAGGATACACTTTATATTTACAGTGGGAGCCCATCTGATTTCTAGTAAAACGTAAGTGGATGTATGCGCTAGCATGTTCAGTGTTCATACAAAAATATATGGACACACTTTAATTTTATGCCTTTGAAAAACTAATTCGCAGCACTATTAATTGTTACATTTT
The DNA here is from genome assembly GCF_057381915.1 of Diplotaxodon limnothrissa. Classification (NCBI taxonomy): domain Eukaryota; kingdom Metazoa; phylum Chordata; class Actinopteri; order Cichliformes; family Cichlidae; genus Diplotaxodon; species Diplotaxodon limnothrissa. The sequence continues at coordinate 35,448,368 of NC_140609.1, read as the reverse complement.
GTCCAACACTGACATTGAGTAGTAACAAATTTAAAAAAAATGGAAGAAAATATTTTTTTAATCACAGCTTGATCACTTTTTTGCATGTATTTCCCGTTTACCTTTTACCCAAAGAAACCTGTTCTGGCTGTTACAAGTCAACAGCACTGTGCAAAAATGCAACAATTACTTTATGTTTAGTTTGGAGCAGTTGAAGCAGTCTTTAATTTAGGTAGATTATATTTGAGGCTGTAAACCTGACCTATTCAGAGCCATGGGATGTTTCACAGAATTAGCATCCTTCAACCAACTTACAGCTTTTTCATCTTTATCTTTAGTTTTAAATTTTTTTGCATTAAAGTAAGTAATTGAGAAACTTGTCTAATTGTGTAAATCACAGTAAAGTTGACAACAACAGTTAAAAGTTGAGAAAATTAAAAAAGCTACTGATGATGCTGCCTTGAATTTTTTTTAGTTTTCTCAACATTTCTTTTTTTTGGCAGTTTTGGCCTTCCATATACGTGTGAGGGGATGAAATGTCATTGCAGCTCACTTGAGAAATAAGTAAATGACAGACTGCAGGCAAGTAGATAAGGGGGAACGAAAGGCTAGCAGCTGATGCTAGGGAGGGGGCATTGTAGTGGAAGGCAGTCAGTCGGACTCATGAAGTGCTTCTTGGCACGCCTCAGTGGAAAAAGCTGCCGACTGAAAGTGCTCCATTGCATTGACATTTTGTCATCGAGAGGGTGGAGGACATTGTCCATAATAGCAGACCGCAAACATCGTTTTCTCCACCACTACCCCGAGTGATTCTGGTTCATCCCTCAAGCAGCACTGGCTTTTCTCAATTCTTACCAACTTGTTCAGAAATGTGTGTGTCCCCTGAAGTGACAGTGCACCTCACTAACAAACACCCTCCGTCCTGTCAGAAAGATTATGGACTTCTTTCACAATAGCTGGTCAGGTAGAGGTTTAAAGCTGAATATAGCGTATTAGTCGATCCTTCTAGAATTTAGTAATAAAATATTTATACTAAAAGTATTTCTCTGACTCAAAAAGGTCATGTATTACACATGACCTGTCTTTTTAAGAAAAGTAATACATTACCTTATTTATTCAGTTAGAACTTTATGCTTACACTACTCACATTATTTTTGTGGTTAGTCTACAATCACCTTCACTATGACCTGATGCATTGTCATCCAAATTAAAACTTATATTATCCAACACAAAACTGTGACCTACTGGTGTTTTTGTGTAAAATAAAGCAATAGGCATGTGTTGAACCCTAAGTAGTATTTAAATAACCTTTTACATATAACATTTCATGCACTGTCAGTAATCCAGTTTTCTATCAAAGTCACTCTTGAAGTTTTCAGAGTGCTGGCCTTCTTCCACATGATGCCTGGAATTGGGGTCTCCATGTCCCCTCAGAGATCTACCTCCCAAGGTGAAAATTACTGTGTTCTATTCAGTTCAATCTTGCAAATGTATTCCCATGTCCCCGGGATACTTTTGTCTGTGCCTGTAAGCTTTTTTTTTTTTTTTTATTACATGGTCAGAAGCAAAAAAGGGTGCTTCACAACTATGCTTCACAGCAAACAAACCGCTCATAGTTTTTCTGGAATTATTTGAGGCTAAATGACTGAGAAAAAAAAACATGTTTTTTTTAAATAAAAGTAGCTAATGTAGAAATTCATGCACTCTGAAATTCTAAAAAAATTATTTGTTATAAAGCATAATAGTACAAATATTCATTTGCCATACATTAGCATATAGACAATATTTGGGAAGATTCTGAAAATTGGGCTTTTTTTCAGAGGTGGGTGTAAATTTTTAGAAAATACATAATTATAATTTAGCTTTTAATTGTGGGATAATGATAGGATGATTTTGTTTGTCCATATATCATTAGAGTATTACAATAACAGTTTAGATATTTCTTAGTACGTTTTCTATATCCCTGCAAAGGACTAGCAACCTGTCCGGAGTGTATCCCACCTCTTGCCCTTTAACGGTCGGAGTAGTCTCCAGCCAACCCGCGATCCTTAATTGCCAGTTAGGGAAGCGGATGGATGAACTGAAGTCTCTCAGAACAAATGTCCTCTTCAAAAACCTTCTTTTACATGACTAAGGATCCAAAATCATAGCATATTCAGTTTGAAATGAGATGATACACAGCTGGAAGAAGTGAAAATGTCTGCTGGATATACAGCAGAGTGTTTATTCCCACTCTGCATATGAAGTATAAAATAAATGGTCTAAAAAATCTGAAACTACTCACTTTCCTTCTTCTACACAGCGATTTCCTGCAGTAAATGACAATAATACAGACACCTTAGTTTGAATTGTTATCACCAAAATGTACCAGTAACATTGTGACTCTCGACTATCATCTTTCCATAAACTCCAAAGTGCTCTGTTCATGTAAAACATCCCTGCAGCCACTCTTTTGACACTTCTGTCAGGGAGTGCCTTTGCCACCATGTGTCACTGTTGCAACGCTGTGCCGCTGAGTGCTTACCCATTGTTTGTCTGCAGAAAGGTGGGGGGAGAGAGACAGAAAGCAGGCAGCTGCTGGGCAGATCATCAGTCTGTCGTTCCTGTAGTTCTCTCCCTCCTTCTCGTCCTCTCCCTCTTCTCCCATGGCTCTGCATGCCCCAGAAACAAGGTAGTTTGGTCTAATTGCTCTAATGGCGTTCCATCCTCATTAGACTCTTGACCTTGGCTGTGCGTGATAAGAGTAGGTCACCGTGGATTAGAAGTGGCCCCCTAGGTCTCCTCCACTCTCCCGTTTACCAGTCGATACCTCTGACTCAATTCACTCATCTGAAAAACCTCTAGTGTTTCCCCATTTGAAATGGGGCTGCATTTAAAACGGGTTTTGGCCTGTCTCTGCTGGACAGACCGGATGAATCTTACATCATAGAAGCAAGTAAGAAAATTTAATGATGAAATATTGTCTTTTAAGTCTGTTTATTGAACCTATCATTGGCCTATTTGAAACGATTTGACTTGACTAGACTAGACCTTTATTTAATAACCTGCTGTACTGAAAGACTGGCATTATTATAAGCAAAGCTATACAACACATCTTTCATGTGGTTCTCCTGCTGCTCATTTAATTCTTTGTTATCATAAAGCTATGATAAATTGGTCAGCTCAATATATCAGATGATAATAATGAAGAGATATTGGCGTGAGTGTGTATGCTGGTCATTAATTGAATATCTGAGGTAATTCAGAAACAATGTCCTGATTTGTTCATTATTGACCAGTTTGTGGGTGTACCAAAGAATCTTTAGTGTCAGTTGAAGTGCACAATATCAGATATATAAAGTGCTGTGCTGTGCTTATAACTAATGAAAATGTTCAACTTTTGGAAGCTGTTACTTTGTCATACTATAATACCTGATTATGCTAATAGAAACATTTATTCAAGAGTTGAAAACTATCATCAAAATATATATATTTTTAATATATGCCTTTTTTTTTCTCCCCACGCAAGGACATGCTGATATCTTCAAATACTGACAATCCCGATTCCTTGATGATCCATTAGAATGCATAATCTAGTCCACAGTTTGGTTCTTTTGTCAAACCAACACCCCTGCACAGAAGCTGCATTGGCTTCTGGAAAAAAAAATGTAAGAGGATTTGTTTGCAATCACTGACCTACACACACACACACACACACACACACACACACACACACACACACACACACACGATGAAAATAAATAAATCCGGGCTGTTGTAATAGGACAGTTCATATTACAAGGGATCCAAGGGAATGGTGGCACAAAACCTTGAAGTCATCACTGTAATGATCCCACGCTGTAGTATTCACACCTCTTTCAATTCATTCCTCATCTCAGCTCTAACAGAGTGCCTGTCTGAGGGGGTGGAGGACAGCACAGCCAAAACCGCGGCAAAGAGAGAGGTAGAAAATGGTGACTTGTACACCCTCAAGACAAAACATAACAACTACATGAAAAAGACTGCTCAGAAGTATCTCTGCGGGCAGAACAGCACCGATTTGGTTCAATAAGGCCGTTATTAGGCTTATGTCCACCTATGCAATTACACTTGGCCCAGCTAAGCTCTACAGGAGAAACCACTCCCTCATTCTGCTTCATCTTCACTGTATCTAACAGCTGCGCGTATGAGGACACGAGCCTGTACGCTTGTGTATAATATAATAGTAGATCATAGTGTCAGTGTTTATGTGGCTAAGTATGTATGAGAGAGAAGCAAAGTGAGAAACACAAAGACAGTGACAGACACTGAACTGCATACACCGAGCCGCACTGAGTCAAAAGACAACAAACAGCACTTTCATCCCTTCCAATTCAGTCCCTCAGAAACGGAGCGCCCTGCAATCCTACGAGCACTTCCTGTTTGAAGAAGACCTCTCCTACACAATGCTTTGAGGCTTGCGGTAAACAAGTGCTAATATGCTACCTCTGCGAGAAACTCGAGCTTAATGAAGGATTTACTTCCTATGACCAACGCTGACGAGGGACTTGATGATTAAGAAAACTCGTGGCCTCTGGCGATCATTATGTTACGGCTGACCCTTTTCTTCTTCCAGCAATGTTTTCAAATTGGGCATTAATTAATAAGCTGCATGCTGCATTCATTCTTTGAAAGCCAAATCATAGAGAGAAAAAGGAAATAAAAAGTCATTTCCTCTTGTTCCCAGAACAGCTGAGTACTGTATAATGTAACGCAGCTACTAAAGCTTTTAGTTCATTTATTCATCTCCCTTCCATCTGTTTTTATCTATTCATCCACATCTCTATCTTACATTCAAGAAAACACTCTGCAGAAAGGAAATGTAACTGAAAAATCTCAATACGTGAAAAAGGGATCTTCATAAGACCATTTAAAATATATTTGTCATCTATAAGCATTTTACACGGCATGCCATACCTTAATTTATGTCGTCTCACTTTCTCCATATGAAATTTAATCTGCATCGGTGCTTTTATTGTTTAAATGTTTCTTTTTTTGGAGACATCTGGGATAAAAGCCGAATGCTTCAACAAACAAGAGAAATGCCACCTCATCTCATTATATCAGATCAACAGGGAACAAAACTGTCTGCCTAAATTGCATCTCAGCAGAAATGACATAATAAAGTCCCTAAAGAAATAGAAAAAACAAGCGAGGAAAGAAATTATCACTGCCATCGCACTGCGCCAGAGAAGAGGTAAATCAGTTTGCACAATGGTTTACGGCAACAAACCATGAAGCAAGATGATATCCTTGTTCACAGAAAATCAATTTCGGTTGAAAATGACAGAACTGAAGGATACTTTGAGTTGGGAAACTCTGCGTCCCAAATACTTTCTGTTTCAGTTTCTCTTTCTGCCAATGTCAGAGTAAGCTGCCATGATATCTTACTTTAAGACTAATGCCTTTTCTCCTTTATGATCTCACCCGATTTGCAATAAAGACATTTCTGATCATGATGGAAGAAGATTTCAAGATAATTATCTACAACCTCCTTTCATATTTTGGAGGTAAATTCATGGCCATTTGAGAGTATTTTAAAAGATTTGCCAATGCCAACATTGCCAATGCTTGAATAAATAACATCCTTATCTGCTTCAGGAAGGTGAACCTTTAGATACCTTGCAGAAGGGTGGAATATTAATAATGTGGAAAACAAGTAAACAAGCATTGAAAACAAGCGTGTAAAGAATAAACCCTTGCTCGTTGATTACTGCATAATCTATATACGTGTGTGTGTGTCTCTGTGTGGGAGAGGGTTGCTGTGTGAATGTTTGTGCTTGGATGTGTGTGTAAAGGTGTATGTGTTGAAGGGAGATGGACAAACCCAGGGGTCCGTTTATCTAAGCTGACAGAAACAATTTACAGCACTGCCAAATAAGGAGTAAGAGCCCCTCACACAGAGTGAACTGGAGGGAAACCAGACAGAAAAAGCAGAAACTGTGTGGCAATAAGAGCCCTGTAGAAGAGTTACTATAGGAACACCAGACTGGGCACAAAATGTGGCCCTGGCATTCTTTAGTCACGACTCATCCGTCCATCCATCCATCAGATGGTTTAATTTATTACATCTACCACTGAGAAAATAAAGCTCTTGGAAGGAGTTGTTCTGGATCTTTTTTTCCTGTCTTTTATCATATCTAACAGAAATGTTTAACATTTTAAAAAGATGTTGGGGCAGGGTCAGATCATCAGCCAAGGAGATTTGATCTAGATCCAGGCACTTGAATTTATTTTGATGCCGACTTTAAAATCACAGTGAAACATGTTTGAAGAGGGCACGCCATGACCCATCTGCTGAAATAGACTACATTACCTTCAGTAAAGTCACAACATTTTTACACTGTGTTCTTGTTGTTCGAAAAGATACAGTCCAACTTAGTGATTCATGAAGTCGACTCCTGTGTCTGTTCTATTCTTTGCTTTTAAACAGCAAAAAAACAGCTTCCAGTTTCAAGTCTAAATCCAACATCCATCAACAATCTTAAATATTAAAACCTGTGAACCCAGGGAATTAAAGTACATTCAGCCAAGATTTTTTTTTCTTAGAAAAACACTTAACGAACACCTTTTTTTTTTTCAGGAGTATCACTTAACATGGACCTATTATGCCCTTTTCAAGCTCCCTATTTTTATTCCATGACTCTACAAGCAGGGGTTAGATAGTGAGATTCGGCAGATGGGCAAAGCAGTGCAGCATAGGGAAACAAACTACTTAGAAATAAGGCACATAATAATTTGTTTTGTGAGCTCCATTTGATTTTTCTTAGTATATAGACTGTGATCAGTTGACCTGGGCTGCTGCTCTGATTTTCACTGCTCTTTGCTGATTTATCCTGCTGAATTCAACATTATGTTACATGAGCTTTAGTTTTTTTTTTTCAACCACTAGATAATATAAAGCTAATGTAAAAGGTAGAACTCAATAACTGACTCTAATCAGCATCAGTACCCTAGATATAAACTGATGTCTTTACCCTTGATGTAGCGAAAGAATAGCACGTTAGATGTGTCTAGTACAACATCAGAGCATCACTGTAAAGCTTAGTAAAGCAGAGTACTGAAAACTGACCAGTGCAATTATGAAACTGCAAAGTATTTTCATGCAAACTTTGAATAAGTGTTTTAAATGTGATTTAAAACTGTGCACCTGTAGCAGTTTTATTGTAACACAATAATTCCCCTTATGAAATCAATCTATCCATCCAATAGCTGATAAGAAAACACTACTAAGGAAAAGCAACAAGCAGAAGACAATTGTTTGGGCCAAGAAGCACAAGGAATGGACATTAGACCAGTAAAAATCTGTGCTTTTGTCTGATGAGTTCAAATTTGAGATCTTTGGTTCCACCTGTCTTTGTGCGACGCAGAAAAGGTGAAGGGATGGTCTCTAAATGCATGGTTCCCCCGTGAAGGATGGAGCAGGAGGTGTGAGGGTATGGGTGTGCTTTGCTGGTGACACTGTTGGGGATTCATTCAAAATTGAAGGTAGACTGAACCATCATGGATACCACAGCATTGTGCAGCGACTTGCCATCCCATCCATTTTGCATTAAGTTCGACTATTATTTATCTACAATGTAAATAGTCATGAAAATAAAGAAAAAACATTAAATGAGAAGGTGTGTCCAAACATTTGGCATAGATGGAAGAAGTGGCTGATACTGGAAAATCCTATTAGTGGCTAGGCAAAGCTGGCTTGAAAGACAGTGCAGAGGCAAGATTCAAGATTCAAGATTCAAGATTCAAAATTGTTTATACAAGTATAACACGCAGTGAAATGTGACCTGATACGCTCCTTGATTGTGTAAAAAAACAAGAAAACAAGAGAGAGAACATTATATACAGTGAGTGAATATGTACAAAGAGGACATTGTCTGCAGTAAGTGAGTTATATACATTATATAAATAAAATAAAATAAAACAATCTGGAAATTTACAGTTGAAATCTGAGAATGTACATTGTGTGAGTGGGGTGTTATCTATCTAGGCACTAATCATGGCAGCACAGGAACAAGCCCTAAGCACAAGATCCATAGAGACTGGGGTCTATCACACCAGGCAAGAATCCAGGTGCAGAATGCTAGCAGGCAGGATATAACCAAGTGGCATATATATGGAACATCTGTGCTGAGTATGGCCTGGAAGTCCACAGGTCAAAATGGGACACACCTCTTTGGGTGGTTGAGAATCCTGGGCTATGAGCTAAGATCCTGGTGGACTTCCAGATACAGACAGACAAACTGGTGATGGCTAACCAACCTGACATATTAGTGGTGGAGAAGCAAAGGAAGACGACCAAAGTGATAGATGTAGCTATGCCAAGTGATAGCAACATCAGGAATAAGGAACACGAGAAGCTTGAGGAATACTAAGGGCTCAGAGAGGAGCTTGAGAAGATTTGCTGGCTGAAGCAACAGTAGTCTTTGTGGTAATGTGAGCAACCGGGGCAGTGACCTCCGAATTGGGTGAGTGGCTCCAACAAATCCCAGGAATGACACCTAAGATCTCTGTCCTGAAGAGCGCAGTCCTATGAACATCAAAGATACTGTGCAAGACCCTCAAACTCCCACTGACAGTACCAATGACAGATAGAGGAAGTGATTGACATCAGTTGCTTGAAATGTTTGGCCTAAAGGCTCTGGTAGCACTCATGGCAGCACAAGAACATGCCTTAAGCACCAGATCCAAAGAGGCAGTAGAACTCAAATAGGACTGACAGGACTCAAATTGCAGGCTGTGCAAAAGTACTCCGGAAACAGTCCACCGCATAGAAGCAGGATGTAATATGCGAACTGTGAAAGTGTACACTGGGGCACAACCAAGTGGCTGGGATAGTAGATACAGGAACATCTGTGCTGCATATGGATTAGAAGTCCCAGCTCCCAATGGGAAACATCAAGGTGGTTGAAAAAGATGAGGGCTAAGGTCCCATGAGACTTCAAGCTCTAGACAGACAAGCAACTGCTGGCCAATCAACCAGACATAGTGATGGTTGACAAGGAGCAGAAGACTGCAGTTGTGATAGATGTTTCAATTCCCCAGCAACACCAGAAAGAAAGAGCATGAGAAAATAGGAAAGAGGAGCTGTATCACTAAAACTAGGTCTGCTGGTGCTCCGGCATATTCCAGACCTATTCAGAAGATTGCAGTCATAGGAACAGCTGTGGTAAGGGACCTGAGCTTAAGGAAGACACATACGTATTAGAAAATGCTATATATTTTATCTAATACATTATGATTATAATTTTATTATTATTATTTTTGTTTAGGTAGTATATTTGAGGAATTGTTTTGAAGATAAAGCTGACTTTTCAGTGTAGATATCAAAAAAGAATCTGCTGTAGGCTGTAAACTTTTTTTTTTCAAAGGATTATTTTATGAGTGAGAATTGCTAATTAAAAAACTAAGATTTCTTTGAGTGTAAGCTGAAACCCAACAGCCTCATCAATAAAAGCACTTATAAGTTATTAGATAGAATGATAAGAATACATATTAGCAACAGGTGTTGTTGTCTCATAGAACAAGCTTTGATGAAACTGAAACTACATCCTGCGATAAGCAAATAAGCAAGTTGGATTTGACATTCAAGAAATCGGTGCACTTACAGCAAAGGCCAAGACCAGCTTCACAAAATAAGGAGCAAAAAATATATGACGTAGCAGAGCTCAGGCTGGCAAAATACGCATGATTAATACCACCATGTCTGGTAAAAACAACATCCAGGTTTACAATGTCAGCTTCTCTCATATCCTCTTCTAATGCCACTAACCAAACACCCACACATACAAACACTCTACACAGAGGTAACTGAGTGCTGCACCACAGCCAATATTTGAGCCTGGATTAAATCTGTACAAGAGAGATTGTAGAATAGAGTAGAACACAACAGAATGTATATCTAAACACCGCACAAAGTATTGTAAATAGAAAAAAGCAAGAATTTCATCATTATTAGTGCGATTTCCTACTAATTTTGTGGGGGTACAGAAATCAGTTATCCACTTTAAAGGTTTTAAAAGTAATGAATTAAGTCTTCATTTACTTCTTCATGTAATCCTACAGTAACTGCATGATGTTGAGATTAGGCTCTGTGTGGGGCAAACCACCTGTTGTAATGTTTCTTGTTTTTCATTTCTCTGAAGACGATTTGTGACTCATTATGACAAGGCTATATGTTTGGACTTGTTGTTGTAATGCAGAATGAACATGGAACTGTTCATTCTGGGTAAGACTTAAGATATAAACACAGACTTATAAGAGAGGGACATGGCTTTAAAAGAATCCTGAATTAAAATGCATGGGAGAATTCTGCATCTGCAAAGATTGTACTGCAGGCTAGCTAAGTTCTAGTGGAATTAAATTGCTTATCTCAAGTGACACTTGCTTCTGGAAGAAGTTCACAGAGTCGCACAGAATAGATGTAAAAAAGAAACCTTTCTTTACAAGCTGCAAATTGAGGCATTTTCTAGTCATGATTGTTGTGCGTAACCACTGAAAGAGCAGTTACATACAGTTATATTGGATTAAATGAATATTAGCAGAAGCTAGAACAGTCCCCAAATGCTACCATTTTCAAACTGTGGGATGTTTTACACTCACTACACTCACACATAGCTAGTATTGGGTTGGACCCTCCTTTTGCCTTCAGAAGTGCCTTATGTGTATGTGATATAGACAACACACAAACCTACCTCACAAACCACCCTACCCATTGTTTCTGCCTGCATGCGCACAACGCACAATTAAGTGGCAAACTGTCCTACTTTTGTGAATATGAGCTGGAAGCATAACCTGATGGGTAAAATTAAGTGGCAAACCGTCCTACCTACTTAGATTTATGCTGGAATTATTGTGTGACAGCAGAAATGTGCATAAACTACGTACAGTAGGACAATTTCCAAAAGTAGGATGGTTTGTAAGAACACTGCAAACATTCCTAAGCATAAGACAACTTTGTATCATAACACAGTTTCTGCAGATTGCCTGCAATCTTCCATTCCACCACATCCCAAAAGTGTGCTGTTGGATTGAGATCAGGGAACTTTAGAGGCCACTTGAGTATCATGAACACTGTCATGTTCGAGCAAGCATTCTGAGATGATTAAACTGAGGAGTACACATGCATGTTATTGTGCACGTGTCCTCAAGATGGGTATACTGTCAGTGCGCCCCACGGTGGCTGTGGCTACAATGTAGCTTGCCATCACCAGTGTGTGAATGTGTGTGTGAATGGGTGGATGACTGGTTGTGTAAAGCGCTTTGGGGTCCTTAGGGACGAGTAAAGCGCTATACAAATACAGGCCATTTACTGTGGTCATAAAGGGGTGGGCATAGTCAGCAATTATACTAGGGTAGGCTGTGGCATTTAAAAACGCAAAGTAGGTATTAAGTGGCTCAAAGTGGACCAGGGAGCCATCCACCACCCCACTGAACTACCTGAACTGTTGATAGGAGGGAGAATTCATCCAGGCTTTTATGTTGTTTAAGCCAAATTCTGACCCTAACATCTGAACACCGCAGCAGAGTTTGATCCTTTTTCCAATCTATTGTCCAATTTCGTGTGTAACTTTCAACTTGACAACAATCATGTCAAGTTGAAAGTCACTTATCACCTTTCTTCCTGTTTCTATCCATGTCCACATCCATAAATGCACTGAGCTACTGGCATGTGATTGGCTGATTAGATATTTGCATTAATAGACAGCTGAATAGGTGTCCCTAGCAAAGTGGTCAGTGAGTGTATTTTACAACTTCCTTAAACATTCCAATAAAGAATAAAAAAAACAGCACAAAATTTAATGAAGTGTGAAGGTGCAGACTCGAGGAGAGCAGGATGCCTACATGAGCTTGCAGAAAGTGATGGTGGCGACTTCAGTGTCTTGTTTTTTTCCACACAAAAGTTTCAAACAGAAATACATGAAATTTACAGAGAAGAGAAACTGAAACACTAGAAAGTTTGAGGCTGTTGTTACTCCGTTCGCTTAAAGAAAACTTTAAAAAACAGCAGAATATTCCCCGTGGATGAAGGAATTTTCGAGAAGCTTTTTTTTCATGTTTTCAGTTCTCTCTCACAGTTTTGAGTGGGGTCACCAATGCAGCCTCTGAATGCACAGCTCAGAGTAGTGGAGGGAAAACAGAATGCTGTTAGAAGAGGGTGAAAGGGTCTTTAAGTGGCCTTGTCTTTCTCTTGCAGTCTCTAAAGCTTCAAATTAAAGTGCATATGATATATATAAAGCGCACTGTGCCTCACATAGCCGGTCCACTTTCTGTTGCATAATAACTTGCCTGAGGGAAAACCTGGCGGTGGGAGGTAAAGCTTGGCATTTTAAGATATTAAATTCAACAGAAGCAGGCATTCGATAAAGAAATCCGAGCTTCTTTTTTTTTTCCACGCACACTAACGCTTTGATGTTAATGTGATTATGAGAATGATGAGGTAGACTCGCTTTATGTCACGTGAACATGTTAATCTAATTATGTAGCTTCAATTAAGGCGATATTCAGAGCATTAGCTCAAGCATTAAGACATCAAGTGCTGAACAGTTTGTACAGATGTTGATGTTTCACTCTGACTCACACCGATCATGCAAGTTGCGACACTTGCCCAGCATTCACCGGGCTGTTAATTTTTATAGCCACTATCTGTATTTACATCCACACTTCTAGTCTGGAGCCTGAGCAATAAATAATTCTGGGAGAGAAAAAAGTTGCACAGAAAGAAGTGATGCAACGGAATATGAGGGGGGAAATGACTGACAGGGCTTGTGTGCTATAAGGCAGACATTATGCGACAAATCTATTGAATTAAAAACTGCAGTGTGGATGATTGAGTGAAAATATTAACTTCCACTGCAATGCATTTAAACAGCTTACTGAAATTCTTCTCATAATCCACACTGGGGCATAAATGATTGTGTGCACATAAACAGTGTAAGACAAAACCCACTTGATAAGTTTGTGTAAATGAATAAGCCTCCTGCACATAAATGAAAAAGCCTTTGGAGGAGTCAGTGCATCTCTTCCATTTCTGCTGCAGTAATGGACTGCAGCAGCTATCGCATCCCCTTAAATCGTTTTTTTTCTCTCTCTCTTGGGGAGCAGTATCTCCATGAATACAATTTGCCATTCAGATCCTGAATAAAGAGAGCTAATACAAGACAGCTTTATGCAAAAAAAATCATTTGGAAGAATACACTTTAAGAAATCACCATCACAGTCACAGAACATGTGTTGTATATTACAGGAATAAGTTACATGCAAAAAATAATAATAATAAAGTGGGTCATAGGTATTCAAGTAGATAATGTTGGTAAATCATTTTTTTATTCGGTACACTGAATTTTAACATTGCGATTTTATTTTACAATTTAAAATAAGGAGACTTGCTAGATATACACTTTACTACTGGAATAAAATACCTCTGTATCACAAAATTATTCATAGAATACTACCAACTTTAAGAAATGCTCTGAACATAATGATATTTCATTTTTTCCACTTCAAAATCTAACTTTACCTAAGGGATAATTAAGATACTAGACATACAAGGAAATGTGGTTAAACCTATGATTACTTTTGTCTCTTGAATCCTTAAACCTTAATAGTAACAGCACTTATTTATTACCGTTTCCTGATAAGGACTAGGTAAACATTCATGAGCGTGTACACTCATATCTGATGGATGCAACAGAAACACAGTAGACTGGAGTTTGAATATTGTCTGGGACCTCTTTTATGTTTTGCTTTCACTCTTTTTTGGTTTTGTTTGTTGTTGTTTGGTTATGCTTAGATTGCAAAACAACTTGGGTTAATATACTGTTTTTAAAAATCTATTTTAAGCACAGACATCATGAAAAATGGACAAGATGTCACTCGTTGGTTTTGGACTCGATATTTTGGCTGCCACCAAGTTGGTTATTGTGGTTACTGTCAACAACACTCTATATGTGCACAAACACATCAGACATAGATATCGGCTAATGACTGCAGTGCAGGAAATAATAGAATTTCACTCACCGAAAATGAAATACAAACATATTGGACGGTCAATGCCAAACAATAAGGCATATTAAAAGCCAGATAAAATGCTCCAAATGGCACCAACAGCACAAACACAGCAGAGAGGTCTTTAGAGCAGTGAATGACACTTTGTAGACAACAGTGGGCTCTAACTGGCTGTGTCGGGATAACTGCCAATTAAGGCAGCCATGCGCCTATCTCCAGTATCCAGGTGAATGAGTTATAAAAAAAATTCACCCCACTCAGAGTTGGGGAAAGCTATCCATAGACCCCTAAACTTTTTTTTTTTTTTACAAGCCTGCAAATATGAATTTAATGCTATAAAATTGGTTATTTCTACATGGAAACCTATGAGATCCAGCCTCAAGTGGCACCTAGAGAAATTGCAGTTTTTGGCACTTCCTTTTTCAGCCTCAGTATGGTTTCAACTTCCTCACGGAGCCAGCGGAGGTGACTTTACTTTAAAACTGAATTATCACAATAGACAGACTGGTGACCTATCTTTTCCCCTATTACAGCTGGGGCAGGCTCCATCCCACTACCATTAGGGGAGACATAATAACAACTAGCATGAAAAACCTTTCCAGTAATTAAAGAGACAGTATCCATTTTCAAGCTATTTTAGGGTGACAAAATCACATTGCCTAACAACGCTGGCATAATATCAGAGATGATAAATCCAATTTATTAATCAGTAGTTGTTTATGTAAACACTGTCCTCTCTGACATTCAGTTTAAGCTCCGTTTAGCAAAATCTTAACGTTAATAACAACAATCTGATGAAGCAGACAGATTAACAACACTCAAGTGAGCACAGAATATATGAACTAAAACATAAATCAACCTTATCACAACACATTTTAGAGAAATTAAATCAACTACACAACGATATATAATAATAAATGTAAATCTTTTATCTTTATCTGTGTTTGGTCAAACACAAGACATTGTTTGTTTTTTCCTTAATAAGGTATATTCATGTAATCTCAGCAAAAAAGCCATATTTTTCTCAGTTCACTTTGGTTGAGTACAATTAAGGACTGTGGGAGGCAGCCAGGGAATCCAGAGGAAACCCTCACCACGGTTTAAACCCGGCACCATCTTTCTGTGAGATAACAGTGATATCCATTCCACCCAAGAATTAAAGGAATTAGAAATGATCCCACCTGAGTGATATTTCTCCCAACACTGGACACCATTTAAACAAATATAGAAATTTCAAAAAATGTATAAGTTGTCAATTAAAGATTAACACTTAAAACTGTTAAAGAAAACAGAGAAATACTAAAGTCAAGCTGAAATTACTTGAAAATGTATATGTTAAATAGAGGTTAAGTAGGTTATATAAAGAATATTTGGTGAGATCGAGATCAAGAGGGAGCCTACGTACTGCTGGTATGTTTGCTCCCTCTTGTGGTACGCGGGGAGTCTCCCAAAAAAGGTTAAGATTAAATAATATACCATGTTCTGATTGAGGGATTTCTGAAAAATTAAAACGTACAGCTCTGCTATCACTTCCGAGATAGATGAAGACAGAAAACTAAACAGCAGTGACGTTTGTAGGGTTGCTGAAGTTGGGCTAGCTGGTATATAATGATGCGCTACGTGATTGCTAGTGACATGGCTATGTTAGCATAGCATAAACACAGTGAAGCTGGAGGATGAACGCTAACTTTTTTCCATTCGATAAAAAATAACATGAGGGTTCCTGATGGTTAGGGACCAGTCGCATAGCAGGATGCGATAAACCAGTGATCCCCAACCCCCGGGCCACAGACTGGCTCGGGGGTTGTTTTGTACCAGGCCTCGAGAGTTGAGGCTCGGGTCTGAAATTTAGGGGTTTTAGGGTTTTTATTGTTAACTCGGTTTCCCTGGGTCTTTTCCCGTGTTGAAGTTGTGTGTCTTATTTTGAAAGAAATATTTATGCGTGCCCATAGTGACCAGAGAGCATTAAGGGGCAAGGAGGAAGATGTTACTCTCAATATTGTTGGTGCATTTCAGGAGGATGCTGCTAATAAAGTTACACAATAACACAGTGAATTCGCATTTATTATTATATTTACAAAATACAACAGTTTTTTTCTTGGTTGTATCATTTTATTTTATTGTATTTATCTGCGACACCTTAAAGGCCGGTCCGTGAAAATATTGTCTGACATTAAACCAGTTTGTGGCGAAAAAAAGGTTGGGGGCCGCTGCTATAAACGGACCAAAGAAATAAAATTGTCTCGTGTAAACTGTATATGGTGTTAAATAGGCGTATACTACTGTACTTTAATGTCAGTCATAAGGGCGGTACTTAAAAAGCCATATATTTTATGAGGCGGTACTCACTGTGAAAGTTTGAGAACCCCCGATCTAGATAATTCTACAATAATAAGCACCAACTTAAATTAGTCGAAGAGGAAAGTTTTTTTAGTGTCTGCTTTCTTATAGTGAGTCGAATCTGATTATCTGGCAATCGTGATATTGGAAGCACAGAAATCACTAGGTCCAGCCAAGACACTCAGATTTATCCATATAACCTCAAAAACACAAAACACCATAATACAGAGATTTTTCAGTCGACAAAGTGGAATCAGTGCCGCTCTGCTAAAACTTCTTCATAAAGGTTAGCTACAAGGATGCTTCGATTCTATAATAAGAGTGACCTCATTAATTGGCAGCTGAGTGTAGACTGATATTATGATTACGCATTTCATCATATACTTGTGTGCCAATCTTCTATTGATTTACCTCAGCTGTGTTTCATAATGATTAATGCAAATATATGTGCTACATACAGTATCTATGAATAGATGACCTCAAACACATGTGCTGCGGTTCAATCTAGCAAGACTGTAAAAAGCCAGAATCAATAATCATGTTAATACACACTCTCATCAGCATTTCCCGCCACAGGTGCTGAGCTTTAACACTCACAATTCATATTATAAGCCGAGAGATGTGAGATGAAACATTATGCAAATGAGTCTATCTTTCCCTTTAGCAAGGTCCTCTGACCTTCATCCCGCAGAAACCGCTCACACTCGCACTTCACTTTGACCAGGAAATGGTTTATTATAAAGATTTTTTTCAAGAAATAAGAGCAATTGTGGTTCACTGTAAGTTAAAAATGGAGCAGATAAAAAAAAAAGAAGAAAATCAGCGACCTAATTCCCCAGAGGATCAAATGTACAATAACTGTTAATTCTCCCATTTAATTATAGCCCACAAAAAGCATCTTGACAGGAAGGTGGGGTGTGAAAATCCAGAACCACCATTGTTTGCTTCGCTGTTTCACAAGTGCCTCAAAGTTGCTCAGTGAGCCCATCGGTTCCCACGCGCTGTTCTGAGATGATCTTTTATGGTAATCGTGTGGGTGCCAGTGGCCTGACAGGGTACGTATAGGAAGGCAAGTATTTAATAAAGGGTTTTTCTTGGCTCTTCATTTCCATTTTTATAACAAATCGTCAGCTCTGCCCCATGTAATGAGGCTATTTACTGTGTACAAAAGAAAAGGGAGATTAGAGCATCACAGGATGGGATTATAAAAACCTGAGACCACAGACCACAAAGACAGCCAAGCCAATCACTTCCAGAAGATCCCTCACCATCTTCAAGCTTTCATTTGCCATTTCCCTGTTCATTCTTCACAGTCCTTCATCTGCCTGCTGTCTTTCTTCTCTAGCTTTCTTTTTTGTTTCCTTTAAAAAAAACAAACGGCAGTACAGACATTAGAAAACTCTCATAATTCATAAATACATGAGAAAATCTCTTCTCCTACAGAAAATTGGTGCCAAATTATTATTAGTTGTGCAGATACAATACTATTGGCAAGTATTTACATAGCCTGAAAATCTTGTTTGTCACCACTCTGTTTATTGTGAACATGTTACAAACCGGGCAATGAAATACAAAGTCACATAGGTACAAAAGAATGTGAAGGACAGCGAAAAACAAAAAGTTGCCGAGCTAGTGATAGAAAAATGAAAAATCGCCTATACAGAAAGAAAAAGAGAGAGAGAGAGAGAAATGGGTAAAGAGAAAACAACGACACTCCCTGACGGCATAACCATTCAAAGACTAAGACAATATCAAAGCAATTTCAGATCAAATTTAAACTGCCCACTTGTCCCTTTTTCATGAAGCAGATAGAATCTCAGAGCAGGGGCCTTGAGAAAAGGTCACAGATAAGACCCGGCACTCAGATGACACATGGTGAGTGGCAGTGTAGCGGTGCTACCTCTGCTTCAAACACTTTTTTTCTGTAAATTGATTTGAGGGAAAAAGCCAATACACTCTGATAAACAAAGTAACTATGAAACAAAGGAAAATAAATACAAACACCTTGTAGTTTTGCCTTTTTGTTTCTGCTATAATGATTTATCTGAAAATGACGAGATGAAATACATTTTTCTTTTTGTCTGGAAGGGCATAGATTATGAATACTTATGATAAACGGAGGAAGTTAAAAATAAAAAGCAATCAAAATATCAACACGAACTAAGAGAAGGTAAACAAGATGCCGGTTGATTGATGTCAGAACGGCGATGCAGTTCTGACATCAATCAGTGGGGAGCATGCAGGTAAATTAAAAAGCAACTGTGGTTCCTCTTTAATTTGTTTTTGTGCTACTTGTAAGCACTTAAGAGGTACATTCACCCCATTCAAAGGTGAACAAGACACAAAATGTATTAATACTAAAAGCACAGAAACATAAAACCTGGATGTGAATTCAGATCTGCATCCAAAAACACAGCTACCAAGAATGTGCAGCAGAAATGTTTTAATCAAGTACTGTAATTGCAGAGGGTGATAAGAATAAAAGAAATCTGGAAGCATTATGCAATGTTTAAAGTGTCGTGTGGCGTTTTTGGCCACGAGCAAATGCGTGTTTGAATCTCGTGTTCTGCCAGACTGCCAAATGTGGGATTTAATAATGTAAACGGTTTTATATTTAAAGCGTACCATTTTTTTTCACACACCATTTGGTGTGAGGAAAAAACAACAGCTTTATAGGCATGGATTCGTTTGGAATCCAACAGCAACAACCAAAGAATAATCACCAAAATTAGTTTTAAACTGAACAAATCCCACAAGCCAAAGGATGTGAATGATTTCATCAGATGAAGGATGCTCGGAAGCCTCTAAGTGAACAAACAGGTTTGTGTAACCCATGCTGGTCATATGTGCTGTGATCATGGTACACCTGTAATGTGTGGTGGTGTTGGTGCAGCAGACCATTGGCTCCAGGATAGCTTGTTATTTCAGAAATTTGACAGATATGGAAAGGAAACTTCCACTCTGAAGCTTTGCTGCGCAGTACTTAACACTGACCGTGCAACGCTAGGTCACAGTGGCACTTTCGCCTTCACCATTCATAACGGAAAATCTCGTCCGACTGCTTTAGCCCAACACGACAAAAAACAATGAGTTACAAACTATGTTAAGCTACTCAGCAGTTATGCTGAACAGAGTTAAAGAAAGAAAAAGAATCAAAAGAATGACACATCCAGTAGCCCAGCACTACTCGGCAATAGGGAATGAAGCTAAAGAAGTTATTTGGATTGACTCTAGAACTCTGCTGCACCCCTTGAACCTTCATTTAGGGTACAAAGATGTTCTATGTCAACACAATAACTACAGTCAGAGTCTAACGGTGATAAGCTAAAGTGAAGATGACACAAGGTAAGTGGGAAAAGGGTTAACACGTCTTTTCCTTTTCAGGAACACACATTTAAGACACTTCCTCTGCAAACATTCACCTCTACACAATTAGGCCTTTCTACGGTGGATGAAAGAACAAAAACACAGTGACTGCACGGTTCATTAGTAAAACAAGGTCAGGCAGATGCTACCTAAATCTAACTGCAATTCTGCAAGTACAAAAACAGTACAAAAGAAACGGGTAGAAATGCAATGCGATTTATGCGGTGTCAAGCGCTGCATTATTACTCTTATCAAAGTCTTTGCTGTGTCAACAGTGAGAATCTTTCATGCATCTTTAATTGTTATCCTTGCTGCAGGGACGGCAGGTCCAGTGAAAACTTGAATATAAGTAGCGCATGTTTCAGAATGGTCATGTTACTTTTTAATTGTTTAAAGGAAGGAAACAATTTTATTTGTGGTATCTTAAAGAAGTCTTTTGAAGAAAAATGTATGCAACAGAAGCCAATCATGACCAGACTTCCAGCCAAATATTTCTGTACCGTATTCATCCATCTGCATATTTAGTATTTAGTAAAATGAAATCAACACCTATCCTTCTTGGCAGGGATGGTCTCCATATTGCATAACCATAAAAATCTTGGTTATGCTTCTTTTAAAAAAAGTCTCGTGTTGATGAATGTTATTTAACAAATAGCATCACCGGCAGCAGATATTAATTCATCGTTTTAAGAAGGTGTATGTCTAAAGCTTTCAAAGTAGAACCCCCTCACTGCAGACTTTACCACATAAACTCTGTGCACTTGCTGACTTGTGCCGAGCTTGAATCTCTGCCCAGTCTTTGAGCAATAACAAGATTCTTGTTATTGTATGATTGCTATTCACAAAGCATGCCTGAGTGAGGAGGATGTGACAAAGAGGAATTCACTCTTGGGTGTGCCACAGTCTGTGAATCTCAGCAGGACACGTAAGCATCACACAAAACCAATCACTTTGTAAATGAGATCAGTAGGAGACTAATATATCCGCTCCGGTGTCATTTTTTCAGACTGTCTTCCACTGCAGGTGTCCACAAACTATTTTGTCATCTATTTCCAGGAAACAACATAGGATGCTCTGATTCTTGGTTCAGAGCTGACCGTGATGGATAGACAGCAGCATCAGACCAACATCAGACCAGTGACACAGTCTAGGTTTTTTTTGTTTGTCCTCTATGATAAAATCAGGCGAGGGCACTGGCAGCTCATCTTTTTGTCACTCACTGAAACACAATCTGCAGGACACCACCAATCAGATTTTATCACTGCTTTTGGGGAACGACACGTCTCATTCATCTTTTCTGCTCTATTCAAACTGCGCTGATTGGCCACAGAAGTGAATCATCACATTTTGTTACCTGCACCAAACTGCATCGTCTCCCTCCTTACCCTGGTGTGTGAGAAACATGAGGTAACACATTTTCAACTTCTTGCCCCATTACCATTCCACATCATTTGTGGGGCAACATGTTTACTGGCGTGATGTACTTTTTCACATTCCAGTTGCTCCGACTGTTTGTTCTCTTGTCTTTTCGGTTCAGGTTTGTCTTTTGCAAATCCAAACTGCAGCATCCAAACAAACACCTGCATTTGATGAATGTTTTTCTTTCTTTTCTTTTTTTTTTTTTTACCTCCACCCATGATGCAATTTGGTTGTTTCCCCTGTGCTTTTTGTGATTTTGACTGTCATCAGCCTTTCCATTTGATATACATTATAAAAATCTATTCCTTTTTAAGTCTCTAGCTCAGTCCAAATATATGAAGGTGTCTTTTTTTATTGAAATGTCCTAATAATCAGTTTGTTTAACTCTTACAATTCAGAAATCACTTCGCATTACCTGCTAGAAAGGAACTTTCTGTAGCACTGACTTATTATTACTATTAAGGTTTAAGGGAATTTTGTTTCCTAGCAACATGTCTTTCTAGTAGAGCAAATAGATATTACATTACAAGACAAGACAAAGTAAAAAAAATGAAATCTAGCAGGTTCTTTTAATATCAGTGTGTTTCTACTTTGTGGAGTTGTATCAGCTATAATGTTTGCATTATGTGCTGCTAACTGAATATTTGGGGGTCTTTGAAAAAAGGAGAAATCTGAAGACGTCTCCTGTTTTGAGATTTGTTTATATTAAAAAAAATTTTTTTTTTAAACTTTAAAAATTCATGAAGAGTAAAAAGGTTATGCATAAAAAAAGTTACATTTCCTTTTAATCACAGGAGCAGAAACAACAAACCGTCTTTTAACTAATGGCATGCCTACATGATCCTATGCTTTTTTGTTGTTGTTGGATTCAATCAATTACAAGTGTGTATACATCCACTTAACAAATATGATATTAAATATTGTTTAAAAAAACTCATGTTGCAATTTAGGTTAAAAAAAAAATAAAATTTTAGAAAAGACAACAGGCTCGATAAATTCTCTGCCTTACAAAAACGGGTTTAGATTTGACTGATAACCACTTCAAGGTGGTCTCTTTGGGTAGCAATGTAAGACTGAGCATTGATGTTATTTCTAGATTGTTCCAAATGGCAGTTTTATAATTTGGATTCCATTTTGGAGAAGAGGACAAATTCAGAGGGAGGCAAATCTGGTGAGCAAGCTACAATTGAGCTCTTGAGGCCAAACACATTTTCATGTACTGTGTGCACTACGACAACACAGAGGAGACACAACAGAAGTTAGAACTCTGAACTGACAGTTTGAACCTGGGGGATGAATTCAAGGTTCACAACCCCTCAAATGTTGGAAAAAAAGAAGGAGAAAACACTCCTGTTGCCTTTGGGATTGGACAATATAGACTGAAGACTGCTGCTAAGCCTCTGGATTGTAACTGGGGACCCAGCTCTTATCAACAGCAATGATCCTTGACATGAAAAGTTGGGTTAGTTTGACACAGAAGTTGAGGTTTGCTCACTGTTTGAGTCCATGGTAACCGATCAGAATGGGACTTTCACTGAATAATGTAAAAGCAGAAACAGGAAGTAGTTCAAAAGTGCACAAACATGTGATCATCAAGGGGAAAATAGACAAATTTAAAACAGGAAGTTGTTTGAGTTTTAGTTCATGATCCCACTTAATATGGCAAACAAAAAGCTTTTGTTCAGCTGCTCTTTTGTTTTGTGATACAACAAAGTAAATTGCTGTGATGTAGCTCTAACACATGTCAATGCTGATGCAAAGAGAGTTTGATTGAGTATTGTCTAAAATTTACTGCTCACTGTAGAGAACCATATTGGATGTTTATTATCAGGACACGGTGAAATAATGAATGATGGAGTGAATCATTCATGTCAGTGTCCTTTAAAGCGAAGAGTGCTTTTCTCCTCTCGAGCGCTGAAGGTAGCATAACTGATCTCAAGCTCTTACCAGAGAAGACATTTATTTCAGTCAACTGCAAGTGCTGAAGCGTCACACTGCACTTGAGGGTCATGGGAAGTCAATAGTGAAGAGATGCCTCATTTATCCTTTTTACTTACAGAATATATACGCACGTACACACTAACGGGAATGTTGTTTTTCTCAGAGTGTTAATTTTGTGATGAATTTATACAGGTTGACACTTGTCTCAATTTGTGACAACATTACTCAAGGCCATCACTGAAAGCGTCAGTCTGCCTGTGTAATCCTGTCCCCAAAATGTCAGCATGTGCACACTTACAAGGCTGTCTATGGAGAAATGAAAAGACCACAGTAGAGGGAGGCGGGTGTCGCAGATAACAGCATTTGAAGCAGGGAAGAGGGAGGAAATGAGTGAAAACAAATAGGAAATTAAAACATGACATCTTCCTCTGCACCCTGATTAAAAGAAAGCAAAGCTATTTTTACTGAGGGGTTAGGATTGCAACCACATCCTTAAATACCAAAACCAGATGCTCAGTCAACACCAAAACATTTCCTCTTTTTTTTCCTCAAGGGGTTGATAGCACATGCAAATACAAAAACAATCCTGGAGAAAACAAATAATGAATTTTAAGTTGCTGCTCTCAGACAGTTATTGTTTGCAAACAACAAAAAGCCTATCCCAAATCTGGTGGCACTGATGATGGCTGCCTGCTGAAACAGCTGTGCTCTCCCCAAGAATGAAATAATGGAATAACAAGAAATCTGCATCATGCATAATTTTTCAGTTTGCATTGTTCAGTATGCATACGCTTACATTTGAAAATAAAACCCTTTATATTTGAGTATAAAACTTTGTTTAGGAGTTAGTGTGTTAACAAAATGGTCTTCATGGATTTGCATAGATTGCTACGATACACAGTGTTTAAAACAGGGTCCAATTGCTCTATTAGTACGTGCATAAAGTGTCAGTCAGAGGCCGGGTCCCTGGCCACCTCCTCTAGCTGGTCCAGGAGAACACCAAGGCATTCCCAGGCCAGCTGAGAGATAATCCCTCCAGTGTGTCTTGAGTCTGGGCCTCCTCCTGGTGGGACATGCCCAGAACACCTCATCCAGGAGGGACCCAGGAGGCATCCTTGTCAGATGCCTGAACCACCTCAAATGGCTCGTCTGGATGTGGAGGAGCAGCGGCTCTACTCTGAGTCCCTCCTGTATGGCCGAACTCCTCACCCTATATCAAAGGGACAAGCCGAACCACCCTTCAGAGGAAGCCCATTCCTGCCACTTGTATCCGCGATCTCGTTCTTTTCGTCACTACCCACATGTCACAGTCTGTGATATACATATACTCACTGTATATATGTACAGTGGAACAGGTAACATGGTACTCCGTGGGGTGGGGGGTGTTGTCGTCGGGGAGGTCAGAGGGTGAGGGAAGGTTGCTCCCAGAGCGCTCTTGCTCACTCACACACATGCACAGGAATGCAGGCTGCAGGAGAGACAGGCAGGGAATCCGAGAGGCCTGTATACAAAGGAAAACGACGTTAGGAGTAAACTCTGGGAAATCAAAAATGATACTCAAGAGGCTAGGCTACACTGACGCTAGGTAGTGCGACGATCCAGTGAGGAAGCAACATCTCCTGCCGTCTTATGTAGTCTGCCAGGAATAATACTCCTGATGAGCAGAATCAGCGTGAACAAGCCTTAGGTGTGCGTTTAGGGCGGGTTCAGAGGTGGGGAAGCAAAGTTCAGTTCCGCCCTGGTGGGAGAGGCAAAGGCAAAAACACACCACACCCTCTCCAGATCCTGAGAACCATGACACCACAGCTTGTGACCATAGGTGACGAGCTTTTACACTCAGCTTTCTCTTCACCATGATGAACCAGTACAGCCTCCGCATAACTGCAGCGGCAGCATCAATCTGTCTGTTTATCTCCCACTCCCTTTTTCCGTCACTCGTTAACAAGACTTGATCAGGAACTTGTCCCTGACGAATGGGCACTCCACCCTTTTCAGGCTGAGGGCCATTGCCTAAGATTTGGAGGTGCTGGTTCTCATTCCCGCCGCTTCACACTTGGCCGCGAACCGTTCCAGTGCAAACTGGAGGCCATCACCCAATGAAGCCAACAGAATCACATCATCTGTGAAAAGCAGAGATGAGATTCTGAGAGCGCCACTGTGACAGCCTGGCAGAGTCCACCACCCTCCGCAAATGAGTCTGACTAATTGCCGGCTATGCGGACCAAACCTCCTGTTGTATAAGGATCAAATGGCCTGTAGCAAAGGGCTAGACACTCCATACTCCCGAAGAAACTCATCCACCCTAGGGGCCCTGCCACCAGGGACCGAGTTTAACTGCCTCAGTGATCTCATCCCCAGAGATAGACGAGTTGTCCCCCTCGTTCCCAGACTCTGCTTCCTCAAACTCCTCCCACACCTGAGTTTTTCAGTGACTGCCTAAATCGCGTTCCACTTGGCCTGTCGGTATTATCAGCGGGCTTCCAAAGTCGCACAGGCTAACCAAGCCCGATAGGACTACTTCTTCAGCCTGGTCGCTCCCTTCATCACTGGTGTCCACCATTTGGTTTGGGGGTTACCACCATAACAGGCACCAACTACCTTGAGGCTGCAGCTCAGTGCAGTGGGTTCCTTCCCTATCAGGCAGGTGACATTCCATGTCCCAATCACTAGTTTTGGTAGTCAGGGATTGGTCCGCCAGGGCCTCTGCTCACATTGCACCCCATGACCTACGGTGCCTCCGCATAACTGTGGTGGGCCTACTGGAGAATGGGCCGATGTCCCTTTTTTGAGCTGGGCTCGGCCTAGTGACCCGGCCACTAGATGCTACCCTTTGGGCACCCTCCCCGGGCCTGGCTCTAGTTCACCCTATCCTGTTCCCTCAATGTTCTACTCATAGGGGTCTTTTGAATCGCTCTTTGTCTGGTCCCTCACCCAGGAGCAGTTTGTCATGGGTAACCCTGCCAGGGGGCAAAGGCCCTGTGACAGCATAGCCACTGGGATCACTGGGACACACAAACCCCTATATTTTACTGTAGTCCACATTAGGTAGTTAAATTTGGAACAGGCCAAGCTTAAAGTAACTTTTTTTCATTGGTACAGATGAACTGGTGCCGCTAGAGATAGACGAGGTAAATAAAATGAGTAGAGTGACTGGCTGGGCAGGTTTGCAGTTGGAGTAAAACATTTTAATTTTGATCTTAAATAACTGCTCATAGCCTCGAGGCACTTCAGCTTCTTATTAAACCACACCATAATTTCTGAGCTTAATTAAGTGCTATGAGTTCATAAACACCAGCAGGAAGAAAAAAAGAAAAGTTTATTAATGTTAGAGTCTTTGAGAGTTGAAGAGCATATATCACTGATATACACGAGTATACACGTGAGGCAAAACGTATGGCAGTTGATTAGTTATTAATAACTAATCTTAAATGTGGCCAAACAGTTAGTCACAGAGCAAGAAGAGCTTGAATCTTGTTTGACTCCACCAGCCACCTGGGGCTTTTCTGTTTGGTGTTTGCAAGTTTTTCCTGTTACAGGTACTCCAGCATCCTCCTACAGTCCAAAAACCTGATTCTTAGGTTGTTCTGTGATTCTAAATTCTAAACAGGTGTTAATGTGAGTGCTAATGGTTTTGTGTTTCTCTGTGTTAGCAGAGTACATGTAAGAAAATGGATGGATCTAAAAGTGTAAATTATCCGTGTTTCCTCATTATGCTGATAGGAAGTATAATCACTGTGTTACATTTCCTTCCGAGTAATTTCTTTTTCTATTTATTTTTATTACAAATGCAATTCATAGAGGACAGGACTGGCACAATGGTACACTGTAGCTTAAGGGTACTTGGAATTTAAGCTCCTGGTCTGTTGCAATTCACAAAAATCATGAAGTGTCTTATTTTTCCTTTTAGTGGTTTATGACAGTGGTCTTGATTTCCACCTTGTGGAAGTGCCACAGGGACCATGTGCTGATTTTGCATTTCAGCTACTTTTAATACTGTATGGATTTCATTTAAAATCCGAATATCAATCTAATGCCTCATGTGTATTTAAATGCCATCTACTGTCATACAGCGTGACCCCCATCCAAAAGTTTCATGCCACTCAATTAGAAAAGGTCACCAGGACACTGTTCCAGCTTCATTCAGTTTTCATTCAAGCATGTTTCAATTTTGCACTTACTCTCTCTTTATTTCCCCCAGTATTTACTTTCATAAGAAGTGCAAAAATGTCACCGGAATAATAATTCTAGCCAGGAATTGAACTGCAGAGATGCCAGATTATTAAGAGCAGGTGCGCTTGGAAAATTAAAGATTTCACCTTGCACATGTAGGAAGATAATGGATTTAGAAAGCACCATAAAATGTTCAGTTAACCCTTAAACGCATGGGATGTTTTCTGACATTATTAGAATTTCATCACATCTGCAATTAGATTTGCTAGATTAGAGCATAAATTAAAATCACATTGCTTGAAATATGTTGTGGTTGTTAAAAATTTGCATAATTTTTTAAAGGTTTGTTAATATTAAGTGTAGAGGTAGATTTGTATGATGTACTTTTCCTGCTTACAGGCAATTGTGACTTGGAATAAATCTGCTAACCAAAATCAGTGTAGATGGGATCAGTAAAAGAGAGTGTACTTTTGAGATCTTCTGGGTCCACATATTAGAAATAAGGCCTGAAAAAACTATATATCTTTAAAAGTCGAGTCAGTTAATAAAATACAGCTTCCTTATTAGTCTATATTGAATAGAATAGAATAGAATTCAACTTTATTGTCATTGCACATGTCACAGGTACAAGGCAATGAAATGCAGTTTGCATCTATCCAGAAGTGCTTTAGCCATGATATAGATATATTACAATATATATTAGCAATAATATAGATATGTAAGTATATTACAGAAATGGGTCTATTATGGTATGTTATAATGTACACGGTATGAAGTATGTTATGAATATGCTATAACTATAACTATGTACAGGCTGTAGTGAGTACAAGCTATGTACAGGCTATGAACAGGACATATATATGAAAAACTATACAGAAATATGAGATATACAGCTGTACAGAAATTTGAACTATGTAGGTTATAAACAGTTGTAGAATTAAAAATGATCATATTGTACAGAATGATTGTTTACACAGAATTATACAGTAGTGCAGTTAAGATAAGTGACATATGTGGATAATTTCTACAGAGGCTATATAAAGTGCTAGTGGTTGTGAGTGGTGGTTCAGTCTATGTTATTATTGTGTGTATGAGGGTACAGTTGTCCATTGTGTGTGTAGGTGGTTGTGGGTGTGTGTATGTCCAGTCCATGTGTTAACGTGGGTCAGATGTCAGGAGGCAGAGTTCAGGAGTCTGACAGCTGTTCCGGTACCTGGTGGTCTTAGTCCGGAGGCTCCTGTAGCGCCTCCCAGAGGACAGGAGGGTGAAGAGTCCATGTGATGGGTGACTGGGGTCTTTGATGATTTTCCCAGCCCTTTTCAGACATCGCCTCCTGTAGATGTCCACAACAGCCATGTACCAGTTTTGCTTTTTATTTATAAATGTTAAAGAAACTGATTCATAAATAAATCTTTACTAGCAGTGCTGTTGTCATCAAAGCCCTCCAGCATCATGGGAAACGCAGCTCTAAACTAAACCCGTAATCATCTGCAGCTCCATCTTCTTACTGTGATGACTATCCAAACAAACACTCCCCTCTGTCATTCTGACTGGGTATAGGCAACCTAACAGTGAGCTCAATGCTACTGGTTACTTGCAAATTTTAATACTTTGTTGGTAACATTTAAAAACAACGATCTTATTATATTTGACATTTCACCACTTCATTATTAAAGACATATAGTACCACAGAGTTTCTTTTTTTTTATAAAAAAGGAAATATATTATAATGAAGTGTTGGTTGTATGCGTGCATTTAAAGGTTAAGTCTAAATGAACTCTTTTGTTGTATCACAGCTGAAACTCAAGTAAACAATCGGCAGTAACAGAAATAAGTCAGAAGTCTGGTAGCATTCTAGTTTATATTTGAACTGCAAATTGGTCTCAAACTTGGTTAAAAAATGTGTGAACAAAGCAAACAGCAAGTTGCAGCTGTGTCAGCCAGGGTCCCCGAGTGCCTAGCTAACAAAGATGAGGTTGTTATTTTAAAAGTACAAAAATACAACTGCACAAAGCAGATGTTCAGGTGTGTAAGGATAATGACAGCATCCTAACCTGCTGTTGCAGGTTTTAATCATATGCATAGTGAACTGTGCAAGAGAGAAGGGAAATGCATGTAAATTGGAGGGTGTTGTGACAAATCAATATCAGTGGCATTGTTCGTCTTATGCCACAGCTGTGCTGATCACAGCAGCATGGGACAGAAATGATTTATACTTGTGAGTACTTGCTAACCACGTTTTCTGTGCGATGATGCACATATGTTTTGTTTAGAACAACAGTGGTATCATTGTGTTAAAGTGCTAGGTGTTAGTTTAAACATATGATTTATTTTGTGAAATTTAATTTCATAGTCCTTGAGCACATATTATGTAATCCAGCCCTGTTTAATCAGAGCTAGTTCTGTCATGCGATGGTTATGGTTGGTTAAGGCTATCATTATACAGTTTGGGATGTTGTAATTATACCTGAATATAGCCTCTTAAGCAGTAAGTAAGAGTTGGGTCCATGTAAGGTGAAATGTGCTATCCATTGCATTCACTCCACCTACATGGTAACATCTGCACATAAGGCATGAATTGAAATAAACTGCTTATCTCAACTCTATGCACATTTAATTAGACAGGTTCTTAAATGATTTATTACAGGAAATGTAATGAGCTCTGAAAACTCTAAGATTCCCAAATGCACATTCTTGGATCCTACATTCATTGAAGCATCCCAACAGAACATCTAATTTTTACAGTAAACTCTTTCTGTCATTTAACACTCAGGATACAGTGACTGTAATATTGTATCACATACATTCACTGTCCACTTTGTTAGGTACAACTGTTCATTATTATGTTCATGCATTTACTGCTTGTTAATGCAAATATTTGATGGGAATATCAGATGGCAGAAACTCAGTACATGTAGTTATGTAGATGATTACATGCTAAAGTTCAAACTGAGCGGTCTACTGAGTGAAGAAAGGTGACATATTTGACTTTGATATGGTTGCTTGTGCCCCACAGAGTAGTCTGAGTATATCTTAATCTTCTGATCTGTAAACACTGGACATGGTTTCTGCACAATCAGAGGATACAAAAGCCGGTCCAAAAAAGACAAAAATACTCAGTGATCTGCAGTTCTTTGGGCAAAAATATCTCGTTGATGCAAGAGGTCAGAGGAGAATGGCCACACTGCCTCGAGCTAATGAGAAGGTAACAGTAACTTAAATAGCCACTTGTTTTATTCAGTGTATGCAGAAGAATGACTGATGCAGAAGAACTACTCTGAACACAGAGCACATCAAACCTGAAAGCAGATGGGCTACAGCAGAAGGTTGGAAAATGTTTTCTTGGCCTGATGAGTCTTAGTTTCTGATGCAACAATTGGATGGTAAGGTAAGAAATTAACACAACGCATTTCAAATGAATAAGTTAATTCCCTTAGCATTAACTAAACATCATTTAAACAACACAGTCTGACCAGAGTGTTGTTGCTTACTATGTCCACCCCTATATCGCTTTCAAAGCTCAAATCGTCTGAACCTGGTTTCTTGAACGTGACAGTAAATTTATGATCGCCACTGTTTCCACAACTCAATGCAACAGAGCATCTTAAATTTTTGCTATGAAGAATTATAGAAAAGGGGATTGAATTATTGTATTAGAGTGATAAGTTTTTGTCTTGTACCAATTGCTGTCTGTCTTTTGAAATAGATTAAATGCTATTGAGCACAATATGCTTTCACGAATGTGACTGTATTCTTGGAGATTTATGACTCCCAGTGTGTCCTTGAAGTCTGTATAATAGTAATTGTGTACGGATTTGAATGTCATTGGCATGTCACTTCCCCAGGAATAATCTCCTGTATGCGTGCTGGGATCTGAGAAGACTGACAGTTACTGCAAACCCTTCATTATTTGCACTGCACGTACAGTTTCATGTTTATCTTTGTGTTTGTACACAGCTAAAACCATGCAATAGCAGGTGACAGCTAAATATAAGTTTTCCATGTAGTAAGGTGAATGGCTCAGTTTGTGACAGACATATATTTGGATGTGGTTGAAAAACTAAAAGTAAGTGTGTCTTTCAATGAGCTTACTGAGAACCCATTTGGATTTGAACAAATTTTGAATTAGAAAATATCAGAATTTAAATTTAAAATTACACCTGAAAAATCTTACATATATGCAAGAAGGCAGACATTAAATACTTCAAGATGACAAACTGCTGACTTCCCTTATGAGACACCCAGAGCAACATAGTTTAATAGAGTCTAAGTTAAAAGACCAAAAATGCTTTTATAAAAATAAAGCTGACATGCTGCTGACCCACATTGATATGTAGGAAACCCAGAAGAATGTCAAGACTTTTTCAGGAACCTTTAGTTTCCAGTTTGCATAGGTCAGAACAATGTAGAACAATTAAATATTTTTCATCTAAGAGATGTAGGAGTCTTGAGGAAGGCAATAGATCCATTCATTTATGTACTTTAAACACAACTTCTCCATCTCAGGTGAAAGGTCATCTCCTGCATCTGTAACACCACACCTTTTACCAGCTACACAAAACCACAGCTGGCATTCTTTTCAGGCTCTTTTCCATTCTCACCTCTGAGGCGAAAAGGCTGTTCTTCACTGCTCTAAAAGATGCCCCTTCTGAACTCTCCCCTCCAAGCTCTCTACCGTGTGATCTGCAAATAGACACAACAAAACAGTCTTGTGACAAGAGCAAAAAATATTTTGTGGTTGGGTGGTACCCACTACTAACCACGTTAAAAGGTTGAAGTTAGCTATAGCTGCTAAATTTATCAGAATAAACAACAGCAGAGCATGTTTGTGCAGAGCGCTAACTTGGCTAAAAAGAGCTGAAGGGCAACCCTGCTTTCCTGTGGACCTGGATCTGAAAGGACAGCAGCTGAAGTGAATCACAGTGCTTCCTTGAACCACATAGTAGTAAGCTACCAGGGCACAGCATAGCTTTTAATACAGATGACTAAGAAATTTAGAAGAAATCAACGTATATGCAACAAGTTGTTTCATTTATTTTACAGCTGTAATGCTTTTGTTCCAGAGTGTTAGTCTGGAACAAAGTCTTCTGGTTGCTATGCTAACCCCTAACTTATAACAATCGTTATTAACTTGGCATCGTTATTCATACATGGGAGGAAATTTGAGGTAATTCAGGGATCCTGCCACAAATGTCCTTTGTTCTTAGTGAACACATGTTCAACCACATGTTACAGAGAAAAAAAAACACACACACACACTCCTACAGGCACACAATCTCTCTGTTTACCCCACACACATGCATACTCTGTTTGGTCTTAGTCTTCATTTAGATTTTTGTGTTTATGCTCATTCCTTTTGTAAATAATTACCTCTGATACATACTGGTTAGATTAATGTTGTATAGGAGTGAATGCTGCCAACCTCTGCTATGCGGAACTGTCAAATCCTTCAGCCTCACTGGCCATTGAGATGTAACAATGATTGGATTAATTTAATTATTAACCAGTTTTAAATCAATAGTCTAATGTGTTTTATGGGACTGATTAAACTAATAACTTATATTGATTTCCAGGTGATTTTGAAGATTTTAATTATTTATTAGAGTCCTGCAAATTAATAGTTAATCTTCTGAGATCAGGTTAATTGTTTCATTGGTTTTTCTTCATGCCCCGATTAAGTTCCTTCTTATTCACAAGGTTGATAAATACAACAGAAGCCCCAACATTAATGTTACTGCTGCCCTTGTGAGGCACAGGGATAATGAAGGTAGATAATAACCCGATACAGAAAAACACCACACTCCAAAGGATAACAATGCCTAAGAGCAACCTATCAGCCAACCTCAAATCTGTTAACATAGACACAGTCCAGATAACTAGATATCCCAGCAAAGGCCATGTTGGGACATGGTAATCATTTTACTATCCTGGACTGGTGGCCACACGATAAACCTTTGGATCAACCCTGACTGAAAGAATAAAAGAAAAACCTTTTTGTGAAACACTATCTTGAGTTATAAGGACCAAATTACATAAAGTACATAATCAACCATACAGTCAGACATTTGTTTAAACATACACACATATGCGCAAATAGTTGCAAACTATGTCTGAGGAAAAAGGGAAAAAGATAAAGGGAAAGCTAAGCTACAAAAGCTAGTTTTCAGTACACGTTTAAAACAAATAACAGAGTCAGCAGACCCGACTGACTCAGGAAGGCTATTCCACAGTTTGTGTGCAATAACCTCAAAAGCACGATCAACCCTGGTTTAAAAATCAGAGTGAGGGACAGTTAGGAACTTAGGAGACCCTGGTGAGAGCATTGGAAAGGCCGGCTGCTGTGATAAAGTTTCAGAAGCTCTGCTAGCAGGGGCCTGTCCATGCAGAGCTTTTTGAATTTCACTGGAAGCCAGTGAAGCAAGAATAGGTTTGGAAAGGTGGGAGAAAGTGCAGTGGGAGACCACACAGCAAGTGGCCGGGGTGGATTTAAACCAAGACATATACACTCAACAAAAATATAAACGCAACACCTTTGTTACTGCTCCCATTCCCCATGGGATGGACGTAGAGACCTAAAATTCATTCCAGATACACAATATAACCATCCCTCCCAAACAGTGGTCACAAATCAGTCCAAATGTGTGGTAGTGGGCACATCTGCCATATTGAGATAATCCATCCCACCTCACAGGTGTGCCACATCAGGATGCTGATCTGACATCATGAGTAGTGCACAGGTGTACCTCAGACTGCCCACAACAAAAGGCCACCCTGGAATGTGCAGTTTTTTGCGCTATTGGGGGTCTGGGGACCCAGAACCGGTCAGTATCTGGTGTGACCACCATTTGCCTCATGCAGTGCAACACATCGTCGCATGGAGTCTATCAGATTGTCAATTGTGGCCTGTGGAATGTTGGTCCACTCCACTTCAATGGCTGTGCGAGGTTGTTGGATATTCGTGGGAACTGGTACACGCTGTCGTATACGCCGGTCAAGCACATCCCGAACATGCTCAATGGGTGACATGTCCGGTGAGTATGCTGGCCATGCAAGAACTGGGACATTCTCAGCTGCCATCTGCCCTGAACAATGTGAACCATGATTCATCCGTGAAGCGCACACCTCTCCAACGTGCCAGACGCCATCGAATGTGAGCATTTGCCCACACAAGTCTGTTACGGCGACGAGCTGGAGTCAGGTCAAGACCCCGATGAGGACGACGGGCATGCAGTTGAGCGTCCCTGAGACGGTTTCTGACAGTTTTTGCAGAAATTGTTTGGTTGTGCAAACCAATTGTTCCAGCAGCTGTCTGGGTGGCTGGTCTCAGACGATCTTGGAGGTGAACCTGCTGGATGTGGAGGTCCTGGGCTGGTGTGGTTACACGAGGTCTGCGGTTGTGAGGCCGGTTGGATGTGCTGCCATATTCTCTGAAACGCCTGTGGAGACGGCTTATGGTTGAGAAATGAACATTCAATGAACGGGCGACAGATCTGGTTGACATTCCTGCTGTCAGCATGCCAATTGCACGCGTCCTCATTGCTTGTGGCATCTGTGGCATTTTGCTGTGAGACAAAACTGCACATTCCAGGGTGGCCTTTTGTTGTGGGCAGTCTGAGGTACACCTGTGCACTACTCATGATGTCAGATCAGCATCCTGATGTGGCACACCTGTGAGGTGGGATGGATTATCTCAATATGGCAGATGTGCCCACTACCACACATTTGGACTGATTTGTGACCACTGTTTGGGAGGGATGGTTATATTGTGTATCTGGAATGAATTTTAGGTCTCTACGTCCATCCCATGGGGAATGGGAGCAGTAACAAAGGTGTTGCGTTTATATTTTTGTTGAGTGTATTTGCACAGATACTTGTCCTTTTATATTTATATGTATATTTATACCTGTATGTATTTTCCACATTATAATGTGCTCTTAAAATCCTTTAATTTTCTCAAAAATGGACAGCGCGCCTTATAATCTGATGCGCCAAAAAATGTTTTAGTACGACTTTAGTAAGCTACGAAGCCACACCGCTTGATGGATTGTCGGATAATTACAGCTACTGTAGTCAGGAGCCTCGAGGACTCGGAGTAATCTGGGTCCAAAACTCCGTCCCAAAGTCAAACGAACAATGCAGCATCACTGAGATTTAAAAACTGTACCTGGTGTAACAATTAAGTTTAACATCCAGGCATCCATGAAAACAGAATTTATCAAATTTAACAGAGTTAGAAGTTAGCAGGAAGTTCGCTTGCTAGTTTCCACCTAAACATTATATAGCATGTTCTGATTGAGAGATTTCTGAAAAAATTAAGACGTACAGCTCTGCTACCACTTCCAACATAAATAAAGACAGAAAACTAAACAGCAGTGACATTTGCAGGGTTACTGAAGTTGGGCTAGCTGGTATATAATGATTTGCTATGTGATCGCTAGCGACACAGCTATGTTAGCATAACATGAATACAGTGAAGCTGGAGCATGAACACTTAACTTTTATCAAGTGGAAAAAAGTAACTTAAATAGACCCGTTCATCAACAGTACGGCTTTGGAATCTGGTGCACCATATGGTCCGAAAAATACAGTATATCTATATATTTATCTTAATATTTCTTTAACACTGTTTCTATACTCATTTTATATGAGTTCTTGATGTTTGTTGTATATTTGCTGCTATGACAGCTCCGTTTCCCTCTGGGATGAATAAAGTCTCTCTGATTCTGAGTACATATAATTAACTCTATTTTGCTTTAATATGTTGATATGGTTCAGTGTAAATAAGTAAAATTTATTCATTTAGCACTTTTCACAGAAAAAAAATCACAAAGCGCTTCACAACAAAACCAGAAATACAACATATGATAACAATATAAAACAATCAAATATAAAACAATGAAAACATAAAACAAAAATATTAAAGATTTTCTGTGTAACATTGTGTTCAGCTGCATTTTAAAAGTATCGGTGGAGTCGGTACAGTGTAAAGACAGTGAAAGACAATTCCACAACTTAGCTGCCACTGCCTCAAAATCCCCACGAGTTTTGAATGGAGTACGTGGGGGCAGCACCAACCTCTGACCTGAAGACCTAAAAGTTCGGAAAGAAGGTTGAGGTTTCAGCAGGTCAGAGATATACTGGGAAGTAGAGCTGGGCGATATATCGAGTTTTTAAAAAATATCGATATATTTTTATACGAGATATAAGATGTGACAATATCCTTTATATCGATATAGTCTATGTTACGTTATAATTATACTTGCGGAGCCGCAAGTTTGCCTCTCTTTCGTCCACTTTCGTCTTTACGCAACGTTACTCGGCCTCGCCTCTCCTTCACTGAACACAACTCCCCCTCCTCCCCCATCGCTTCACCTGCAGGAAGCGACAAGATGGAAACGGCAAATCCGTTAACGAGTTACTGCGCATCGCCCCGTGCGTGGGGCTGGACGGCGTCAACGTGTTAGCTAGCTAACCACGCTAACGAGCTAACCACGCTAACGCCATGCAGCCCAGAGGTGCTGCACGGACTAAAATCCTTTCATTTTCTCAAAAGTTGACAGCGCGCCTTATGTATGAATTCTGGTTGTGCTTGATGGCCGCGCACCGATTTTATGTGGAACACGGCGCTCAGCAATCTGTCAAAAAATGTTTTAGTACGACTTTGGTAAGCTACGGAGCTGCAGCGCTTGATGGATTGTCGGAGCATTACGGCTGAGCCTCGCGGAGTGATACGTACTGTGCTTCAACGTAATATTACCTTACTGTGTATAAGGACCATAAATGGCACCTGTTAAGAGACGTGGTTGCGAAGCGGATTTCAAACTCCAGGTTGTCAGTCACGCAGTACAAGTTGGGAACAGAGCAGCTGTGAAATCTGTCCTTGTTATAGTGCTCGTCTTTTAGTTTACATTTTGACTGCACATTTGTGAGCTTTTTGTTATGCACAAAAACAACATTGTTTTCTTTTATTTATGGAGCATTATTATTTAATAAATGCTCATAATTTATTTTTGAGTAAATTTTATGTACATCTGCTCTATGTTAATAAAAGTGCCTGTGTGACATCTGGGACACAGCTTTGACTAAGAACTCTCTTTTTGTTCTTACTTTATGGCTTTAAAAAAAATATATCGAGATATATATCTTATATCGCCATCCAGCTAAAAAATATCGAGATATGAATTTTGGGTCATATCGCCCAGCCCTACTGGGAAGCTTCACCATGTAGGGCAAAAATTTTGAAGTGAATCCTGGAAGTATGTTTCTTCTAGGTTTATAACCAAACTTCACAGTGTATATCCCATCTTAAAAATCAGTTATTATTAACCTTAAATAAACTTGTAATATCTGGTGCGTCGTAATGATATCAAAGCCCACATACTTAACGTGTTAGGCACTTTATACATCACACAACACCACCAGAAGGCATGGCAACAAATAACCAGCAGAAAAAAACCTCAAAACAAAACAAACAAACAAAAAAACAAGAAGCAGAAGAACCACGACTTTATTCAGTCACTTTGAGATTATATGAAGAGGCAGAAGCAACTGAGACGGCCTAAATCCACAGAAGAACTTTGGCAAGGGCCTTAGACTGTATACAAAAGACAAAGCCAACACTGGTGCTTGGATTCCCATTTTGAGCTCGAGCTGAGCATTTTGGCCACAGAAACGGAATGCGATGAGCTTGGATCAGAATGTGAAACTGTGATAATGCATACTTTTAGAAAAGTGACTTGTCAATCACAATGCAGCCACATTCTATATCACGCACACCTTTATCATTTAGTTTAACTGTACATAAGGTCGGGATATACACCAACAAACATGTGCAGCATTTAAAGAAGACTTAAAAACTGCAAATGAGACCATCAACTGAAAGAAAGGTCAAAAATCAAGTGAGAAGCAGAAAAGTTTTTCTTAGATTTCTGCACAGCTTTTGCAACCACAAGACGTTCTCACTGCTCGCTGTTTAAAAACATTATTTATTTTATGCAATCTTTCATGATAAAAAAAAATACCTTCTGAGTACTGTAAAAAGTGTACCTATATGAGATGATCCTATGTGTATATGTTTAAATCCATTTACTGCACACTGTATTGTTTTGAAAACTCCCTTGCTTTACCTTTATTCCCTTAAACATTTGCTGAGTACTGAATGTGTCCTTGCTTCCTTTTGATAAAACAAGTTTCATTTGGTTACACCGTCAACCTTTTTGAGTGGTTTAAAAAAAAAAAAAAAAAAAAAAAAGCACAGTGTTGTTATTTTATTCACAGTAATTACAGGAGGCAGACAGGTCTGGGCAGTGTCAGTCACCTTCCATGACCTCTTTAAACTCGGTCCCCGCAGTTTCCACAACAGTCAAATAGCCATTAATCCAGCAGCCAAATCTCACTCGAACAAAACAACATGACGTACAGAGCTTACTGTGTATTCAATCAGTTTTGCTTGAGCATGAATTATGCTTTATCCACGTTATATCTTCTCAATCACATCTGAGGCAGCCCAACGCTTCTAAGACAAGAACCGTCAATTGCTTGGCTTGCTTACATAATATAAAACAAGAAGCTCAAAGTTAAAACTAAACAGCTGAGCAATTCCTAACCTAATCAACAAAGCAAATTTATCTTAGTCCGATCTAAGTCCATTATCAGCATGAAGCTAACAACAGCTGCTCTGTTGTAATGAAAATCTTAATTACACACATTAATTATGCTGGGATGAATGCAAGATAAATGATATATAAGCCATTATCATCAAAATCATTTGAACCATGCAGACATAATGGACCCCTGCACTACATGCAGATGATTGGAAATGTGCAATACTTAAAACTGAATTTGTTTTACATAGATCCCCGTTGAGGAGACAAAAGGCCTCCTGAAGACTCAAGCCTGAGCTTTATTTCTATCAGTCTTCACCTTCGCCCATGATGGGATTTTTATCTTGAGGCCTGAGGGAGGGATCTGTTTGAATAGAATGTGGACAAGCCCTGAGATAGCCTGCTATTACCACCACCCAACTCCACAACAACCATCAATCTCTGCAAGTTTCACTGTTTACATGCAGGACAGCAAAACAGTCATGAATCATTGCAGTTTAGGATGCAGTTAGAGAGAAATGAGGTTACCCACCCCCTTTGCCGATCACCCGGACACTGCTAATCAAGCTCTGTGGTGGATGCTCTGTCAGTGACTGGAGTATCTTGCAGACCTTATACCCAACAGTGTTCATCCTGATTGCAATCACGTGCCCCGGCTTTGTCTCTCCCAAGCTCCGAGTCTCAGAGACCTTCGTGATTTCTTCTGCCGCTTCTTTACAAAATGTCAGATATACCCAGCCTGTCTGATTTCCCACTCTGACTCCAAAGCCATCCCAATTCATTTTCTGTAACAGCAAAAGATTGCTGGGTTTCTACAATGTAACCCTGATGAGATAGGTTAGCAGTTTTGCACCATCAGGGAATAATCTTTTCTTTTTGTGTCTCCCAACTCAGATTTCTTTATAATATGTGTTTGTGATAATGGAACCCCACGCATGAAATCCCAAGTTCACATGTGAAATAAATTCTCTGTCATGTGCCACAAAATATCATAAAAGTGTGTTTGACATTGTTATATGACAGAAAAGACAAGATTGAATGAAGGTTACAAAAGAAAGAGAGGCAATGTTTTCCTGGTTCTTAGGCACTCACGCAAGAGCACACAGACAACCAGGTGCTGGATTTTACTGAGCAATGGATTACCATTAGAAACAGGTTTGCCAGGACTTTAATTAATTTCGTTTACTTATATTGGAAATGCAATGCTGGTTTCATTGGCAATTCATCATACAATAATTATATCAGAGGCTAATGATTCAAGCGGAAACAAGGATATGTATGAGAAGAGGGATTGGCAAATGCTAGCAGAGCGCTGACAACAGGCTTAATAATAATGATGATAATAATAATAATAACAAAAAAAAAAAAAGCACATTAGAGGAGTCAGTCTATTTCGGGTCACCTTGGATGCTCTATTCATATGCCACAAACAGTACCTAAAGTAATTTAAAAAACAAAGGTTTTACTCACCATGATGTATGTTTGGCAATGTAGCAGAGATGTTTTGTTTACAACAACAAATAATCATTATAATATGAAATTTGGAGTACCAGTTTATAAGAGCAGTGTGTAGGGACGGTACCTTGCTCAGGGGTACCTCAGGGTAGCCGTTCAGTGGAGTCGAACCCCCGACCTTCCGATCATGGGGCCACCACTCTACCTACTGAGCTATCCCTGCCCCACATTAGGATATATATTTTGAAAGGTGGAAATATATGCCATCACAACTTGGATATCACTAATGTGCATGAGGAATACAGCCATTTGATGTTTTAAATTTGCTCTTAATTAGTACAGAAGCATACAGAAAGGTATTTGGAGAAGCTCTACAGAGATGAGTAATTTTGAAGTTAGGTCCGTATCATATAGGCTGTAATAAATATAAATCAAAGAAACATCAGGTGCAAGGCCAAATATTCATGCACAAAAACAATATGTAAAGTCTACTGTTTATTCTTAATAACTTAATAGTATTTTACTCCTTACATTAGCAGTCCCCAACCCCTGGGCCTCGGACCTGTACCGGTCCGTGAGTCGTTTGGTACCGGGCTGCGAGAGTTGAGGCTCACGTGTGAAATGTATGGTTTTCAGGGTTTTTATCGGTTTTCAGCGTTATTTTGTTATCGTTTTTATCGTTAACTCGGTTTTCCTGGGTCTTTTCACATGTGTTATGAATAAATCTTCTTTTTTTCGGTACCGGTACTAGTTTTATTTTGTTGTATTTATCCGCGACACCTTAAAGGCCGGTCCGTGAAAATAATGTCGGGCATAAACCGGTCCGTGGCGCCAAAAAGGTTGGGGACCGCTGCCTTACATTGTAAAAATAGGCACATGATAGACATGGAGGCAGTTTACAGTTTTTTGGAAATCAAAAAAACTCTGGAAACTTGATCTGCTCCACCTCTCTTTTCTTTAAAAGCAGGATTTTAGACAGTGGACTCCTAAGTATTTACCAATAATTTGTACTAAAACTTCTATTTTTCAGTTTTATCACTCTTATTCCTTTATCTTTGTAGCTGCCTTCTGCTTTATTCATTCATCATTTCACGATTCCTTGTCTTCAAGCCTTGAATCTGTGAAACATACAAGCAGATTGAGTAATTAATAGAAAGATTATAATGTTTGGGTGGAGTTTTTCTGTCAGTTCACTTCATGCTTCAGCAGTGAGATGTTAGTGTGCGCACTGTGACACAGAATGACTGAGCCCAGAGGCTAGCGCAAAGGGGCACCGTGGGACTAAAAGGTTTGATTACGGTTTAATCTGCTGAATATAAATTAGAATTTCAATGGAATATTCCAACATTTAAACTACGTTATAAAAAGAACTACTTTCCATTGGCTGTATATTCTTAGGCAGTTGCTCAAATCAAATTATAAATTACTTTAATCCTGCTGTGTGGATACGCCAGAGTAAATAAATTTGTGTAAAAAGGTTCTGTTGTCATTGATAAACATCCTCTGAATTAGGCAAAAAGCACATAAACCTTCCTTCAAAGGACTGCAAGGGAGTCTGGTTTCGAATTTTACACATTACTGGAAATGCAAACGTGACTTATTTGTTTTCTCCGTAGGAAGCAAAAGAGAACATCATTACCTTTATCTCTGTATACGAAGTTTTGATGCTCTAAATATATCCCATCATAAATGACTTTAGTACATTATTTATCTTGCCTTCCCTAATTGCTGTGGTTTGTTCACAGCAGGAGGAAGAGTGAAAGCCAGCGCACCACTGCTTTTTTAGATCACTGCAGGGATTGACTACGGCTCATTATGCAGGGGAAAGCAAATCATTTCTAATGATTTTCAAAACAAAACTGACACTGTACATTATGCCATTAATTTTAGGTCTCCACTCTCCATCTTAGATTTTAGCTGAATCTACCTCTGCTGAGGCTGTAATTAACAGTAATCATTCATTTTCTGTCAGCTGTAACAAACCAACTGTACAACTGGTCTCCACCTTCTGAGCTTTTTTCATTGCTTTATTTCAAGTGACTTGCATTTCCTAATTTCATTCTTACATCTTATACTGTCTGCTCTGCAGCTTGCTGAACAAATAGTTTTCCCATTTAGAACAATAGTGCTTTTATTAAGCCTTTAACCAACCCAACTGCTTATTTATGTGTTTTCTGTATAAATACACATTTGCATATCACATTTATAGCAAACACACCATTCACCATACTGTGAGCTCAGTCAAGCAAAACAATGCAAAACTTTCCTTTGGAGAATGAAATAAACATGAGCCGAGCCATTATTAGTGCGGTGTCTGACACCATAGTATATTTGCGCAATGATTTGTTGCTATATGAAAGACAATCACAGTGCCCCTGTCCTTCTATTGTTTACTTTGTAGCTTCAAATTGGCTTAGTTTGCTTTGTTTAAAAGAATGCTGTAATGAGGACCTATTTTAAATGTAAATCTTTGAATTTACATTTATAGTACATCTTTATTACTCAAAGAGAATATTAAAATTAATATTTATCACCCATTTATTTCAGCTTATATATTACATTTTAGTTGATTGGGGTAATTTCAATGTCTAACCAAACT
This sequence comes from Diplotaxodon limnothrissa, assembly GCF_057381915.1. Taxonomy (NCBI): domain Eukaryota; kingdom Metazoa; phylum Chordata; class Actinopteri; order Cichliformes; family Cichlidae; genus Diplotaxodon; species Diplotaxodon limnothrissa. Next base: position 35,405,471 of record NC_140609.1, on the reverse strand, counting down.
AACTATTAAAATGACATTTATGCTGAAATTCCCCACAAACCACAATGACAGCTTTACATGACTATTCGTCCCAAACCTAAATTCAGCATCAGCAATAAAGTCAGACATTACATTGTATTGAATAGGGCCAGAACCATTAAATATACTGACAATTATAAGAATTACTTGAGTCCCCCAAAAAACTGTTCATTCTTAGGGTGTTGACTGACTGATTTTATCAACTGATCTAGTTTTATATCCAAAAACAAAAAAGCTAAAATAAAAAAGATTGTTACTTTTAATTGAGTTCTTTTCATAAATAAAGGTTAAGTACAGGTTAAACAAAAGAGGTCTAACAAATTTATTATTGTTTCACCAGAGCGGCACTCCATTTACAATGTCCACTTAGGCTGTCAGAGGATGATGGACTAATTTTCTCCCTCTGATTCTTTTTATCCTCCCCTGTTACTATTTTTGAATGCTGTCCCATCTGGCCGTTCTTCACAACAATATTTCCCAATGAACTTTCATTTCGTCTGTTGTTAAATAGAAATGAATTTGCTCTCCTTCACAGGTGGGAGGCACACTTAATTGACTCGTGTTAACATCTTCCCATGCCTTGTACACCTGGTCTCTTTCTATATGCACATTTTATCAATGCATTTTATTCTGATGCTGTGATTTGACAGTTAACCCGCTGATGGACAATCGAGTCACAGCAACAAACTGCTCTGAGTTCAATTGTGCATGGAGGCTTGTATTATTTAAATTCACACAGCTTGCGGGCTCAAAAATATATTCAATTTGCCTACGTGCCGAACTACAGAGGTTGCATGTCTGAAATACACATAATAAGGATTTAAAGACATGAATAAATGATTGGAGAAACACAACAAATGCAGATGCTTCCACAGATGCACTGCATGCTACAATTAACAATAAAATTAACATCCAATTATGCTCTGCGGCATAAATAAATTGCTGAACAGGCTCAGCTGATTCTGATTTGTATCAAGAAATCACGAATAAAAGATCTATGTGACTGACTTTTCAAGCACGGGTGAGAGTCGATACAGGCACAAAGACTCAACAGTGGGAACTGCTGTCATATGATTGGTAACTAAAGAGACATCTGCATTTAGATCTATGGGAAATAAAGTAAAGAGGGTTGAAATTTGACAATTCCTTTTCAGGCAGAGAATGTCTAAACAGGATGCAATAAGAATAAGAATATGCATGCAGGAACAGTCCATCAAAAGATTTAGAGGAATTTTATAGTAGGATTTCAGTGCATAAACATTTTATTACAATGATGAATGCACATTTGAGAGTACAATAATGCAAAACTGTAGGCACTTGTGTGCAGGGACTTGGGGAAAAGAAGATGGTCATATAGTCACCCTTCACCATATTCTCCACAAGTGGCGAATGTTTTTATTCACCAAGAGAATGGTGTATATAAGGGCTGAAATGAAGAGCCGTACACCGGTGCACCAGATCTAGAGGTTGAGGGTGGGACTTTGGTATAATGGTTCAGGCCAAGTCACTCTAAATCTGTTATGGAACGGCTGTTTGCAGGCAGGAAAAGGACCCAAAGTGCAGACTCTGGAGACAAACGTGAACTTAAAAAGCTTTAATGCTGAACTCAAAAGGGTAACAAAACTGAGAATACAAAATACACCTACACAGACAGCGCACACAGCAAAATAAGGGTAGATCGCGACACCGACAAACTGAAACACAGGGCTTAAATACATAGAGGGAGCAATCAGGGAACGGGCAACAGGAGGGAAACAGCTGGGGCAAATCAGGCCTAACGAAACTGGGGAAGCAAAACCCGATACATCAACAAAAGACAAGGACCTTCAAAATAAAAGAGGAAACATAACACAGACTGAACTTACAGACACAGACTCACAGGCAGGCACTACAACAGAGGGAACAGAGACGTTGGACCAGGGCAGACACAGACACTGACTGGACACGGGGATATAGCAGACAGGGGAGACAGCAACTAAGGATTACACAGAGACATAAACCATAAGAAAGAACTCTAACAAAGAAACCAAAGACTAGAAATGATAAATAATATAATAAACTCAAAAACCCTGGGTCAACGACCCAGGCATCCTAACAAAATCACTGCAATGTTCACCTTAATTTAATCAACACTTCTCATCAGTGTTGGTCAAGTTACTTGAAAAAGGTAATCAGTAACTAATTACTGATTACTTCCCCAAAAAGGTAATCCCATTACTTTACTGATTACTTATTTTCAAAAGTAATTAATTACTTAGTTACTTCTTAAAAACACGATTTACAACCTGAATAGGTGATAAAGCGATAGATCTTTCAGCCCAATTCTACTTTTTCTGCATAATCCATCATACAAAATGTAATCAAATGGAAAAGTCTCTTTTTAAGACTTGTTTTATTAGTTTTAATCTTTTAACTTTATGCATCAAGCAAAAATTTAATTATATGCAACATTTTCTGACTGGAAGAAATTTGTTTAATATTTAAACCTATTTTCTGCACATTCCAGCAAATAAAATAAAATATTTTTTGTGTTTACACTCACTCTCAAATAAATGCAAGTAAAACACAGCAGAAAATAAATATAATCAAAGACTAGCGGTCCTGTTGCTCTATTTTCACCTGTAAAGCAGGAGTGGGGTAGGCGTTTCCTGGTGCAGGTGTGCCGCAGTGGTCAGTTGAAGAATCCGCAAGTTTCTCTGTGAATTTCCCATTACGTCGTAGCGCACTGGGTGTTTGCACTAATGTTTTTGTCAGTTTTTATGGAATCAAACTCAAAGTAAGGTCAGTACTTCCAGGCTTTAAACGCTCCACGCTCATACTCTCTCCTGCACTCGATATATATGATCCACTGTTGATCTACACACAGCTGTTGTCACGAACATCGCACTCGCTTACGTCACTGTCATGAGACATTCTCGCAAAAAAAAAAATCACGGTTTTAGTAACGCAGTAATGTCGCTACCCAATCCGTACCGGAAACCCGATCCGTACCCTGCATGCGCAAATCTCACGTCACTTCCTCTCTTTGCCAACATTGCGACGTTCAATATTTTTAAATGCTACAGTTAGCACCCAGTTAGCTCCTAGCATTTCTCAACAGCTTTGCCTCCTTTTCGACTACCGGGACATTTAAACAATGGATAATCTGTATACAAACAAATTCATGCTTTTCTCCTCAACAGAGAGCGTCCCCCGATTGAACAACAGACTTTGTAATATGTCACATGAAGATTCATCAGCCAGATGAAGTGTTTACTGACAATTGACAGTGATAATGGACATTATCATCACTATTCCAGTCAATCCTCTCCACACAGACAAGCATAAAACCACTCGACTATCACTAAATCAAATTTAACACATGTTAGTAATGACGCTAATTCAGTTTACAATAGGGTTCATTCGCTCGGTCAGCAGGTGGCAGTATCCTCGTACACTGGGGAGTAAATTGCCATTAAACGAAACAGAAGAAGAAGAAAACATGTGCACATGCGCGGTATGGATGGGGTTGACCCGATTTGTACGGGCGGACTGTGTACATGCGCAGTAAGGATCGGGGAGTCCTGATCCGTAACTATCTTTTTATTTTTCGTTTTTGTCTTCATTATATTGAAATGTTTCATTATTGCAAAAATTTTAAGAAGTACTTATTATTCTTAACATCTTAACAGATACTCTGACCCGTAACTATCGTAAAATGCTTCAACCGGAAGTAGAAGCCTTTCGCACATGCGTGGTACCAATCGGGTTTCCGGTAGGGATTGGGTAGTGACAAGTAACGCAGCGTTCCTACGGGAAAGTAACGGTAATCTAATTACCGTTTTAGCAATAGTAATCCCTTATTTTACTCGTTACTTGAAAAAAGTAATCGGATTACAGTAATGCGTTACTGCCCATCTCTGCTTCTGATGCAACATAAGGTGTCAGTACTTTGATGGAAATAATGAGTATACACCAACTGGCCACCTTGTTGCTTGCTAGTACTGTGCTTGTACACCCTTGGCCTCAGAACAGCCTTGCCCCTTTGTGGCATAGATTCAATGAGGTGCCGGAAACATTTGTCAAAGATTTTGTTCATACTGAGATGGTAGCACACAGCTGCTGCAGATTTGTTGTACATCCACACTGTCAGTTTTCCATTTCACCACATGGCAAGGCACTCTTGGATTAAGATCTGGTGACTGTGGAGGCCACGTAGGTATTGTAAATCAACTGTCACGTTCAAGGAACCAGTTTGAGATTCTATCCTATTGGACGCAGCCATAAAAAGATGGGTCCACTGTTGTAAACAATGGATGGGCATGGTCAGCAAAACTAATCAGGTAGGCTGTGCATGTAAATCATACTTAGTTGGTGCTAGAGGGCCCAAAGTGTTTCTTGCTTCCCCCACACTATTATGCCACTACTACCTGATTCATGGATACAAGGTAGGTTGAATTAAGCCATCATGAATTGGCTCTATGAATTAAAATTGAACTGAACTCAATTTCTCACACACTCAGACCAGCCTCTGTAGCACCTGTTGCACACTTGGATTAAAATGAATTGAAACCAGTGTGGCTTTGTGAGTTCGCCTTTACTGCATCTGCAAATATATACATGGACATAGCACAACGTTACACACTTTTGCAGTCTCACACAACTCTTATAGGCGCACTGCCTTATGGGTAGTCTTTAAACTCAAATAACTAATATTTCTTACAGGGTAACAATGAAATAAACATAAACAAAAGATAGTGTGATCCACCAGTCTATATCTGCTGTGATTACAGCCCGGTACAGGTATAAATCCACAAAAGTGCCACAAGTTTTCCGCACAAACTAATGAATTAGATCTAGCTGCTAATCGTTAGCATCACGGCTAATTCACATCGCTACCAATAACTTATACACTAATGACACATAGTGGGGATTAACGACCAACTTTCCCACATTCTCTGCAACCCCGTGGACTCATCTGTAGATACATTTTAAGTTATTTACCATCTTGTATCTGCTTACCTGCAAATATATACATGGACATAGCACAACGTTACACACTTTTGCAGTCTCACACAACTCTTATAGGCGCACTGCCTTATGGGTAGTGGCTGGGCTTATTTACTCCCGCTAGAGCTGCTCATTTTAGGGGATACTCCCTCTTGTGGTGTAACAGAGGAATAACTATGCTTCCTGCACTATGTCATTTTTGGAGACTGGGGCACACATTATTTTACCACAATCAAAGAAAATACAGATTTGAACAATCAGACCATTTAACTAACTATAATATTGTAACTAGAGATTATGGGGGGTGTCCTGTTTTGTCCACAATGTCTTTCTTGTCCTTACACACCAACAACCATGCCACATTTAAATTTTCTTCAAAATTTTAAAATTGTACTCAGCTTGAATCATAAAAAAGCAGGAAAATAAAAAGTTATCTCTATTTTCTGTTGCCTACATTGTAGAGGGTGACTTTGCCTCTAAACAGGAAAATGAGCACAGTCAGAGGTCAAAGTGGAATTCAGCAGGTGGGGGTACTGGCCCAGTAATTTAATGGCTCAGTGTTGGGAAAAGAATCACAACTCACAATAATTTCTGGTGAGAGCTGCAGTAGATTTTATGATCAGCTGATTCTGCAGCTCTTTGTGGATGTACACAACTAAACTCTACACCAGGGGTTGGCAACCCTAGGCACACGTGCCAGCCGTGGCACGCAAAGGGTTAACTGATGGCACGACCATAGCTGGACTGGCCATCGGGCATACCGGGCATTTGAAAAGTGGGCCGATGGTGATTTTCTGTTTTTATGGGCCGATGAGTTTTTTTTTGTAACAGTATAAATAATGAAAGGTGGTGGATTGGCCAGATGCTGGCCGGTGTGTAAAAATAACTCAGTTGTTTGGTGGTGGCTATGGCGGAGCTTCCACAGATTCAGTAACATTAGCAAGTGGTGGAGGCCAGCAGGTGGATGAGAGAAAGGGGAGGCAAAAGGAGAGACCCGAGGTGGGGCGGTCCAAGTGTCAGGTGAACTGAACTTCAGGTAAGAAGTTATGACCTGCAGTCTATCTGGGTCAGATATAAACCAAGTTTAGGTGGAGTTTATTTTCGTTGTTCTGAGTTTTTACAGAACAACGAAACTGCGTACTAGCTAGCATGACGGAGTTTCTATACAGCTGGGTGGGTGCTATGCTGTTACTGATAGTGAACTTTATTTATTTCTAAGGTTAGTTAGTAGAGTTGCCACTGTCCCATAAAAAGATGTAATCGTCCCGTATTCAGAGAAAATATCACGCGTTTTGTATTCAGCTAGAATGGAAAAAGACACAAAGCTGGAGTTATTCTGTCGTTACGCTGCACAGCTGTTTCTTCTTCTCATTCTCTCCCCCTCCTTACCCTGTTGCTACTTCAATCATGAAACTGATCAATGATCAGCTGTTCTCTCTTGTTTTTTTATCGCTCACTTTGCGCCAGAAAGAGGAAACCACCGGATGTCGCGTTAAACAACAGCAGCATGTTTAAGCTTGATAAGCAGTTGTTAGAATTTATTTAATATTAATTTCTAGTATCAGCTGATGTTTGCTGGAGCCACAGCTGTAAAAGCTGCTGGTTATGATATCGGTTTGGATATGTGGTGAGAGGGGAAACATGAAGATGAAACCAGGAGATGTCCTTACTGAATCATCAGAGCTGGACAGGTGATGGAGAAACAGGTTTACCTTTTAGGTGACATGGATGAGTTGAAGGGAAGTTATAAGGGAAGGAAGAAATACACGGATACATACGTAGAATCGAGACAGAATTCACAATGCGTTTTTGGGACTTTCAGGTGTTTGGACCAATTAATGCAAGTTAATGCAACATAATAACCAAATTAATGCAACATCGAAGCAGCTGGAATCCATAGCTGTGCGTGTTCACAGAGCTTGCATTTTCACCTGCTGGACATCACTACCTGACAAGTTTAACTGTCTTCAGAACATTGCAGAGGCCTTATTGACATATTCAGTTCTACATGTCTGTGTGAGCAGATTTTCTCTCACATGAGTGTCCTCAGGTAGCCGTCTGAATGCTGGACACTCGGAGACCTGTGTCTCTGAGTGGGAGACCAGAAATCAGATTAACATGTGTATTGTATAGGAATTTCTTTTACTTATGTATTAATCACATTATTTTGTTGTATAATGCCTTGGTGCCACTGGATTTTAACATGTCTGACACTCATACAGTAAGATAAATGATGGGGGTGTAATAAGGAAGTTGGGGGAAGCAGACAACTCCACAGGAAGGATCTTTTGTCTCTGTGAGGACTCTGGGAGGTAGCAAGGGAGTGTGAACCTTAAGGTGTGAAACAGCTGTGTACTGCCTTTTGTTCCTGAAGAATGTATTTAACTGAGAGCCATGTTAGGCTCGGGAGACTCTGCTGACCATCTGCCCCGCGGTCATGTAGGCTCTCCACAAGCTTGGTTGTCTGTTCTTTGTGTGTTTTGATTAAAGAAAGTTAGCTACCGCTCACCGCTCGTCTGCAGGCTTTATTTAATGGAAAACTTCCACAACAGTATTAACAGACATGCCATATTGGCTCAGTTTATTTTTCTTATCATTGTTGTGAGGAGACCATAAATAGCATTTGCATTTTCTGTTGTACAGTTCATTTGCTGTTATGGAGTTCTTTTTATGGATAAAAAGTATATTTTTTTTGTTTCAAAATAGCTGATAACTTCGCTGATAGCTGCCAACATCTGCGAGAAAATATAATTCTATAAAGTGGTTCTATATAGTGTGTAACTGTGCCATAGTGACTTCTGAGGAAATTTTAGATGGCACTCGTCATCAGAAAGGTTGCCTACCCCTGCTCTACACGATGTCAGCAGATATTTCATGAGTTGTGCTGACTGATTTCTATCCTCTACACTGACAGTACACTGTTTATGCTCTCATATTCTAGATGCAATAAAGTTGGTCTGAAGGTGGAATTCAGTGACTGAATTTAAGCATCAGCTTAAATGCTAATTTATATTTGCTATCCTTTATGTAACCTTTCCCTGACTGTGAAAGCAGCAGTCCAACACACTGTTCTTCACTTTAAACCCATCACAGTACAGCAAACTAACCTGTTTATCCTGCACTAACCTGTTTTTATTCAACCTTTAAATAACACAGTTAGTCTAACTCAGTTTCTTTTGCAGCACTTTTCACAATCTGAAAAAACTTACAGGCCCAAAATCTGATTTAGAAACATAACGACTTACATGTAAGCTTTACATTTCCAGTTTATCAAACACCACTGAGCAGTCTTCACCTTTAAATCTAACAGTGTGTTTAGCTAGAAACACACTGTGCAACATACTGCACACAATTTGTGTTTGCTGATATTTGTTAAACCGATATAAACACTACATTTGAAATTACCTGCCACCTAAAAAACGTAACTCCCTTTATGCTCAATTGTCTTCTGTAGATATGCTGAAGTACTTACGGACATCCCCTGGAGATTAATACACGGACAGGACTGAATTTCATGTGTTATTGTTTAGCCTCAAATTGGATTGATGTTTGAAGGCTGGCAGTTTAATGAAATAATAACTCCCCTCAGATGTGTTAAACCAAAAGTAACAAACCTGTTACTTTTCTGATGACAACAATGCGGAAAATACAGATATTTTTTTTAACTCTTTTCTTTCATGCATGAATTATGACGACCTCAATTAGGATTTTTTTCTTAAGTATTTTTATTCATCTTCAGGCATGAAAAGATGAATAAAATTACTGATTATGGTTGTCATAATTCATGCATGACAAGGTTAAATAACAATAATTCTAATGAAACACGTCATACATCTATATTAACATTAAACGAACAGTGGGTGGCAGGGTATGGAGTGACACATCAGTGGTGGTTTATGTGCAAGTATACGGTGGCCCTGAGAGGCCAAACGGACTGCAAATTAAGAAAACACCAGCAATAAGAAAAAAATGGCCTGTATTTATATAGCGCTTTACTAGTCCTTAAGGATCCCAAAGTGCTTTACATATTCAGTCATCCACCCATTCACACACAGGTGATGGTAAGCTACATTGTAGCTGACAGAGGCGAGGCTGCCGAACACTGGCGCCACCAGGCCCTCTGACCACCACCAGTAGGCAACGGGTGAAGTGTCTTGCCCAAGGACACAACGACCGAGACTGTCCAAGCCGGGGCTTGAACCGGCAACCTTCCGATTACAAGGCGAACTGCCAACTCTTGAGCCACGATCGCCCCCACAAAACACTGCAAACGCACACAAAACACAACAGAAATAGGAAAGATGACAACGGGAATAGGAAAAACGAAAACAGAAATAGGAAAAAACACAAGTTAAGTGTTTCTGGGGAGACAATAACCCGACGGACCAGTTGCAGGAATCAAAATATGCTAAGAATTGTGCTGGGAGACACTTTAAAGAAGTGGAGGATCTATCGGTTTTGTGAGGAAAGAAAAAATGAGAGGTAAGAGTGTTAGCCTAACTATTATCATCAGTATTATATGAATCATGATAAAACATGCCTACCATGTTTTGGGTTCCTGCAACTGGTCCGTCGGGTTATTGTCTCCTCAGAAAAACTTGTGTTTTTTCCTATTTCTGTTTTCGTTTTTCAAATTTCCATTGTTTTTTGTGTGCTTTTGCTGTGTTTTTCTTATTGCTGGTATTTTCTTAAGTTGTAGTCCGTTTGGCTTCTCAGGGCCGCCGTAAGTATACCATCAACACTGACACAAATACAAGAAAAGAGCCTTTGAACAGCTGTCCACTGTAGTGACCACTGTGCGTGAAAGGGTTAAAATGTAGGGAGTAAAAGTAAAGAGGAGTCTGAAAAATAAATACTCAAGTAAAGTACACTTAGCTGAAAATTCTACTTTGTTACTGTACTTCATTACTTCCCACTTCTGAACAGGAGTACCGATTCAACAAGGGGACTATAAGATTTAACCTTTGCAGTCAATAGGTTTGAAATCTAATGTGAGAATTTTGATTGATATGTTAGTGACTGAATGAACTCTCCACCAACATTATCCAAACATCAGTCAAGATAACTAAGGAGAGCAGCATGCCACACGATGACCTAACACTTGCTAAGGCACTATTTATTTTTTCTAAAAAAGGCTAAGGTACTGTATTCATTTTTCCTTTGATTTCCCACTTTTTGTATATATCTGAAGAGATAAGTTTCAGAATAATATTTATGACACCGATGTGATTTAAAGTAAAGTGTTAAGGTGAAGGGCAAAAAGGACCTCCAAACCTCCATATCAGGTTAAAAACCTGAGCGGGAGTTTAATTTGTCTTCCAGTGCTCTGAGGAGCCACAGTATAAATGAGAAGGTAAGGAGAGAAAAAAACCCCTGAAGCATTTATTTTTGATTGGCTATCTGTATATCACGGGTCTTTAAAATGAACATCAATTTCATCTCATCTATTGCTTGACAGAACTTAAATTGGATCCCAAAGAGAATAATGTGATAGAAATGAAATCAACATTTCCATTTTTTGCTTCTCTGCCACCTATCAGAGTTGTTGATTCAATGACTAAAGACACATTTTATTTAAAATTGCAGGAACATACTTGGAAAACTTTTCAAATCAAAATTCAAACAAGTCTCACAGAAATGTCATGTGCTCAGCAGTTATTCACAGCTGTTATCATAAATGTCTAACAACGTCTGAGTTGAAATAGAAAGGCTCATTACTTTCATGCCACTGGCTTGTAAACTGCATACCAATTGTAATGTTCTTTTCTTCTGTTTTCATCCTGTTAGAGCATTTTAACAGCTTGGCATTTCCTTTTGAACAAACACCATTTTATGTAGATTCTAATTTCAATAAACTGCAGTGCACAGTGATGGCACTTACTCTATTATAAAACTATACCCTTATTTCCTACACAATTAACCTTGGGCTGATGCTAATTTAAGCTAGCCTTCAGTGCCCACAAGATTCTTCCTGGAAATCATTTGTAAACAGAACCATAAAGCTGTAGAGATTCAAGAGCAAAGGAATATGTATGTATACATTTTGTTTTTTCAAATCCCCCGGGTTTGCATTGTTCTTTGTTATTTTGCTGCACGTATGAGAAGTGCACTCATTGCCTAGCCTCTATAATAACTGGTCTATAATTGGAAGCAGATGCAACACTCAGACTATTACACTGTTTAATTTTTAGACTTTTTGCATCTTCTGTATGTGATTGAATATATAATTATTTATATATAATTTTCTGTATAGTGTATGTGTGTGTGCTAGCAACAGTGTCTAATGAATATTCAGAGGAGATATTCTGCAGAACTGTCCCTCAGGAATCGGCTTGTTGTTGCACACATGGGAGGCTTGCAATACACCTTGACTACACTTGTCACACAGGGTTAGAGACTGACTGGTCTCTGGGGAAAAATGTATATTCCTCAATCACTTGAGGTTACTTGTGGTCACTTGGTGAAATACATTGCAAACAGGGATACAGTACTGGCCTGAAAGCCAACTTGCAATTGCTGTGGTCATTAACAGTTTGGCCATATCACCTGTAATTTGTATGGAACTCACCAATGATCCTCAAACCCAAAAGGAATAATAACCCACAAAAAGAAATAAACAGTCTCAAATTTTTATGTATATGAAGGATTGGCCTCACTGTGATATTCAGTAATTTATTTTACACAAAGTACATAACAACTGATTTATTTGTAGATGATCACTTATGTTTAGTATTATTTTATAATGGGGTGCCCTCGGCCTGGGGCTCGGTCACTCTGGCGCAGCTGGCTGCCGGCGGAGCTCACGGACACGTCACTGCAACCCCCCCTGGCTTCTGCTCCGTGGCTGATGAGTGACCCCTCATCTGGGACTCTCCTCAGCTCTTCTTGGGATAATGGCGCGGCTGCCCCTCTGTTGGTCTTCCTTGGTCTCTTGTGTTCTGGGGGCCTCTGGATGTCTGGAGTTTTGATCTCCTCCATACCTGCTTCATGCCCTGGAGGACGGGGCTGTGGCCCCCCCACACCCTCTAGCAGATCATTACATGAAGGAACCTTTTAAATACAAGCGCGCTCATGCTCACAGGTGTACACACGGGTGATCACACACACAAACGACACCCTTTTTGGCTCCTACCTCAAAGCACACTGTGATTGATATATGTATTTTTTTGTCTGCTTATTTTGTTGGTTTTTGTTTTTTTGCCCTTTATCCCCATCCCTCTTCCCCGCTGTTTTTCTTTCCCTCTTTCTTTCTCCCCTTTCTTTTCCTCAGTCACGTCTGTCCCGTATCTAGCAAGTGAAAATAAAATAAAACAAACAATAAAAGGTGAATCAATTAGACCATTACGGCAAGGCTGGGATGGTCCATTTGGTAAAGTAAATCCATTGGGCATCTTTCTTCGCCTTTAGACAATAATTCTGATGGCAAAAGAGCCAAACGGGACAGGCAAAAAAAAAAAAATATTATTTTATAATTACGAAAAAAATGGGTTTCACACATTTGTTTTTAAACTTAAATTCGTCAAATTGAAAATGCATAAAAATAACATATTAATAATTAATATATGATAATTTATGTGATTTAATAAAAGATATATAAATGTTTTTTAAACAATATTCAGTCAAATATAGAGCTTCAGTTAAATCTTTGTTTACACCAGAGTCCAAAGTTTTCGGAAAAGAAGTTGTTTTCATTTTCACATACTAGACCTTACACTATTTTGGCAGGCCAAGCTAAAAGAAGAAAATACTGACTCCATGCTGAGCTAATATATACTGCCTCGTGTCAGGTTGCGTAAATCACAGGGGTAATCATTAAGATGGTTGAAGTATTACACTGTGTGCTCTGTGATTATGCTCTAAAAACAAATGATGTGGCGGATGTATTAATATGGTCCAGTGGTGTTTTTAGATCAGGAGGGGGCGAGGGAAAAAGAGAGAAAGAGGGAGACAGAGAGAGAAAACAACCTGCGGCTCAGTCCTTTGATCATCAGTGATGCTGAGTGTAGTGATTTACTGCACCCACAAACCCTTTGAAGGCACCCCTACTGAAGCAATGGGCCTGGTCAGTCCTTTGAGCTCCACTTATTTATTATTATCCGCCTCCCTGCATACACACTAGATAATACTCATGATTCATTAGATTTAGGTCAAACACTTTAAAAGTCATTTTGAAAGAGTTATCAGGCAAACTTTTTCACATAGTCTAACTTCATATGTTTGATTCTAATGCAACCAACAGAAGTACAATACTGTGTAAAAGTCCTGAGCCACCCCTCAGTTATTTACATTTTGCTAGAATAAATGGGTGCAAAGAGGTTTTTTTTAAAAAACATGTACAGATTTATGGAAGTAGGGTATAAAAGCCATATTTGGAACTGATCAAATCCTGGAGCACCTTTTTTCTTCAACACTGTCTCAACTCTCTTTGGCAAGATTTCCTGTAATTGCTTCAAAGAGTCTTCAGAAATAGAGCTTCAGGCTTCCTGAAGGACATACCAAAGCTCTTTGGATGTTGGCTGGCTTTTGTTACATTCTCTGTCAAGATGATGCTACACTGCTGGAAATAACTTTCAAATGCTGCTCATCTGCTATAAGTTTTTAGGCTTGCCACTACTACATTTGCATGCTACTTGTCCAGTTTCTTAATTTTTTTTCAGTTCAGTTCAATTGAATTTATATATCTGCAAATACAAAATAAATACCTCAAGGAGTTTTTAAGGTCATACTGGACATAATGCTGAGATACGCCAAGTTTTTGACAAATAGCACTTTGGGAATTACATTGTTGGAGCAAAAATACTATTTTATGCTGATAAAATTGTGTTAACTTTGGCATTTGTCTTAGATCCACTTAAAGAAATTGGAACAAATCGTGGTTTTGTGGCATAAAGCTAGTAACAAAGAAAACAAGTGAAAAAGCAGCAAATGTCCACATAAAAACTTTAGATAGACTCTGGGACAATAGCTGAAGATCACTTTAAAAAACTACAAGAGGGCATTTTAAGTTATGTGCCATTCTATGTTTAATTGATTTATAGATCAGCCTTTAAGTGGCTTACCAGCCATTAAGTATTCCTATGGAAATCTTCAGGTACAGGACTGGGCTGAAAATGAGTAAAAGGCAGTTAATGTCTTCAAAAAGCCTGGAGAACTGTTGCTCAAAACCACTTTAAAACATTACAAGAAAGTCTTGGAGGTCCATGGATGCAAAATATAACGACATATACATAATAATATAATGTAATATGAAAACAAACGTGATGATTCAGGACTATATTTCTTGTAAGTATACAAAATGTATTAAAGATGCACCTAAATTAGTAAAAACCTTAAATAAGGCGCATCTGGGACTTGCTTTGGATCCCATTACAACTCCATATTGTGTCTTGTCACTGATGCTTGCTCTGTTGCATATGGTGGTCTTGTTTGCTGCCCCCCTTACATCCATTTTTGCTTGCTCCTATCACTATCCTGAAGTTTGTTCTCTCTAACACAACTTAACAGGCACGTTCTCCACAAGGACACAGGTATCACCTTCTGCATTCTCGGACTTGATAATTACCCTTTATCTTGAACAGTGGGTTGCACAAGGACCTATTAGAATTAATTTAATGTCTATTAGAGGATGTGAAGGCTCTGCAGGGAGCATGCCTTTATAACACTGTTGTCCTTTAACTTGATTAAATTTGATTTATTGAAATTATGAAGTTAAAGATGGATTGCTGATGGATGGCTGAGTCTGAGGAGCTCCGAAAACCCAAATGCTGCTCATGTTTTAAAAAAAGGTTTAAAAAAAGGTAGGTTAAACATAAATAATACATTTATTCTTCACTGCACACAAACACTTCACATCAACATGTTAAAATTGTATAGGTCTCCTCAATTATCCAAGCCCAATGTTTTTAATGTTTTTTTCCTCTGTGAACATCCTGCAGTGCATATGCATTATACTTTTGACTAACACAAAGCGCAGCAGGCAAATGCATGAGCCTGGCAATGAAGGAACCTCGGAAGTGAGACCATGTCACATTATGAAAATGCTCCAAGAAATCGCATTTGTGCTTTTCATGCCCTTAGCCTCTCATCTCTAATCTATCACACTTGATGTGTAGGTTTGTATAGGTGTGAAAAATGCTTTCCTTCCATGGCAAGAATTCCACATTGTTCTTGCCAATGGGAAGGAGAAAATGTTTGGCAAGATTTGGCACGATTCTCAAAACCCAAGCGCCTGCAAAAGCCTATTCAAGTGAGAAAAGAAAGAACAGTTTTGCTCTGAGCATTCAGTGGCTTTGTGAAGCACAGCGTGACATCATCATTTAAGTTTGTGTGCAATTGTGTCAGCCATAATACAGATGTGAACAAATGTCATGACTCTTAGATGAATGCAGCAGGGAAGCCTTCAGGAACCAGATCAAAGTCACTACATTATGTTTTCTCTTTAACAGAATGATATGCAGCACTTCTTGTGAAGGGTTCATATTCCCCAGATATACATAGTATATAATTTGATCAATCACATGTTACAGCTCTCTCTTTTATACAGCAGAAAAAGTAAATGACATTGTTGGTTTAACTTTGATCAAACCAGAATGGCAATAGCAAACATGTGAAGCCTTCAGCAGCATTCAACCACTCTCACTAAGTGTCTCTTAGGACCCTTAGATTCAAAAGAGACATTAATATGTCATGTTAAGGTTTTTACTTCATGGTTTTATAAATAACTTCCTATTTTTAAAACTCAAGTAAAACATGCATTATAAGACAAAAGGGCTCCTGTACGCAAACATATAGAAGAGAATTCCTCATTCTGACACACTGTATCTGTTTTGCAACTGTTTGTATTCAGTTTGGTGTCTTTGTAGTTATTTTTGATCTTTTTCATGTCTTGTTTTGGTCAATAGGCATAAAGGTTCCCTGTGTAATTACATTTCTGACAATACTGTAACTGTTTACACAGCTTTTGGAAATGAGGCCCCACCTCCAAGTGCACCAAGTACACAAGTGGTCAAAAGTACAAGTAATTTTATTAAGTTCAACCCAACAGAGCTCCCACAAATGCATTGCACTCGCATGTTGCTTTGCTTTCAAACTTCTGTCCAGTTTAACCCACATCAATTTGATGGGGTTGCAGACTAAAAGCTGTGCTGGTTTTCCATCTTTTGAAGTTCTCTCTAGTTCTTTTTTTCTAATGTCTTGGGTCATTTTTAAGCTGTACGATGTACGAATCCACCACCAACCCGTATGCCTTTTTTTTTTTATTACTTTACCATTTTTCACACCATCCAAATATCTGTAAGTCATCATAAACGTTTGGACACCAATATAGATCGCTAGCATAAACTTTAATGAGTTAATTTACTTCTATCAATATAAAGCTTTTACATGGACACATATTTCCATTTTTTTTTCAGTTTCAGCGTTGGGCTTTATGGTTTCAAACAGAAATTTGTGATCTGAAGTTTTCACCAAAGATTCATACCATGTTCAATTGTAAAGCAATTTACACTGTCTTTCACAGTAATAAGCCTCTGTGTTCTGTGCCTGAGCAAATGAGTTTCAAAGCCTTATATTAGATAACGCTAAATGAAATCCATAGATCAAGTTAAGTTGCTGCTTGTGCCTGGCTCCTGAGGAGAAAAAAACCTAATATTATTTATGGAATTAATGTTCTTTTTTGGCTAAACCTTTACATCATTATTGAATGTTTGTTTTCTGATTTTTTTTCTTAATATATTTTACTATATGTGTTCTTTTTTTTCTTTTTACAAAAAAAGAAATACAGTAATATAATGTATATACCAGCACTTTGTGTAAAGCCTTGAAAAGAACTATATCAAAATTTCATTGCCAGCAGCACAGCCGTGGAATAAATGTTGCTTAATTAAATGCAATGGACTAAGAACAGTGTTAATAGATGTGGGACTATGACAGTACATTTCTCTGTAACTCTCTACATCACCAAAAATCTGACTGATCAACCTTAAAATATATGCTTACAATAAGACTTGAATCCCACTGCTGTGACGATACCGAGATTAATGCATATACTTTTAAAGTGTGTGCATGTGCTTGGATAAGAAATAAGAAAATGTAATTATGGTTATGTAACGTAAAAATAAATTTAATCACCTCTTCTGTATACCTCAGCATTTATGACTGAAAAGTTTTCCAAGTCATTTTTGTGTCTATTCACAGCATCCAACATTCCACTAGCAAAAAGTGCTGAAATGCCCTTGAGCAAGACAAGTAAGCATGCCGACTCATTTACTATTAGTCAGAACAAGCACATGTGAATCTGAAAGAGGGCCACCTAAATGCTAGGTGGTTGGTTTCAAGGCAGAATAATCAAATGTCCTAGATGTGAATGTGGATGATTATAATATGAAGGTTCAAAGAAAATTCTCCCCTCATACGGTGATCTTTAATGATGATGATGACAGAGATACATTCCATGCTTCAAAACCCAAAACTGTGGTGATAACTGGTTTATTGCAAGGATTTAGAGATCTCTGGTTATCTCTGGACTTTATCCCACAGTGATAATTATTCAGTCTGGATATAAATCAGCCTTAACTGTAAACTAAATGGATCTTATTTATAGCACAGTAGTTTTTTAAAACTGCACTAACTAAATCTTTTTTTTTCTTATAATACTAAGTTCAGAGAGTAACGAAATTTCTATTCTCTGTATGTCCTGTACATGTGGCAGAATTGACAAATAAAGTTGACTTTGACTTTTGACTTTGAAAAGTCTTGAGGGTTTCTTTGTTACCAGCAGCAATTCACAAACTATATGGTTT
This sequence comes from Diplotaxodon limnothrissa, assembly GCF_057381915.1. NCBI lineage: Eukaryota > Metazoa > Chordata > Actinopteri > Cichliformes > Cichlidae > Diplotaxodon > Diplotaxodon limnothrissa. Next base: position 35,387,664 of record NC_140609.1, on the reverse strand, counting down.
GTTCCAGTTTCTTTAAATGAATCGTAAAAAATGCCAGGCTTAAAATACCATTTTTCATCATAAAAGGTGATTACCAAGCTTCTCTATTCTAAAATCTTGGTAAATTTCTGCATTGTGTGCAAAGTGAACTTAAAAATGTTGGGAAACTGGACAAACGGAGGACAAAAGTCGAAGTGATAGACCTAAAAAACACAGGACCAGAGAAATACATGTAACCCTTCAGTTAAACTATCTACTGTCTGAAATCATCAACAATATATATGGAAGAAGTCGTGAGAGAAGTAGACCAGTAAGTGTCTACAACCATCTGTAAAACACTTTTGAGGTTCAGTCATGGTTTGGGGCTGCATTTCAGCTAGTGGCAGTGACAATCTTGCTAAAACTGATGGAATAATGAATGCAGAATATGTCAAATTTTGATCCACCACGCAATACCTCGAAATCTGACCTGCTTCACAATGATCTCAGACACGCTATTTATATAGTAAAAGCACACGTTGATTGAAAAACATACAATGGAACGCTACCAGTCATGGAACCAAACATGATTGAAACATTGAGGGATCACTTTGACAGAGAATGCAATGAAAGGCAACCATCATCAAAAGAAAATCTTTGGAGTACCTTTCAAGATGCCCGAGGAGCTGTTTGATTACAAATAAGGTTCAGGATATGCTGAAGAATAAAGCTTGTTAGAACTGTATAAACTTTTTTTGCCTCTTATTTGTATGTATGTATGTTTTGCACTTGTTTCAATAAATCTCTGCATCTATTTCCCATTTTTCTAACAGAATATAAATAACTAGAAGTGGCTCAAGATTTTCCACATCATGGTAATAAAAAACAGAACAGACTCTGGCTGTAGCTCAGGTGGTAGAGCAGGTCATCTACTGATCGGAAGGTTGGTGGTTCGATTCCTGGCTTCCCCTAGTCTGCATGCCAAATATCCTTGGGCAAGATACTAACCCCAAATTGCTCTCCGATGCGTCCATCGGAGTGTGAATGTCAGTTAGAAAGCACCCAGGAAAAATGTCCTGGTGTGAATGGGTGAATGCACAAGTTGTATAAAGTGCTTTGAGTGCTCAGAAGAGTAGAAAAGTGCTATATAAGAACCAGTCCATTTACCATTTACTCTTACAGGATTCACATCCACAGTCCTATCTGTGCTTAAGTTACAAGATAGGTCCACGTTCCCCCAGCAGCCTTGGCCTGTAGTAGCACAAGGGTTGAGGTGTGATGGAGAGTTAGCTTATTCAGTCTGTAAGTATATACTGTATCAAAAAGAAACGTTTCAATCTAATCTTAAAAGTTCAGAGTGTGTCTGCCAGCTTCCACTTCAGGTTCAGAAGGGGCGCATGATGGTTTGGGACTCCACCTCTTCCAAGTCAGCCTGGACTGAGAGGCTACTCTACAGGAAAAAAAATATGGTATTATGAGGCACTTAAGATATGATGGAGTTTGGCCATTAAGGGCTTTGTATGTAGGAAGAAGAATTTTAAATTCTATTTTGGCTTTAATGGGGAGCCAATGAAGAGAAGCTTATCTGTGAAAAATATGATATTTCTCTTTAGTTCCTGTCACTCTTACTGCAGCAGTTTCTATCAGCTGGAGGTTTTACAGAGAGCTTTCGTGCCCTTCTGATAATTACAATATTTCATCCTAAAAATACCAAAATGCATGGTCAAGTTTTCCAGCAGAACTTTGAGACAGTGTATTTCTAATTTTGAACTGGACAGCCAAAAGAAAAGTTATTTAATGTGTGAGGGGTAAAGGATGTTGTCCTGGTCAGTAATAAGTCATTTAGTCCTGGAGTGACTGGTGATGCTGGCTGGTTCAGAAGGCTGGGCAGGGAAAGTCTGGGTGAGGTGGTGTGTGAGAAATGAACAGTGTTAGCAGAGGAGGTCCAGCTTATGTAATAAACCATGCTGTCTCATCCTATACTCTGTTTGAGCATATTATTCAACTTTAAAGGCAAGAAAAACAACAAAGTCTTTGCACTACACAATACGGATCCAAATATAAAAGGCTCCTAAAATAGCAAATGGTCCTTACGATTAATATTAAAGGATAAATGACCTGCACTTTTATCATGCCTTTTATCCTTATTATTATTAAACAATTAAAATTAAAACCAATCTATATATAACAGCTGTCTTGGTTCTTCTAAGTTAAATCTATGTTGCACCTCACCACAAATTCAAGAATATGTAAATCCTCTCGGTGTTGGTACCGATTACACAATGATATTTGGCCAAATCATTGGAGAGGCATAGAGCTTTCCTGTCTGTTTTCATCAGTAGTGTCGATGTGACAGGCAAAAGCAAATTTGGCAGACTGAGTCACGCAAGGACTGAGATGGGGCTGGTTGCAAGGTTAATTGGCAATGGGAATAATTGGCCACTGGGCTCAATTTGTCTGATGGGAGGAATTGGAAACCAATCTTACTGTCTGTTTGGAAGCATTCCATGCAATTCCTCAACAGAGGCATCCTTATCTGATGCTCTCTGCTTGAGCTGCACTCCTCACTCTCATCGCAGTTGCTATGAATAGTTGTGCTGTTGCCAAACCACTAGGAAATTCTAACAGCAGCACTTTTGGAAAGCTATATTTCAAATCAATATTTTCAAATGTTCCTTCACTGTGCACACAGCAAAAATAAAGAGCACACTTTTACGCTCCCCAACCAGCACGTAAATATGTAGAAGGTTAGAGAACTTGTGCTTGAAGTGCATTAATCCCCCATCATCCAGATATTATTAAAATTTTCTAAAAGTAAAAGTAAAAGGCAGCAAACATTTAAAACACAATTCTGAATTCATGTTTTCAAGATTTTTATTATCTGATATGGGTTTTATTTTTATTTTTGTAAATGTAGCTTATAATACATTATAATTGATACAAAATAAAAATGCAGGAACACTCTTGCCTGTGAACGTGCATGTTTGGTACAGTATTCTCTTAGAGAAATTGTGTGGGTTTGCTACTGCAGACCCTTTCACTCTTTGCTGCTTGCTAAGCAGAGATGTGTCTCGAGGGTATGATTGGCCTGCCTTCCCGTTGATGGCTATTTGTATCCACAAAGAGAGGATCAACAGACTCAGCATCTGAAATTGATTTTTCCCTCTGACTACATGTAAATGAACTTTCCAATGATTTTAAACTCAAAGCCGATGATGCAAATTTAATGGCATTTTGGTCTTTTTTTAATGCTCTAATTCCACTCAAACAGCCTAATGAGATGGCATGTGTCAGACTGCGCTGTTTCTAAGATAAAATGAAAATGATTATCATCTGGAGCACACTGGTTGAAGTAGAAATTCAGAAAATCTATTTTTTCCTAATCAAAAGTGGAGGCTGTTAGAGTTTGTATTGTTGATTGTTATTTATGCTTAGAAATATTTAACCATAGATGCTTAGAGGTGTATAATCAATTGTGTAGTGATAAGTTGTGTGATCTTTAACAGGCTACAGAGGCTTGGTGTGCATTCCACACTAGAATGCACACCTACATCCTGGGAGCACGGGAAGAGGTCGCATCTTGTTTTAATTGTTTTATGGTAGGATTAACGTAGCTACGTCTGTTCTAGTCTAAGTGCTTTTCTGTTTAATGAACCTATGCATATTCATGTAACCTCAATAAAAGGACAGTGTTACGGGAGGACGGACGAGAGCAACTGGGGTCAAGCGAAGGGACGGCGCTCTGTCCGGTCTCTCCCGTGCACGAGTAACATGAAGAACTTTGCCTATTTGTGTCTTGCTTAGCAGTGTAATTATATTGTCTTCAACGTTCCAGCGGATGGGTTCAAGCTACAAACCTATCAGAGGCAAATTGACATTTACTCCTTGTGTGAACATGTATTTTTTATGATAAATTGCAGGTTAAATATTAGGAATAAAATGATAACTTAAGTAGTAAATGCACTGACACAAAGAGAAACCAGAACAATAAACTTCTGATGTGTCCGAACATTTTAACAGTACCTCGGAGGGAGTCCTGTGACATTTGACTTCTGATTTTTTCCTTTAATTTCTTACAATAAAAATACTCAGATAAGCCTCAGATTGTAGTTCTTTTATTTGAAAGACATTTTGAGTCTAAAATCCTGTAATGGCTTAAGTTCTAGACACTCGACTAGCCAAATGTACAGCTTTTTTCACACTGAAAAAAGAAAAGCATTTTGAACAAAGAGAATAAAACCATGATGAGCTTTTGGAACATGCAGTTTGCACTTCACAATTGAATAATAAAAAAATAAATATTCTGAAAAGAAAGTTAAAACATTTAAAACTGGTACATCGCATTAAACTTATTTGCTCGCTGCTTTGTGGTGTATTTTTGACTAATAATTGCCAACAACCTTGTCAGGAACTCGAGTCTTACCACTCATTGTTCTCTGATAAGCCAGAAAGTTTTATGGAGCAGAAATACACACGCTTGTATCTTCCCATTCATATATTATGCTGCTACTGCTGCAGAGAAAATCCAATTCAAATTTCATATCAGTTCAGGATTAAATGTCTTATTTTCCTGTTGGATAAATGGACTTTTCTGTGAACCTCATGAAGCAACCTCACTTTGCAATATCTGCAAATGAACTGAGAACTTACCTAATCGAGTATTTTTTAATAGAAATGATGTATGGAAATCTGTGACATGTATGACTCAAACTTGGGTCTCAACAGTGACGTAAATAAATTGTCAAGGTGCATTTACATAAACGAGAATTTGTACATATGAGACCAGAGCAATGAAAAGTAATGGCAAGGGACATTAAAATCATGTGTGTAATTTAATGTTCAGAAAGAAACATATACTATTGTCCAAATCCATGAACTGGAAGTTGAAACTACTTCACAAACTACTGCATTGGGTTTTTTTTGACAGGTGTCCTTTTAAGAAAGACTATTGTGAATGCCTGTTGCACGTTATTTAATACAATTTGTCATGTAGTGAAATTCTGCACTGTTGAATTTGAATGTGAATTGCCTCCTTTTACCCTTCTGATCCCTGTGACATTTATACAAAAAGGATAATCACCAATCACTAGTAGTTCCTGTCACATCATTACAAACCCTTGTAACATAGGCCAAATGGCAATGCTAGAAACATCATTTCTACAAATATCATGTCACCATCAAAGTCACTAATGTCCCACCAACTGAATGCTATGACAGATGCTATGTGGCCTGCTTTTTTACTACACATTATAGTCACCTGAAATATGATAAATGTTTAAATATAAAATATGAATGTGGCAATTCTGTGTGTGTGTGCAGTATATGATATAAACTGAATTACTTTCTTAATGTTAAATGAAACGTTCGGAAATAATAGTATTGCTTTAATAAATGTGTACGTGCTAAAGGTGAGGCTTCTTTAAAAAAACATCATTATAGCTTTGGCAATACCATACTTTGGATTGTGATATTTTTAGATTGATTTATCATGCAGTGCCAAAACTATAAAAAAGGGTATGTGATCTAAGTCAAATTCATTTTTCAGTGAAAATAACCAGATACATGCAGTCAGAGTCGTCCAACTCTAACTTAAAAAAACAAGAACAATGTCCTATAGGACATGGTGTTGTTGTTTTTTTGTAGTTCTATTTAGTTTTTTTTATATATATATATATATAGTTTTTCACACACACACACACACACACACACACACACACACACACACACACACACACACACACACACACACACACCTCCGAGTCTTCACTGGCAAACAGATATAATGAACCAAAAAAATTAAGCAGCATCGATGAGCTAATGTCTCTGCAAATGCACAGTTTCATTAAGCTTTGGTTTAAAAATCAGACCAACACACAGATAGACTCCACATTTTCTCTTTTATTGTGACGAATTAATGGCCCCTCTACATGTGCACATTCATTTTAGAGTGCAAGGTGCAAGCACGAATGGTTTCTATTAGGAGCCTGGCTGATACAGGCAAAGACCAATACCAATATATGATGATTTAAAAATCTGATATAAATGCCAACATTTTTCTTTCTTTCACAAGTACAAAAGATAAACAGATTTACGTAAAATTTTATGTGTGTATTTATTTACTTGTTCACAATCTTCCTGAATGTGTTTGAATCACCTGATTGTTGTGTCTGTGGTTTAATTGTCATTGATTGGCCATTGTGCATGATGATACTCACAGATCAACACATAACTAATATTGGCTGATAATATTGGCTCACCAATAAGGTTAAAAAAAATATCTTCTCCGGGTTCGCTTTAACTAACATAAATCTCAGAGACATTTGTTCATCTTCAACTAAAGTCCGTTAGAATCTTGAAGAGGCACTTGATACAGAGATAACTTAGATGAAAAGCCAAAGGTAATTTGCATGTATCACTGCACTGCAAAGTTTCTCACTAATGATAATTAATTCCAGATATTTATAGAGCATGGAAATGAATCCTTTTCATATGCAGTTAAATTCCTGAAGCTATTTAAGTGCATCTAGGGATTTATTTACTCTTCTTCCACATTCCAACTGACACAAAATCAAATTTAAAAAATTAATTTAACATGAAGATGAAATTGAAGATGAAAGTGATGAATGTTTTTTCCCCCTATGAGACTCCAGGTTCTGTTTTAGTGATTACAATATCATTGATTAGCCTCCACATATTAACTTTTGCACAAACCTCAGGAATAATTCATACATCATTTTTGCTGGCATGACAGTTTTTGAAAAAAAAAGTATTGACTAAAAAAGTGTTAGAACAGAAAAAACACATTTTAACAAAGCAATGCAAGGAGAAATGTCATATTTTTTTCCTTATAAAGGTGTTCAGTCATGCTCGTGTTCGTTCACTGTGAACATTCTCTTTGCTTTTGTACTAATCCAAATCTAACTGGAGTATATTCAGTATTAAACTGCTCGGTGACCAAAGGATTGACATTATTACCAATAGATTGGACATGAGTAACACAAGTATACAATGTAGAAGGACTGGAGTTAAAATTTGTTCAATGTCATCCCCCGTGTTGAACAATTTAGTTCATTATAATGCAGTTGTGGGACGCTCACCTCACTCTGACTTTCTGCACAGACGATAGCGAGTCAACCTTTTATCCAAGAGCTGAGCTAAACAATGCTTCCCTAATCATTAAAGTGGCTAAGCCTGCAGATGAGCTCATTGGGTATAACGCACCCATCACAGTAATGATTACTGACAGGACATGCAGCTGCTAATGATCTTCTCTTAATCACACTTAATCAGGTAATAATGATTTTGAGGTGAGAGATGAAGAGCTTGCTCTCTGCTTTCGCCATGCAGAGGCCTTGTTTCACTTGACTGGTTCTGGTGTCAGCAGGGGGGCTGAAGGGGCGGTGCCTCCATATGCTGCATTTCTCCCAACTCATATGGTCACTTGTTGAAATTGGAGGGAGGAAGGTCCTGTGTATGATAAAAAAGACTGCTGGGAGATAGAACAGCACACAATATACAAAGTAAAGTTGACTCCACTGCCAGGAAAGACTAGATCCATATTTGTAATATGCTAAGTTAATACGATTTAACATTAAACAAAACACGCTTTAGTAACTTTAGGGAATATTTGCATGTGAGTCAGATGGTAGGGCTTAAGCACACTGACTACCATTGCAGCTGACTGAGTGTTTTGGGAACAGATAAGAATAAAGTTAATTAAGTATAACACATTTGTAGATGGTGTTTGAATAAAGATCTCTTTTTGTATTATTCTGGCCCCTCTCTGTAGTTTTGATCTATACATGTATCTGTCTGCAGCAGGTAAGTCATCAGTGTGACATATAGACAATATTGCTGTCTGTTACAATGGTTACTGTTTTATGCTAGTTAATTACAGTCATATAATCTTACTTCTTCAGGACAAATAACACCTTCTCCACCCACAAGGTAAGAAGCTGCTAGACTCGTGAACAGACAACGGCCAGTGACTTGTATATGACTGTCTGTCGTGTGTTTCTCTATTTCTTAATTCCACCCAGCTACACTGGCACTACACTCCTTTTCTGCTTTGCACTTTATAGTTTTTCACATCTCAAAAGAAACTCACTAGCAAGCACAGAACTCTGTGCACACATAATGCTGGTCAACCTCGCAGAAGTGACAGCCCTATTGTGTTGAACCACTGAAAAAAAAAATCCCACGTGATCGTCTTTCTGTCTAGACTGTCATGTTTGAGACAAGGATTGTTACACAGTTTTTTCTGTGGTTATGTAACTTTAGTTCCGGATATGCACTTTATTTTCTTTCTGTATGGGTGAGGCAGGAATAGGAAGTTCTGCTTTCAATTATCCTGCAAACCTATTAGTGAACTTGTACCTGGCAAGTCCTTTTTTTAAATAAACCTGCTAAAAATAAACAATGCAAAAAAAACCTTGCACCCACCATTTATATGTTTCATTACTGCTATACAACAGTTGCAGTTATAGCATAAAGTGGAAAATATATTTATCAGTCCTCTTCCTATGTGTTAATTTCACCACAGTGGTAACGCCATTACACATTCCAGCCTGGACTGTGAATGATTACTCAGTGTGTTTAGTAAAGACTTGAAAAATACAGCTATTTGTTACCATTTACTCAGACTGCCCATCCATCTATCCATTCTCTTCCACTTATCCAATTCAGGGTCACTGTGAACCCCACTCAATGTGCTTTGACTGAAAAAAGAAGGCACAGTACCTGGAGTACCCAAGCAGACATGGAAAACCCAGGACTCAGGACCTTGTTGCTGTGAGGCAACAGAACAAACCACCATGATGCCCAATGTAATCACCCTTAATATTTCTATGGGCTCCTAAAAAGCCATTATTGGTCAGGCTCCAGTTTCTTCATGGTCAACTATTTGCACAGTTCAAGAAGTTTAACTGGATTTTAATGACTGAAGAAATTTCCATGTTAATGTCGTTATTTGTTATGTAATTATGGCTAAATGCATAAAAGGCCAAATCTCACAAATGCCAATGACAAATACAAAATCTTTGGTTAAGATGGTTTCTTTTGAAATTTGAAGTTGCTGATATTGTACTTCCATCTATCCATCTGTTCACTAAATCTTTAATTTCCACTGAGCATCGGGCAGGAAAGTTGGGTGGTCAATCACAACACAAACCAGCAGAACCAAGCTCACACCTACAGGTAATTTAGAGCTTCCAATTACAGTTTTCCTGGCACTCATATTTATTCCCACAGTCCAAGCGACTGAAACTCTATACAGATTAGACTATCATGGTTAGGGGCTTTTGTTCTACTTTTTAAAGCATGTGAGTGTACATGCAGTTACCGACTGCGCTGCTGTGCATGTGCTGCACATGCTACTGGCTCATAACTGGAATCTGTGCAAGTGAAACATTCTGGAATTTTGGTGATTCCAGTACCTGGAAATTTACCGGTGACCTGCATTTGAAAACACCTTTCCAGCGTTTCAATATATTTAGCTTTTCTTTGTGTATCTTCTGCTTTTTGGGTTTTCACTGATAGGTTTGCATTCCAAACTTCCCATGTTATTTTGTTAATCACTTTCATTCTGTATCTTTATTTTATTTTTTAAAACCTCTTAGTCTTTTCCCAGTTTTGTGACCGACCTCATCCACAATAATCACATTTGTGTTTTGCTTCACATTTATAGCCTAGCCCTTCTCCACCACAGTTTTTCTGTCTTGCGGCTTTGCAGCTCAAAGCCCTCACTGGCTTTCTTTCTCTCATTTTGGACTCACCTCCTTACTTCAAGTGATTTATGGTTCTGGACATTTATCAGATTTGCCTGCTTGTACTAGGCAGCACCTGTTATTAGTCCAAAGTAAGCTTTATTAAAATTTACATTGTTGGACTTACCTGCCTGTCCAAGTCTCTTCATTTTAAAATAAACATCAGAGTAAATCATCAGCTAAACAAAAGAACTGGAATGCTTGACTGAAAAATCAAAGACTTGTCAGGTTTATAACTCTGAAAAGAAGAAGAATACAGTTGCACTTTGGTTCATTTCAGTTCATTTCTTTGACGCTGCTCTTTGTTGTTGCTTTAACATCATTAGAAAACTTACTGAGTGAAAAAAGTTATTTTTTCTTCACAGGGAAAACAATTAGAATTGCTTTGTTTCCTGGCATAGACCCAGCTTTCTAGCATAGTCCACAAATGTTCGATAGGTTTGAGGTTGGTGCTTTGGGAACACCATACCAGAAACATAATGTTATCCTGCTTTATCCATTTCAAAAACAGCATTGAATCACTGTCATGTTGAAGCACACATCGGTGTCTATGTGAAGGTCAAGAATTTGCAAATGGTCCTTCATTATTCCTTTCACTTTTTGCAATATACCAGTGTCACTGGCAACAAAATAGCTTCAGGATGAAGCACCACCATGCTTGACACTATGGTACAGTGCAGTACAGTGTTCTTTAGTTTGAAGCCTCACCTTCACAATAGCTCAATCTTTGTCTTGTTTGACGAGAAGACTTTTCTCCAAAAGGCTTTTGGCTTATCCATATATTCAAACTTGTGAGTCAGTGTAGTCTATGGTATATGATCACTCCACCATGAAAAAGCAAAGATCAAAAGTTCTACAGTTCTTAGCCCCATATTAAACAAGTATTTTGTGTGTGTAATGAAATAATTACTCATGTTCCACATTAAACAAATCAGATCATAAATGTTTCTGGATCCTGCAGAAATTTTGCTTCATGGATAGCATTGTGTACTCATTTCACGTTGATCAGGTTGCAGTTTCTCGGCAACGCAGTATTGTTGATTTCTTCCCACCCTGGTGCAGGATGACGTTATCTCTTCAGTTGCTTGATCACATTTCTGTTCTTTGCGACGCAGTCAATGTACTTTTTTTTTTTTTTTTTTACATCAAAATACAGCAGGACCACTCCAGTTATCATGACTGTTATCTGTTCACTTTCCATCTGCTTTGTTTACACCCTCCCTCCTAAGCAAAAGAGTGATCCATTAGTAGCTGCTCGTTGAACCAGCAACTGCTATTATAAATCAATAAAATAAGAATAATATGTTGAACCAACTAGTATTTCTGGCACCAACTAGCAGGAGCAACAATGTTTAAATTACTCACATCCCTAACAAAGAGTACTCCAGGTTTTGTGGAAGTCAAATTTTGGCTGCTTTTATTGTTTTTTTAGTCCCATCTTTGTATTATTTTTATTAAGCCACCCAATGATGACATATGAATTATTTCATGTAAGCATATGTAAAGGTATGCTTACAGTGGTATGTCTCCACACAATAGACAACTTAGCAAATAAAGCAAAAGAACAAAAGAAAATCTTTCTTAGTAGCCTGCTGCTAAAACACACATGTTCCTATTTCCAATTTTAGATAAGATAAGATAAAACATTTTGACAGGCATAAAATAGCATTGTTGAACTAAAAAAGGTGATTCCCAAGGTACCATTAAATGAAAACTTGGCATACCTGAGCACAGTGTGCAATGAATCCTTAAAAAACCTGCAGAAACTGGGAAAGTGGAAAACAAAAGAAAAAGAGTTAGGCCTAAAAAAAGAGCATACAAACAGTATCTGACATACATGTCCGTAAGAAATAGGGAAAAAAATAATTAAGCCAAGACCTGACACAGGACCTGAGAGATGAACCTGCCACTTCAGCATGTTCATCTACTACTCACCAAAGCCTCATCAGAAATGGTCTTAATGTAAGGGTGGGTGTTTAGAAACCATTCTTAAGGAAGCCAAACGCGGAGAAACGAAATATGACAAATTATGCAAGAGCTGAGCTAAAAATAAGTGGCAACAGGTTTTATGGATTAAGGAATCAAAATGTGAAGAGAATCCCCCAAGAAGATCAGAAGGTCAGGTCAGTACAACAGTGAGTGTTTGTAGTCATATGTAAAACACAATGGAGGTTCTGTGATGGTTAGGGGGCACGTTTCAGTCGTAGTGGAGATCTTATAGAAATCGATGGAATTATGCATGTTGAAAAGTTTTCCCTCACCATGCAATACCATTTGAAAAGCATCTGACTTGCAGTGCCTTACACTGCCAGGTAAAACCATATCTCGATAGAAGAACACTATCAGTTTTGGAAAAGCCTCCCCACATTATTGAAGCAAGGTCAGATCATGTCAACAAAACAAAACCATCCAACATCTAAAGAAGAGCTTTGAAATGTCCTTCAAGAAAACAGGAGAACTATTTCTGAAGACTTAAGACTAGAAAACCTGCCTAGGAGAATTCAGGCTGTGTTGAGGAATAAAGGTGGTTAAACCAAAGAATGACTTTCAAGGTCATTAGAATTATGCAAACTATTGCATTATTATTTTTGCATTGTACTTGATTTTCATGAATATTTGCACATTCAATAAATCGCTGCACCTATACTATGCTTTTTATTACTTACAAATATTTAAAAACATGTGTTATAGCTTAAGATTCTTGCAAAGTACTTTATGGTAAAGAAGAAGTAACTGAATGGACATAAAGGGAAACAATAAGTAAATAAAATAAACAAACAAAAAAATATGCCTTACCCAAAAAACATCACTTTCAGCTTTTACCTCAAAACCAGTGTAAGAAAGCCAGAAAGCATTTATATATAGAACATTTTAGGCTTTTTATGTCAGTTCTTGACACCATTTTGCTACATTTACAGAGATCCTGCTAGACCCGTATACCTGACAGAAGTTACACATTCGTCTTTGGCTCACAGAATATAATTCCAGCTCTTCCTTCCACTCTGTGATAAAAGTGTTAAAGTGAATCTTTTGGATTTGCCCACTCTGAGTGGTCACAGAGCTTGGCAGTGAACCGTGGCCTTTACTAATTGTAAACTCAATGAAGCATTCTTAACAGATGCTGGTGGAACGGCTCCATTAGGCCTTACAGGCGGCTGTCATCCACATATCAAACCCATGAAAAGCCAAACTGTCATTATCACACAGCTCAAAACACATCTATCCACTTGCCAATTTAATTCTTATTAAATGCACATTATAAGTAGAGATGGAAGGTCTTGGTCGAGTGGAGATACGACACTGTTTGGAAAGGACTTTTGGTAGGACACACAGTCGCAAGACTAAGAAGTCAAACAAGGTTTTATTTTTAAATTTTTTAAATGGCAACCAAAAAGTATTAATGAATAGAAAAATAAAGCCAAAATGATGTCAGTGATTGAAATACGGAAGTTTTACAGCTCTGGAATATGATTTGAATGGATTTGATAGATAAAAGGTGGTTTAGTATGTGTGCAGACCCTCTGCAGAGAGCGTTTGTACAGGGAAAACAAAGCTGTGACAATCCTGTGTTGCTCTGCCAGCTTGAGTGAGAGCAACTGCACATGACACAACAAATAGGCTTTAGGCTGTGTGATGCAGAGGTTATACCAAATGACTACCAGACCACAGTCCCTTATCTCTGTGCAGCTTTATTTATTTATATATATATATTTTCTATAAATGAGGGATTAATTATTGCCTCCAAAAAAGAAGACGAAGCTGCATACAGAAGATAAATCTACTGTCGTTGCTTCCCCCCTAAGGGATGAGGGGGAAAAATGGGCGTAGGATGGTTTAGTAAAGCAGTTAAGTAAATAAAGCAGCAAAACAACATTTAACTCGTAATTTTCTTTAATTAGAAAATCCAGATAGAAACAATTTTCCATTTTTTTAAGCAGAGGAGAGAGGAATGTTTTTTTTTCTCTTTCTCTCTGTCATTTAAACCAAATCAAACTTGTAATTAACTTTTACATTTATAAACAGTAATGAAATTACACTCTGTACCACTATGTCTCCTCCTGTCCTGTTTGTAATCCCTTCATACTGGATGACCGAGATTTACCTTTAAAAGGCCTTCGCATAGCTTAAAGCACCAAAGGTATTTCAAACATTTGTGATAGTAGGTGTATTGCAAGCCTCCCATGTGTGCAACAACAAGCCGACTGCTCCTGAGGGACACTTCTGCAGAATATCTCCCTTGAATATTCATTAGACGCTGTTGCATATACACACATGCAGATGATCACCATATACAACAATGCTCCTCTGATCAAAGAGAGCTTATCATCTGCCTGTAGAGCTGCAGAGTTCTGTTGAAATAACCAATCAGTTAAAGCTTTCAGAGTTCGGTTCCTTTTCTGCACATCTCAGCACACCATCTCCTTTGTCTGGTAACACTTTAACGAAAGCACATTTGATTTCCTTCTCCTCACCAAATGTTGATTTGAGAATCTGTTCAAAGAGAGCCTTTTGATTGCATTAACAATAAATCTGAAAGTGTGTCTGATTTATCTCTAGTGCACTGTTTGATTCTGCCAGGAAGATTTCTGTCTGATTATCAGCCTCTTGAAACGAGTGGTCAAATCGTTCCTCAAGATGTCCCATTTGATATGCGGGGGTTGGCGTTAATGCATATGTGATCATTGTCAACTTCTGACAAGTGAGAATGATATTTGACCTGGATTATCCACTTTTAGCGCGCCTGAATTACAGTGATAATCACAGATCTGATTTGTCAATTGACCTCCCCTCTTGTCAGACCATGAGCAGATCTGCTAACGATGACACTCGCAGCAGGCAGTTTGCACAAAACTGTGATTTTTTTCTTTCTGTCACGCACTGACTGCAAATTATTGATATCTTGTTTCTATTTTCAGAAAATTTCAGGATGAGAGATGAAGTGAAAGATGAGGTCAAATGCTTGAAAATCTATCATGTCATGTGACACGTCCCTTTTTGAAATATTTGTGATAATTTGCAAATGGGAAATTATATTCTATGAATGTAGGAAGGAAGACTATAGGGTTTTTAATTAAAATATACAAAACTGATGAAATAAATCTTTTTCTCTAAAGATTTATTTCATAAAATGTAAACTGAAAAGAGTGACAGTACACAGCAATGACAGAAGATTCCAAGGTGATCACAACTGCATTTTTAAATCAGTAAATGTTTAATAGCCTCTTTCAAGCTGATTTGATTGCAGATGGTCTACTCGATTGTTAGATTAATTATTTTACGGGACTAAAATGTACTAGTTGTACTAGTTGAAGCAAATTATTATTCAATCATTATTCTATGAAAGCATGCATGGAGGCATTTCTGTGTAGCTTTGTGTTGGTTGAATTCCTGTATTGTTCAGGAATTCATATATATATATATATATATATATATATATATATATATATATATATATATATAAAAACACCCAGCACGCCCCTGCGGGCGGTTTATCCTTCAAGCTCGGGTCCTCTACCAGAGGCCTGGGAGCTTGAGGGTCCTGCGCAGTATCTTAGCTGTTCCCAGGACTGCGCTCTTCTGGACAGAGATCTCCGATGTTATTCCCGGGATCTGCTGGAGCCACTCGCCTAGCTTGGGAGTCACCGCACCTAGTGCTCCGATTACCACGGGGACCACCGTTACCTTCACCCTCCACATCCTCTCGAGCTCTTCTCTGAGCCCTTGGTATTTCTCCAGCTTCTCGTGTTCCTTCTTCCTGATATTGCTGTCATTCGGAACCGCTACATCGATCACTACGGCCGTCTTCTTCTGTTTGTCTACCACCACTATGTCCGGTTGGTTAGCCACCACCATTTTGTCCGTCTGTATCTGGAAGTCCCACAGGATCTTAGCTCGGTCATTCTCCACCACCCTTGGGGGCATCTCCCATTTTGACCTCGGGACTTCCAGGTTATACTCGGCACAGATGTTCCTGTACACTATGCCGGCCACTTGGTTATGGCGTTCCATGTATGCCTTGCCTGCTAGCATCTTGCACCCTGCTGTTATGTGCTGGATTGTCTCTGGGGCATCTTTACACAGCCTACACCTGGGGTCTCGCCTGGTGTGATAGACCCCAGCCTCTATGGATCTTGTGCTCAGAGCTTGTTCTTGTGCTGCCATGATTAGTGCCTCTGTGCTGTCTTTCAGTCCAGCTTTGTCCAGCCACTGGTAGGATTTCTGGATATCAGCCACCTCCTCTATCTGCCGGTGGTACATACCGTGCAGGGGCCTGTCCTTCCATGATGGTTCCTCGTCTCCCTCCTCTTTCTTGGGTTTCTGCTGCCTGAGGTATTCACTGAGCACTCGGTCAGTTGGGGCCATCTTCCCAATGTATTCTTGGATGTTCCTTGTCTCATCCTGGACTGTGGTGCTGACACTCACCAGTCCCCGGCCCCCTTCCTTCCGCTTAGCGTACAGCCTCAGGGTGCTGGACTTGGGGTGAAACCCTCCATGCATGGTCAGGAGCTTTCTTGTCTTTATGTCAGTGGCTTCTATCTCCTCCTTTGGCCAGCCTATTACCCCAGCAGGGTACCTGATCACGGGCAGGGCGTATGTGTTGATGGCCCGGATCTTGTTCTTACCATTCAGCTGACTCCTCAGGACTTGCCTGACCCTCTGCAGGTACTTGGTGGTTGCAGCCTTTCTAGCGGCCTCTTCATGGTTCCCATTTGCCTGCGGGATCCCCAGGTACTTGTAACTGTCCTCTATGTCTGCAATGTTGCCTTCTGGTAGTTCAATCCCCTCAGTTCTGACTACCTTCCCTCTCTTTGATACCATCCGACTACACTTCTCCAGTCCGAACGACATTCCAATGTCATTGCTGTATAGCCTGGTAGTGTGGATCAGTGAATCGATGTCTCGTTCACTCTTGGCATACAGCTTGATGTCATCCATGTACAGGAGGTGGCTGACAACTGCTCCGTTCCGTAGTCGGTATCCGTAGCCAGTCTTGTTAATGATCTCACTGAGGGGGTTCAGGCCTATGCAGAACAGCAGTGGGGACAGAGCATCTCCTTGGTAGATCCCGCACTTGATGGTAACTTGTGCTATGGGCTTGGAGTTGGCCTCTAGTGTTGTACGCCACATCCCCATTGAGTTCCTGATGAAGGCTCTTAGGGTCCCATTGATCTTGTACAATTCTAGGCATTCCAGTATCCAGCTGTGGGGCATTGAGTCATAGGCCTTCTTGTAATCAATCCAGGCAGTGCACAGGTTGGTCAGTCTGGTCTTGCAGTCTCGGCTGATTGTTCTGTCTACCAGTAGCTGGTGTTTTGCACCTCTGGTATTCTTGCCAATTCCTTTCTGTGTCCCGCTCATGTATTGACCCATGTGCCTGTTCATCTTAGCCGATATGATGCCTGACAGGAGCTTCCATGTAGTACTGAGGCAGGTTATTGGTCGGTAGTTGGAGGGGACCGCTCCCTTCTTGGGGTCCTTGGGGATCAGGACCGTCCGACCTTCGGTTAGCCATTCCGGGTGTCTCTCGTTAACTAGCAGCTGGTTCATTTGTGCTGCCAGACGCTCGTGGAGTGCAGTCAGCTTCTTCAGCCAGTAGGCGTGAACCATGTCGGGCCCTGGTGCTGTCCAACTCTTCATACTGGAGACCCTTTCTTGGATATCTGCCACTGTGATGGTTACTGGACCCTGTTCAGGGAGGTCGCTGTGGTCTGCCCTCAGATCCACTAGCCACTGAGCATTGCCGTTATGGGTTGCATCCTTCTCCCATATGCTCTTCCAGTATTGCTCCGTCTCCAGCCTTGGTGGTGCTGTTCTCTTATTGTTCCCTTGCCACTGAGAGTACACCTTTGCTGGTTCTGTGGAGAACAGCTGGTTTATTCTCCTGCCTTCTATCTCTCTGGTGTACCTCCTCAAGCGGCTGGCCAAGGCTGTGAGTCTTTGCTTGGCAGTTTCCAAGGCCTCAGGTATGGACATCTTGCTGTATTTCTTAGGCACCTTATTTGTCGCACCTTTCTGCAACTCTGTTAGTTGGCTAACCTCCCTCCGTGCTACTTTGATCTTGCCCTCTAGCCTCCTTCTCCATGGAGGGTACTGCCCCTTGGCGCTGTTCAACTTGTAGCCAAGCATCTCACTGATCACTGCTGCCGTATTGTAGATCAGCTTGTTAGTGTCGGTAATCGTGGTTGTAGGTATTGCCCGTAGTGCTGCATTAACATCATCTAGCAGACCTTCTGAGGGTACTTCACGTAATCTTGGTAACCGGCTACTGGGGATCCAGGTTTCAAGCTTGGCCATGATCCTATTTTTCAGGTCAGTTCCTCTCGCACTCAACGATCCTTCTCCTATCGCACTTGGGGCTATGTACCCAATCTCGGGTGGGGGTGATGATATCTCCCCCCTGACCTGGCGTCCTGACTCCTCCTTGCCGTAGCATTTGTGTTGTACCTCGTCAATCTCTAGCTGTGAGAGCAGTCCCTTCTTTCGAATGTTGGAACACTGAGCTACTAGTTGTTTCGCCGTCATTGTGGATGTTGGGTATCGAAGAATCCATAGGTCCCTCAGCCTATTCATGTAGCCCCTTCCGCCGGGGTTACTTGCGTAGTAGCATTCCAACAACGCCCTGTTTTCGTCCCTTGCCCACCGATGCCTTCTTGTTCTTCTTGTTCCAGTAGCCCACTTTTCGTCAGGGTGCCCTGGTTCCTCAACACCTGACGCGGACCTTGTTGATCCGGGCGACGTCCGAGCCGGCATGCCTTCATATTTATCTGTCTCGCTCATGTCTGCGGTAGGCTTGCTTAGCATAGGGGGTCTAGCCTTAGGACCCTTACTGGATACAGACGCCCCAGGCAGGAATCGAACTTGCGATCCTCTGTTCCAAAGGCGTGTAGTTTAACCACTACGCTATCCAGCTGCTATATATATATATATATATATATATATATATATATATATATATATATATATATATATATATATATATATATATATATATATATATATATATATATATATATATATATATCTCATTCATATTAATATATATCAAGGTCTATAAATGTTTGTAAACCCTTTGACGTTTTCAGAAGACCTACAATTTTATCAGATTTTCAGAACCCAGTTAAACAAATGAGACTTGGCAGAGCAACTTGTGTGCTTAGAGTCAGTATCACAGATTTTTGTTCTTTTATTTAATTGTCCTCTCTTTTTATAACGGGATGTTAAAATCAGATGACAAATTAGGTCATCTAAGAGTCTAAAAGGTTGCACAAACAGTTTTCTTTAGTTGTAACACTTCTACAATTACAGTTACAGAGGAGTATATGGAAAGTAAAATATACTCAATGTGGTGTTTGGAGCAAATGCACACATAAACACCTGTCTGTGTTTGAGGAGCTGACACTTTCCTTTCCATGGGTTGTGCACATGTTTCTGAACTGAAAGCAACAGAGGCTAATCCAACATAAACATTGCTTTGGTGTTTTACATTACTGCAGGCATTTGCGGCTACTCTTGACTGATTCTCCTCTGCTTGAAACAGCAGGCTTTTTATTATTCTTTATTTGCTTTAATTCAGTTTTATTTCCTCAGTCCAGTCAGCTAATGGTTTTCAGCATTCTCCCAGAAGCGGAGCCCTCCTGAGGTGTTTCAAAGTAATTCGGTTCCACCTGAGGAGATACACGTGCTTGCTCAAATGCACAATCAATATTAATTGACTTTGAATGGGGTTGGGAGGTGGGGGCAAAGGACGTCTTCAAGTAGATGTTTTAGCCTGGAGATAACAGTTTAGGTAGGCTGAAATGTTTGGTCAGAGCTGCCGTGGTCACTGTCGGGTTTATTGATGACCGCGAGAAGCTCTTTGTCTCAGCATTCCTGTTTTATTCATTGGCTCACTCCCCTCAAAGAACATCAGTGCCATGCCGCCATCAATCGAAAAATTTCCTTTCAGGTTATCAATAATCTGAAATGACTTGAATACATTTTAGGCATAGCTAAGCATTCAGTACTTTCAAGGGTCATGTTTCCTGTATCCAGTAGATAGATGCCACCATAATGACTTCATTAAACTTTCATAGCATGTAGGTAGCAGCAGAAATCACATGTCCACTTTGCACTAATGATTTTTCATTCTACTTTATGTAAAACATACAAATTACTCCACATAATGTGACCAACACAGATTAGACAATGCAATAATTAACAACTACAGATTGCATCTGGGCTATTTTAAGTTGTGAAGTTTTTGGTTTCTTTTTTTTTCTCATTGAGAAGCCAACGTGAAGGCTCTTATGGATTTGGGATGTTTTTCTTCAAAAGCAATCAATGTTCAGCTAAAAAAAATCATCATCTGACAGCAGCTTCGATAGCTCACAATGCACTGCAGCTAAACAAGATGTTGTGTTTTGAGTAACAGGCGGCCGTGACCTGTATTTTTTTTCTATTCTCAGTCACTTTAAACTATCGATCTGTCTTACATGGTAGTGTTCATGCCCTTTCTTTTCTGGGAGCTGCTGTGAGTCATGCTGTGAAAAACAGGATTTCACTTTCTACAACACATTTATAATTGTAAGGCAAGTACATGATGATAAAGCATCTGAATACAGTAAATATCATTTGATTAAATGTAATCCTGTGAGAATATTTACTATATTTTCCCAATTCAGTGCCTTGCTAAAAGGCGTTTTACTTTACTTTGAGGAGTAACTGAAGATTTCAGTCACTTTCTCAGTTTTGCATCCTCTAGCAAAGGTAGAGAATGATCTGCTCATGTCAGGCCCACATTTCTAACCTTTAGACCTGAGATTTCAAGGATTTCAGAATTGGCAGGATTTTTCAACTTGGCATGGCACACAGCCTCTGGCAACACTGCCTACTTTCACTGTAGCAAACCACAAAATGAGAAATTTTAGAGAAATTATAGTTTAGAATAGCCTCCGGTTATAATTACTGTCTCGTACAGGTTAGTATGCAAGCAAACATTTGTCAGTAAGTGATGTAATTATCAGGGTTAACACCTATTTGTTTACCTCAATAATTGTATGTTAGCCTAAATTTATTCACACTAATTGCTGCATTACAAATAAACAGGGTTAGCACAATATGCATTTCTTTTCAGGTCACTGACTTGTCAAGTTATCTAAAAGGGCAAACATGTCAATCTTTCTGCTTTGTATTTTCATGATAATGAATCTCATAATCCATGTGCTAACAAATTACAGCTTTTGCCCTCATCCATTACCGACAAAGAAAAAAAAATCAGTGTCTTAGGTTATTTGCCAGCTTCCATGCATTGAACTAACACTTGGCAGTTATTGCATATGAGCAATAGTCATTTAACCTTTCATTATAAAATCATATTATACATGCTCCGATTTTACTATTTGTAACCAGCATATTCATTGTTTTTGCAATGTTAATGATATTTTTTCTCATTCCAAGCAAACGCTTGGAACCCAGATTGCCTACAAACCCTATCTTGACAATTTCCCATTTAGAGCAGCACAACATGTTGTCAGTAGTCGAAGCTGCTGATTGATAGGACTTATCCATTCAAAGACCTCTCAGCACACCCAGCGTGAAGACAGGTGAGGTTAAAATCCTGTCACTCAGCAGTTCTACTCCCATTACTTATTCAACCATCCTGCATTTGGCTGGTGCAACAGAGAGGAGGATGAACACAATTAATGAAGCTATCTCTTCAGGATTAAGCAGTACAGCACACACAGCTTTCACCGCAGATGTCTGTACCTTAACTGGATTCCCGCTGTATAATATTCCCGCATCCTAAAAACTCAGCTCTTATTATCTCAGTGGAAGAATGCCTGGAGGATAAACAGTTTCTTCTGCCCTTCAGGAAAAGCTTATTTTTCTGCATTTGTTTCAAGATGACTCAGTCAGCCCATGATGCAGAGCCAGTACAGAACAGACAGAATTGGTGGGGTAGAAACTCGCCGATATTGCAAGAATCACAGGGATGTATGAGTTAGGTGAGATGTAGCCTTGTGTTCACACTGTTGGTGTGAGATAAGACAAGGTCAATTTCATATTTTTACCTCGTCGACAGCAGCTGGCAAGTTTTATTCCAGCTGTATGGTCTGGCTATTGCTCATGTGTCAGACGTGAATTCCTTTTGGCAAGATTCACAAACTTACACTTTACTTTCTTTTACGTATGGCTTCTTCACAAACTTCTGCTTTATAAATTTAGATATACTGACACCTATGTCCTCTTTTTAAACAATTCTTTTAAAGACACAGACTTACAAGAAAGTGGGTTAAAAAAGTTGCCGCAAATGATTTATTTATACTCTTATTTCTGAAAATGTCAATATTCAGACTTACTCATTGCATCCATATACCATCAACTGTATGTTTCTATAAGAAGAAAAAAAGACTAGTAACTACATTTTAGTGAAAATGTAGCTGTGCCCAGATTATGTTTAGCCTAGTTAATACACAAAATGTTTGTGACTTAAATATGTTTATTTATATCAAAGCAAAATTCAGATCTGCTAATTTGAACTAAATTCTCTTTGCTGACGTCTAAACCAGGACCTTGAGAGTGCTGTGTATGAATGGCTGCCTCCAACAATGGACTTTAACAATGTTATAAAGAAGACACAATAAAGTGTGATACTGATAAAGTCATACAGAAAACAATAACTTGAGTATAGAGAAGTTAGACCTATTTAAATCATGGGGTGTACTTTCATACACTGCTTCAGCATTTTGGTTTGGTTTTTGCTAAATAAATAACCTCATTTGCTGTTGTTTATCTGTCATTGTATTTACCTAATTTTAATGCACCCTAATCAGTAGATCGTTTTTATTATTATGCTTTTATATCCTTATAGTTCAAAGATGGTGCATTTTCTTTATACTATGCGTGTAATATAACTGTCACTCATTTTCAGGCACTGAATCAGATGGGGCAGGACTGAAAACCGTGACAACCATGATCATTTCATAGCGGCAGTGCTTCATTCATTAAAATAAAGTCTCAGTTCAGTGTTGAACTACTCTGTTATTATATACTACATGGCAAGTAATTAGCTCCCTATGTGTGAAGCTACTTGTAAGAATTCTTTAAACAACAATAATAATAGTAATATAACATACAGAGAAACACATTTAGGCATCTATTCTATAGTGGAACTTTTTGTTTGTCAGTAGCTCAAATCTGAAAAAGTCCTTACCAAGCTAAAAGTGTATTTCTAAGCAGTTATAGAGGGTTCAGGGTGTACCAGGCTCTGAATACACATTTAGGTTAAATGGATTAAACTTTAAATTATAGTGAATCCTCTTACAGTGCAAAAGAATAAAATTTATTTCACTCTCTTTTGCATCAGACACCGCAGTCTTGTTAAGCCCTTGTTACAGGTCCCCTCTTAAAAGCAGAGAGAGAGAGAGAGGGAGAGAGAGAGGATTGGATTCAACACCTGTAAGTAATCTGAGCAACCTTGCAAAGCAGATGTGTTAAGTATTTGATTTGCATCTGTAATTATCTCCAGGTTGACAGTTGCCAATCCTCTGTGTATTGTAAATATTATCTCTGTAAGCATGTTTGCGTAGATTCTGTTTTCCATCAGAGAGGATTCAAGACTGCTCCACGCACCTGTCTGTAAAAGAAAAAAAACTTGCCACAGAGCTCAGCAGCAGTGGCATTTCTCCTGTTTACCAACAAGAAATCATTTCACATTTGATTTAGTATTTAAGAGCGCATTGATTATTTAATTATTTTGATGAATGAATTATATCATGGCGCCTTTCATGGCACTGTTGGTTTGTATGATACATTTCTCAAACGGGACCTCTAGCAGACCACATGGGGAAGTCCTTAACGTAGTCACCGAATCTCAAATTCTGTTGCAATCTCGAGAACAATGTTATCCACTTTTCCTATCATATACATCTTTATATTCTTGTATGTATCAGGGCTGGAGCAGTGAGCTCTTTTGTGGTTAAAGTGCTGAAAATGGGAAAATGCTGAAAAGCTGTTGTATTCTGCCTCATACGAGGAGCTAAAACTCCACAGAAACTATGGCAACACTGATTAACTGTATAGAAGAGCAGATAATTTACATGCATGGGATTTGACTTCCTTTATGGACATCAGTGTGCTGTTGTGTTAGCTTGTTGAATGCATTTCTAATGAGATACACATTCTGCTCACGAAAGGTCAGGCTGGCACAGACGATACTCAACAAAGAAAATCCAATCTCTGCCATTCACTTGTTTAGCAAGATAAACCCCAATACGGTGCGATTGTGGACGTGGGTGCCAGCGGGAGCTTTCGAGGATTACCGGGTCTCACTGTCTTCTCTTTGAGCTAACCTAGGTGCACCTTAGTAAAATGGTTTGATCCCAAATGTGAACCCCTCAGCAATGCTGGTCAGTTTGCATTACAGACTGACCTCGAAGCAGAATCTCAGTGGCCCTGTTGGACATGCAGTAAAGCTGCTGGAAAGAGCTTGGGCTGGTCTAAATTACTGCTGAAACAGCTCGAGCCAAACATATTTTTTCAGCTTTGGCTCTTATGGTTTTTGTTCTCCAGGATGTATAAACATGGAGGCATTTCAGCATTTCTGGCACATATCTTTGTCTGCAGACATGCCGTCAGAACTGATCCTCTGCAAAGCTAGATGGCTTGATTTATTTATGACATAACACAATTATTTGAGTAAACTTTTCAAAAACAGCTTTTCAGGAAAGATATCGACAATTACAAGTCACAAAGGAATAGAGGAATAAACAACTCACTCACTGACAAGTACTCATCTAATTGTATGTTACATGTGCTAAGAGAGGGGAACAGAGTTTATGATTATTAGAATAGCAGAAAAAATTACAATTGGACAAAAGAAGAAAAACGATTTCTTTAGCTTTCCAGACAATCATTAAATTAATTAATTAGAGACAAGTTACATAAGTTAAATAAAATAAACCCTTTACTTATTTTACTTCTCTGTTATCATACATTTAAATCCTTTAGAATTTCATTTAATTATAGGCTCTACAGTTGTAAAGGTTTTATTGCATATAATAAAATGCCATTCCAGGTCCAAGTCCTTTCGATTTTTAGATTGCTTTTTTGTTGTTATTTTTTTCGAAAGAAGCAATTTGAGAATTTTGAAATGGTTTAATTTTATAGTACCTGTTCAGACTTGAGTGATGTAGTTTGAAGGATTTCATGGAAGCTGACCACAGATTTACCATCAAATTGAGAGTTTTGCTGATAGCTAAGCTCTGTCAACTCAACTTGATATACAACTTGCAACAGACGCCCCCAACTGCTACTCAATCTCATGATCCTTTTTTTTTTTTATCATGACTTGTGAATAAGTAGCAGAAAGGTTTGAATTTCTACACTTGAGGCAGTTGCACACAGAGATGATGTTCTTCATTTGGCTTCTATGGACCGTGAGTTCTCCGTGTGCACTGGAGTGGTGTTAAGCTTTAGTTTGACACGGCTGAGATGAAGATCAGCACCTCCATGTCTGGGAACGTGCTTTTCAGACCTCTGTGGGGTGAAGAGTACTGCAACTGCCCTAGTTAACAATGCCAGCGCTGTCACTTCAGTGAATAAATATAGCAATTCATAGCAACCAGTTTAGTGGTTAAATCTATGACTGCACTGTTGAGGAGACTAAGGAATTAATCAGTCAATTTCACATAATTTCCCCAAACTGTTTAAGCAGTCACCAATTAGCCAGCTAACTGATTAATTGCTTAGCACGATGGCCCTAAGAGGTGAGATGCACTGTAACTTAAGAAAACAGGAGCAAATAGGAAAGCACATAATACACAACAAAAGTTGAATAAAACACAGAAAAAGCAGAAAAAAAATCTCATGGAACACAACAGAAGTGTTTTGGGGAGGCAGCAATGCAAAGGCACAGCTGCTGAGGTGACAGAAACCAAACACGTGGGGGTTTCCACGGAGATGCATTTAAATGAAGCGGAGGATTCATATGTGCTTTGAGGGGCAAAAAGATGAGATATAATGAGCGTTTATCATATAATTCATATAATACTGTAAAACGCTATTAGCCCTTCACTGTTAGTTTGTCACTTCTGCTGCTGGTCTGTCAGTTTGTTGTCTCTCCAAAGATGCTTACTTTGTGTTTTGTGAGTCTTCTTTGTGTGTGTGAGAGAGCTTTCTTCTATTTCCATTGTGTTTTTTGTGCTTTTACAGCGTTTCTCTTTTGGCTGGTGTTTTCTTAAGTGGCTGTACATTTGACCTCTTAGGCCATTGTCTATTCTATTAAAAGTAAATAACAGGAGTAGTATAAATCAAATGTAAATCTGTAAATCATCCAATTTTAGATGAAGGAATGTTGAATATCATTTGCTATGTAAGAAATATTGAAAACTGATATATTTTAGAAGTATTTGTTGATCCTCAGGGGATGTGCTCATTGATTAATAGCACAACAGATCTTAATGTAGTGCAAATATAGTCTTAGCTCAGACTCAAACCAGAATTCATGCGCTGCATAATTGATAGAATAAGTGATATCTAACATTTGAGTCATATATGTCAACCCCCCCCCCCCCCAACACCTTTTTTAAAAAAAAAATTCTTTTCTTATTAAAAAAAAAAACTTTGTCATTGTCATCAGTCCCTTCTTTGGTGTCTGCTGCGTTGTGCTCACTGCTGTGCACTATAAAAAAAAAAGACTCTTACCATAGCCTCCTAGTGTGATTGAATATGTGATTTTTGGAGTACCGGGATTTTTAAAGAAAGCCTGTGGTTTTCTAGAGCTGTTATAAATTTCAGCAGTGGCTGTGAGCTCGGTTGTTTGGGACATAACCGTAGTCTGAACCATGTGTCACTAGGGCTGAGAAAATTGCTTTCCAAAAGGAAGCTCTTAAATGATGCATTTTGGAGCACTTTTTTTTCATTCCCCAGAGATATGCTTTGGCCTTTCAGACATGGTGGAAAGGTGAACTAAATAAGGCAGGTGCGACAGCACAGTGTTCATAATAGTTTGCTATGGACAGTACAGGTCAGAGCTATCCCAAGGTTTTTGTCAAGAAAAGCCAATTTACGAAGCACCATCACTGGATTCATCAGATGTGTAATTGTATGGTTGCCTGTCTGATCGCAAGTATATGACTGGGTGTGTGAGGGTGTGTGTGAATTCCTTTCCAATCAAGCGTCTTCTTCTGGAAAACTTTGTTTTGACAACCGTTTCATTTCCTGCGTCACAGATCTGCCCAGCAAACTGAGCAACACTTTTGTACAGGTGCTGTCCAAACTCATTGAAATACTGCCTTTGAACTTCACTGCTATATGGGCTTTTCTGCACACCATGAAAGGCTTTCGTGCAGAAAAAAACGATTCTACAGTCCACAAAACCCTTCTGGTTATGTGTGCTCCTCTGTGGCCGATTGTTGTCATAATTAATGTTTGTTACACTTTTCTCAATTTCTACAACTGTTCCTTCTTCTGTCTCAAGTCAAACAAGCTAGAGGCGAGCAGTGGGATCTATGTCCAAGGGAGCGTTAATGCAAATAATATCATTTTTCAATAAGCAGTTTGCCCAACTGATAATTTAGTATTTGTGCTCTCCAGCTCTCCAGCTGTCTAGTTAACTGAAGTGCCCACACATAATCAAGCAGCTGAGCTGCAAATATTTCTGTTTGTGACTTCCATACATAACAATGTAGCTAAATGTATTCAAACAGCAGACAGTGAGAAATCATGGATTGTGAGAGTCTTTATGGATTTTCAATTCTGGATTTGGCTACTTAGTGGCATCTCTGCAATTTTTTGAAAGACAGAGCCTTCTGGTGTACTGCTAGATACTTCAAAATATATGTACTTTCCCTAATTTCTTACTTAAATGTTTTATAGTCAGTTAATTGATTGACAGCCAAATAACCAGACAATCGTTCGTACTCTATCCAAAAAAAAATCTTCTCAACAGTCCCGAACATCATTTGGTATTTAGTTTCGCAGATGTGAGTATCCGCTGTTTTTATCTGCCTTGTATGCACAGCAAATCTTTGGATTGTGGATGGATCTTCTCAAACCTTAAAATTACAGTCTGCCTGGTAAACAGACTAATCAGTAATGTAAATATTCATGTGCTGTGTGACATCTCTACAGCTTTCTTGCAGTCAACATCTGGCAGTCATTAGAAGATATGCAGCGACAGTTGTCACTTGGTTCAGACAGCCAAATCAAAAGTTATTAGAACTTTAGAGCTGACTCTCGCCACTATAATTTAAGGGCGACATGGCAAGATTGGACAGTTTAATGATTTGCTGTCATTACAACGGTGACTACCATTAATGATGCAGGAGTTCTCTGGCTGAACAAAGGTGTTTTTTCAGATCAACAAATGGATGCTGTAACAGGAAGGTAAGCCAAAAGTTTCAGCACCACTAATGCTGCTTTTGTGATAGTCTGTTCTAGACAGGGTGCAGTGAGAGGAGGTGAAACACTTTTCATTTAGCAAGACATCTGCTATTTTCCTGGTTCTCCTCCATCTTTTAGTGAGCCATGAGTGGTTAGACTGAGTTCCTCTTTCACAGAGGTTGCTTGAATTACATTTCACAGCACCTGTGGTTTTAAATTGCGTCTGAAGTGTTTTTCTCCTGCTAGCTTTTTTATTTTAACAACCTATATGTATTGCTAATGTTATTTCCTGTTGTGTTGCAATTATGACAAATTAACTTACACATGAAATGCAGTTTTATACTTTACAATCAGTGGTTTCGTTTTTTCATTTGTTTCTGCTTTTTATTTAGATTTAATTTATTTTCACGAAAAAACACTAAGGTCCACTTTGTAGTTTTTGGGCAAGTTTTCAATCTAATTTTACTTTTGTCTCTATTAGGAAACGTTTTCTCAACAGGAAATTAAGATTTTGTTTTTCCCTCAATGACAACTGAATAAACTCTATTTTAGCTTATTTAACAATTTAATTAGCCTGTCCTGCAGTTTCACATTCACTACTCTGGAAATATAACTAGACTTTGTAATAATGCAGATTGTAACTGATTATTCTGCGACAGCCTTAAAATGCTAACTAGCATTTACATGATGGGGGAGTCAGTTATCAACCATGTCTTCATTTATATTTTTCAGTACATGTACAGGCTCAACTGACTCTAAAGACAAATTTCCTCAGTTAAGTTTTGATTTACTCAGAAGTATGTTAAAAAACTAACTAACTAAAACACTAACACCCTCTAGAAACCTCTAGCATTTTGTTGATGGAATTAACTAACTAACTTAATTAACCCTTTAAGACCTACCATAGAACCAAGTCCGCCAGAGCTTATATTATATTTTTACATGCTGTAGTGCCATTTTTGGGAGCATTTCAAGTTGCTATACATCAATACAACCATTATAGCCCAGATTTTAATAATATGTATTCATTAAGTGCATAGTAATTACATAAATTGCAAAAAAGTGCAATAAACTACAAAAAAATTGAAAATCGTTTTTGATTTTTTAACATATATTTGTAGTTAGAGAAATTTAAGAGGCTTATCCCTCAAAACTGTAAATACAAAAAAGTTGCACAAAATAGTTTCCCACCACAGGAAATTTATTTTGAGTGTCTTCATAGTTTTATTTTTGAAATACACCAATTTTTATACACTGCAGGAAAAACGAAAATAAATATTATACTGCAAATTTGCAAAAAAGCAGCATATGCATCAAAATAAACTATTTCCAGCAGTGCAATATGAGTCCTAAACATCCCAGAAACGACACAGAAAGTCATAAAGTCAAAGATAACTTTTAAAAAGAGCAGTATAGGCCCTGAGGCCCTGATCGCAAAAAAGACTACATTTCCGCGAAAATGACGTCACTTCCGGTTTCGGCCAGGTAATGGCGGAAATGCAAAAGTTCGCGCTGACGTCTATTCCAACGTAGGAAGTGTTTTGAACAGCTGATCGGACCGGCAAAGCGTGTTTCTGGAATATTATGTTTTTGTTCCTGCAAGCGCTTTTTATGCAGTTTTTGCAAAGCTTTATGTGGAAGGAAACCGTGACCTAGGACAAGCTGATGGCACAATATGTAAGTACAACTCCTCCGGTTTCATATGCAAAAAAAATTTTTGCGCTAGCTTACGTGGTTGCAGTGCTACCGGGATTTAAAAATAGTTACGCATAACAGAGCGTTCCCGCTCCGATCGGCTCTAAAGGGTTAATGGAAAATATCAGATACATGCGAATCATTTGATTTGATTTGATATACCTTTATTAGTCCCACAAGGGGAAATTTCATAAGGCTGCTGACCTATTGCACGCAATGGCGGCGCCATCTTACCCGCCGACCATACATACATTACACAAAACATCACATGGGGAAGACAGGTCAGAGAGGTATAACAATGGAAAAATGCACCACATGAGGAAAGATAAGGAGAAAAAATTAACTCCCCCCAGACTGAGCTCCAACAGGGAGATCAGTTTGAGAAAAGAAAAAAAACACCTCTGCACATAGCACATGTGTTTCATGTTAAATGATGTAAGACATGATGAAACTCATTATAACTTAGATGTTATTTTTCATATGAAAACTCTACTGTAAAACCTGGAACATTTTGATAGTTATAGAGGATCAAGCTAGGCATGAAGGTATAATCCATTTTTTATTGAGGAAAATACTAGAACATTTCTGTCTGTGAAGGTTCTCAGTCATCCAGGTCATCGTAGTCAAAGGAGCTTGCAAAGAAAAGCGTCTGGACTTCTTTAAGTTCAGCAGTCCATCTGATGGACTCAGCAGTCCATCTGCATCTTAAGGATAAAGGACACTCTTTCGAGGATGCCATTGTTCACATTTTGGACAGAGAGGACAGATGGTTTGAAAGAGGAGTGAAAGAAGCCATCTATGTCCACTGTGAGCGACCATCTTTGAACAGAGGCGGGGGTTTACGACACCAACTCTCTGCCATCTATAATCCAGTTTCGAGATCCCTTCCCAGACGCCTTAACGCCCACTCACATCCTGGGCCATCTGACCTCAGGAATTCGCATGATAAGGTGGGGCCAGGTTTCACAATGAACACACCCGAAACTCTGGCTGATTGGGACCCACACCCAGTTTCACACCTTGGCTCAGGCGATTAGAGGATCATCAGGGGGTCCTTTTGTCCCTCTGTGGGGGGTCACTCCCACTAGGTTTATATCTGGGACTCTCCACCATTTGACCTTAGAACTGAAGAAGCTTCATGGATGAGAGGTGAAACGTCTTCAAGCAACTTAAAGAAGTCCAGACGCTTTTCTTTGCAAGCTCCTTTGACTAGAACATTTCTGTTAACAAAAAGTAACAAAAATGATCATGTAAAATGTCAAAGAGAGTCCTTAGAACAAAAACCTGTAACACAAAAACTAAAACTGAAATGGATGCAGCGCTATTTAAGAAAAACTTGAAAGCTCTGGAAAAAGCCAGAAAGTGATCAACAATTACATTTGTTTTGTGCATAAACCTCCATGATGATCACATGCATGTAAAATTGAATTAATAAATCATTTTTTCCATCTATTTAATATGAAGAGCACATGTTAGGCAGAAGTAAAAGTGCAGTCTGCTACCCAAGCGAGACGCTTTAGAGCATCATTATGCTAACATACATAACATTTATAGAGCTACTAATGTCACTGCTGGTAAAATGACTGAAAAGAACTAAAGAGATAAGTGAAGTGAGATCTTACAGATTCTGTCTGGCTCGCTGCTACAGTAACAGAAATAACCCACAGACCTTTTTCTTCATGAGTAAATGCCGGCCTATGCTTCAAAAAATGAGTCAGTATACTTAGTATCTAACAATATAAGTCCAATAAATCAACAGTGTTTGAGAACAGAGAGGGAGCCATGGGGACACATCCCACTCACAGCTCTAGGCTGTTCTCACACAATGGACTCTTGGTTGCTTTAGTGTGAGAGTGATATGCCTTCTTTGGGATATCAAAACAGTCACATGAATGGTTCACAAAACTTTGAAATCTAAGCTTTTTTGCTTGTAGCAGTTGGGGACTGGGGATAAAAAGAAAATTCAACATTTCAGTGAAGTTTCTGTAGATTCAGCTCCCAACTGTATGATTAGTTCGAAGATTACAAAGGCTGAATGTCTACAGCACAAACTGTAGATATTATTGACCATTTCACTGAGAGGACCTCCCCGAGGACGAATCACCTCTTCCCTGTACAGCGACAAATGGAAAGTGCTTTAAACCGTTTTCTCTTCAGCATGGTGAAAGTGCCCTCACGGGACCTGGAGGGCTGAAGGCAGGAGGACTGGATGATTAGGCTGGTGATCTGGCAGAAGGTCATGATGTGTGATAGGCCGCACAAGTACACAGATGTTATCACGATCATTCTGGAGAACAGTGATAGTCTTCCAGGACTGATGTCCACAGTGGCAATACTGTCACTTCTCTCTCCACCCACCATCCAACCGGAAGATATCCAACACCTAATCAATAATGACGTAAACCACATTTCAAGCCACTCTTCAATCTCTGGTTTACGGTTCTTACGTTGTACATCTAGCTGTGAAAATGGATTACAGGTCCACATATATATGGTCAGTTGTCAATTTATGAAATGAAATGCTGCTATACCAGTTGACAGATGATATTAACTTTAATTTCCCTGGTTGTATTAGACCACGACAAGCATGGTGCAAATAAAGGAGCTGAATGCTGCATGTACCAGCCTGCTGTATTAATGATTAATGTTAAGAATACTGTAAATTCTGTTATTATTTACATATGACTAAATCACAACAACACCTCAAGGCACTTTATATTGTAAGGTAAAGACCTTACAATGACACAGAGAAAACCTCAACAATCACATGACACTCTATGAGCAAGCACTTGGTGAAAGTGGGAGGGGAAAACTCAGTTTTAACAGGAAGAAACATCCAGCAGAACCAGACTCAGGAACGAAGAATCATCAACAGTTTCACTCAAATGAGCTTCAAAAAATATTGTTATTCAATGCTGTTGAAGAATTGATCCATATCCATTTCTAGCTAAATATGATCAGCTGATTCACTTAACAGAGGTACATAAATACCTCGTGTTGCTGAATATATACTAACACGTCTTAATAATTAAAAGAATAAGAAGGAAAAAAATGCAAAGCTCACAGGAGTTGGCAACTAAACTACCAGACAAAGTACATGTGCCAATATTTGACTACTGTATACTGCAAATGTCCCTTTGAAGTCTTTGAAAGTTGGTCTTAATGTTTTGCTTCATCACATGCTTCATCACAGCAAAGGACAGATACATGAATACGGAAGCACATAAAAAAATGTAGGTGTTCAAAAAGATGTCATACCCCCCTTCTTAGAATATAAACTGTACAAACAAGGGTAGTTCACAAAGTCCATATTAATTTGCTGAGATCACACGAATATAAATTCAACATTTGTATTTAAACCAATACTAACCCTGACCTTGTGATATGTTTGTGCTATCCTGTGGAACAAATAGAAGAACTACCTTGCTTTAAGGGAAACAGCAATGTTTTAAAGCCTGTTCTCTCACTGAGGTCATTTATTTAACATTCAGTCTCTCCAAAAACAAGTGAACCTATTTCCTGCTTAAATTGGACAGCTTGTGTTGATAGATATCGAGAGTCTGATTCACATTTTCTTTTCACTGCTTACAGCTTCCTATTGAGCTTGTAAATCAATTGAATGTCTTTCTGAAAGTCTTCCTACTTAAACCTCTATCAGGAGGAATTCTGTTACACTTTTCATCCATCCTTGCCTATGAAGGCCTGCTATATGTGCACGAATAGGGAAAAAAGCACAAGGTCCCTATTACCAGCTGTGCTAGCATTTCTGCATTTCCCACATGGAATGCTTCCATTTGAGAACTGAATTGTGTGTCAACATATCCCCGCTTCCCATCTTTCCTGAGGCGCTTTTCTCGATGCAAAGCTGGCTTTAGCCCCTGCTGACCTATGTAGTTCTGCAGGAAGACGCTGTTAGCTCTGGGAGAAACAAACACAAAAACAGTCCCTCTTTCTAAGGCTGTCTTTAATAGTAATATGGGCCCTGTGGGTATGTGTCGTTTCCTTTGAGCTCCTACACAACATCCTAGTAGACCAACAACAGCAGACTCATTCAATCTATGGAGATGAGTAGAGACTGAAATCCCTCTAAGTCCTGTTAATCCAAAAAAAACATAAAAAAGTTAAAAAAAAATAAATCTGAAAATGAAAATAAATTCTCTAAAAAAAACATGTCTCCGTGTGTGCCTTTGTGTGTGTGTGTGTGTATATACACAAACGTGCACCTGTGCATACATGTGTTACACCCAAAATGGGTCAAGTGGAAATAATATTTGTTCACCTTCTCATTACTCTTCACTTCAGTGTCTGCTGGGAATAGCAGGTACAACAAAAACACATTATTAACACTAGTCCTGTGAGATGTCACCATGGAGTCCAGTTAAATTAGTCATAAAAATTGAAATAGATATATTTATTATAACTCAACTCACTTGTAGAGTCACATGGCTTTATAAAAATATATGAAAAGAGTTCACATATATATACATATATTTTTTAAAATTTATTTATTTTACACAGCCAAACATATGAGCATATCGTCCATCTCATCAGAGAGGACAGCTCCTTGCTTGACTTTGAGCAAGGACGCAAGAAACACACCAGCGCCACATGGGACATCTGGATTTTCACACTTCTTCACACCCATGTGTAATCGACAGCGACAGGCAGTGAGTGACGGCATCAACTCAGAGTCTGAATACTCAGGTGGACAATGATTCCTCAATCATCTCTGTGACTGGAACACATTGCCGTCCTCGCTGTGTGGCAATAATACTTTAGTCACACAAATTGAAGCAGAGACTTTTCAGCAGGGATTGTGTCAGTTAAAAAAAAAACTATGTTTACTTTGTTTATCAGGAGATGGCAGGTTATTTAGAAGATGGGTGACAGCTGCATTGTGATGATAAGGTTTTCATGAAAAGAGAGTCTATATAAAATGACTTTCAATAAAGAGTCGTCGTTTCTCATATATGAAGAAGGGCAAAACTAGTGACTCATCACAGTTAGAAGACATAAAACTACAGATACTGCACATCTTTTGTAAAAATAATAGTAATAATGCAATATGGCTAATCCTAAAATGCTTTAAATATTTTGCTGTTTTTCTCTTTTAACTTTTAATGTATTTAATTATTAAACATATGCATAATTTCAGTTTCCATTTCATCACCATTTCATCTCAAAACTGCTCTATTGAATTGAGATCTGGTGACTGTGGAGCCAATTTAACTACACTGTAAAAAAGAAAAAGTTGAGAAAACTTAAAATTTCAAGGCAACATGATGCAAGAGATTTTTGAGTTTTCTCAACTTCTGCCAACTGTAGTTGACTTAACTAATATTTTCATGTTCTGCCAACTTGGATCTACTTGTTCACCTAATTAGGATAATCCTGTAAGTCTAACAAAGAAATTCTGGTTTCAATGCCATGTATTTCTGCCTTCACCAAACAAAGATATTCCTGTTGAATTAACATACAATTATTCCCTCCAAGGCCATGTATTCCTAAATTCACCAAACGCAGATATTCTTGTTGAATAATCATACAATTCTTACTCCAGTGAGTTGAAAATATAAATAAAGAAAAATGTATGCTGTTATCGTACTTGAAAAAACACTCAAACAGATATAGAATAAAACAAAGCACAACTGAATGTTATGTAAAAACGTATTTATTTTTTTCAACAGTGCTTTCAGTATATTTCAGAAGGTCATGGGCAGTGGGGTGAATTTCTGTAAAAAAGCAAACAAACAGAAAAAAACGTGTTGCCAGTTTCTTTAGGGTGCTTTGAGCACCCCAGCAGAGACATTAAAATTCCAGAGTCCAGAAAAAAAGAAAAGTGTCCAGCAGCTTAGTCATTCACGTTCACACCCTGGCTGTCCTGTAAAAGCTTAACTTAACTATTGCACACTAAATAGGGTAGTGCAACAAACAATTGCCTATGTACCCAGACATCGACATTTTACATGGGCTTACTATGACGAACTACAGAAGTCAAAAGTTATTAGAAATGTTACCATCAATGAACAGCGAACTATCAGGTAAAATACCAGTTCCATACTTCAGGTGGAGTGAAAAACACTATAACAAATCTTTTAAAATCCTACAAGACAAAATTTCACCATAGATTCTCAATAATACAGATTCATCTGACTAATATTTACATTTCAAATAATCCCTTATCCACTTCAACTTCATATTGACCGACCAGGTCAAAATGAACCATTCTGTTTTGACTGTTCCTTCTTTTCTCCCTTCTTCCTTTCCTCCCTCTTTCCTTCACTTATTCCTAATTAATTTTAACAGTTCAAACACTAAATATGCAACTCTTTGTAACAGGTGAACGATTATATAGAGGGAAAGGGGTTGAACTACTGGTTTTTTTTTTTTTACATGACTCTACAATGCACTTGAACATGTTTAAGAACAAGTTAAACTCATGTCTGGCTTCCCCATTAACAGTCACAGCAAAAGCTTTGTTTTTAGAGACCTTATGCGCTGTGAGCATCGAGAGCCACCGAGTTCAAAAAAGATGCCCTGAATTGCTTCAAAGGTATAACTCATCTGCTTTGGATAATCAATGTTGAGGGCATACAGAAGGCCAAAGAGGTATGCCAAGGCAGTAGAGAGGTCTGGAATGTTATGTAGCACGATGTCCCCTTCCAACACAACAGCATGTTCTCGCACAGACGTATCGGCATCGTCATCTTGCAGGATGGTGAGGATGGCAACTGATGCACCGTTCAACACTGGTTCCAAAATGTCAGTGTCCTGAAGAGAAGAAAAGTAAAATATGAATTATTGAAAGCTAAGAAAAATTAAAGACAAAATACATTTCTAAAGATCTTAACTTTAACCTCTATACCATGATGCTCATTTGACTCATGGAGGTTTTAAAAAGAAAAAGCTTATTTTCCTTTAATTAACAGCACAATATCTTTCACCAACCAACCTTGTGATGAGTTTTGTACAAAAATATTTTCTGCTGTTGAACACCCACTAACAATGCCCAGGTGCTCCTCAGCAGAAAAAAAAGCAGCGAGAGTTATGACAACTGCAATCCTCACCATAAAATTATCTGGACTGCACTGAGGAAGTGGACATTTCCATTTTGGATTAAATCATCTTTTAAAAACATCTCATAGCAATTAGTTTTGCTTGCATTACTTTTTTGTACTTACTAAGCACTTCAGGAAAACCTGTGTTGCATCCTCTCCGAGGAAAATGGGCAGGCCTCTCAGTGCTGCTGTCTTTCGGTGGGACACAATGTCAGATGTCTAAAGAGCATTCAGTGGAAAACAAGCATTTAAATTAGTATAGTAACGTGGTGTACCTACACACAATGCAAAATCAGAACTCTTATAGTAATGAAAATAAAATACAGATCAGGCCCAGCAACATGTAAAACTTAAAAAAACAAAACACCATTTTAACGATTTTACTTTCTTTTTACAAATTAAATAAAATACCGCCAAATAAAAACAAAGTAATGACTGATGACATTCATTTCCATTGATGTGTTTTGGCTGAAGCCAACATTTTTTTCTGTTATGACAAAGGTATACTCTCTTCTAAAAATGTCAGGTAAAGGAGCACTTACCTGTTCATCAAGTTTATCCAAGAGGTCTTCCATGTCCTCACCAAGAGCTCCCTTCTTAGACCGGTATAGTTTCAGCAGGCCAGGCACAAATTTGTTGAGGGATGCATTGAACGTCCCTAGGAGGTCTTTGCTTGTGATCCGATGAAATTCTTCAGATATCTAAACAAGACAATAACCAAAATATTGCCATTTATTCAGCACAGAAAATTTCTGGGTAGCTGCCTTGTACAGTCTGCACCATGTTATATGCCTGACTGTGTTATCAACCGCAAAACCTACTTCAAAAATCTCTCATGAATACACATTTTGCACAGGAATAGAAACACCCTCCACAAAAAACAGTATCAATATGCAAATACATATTATGTTCTACGTTGCACCAAAATCTGTGACGAATCAGATTATGTGACCTGCCTTAGTATTCTTTCCCTAAAAATCTCAGTCTATAGAAGTCCTATTTCCAGCACTAAAATAAAAAAAACATACATGCTAAGTCAAAAATTATGTGATTGACTTTCTGTTTCACAGGAAGAACAATTTTGATTTAGCATGGGGACTCTTTTCTTGTACTGGCAGAAATGTTCAGGGTAAGAATATTATGACAGGTCAAATAATCTAATGGGTCACAGATTTCAATGTGGACTGGTTGCACAAGGTATAATAAAGTTGGCCAATGCATTACACCAGCAAATACTGTACTACTTCAATAATAGTCCATCTAGTATAAGTCATGCCCAATTTGAATAATAATTAAATTATAAATAAATTTGGACACTCTTACCTCCTCAGAGGAAAACAGACCAGGCCATCTCTCCTGGACCTCAGATACCATAGGTTGACACTCCACAACCTCTCTCCGCCTGAGAGAAAATGTCAGCGCCATCTTCTGCTGTATGACTTTCAAGTTCTTTTGTTTCTTCTTCATTTCACTGACCAGAGCAACTCTTTCCTCTTCAAGAGTAGAATCATCATGGTGCTGTGGATAATCTGGGACATGATTGACCTCTCCACGTTTGGGCTTTTTAAGGGTGAAAGGACTGCTGGCTTCATCGTCTCCTTTCCTTTTCCTGTTTACATTTACTTCATTGCAGCCTGCCCGACGAAGCTTTGATCTGTGGTTTCCAAGTTTGTGCTTGATACTTGCTTTCCATCCCTCGTAGCCTGTGATGCTACCTGGCTCCTTCAGGCATGGATATTTGAGAACCAGTGCAGAAGCCACTGACTCAACCTCATCTTTCTCAGGGTAGGCTTTAATTTCAAACACTGCCTCTGCAATTTTATCCAAAATCTCCATCTTCATGTCTCTTGTTACTGCAAGGCCCTTCTTAGATTTTTCATATGTCACATTAGCCTTACACAATTTCAGTTCAACATCATGTGAAAACTTGGGAATAGAAAATGGAGAGGGCCACTCTGACACATGTCTTAAGTTCATCTGGATAGTATCGGTCCAGCTAGGCCTGAAATCATCAGAGTGCACACTTATTGTGTCCTGGGAAGAGACTGAAGCAGAGGACACTGAAGCAATGGATTGGTTAAGTGTAGATGAATCACAGTTCCACATTATATGCAGGACTGCACGCTCAGCTGGTAATTCAGATATTGCTGTAAGATTGCATATTGCATTTCCGAAATCTGGATCCTCAAACTGTAGTGAGAAGTCACCTGCAAGTTCAAGTCTTTCTTTAAGTATATCAATCAATTGTCCCACAGATGCTGGTACTTCAGGAAGCTGGACTCGCCGGGCTTCTCTGGAGGAAAGAACTACCCGAAGTAACAAAGTCTGAAAAGAGGAGAAAAAAAAGTTGGCAGAAAATCAATAGCCAAACACAATTAGAAGACAGTTGACACCTATACCATACAGCTGCCTTTTTCCAGATGAATCTGCTGACTACATTTGATTTGCAAATGATTTAGTCTACAAATGTAAAAAACACACACACAAATTTTTTTTAAATAAAGCTCAAGTCTATATCCAAGTTTTCATTTTCTTCAGCCACTGTACTCAACTGGCCTACACTTGGGAAAACCTTCAATTCATTCAGCACAAAACTAATGCTTAATGAGGAGAAAACAAAGGAGAGAGAGATAATTTGGTGAGGATAGCAGAGTGATAGAAGAAAGAAGTGTGTGGAGAAGAAAAGAAAAAGGGGAAATGAGTTTTGAAGTAGAGGACAATAGAGAAAAAGGGTGGGTGAGAGGGGAGATCAGAATAGGAGACAGGGTGGAGGGGAGAGAACATACCATTATAAAGTTGCTTTAATAGAGAAGGTACGTCCTTGGGGTCACCATCAGCTTTCCACCAACTGTGTATGCTGTTAGAGGGTGATAATCCGTCAGCACATCTGGATCCAGCACAAGAAGGTCTGCACAGGTGTGTTCAACAAGCTCATAGGACCTGAAATGTTCAATGTACCAGGAACTCAGTCTTTTACAAATGAATGTCACCTCCTCTGCATTGACAAGAATGGTCACAATCTTGTGGAATTCTGGGAGGCCACTGCATTGCCCAGCAGATAAAATCATGCCCGCCACATACTGTGTCCCAAAAAGATGAACGGTTTTAGACAGAGACACACTGTCTAGATGAGGGTACTTCTTTTGTATTTCACACTTGATTGATGGATCCAATTCTGAAACCCTGACCACTTTCACATTGTCAACATAGAGCTTTGGTTTTAAAAGGTTCCCACTATCCAGATGGTATGCCATCATTTGCTGGTGTTTCAAGGAAAGAGTTAGCAGCACATTTTTCCAGTTGTGAGTGTCATGGACCACCTTTTTAAAGAAGCTATGTTTTGCTTCAAATCTCATCGTCCACAATTCCACTAACGGCCCATAGCAGCGTATAAGATGTGGGTAGTGGTCAATGAAGTGGTGTTTTGGCCTTAGTCTG
Organism: Diplotaxodon limnothrissa; assembly: GCF_057381915.1. Classification (NCBI taxonomy): domain Eukaryota; kingdom Metazoa; phylum Chordata; class Actinopteri; order Cichliformes; family Cichlidae; genus Diplotaxodon; species Diplotaxodon limnothrissa. The sequence goes on along the minus strand of NC_140609.1, from coordinate 35,347,388 downwards.
AAGTCCGGAAAGGTACTGGTAAGCAACAAGCGATGATCCAGTAGTTTGCAAGATAAATAACACAATGCTTCCTCAGTGAGTCTGTTTGAGACAACAATGTCAACAATTTCCTTGAGGTCCATTAAAATCTCCCAAGCTGGCTCCTGTTCTGGTATCTTACATCCAATTATAAAAGGAAGTAAGCGCAGCAGTGTCCAATTTTCATGTCCATTACCAAAAACTGTTCCTTTCTCAAAGCTTGTTTTTGGAATTTTTTGAGGCTTGTTTACTTTGTCCGAATATTTGTAGGGAAATGATTTTATGAAGTTGTTTAATGTATCAAATGTAATGAACCCTTTTGAGATCAGCTTTTTTAAACATAAGGACAACTCCAAAGGAATGACGCCTTCAAAAAGGTCATGCAAAATATCTGGAGGAAATCCGGTTATTGGGTGAAAGAATAGTAAATGTTTGCTCAGTACACATTCCCTTTTTACCCCATTAACACTTTGGAGGTTGTCAGTTTGCCTAAGCTCTTCCAGAAATGAATTGTGTTGATCAACACCCCTCAATTGGAAGTCATTAACTTCAGTCGTTGCAATTTTGTCCCGACTTATCAAACAAAAGCGACAGAACTTGTCAACAGTAAAACTTTCATAAAAGCCTGCCAGACCATGTGCACCAAGGTTATCTGCGCTCACACAATATACAGTGCCCTTAATAAACTGGCTTACAACTTCCACAAAATTTCCCTCTTCTTCTAGACACCTTATATCTTTAATCAGTGGCTCAAAAAACTTTTCATAACCATATTGTTTGACATCCACACTTTTACCTAAGAGAGCAAGCTGAATTGAACAAAGATTAGATCGAAATCTGGGTGGTAAATTAAGAACTACTCAATATACTGCAGTAATCTTGTGACGTTTTCTAGAGGTGCCCAGTGGGTTACAAACTTCAAAATCATCAATATACAACCCCAAACTGATACATAAGTTTTGTTGTCCCAGTAACTTATTGCCCTTGTAGTACTTGCCGTCTTGAAATGACTTAAAGTGTCCAGATAAAGCTTCTTGATTAAATACAATTTGGTCCAAAAAATCTGCCCGTCCCAGTAAAGTCTCAAGTATCTTAGTGACAGATATATAAACAAAAGAGTTTTTATGAGCTGTGTTGTACAGATACTCTGTGGGTTCTACAACAGAAAACTGCTCTTTGAAATATATATTCCTTCTGTGATCTGTAGATAGGGAACCTTTCTCCGATGTTGTTAAAAGCAGTGGATTAGTTTGAACTAGGGCATTAGAAATGTCTTGCAAAACACAATCATTTACTTCTATTTCATGCTTTGAAAGGATCTCTTTTACACTGGTGAGAGTATGAATGTTAGAGAAAGAGAGCAGGTTATGGAAATCCTCTACAATCTTTTGTGTTGCAGCTCGAGAAACATGCAACACTGTTTGCATACACAGAAAGAGAGATGCCAGTTTGTGTTCAAGTGTCTCACTATCCACATCCTTTACAATCTTGTCAAGCTCATCTGGTCTCACAAAATTATAAGCTGATGTTCCTGCTTCACAATCAGATTGCTCACTTTCAATTATCTCATCTTCAGAAACAGTTCTTGCAATTGTTCGAAAATCCTCAAGTGTACAATTTTTATGGTTTCGACTTCTGTGAGAACTGAAGGTTGGGCGAATGTTTGTTTTAAAATTACACCTTAAAAAGGGACATTGTACGGTTTCTCGGTTCTTTAAATGATGTCCAAGATGGTTCCAAAAGGTTTTCTCACTGCAAATCTCCTTAAAGTCACACAATTCACACTGAAATGTGGAATTTTTGTGGATTTTTACTATTGAGTGTGACCTTGAGAGGTGTGATCGTAATGCTCCAGGTGTTTTAAATACACATACACAGTCTGTGTGAATGCATGGCCAATGTGCACCTTGTCCGTGATGAAGGCGGAAATGTTTCAAAAGAGTCTCTTGACTGGAGCTTGTGAATTTGCAAAATCGGCACTGCATGAAATCCACCCCTGAAACACAAGAGACATAGTCAATTTTGCCAAAAGCACTTTTGCAATGGGATAAAACATCCATATCTAACACACAGAAGGAATCCATAGATGCAGGAGCTGAATACATCAACAAGCCAAAACCAGAGACATCATGAAAAAAATATGTAAGGAATCATATTAACTTACATATGACCACTTGTCTACTATATCAAGTATATGATTGATAACATACATGACATGTAACATAAATGCAAGCTTGAATTCAAACATTTTTTTGTTACTATGATAAAAAAAATGCAATAACTATAGAAAAAAAATAATACTATCTGTAACACAATATACATCAGCAACACACAATCATTCCTTAAATATTGTCTCCTTCCCCATTATGTAAAAAGCTCTGAAAATGTAGCAATCTTATAATACAGAGCATGAAGTACAACTTTAATTTGCGTGTGACATTAACTTACAGTACATTAGGCAATCTTACACCAGCTGACAAACTGTCAAGTCAGCTTTAAACATTACTTTAAAGTAACAGTGCTGCACCGGATAAACGGTGACTATTGAAAAAGTGAAAAAACAATATTAGACAATATGCAAGTTACTTATATCACTGTCATATAATTGGCGCACATATCCTACACCGACCCATGAAAGCGTCTCCATGACAACGCGTGCTTGGCCCAGTTTGTTGTCAATGTTAACATAACGTTTTCATGCAAAGATAACATTGAAACTGGTTACAAAACGGGTAATAAGCTAATAAGTTTTACCATGGCAGAAGTGCTGTAAAAAGCCAGTGTGAGATACCGTCATTTAGTGATGTCTGTCTAAATATCAGAGTGTTTAACATTAAACATTACTTTTTGCGCTGGCCACTACTCTGAGCTAAAGCCTTCAGAGGCTGCTTGTAGCCCGATTACGACACAGCGGCGCGACGAAGGCTGCCCAAATTCATAGTGGACTCCTCTAAATTTGTCCGAGAAATACGTCCTCCTTATAATAAGCATCTCTTAAAATGTTTGCAATATTGAAACATTTCAATATAATGTAGAAAAAAAACGAGAGAAAAAAAAGTTACGGATCGGACTCCCCGATCCTTATTGCGCATGTGCAAATTCTACCTGTGGAATTAGTTTTAATATTACTCTTTCTGGGTCACAAAATAAACTTTTAAGATATTTTCAGGCGTTAATGTAGCTATGTAAATTGCTAATATCTGTTCAGTTTATTAAGACAACATATACTTGCAAGAGTGCGCCGACGCTTTCGGAGACGTCTGTTACCCACCAGCTCGATAGCTAGCCAAGGGGGGGGGTGTCAATTAAGTCACTTAGATAACTTAAAAATGCTATTGTTGGCCTTTTTCAGTGTTTTACTAGTTCCATTCTCCCGGGTCCTCAGGAGGATGCAGCCTAGGCGCTTGTAGAAAATCTTAATAACACATGTAGTTAGCTTACCTGCTAGGGTAAATGGTCGGCAGCTCCAGCACCTGTCCAAAAGAATTATACACTCCAACTGCAGAAGTGAAAATCCTCAATGGTCGAAAAATTGCAATTTGCATCCAAATCCAGCCACGATGGTTCAAATTTTCTTAGGAGGTTTTTAGTCTAGAACACATGGTAAACCACTATCACACAGCTCAGGTCTGCTCAGGCTCAGTTGAAAGTCCGTTTGGTTTAGTTCAAACTTGTTCAGACCACATGTGCCAGTCATCTACGGGGTTTCCCACTGGTTCCCAACTTGACTCAGAAACTCTGCTCAAAAGTTGATAATCTTTGTTATGCTGTCTAGAAAATCTTAGTTAGGACAACAATGAAAGAAATTTGTTGGGTAGACAAGCTTTTTTAGGTTGTAAATAGAAAGTTTTATTTCTAAGTCAGTTTAATTTAAAAACTTTAGTGAAATCAACAATTGCTAGTTATCGTTTTTACAGTGTACAGCAAGCTGACTGCCATATTCAAGAAACCAGTTTGACACGATTTGAGCTTTGCAACATGGCACATCATAAGTACACTCTGGTCATAAAGGGAGGAATATGGTTTGCAACAGTATCAGGTAGAGCTGGTACTAAGGAGCAGAAACAGGGCAAAGAAAGTGTACCTCTCACCATCGCCCCACACCAGAAACCTGAACTATTAATAAAGGGAAAAACTGGCATGCTGTCATGCCAAATTTTGACCCAATTCACAGCTGAATTGAGATTTGTAGATAGGATAGTTTATTTTGAATATGTAAATATAACTAAAATAACAAATAAATAAAGAGAAAAGAGAAAAATCATGCTTTCATGAATATCTCTATGTCAACACAATGTTTATGCTCAAAAAGGAGAAGGATAAAGTTGATACTTTTTTCTTTGCCTACCCCCTTATTTCAAATTCCATTATTTACAAATCAATATTCAGAATTTGACATTATATAATCCATACATGTTTAACTATATACAAGTGTACACACATATACAATACACACATAAAAGAATCTGAGTTCTTAAACCAAAACAACAACAAACTACACTGAACACCGTATGGTTAACACCCCACTTATCAAACAAGACCACAGTTTTCCAATTTTCTGGTAACTAATTTTGCTGGTCAATGGATATTATTTCTTTGCAAGATCATTTTCTTTAAACTCTAGAGATGTTAGTGTGTGAAAATCCAAGTAGATAAGCAGATTTTAATATACTCAGACCAGCTCATTTAGCCAAAGAAAAAGATAAATTTAAAGTAATTTAAATTACCTTTTGTTCCTATTCTGCGTGGTTTGAACTGGTTGCCAGGTTGTCTTCACCATGTCTACATGACTAAATGAGTTGAGTTGTTACCACATGATTGGCTGATTTGCATTAATGAGCAATTAAACAGGTGCATCTACAAAAGGCTCCAGTGAGTGTATACTAAGACAGATTGTAACCAGGTATAACAGATGCCTTTTGTTTAGTTTCTCTGCTAAACAAAGAAGATCTGGACTTGCTCAGCCAAACAGTTGTTGATTGGTTAGTTAGAAGAGTTAGTTATTAAGAAAAAAAACAACAGTTATAATTACAGACACACTAAGTCCACATATTTTCCCCACAAAATAGTTTGTTCACGTACTCATGCCTCTGTAGTCTCCCTGATGAAAAATCGAAGCATGGAAATGTTAATGCCTCTATGTAATATGTGAAAGGCAAACAGGGGCAGAGAATAAACAATTTCAGACAGAAGCGCAAGGGATGCATCATTTCAGAGGCACTAAGCGAGACGGGATTCAATTTTGTCTTGCTTGGTAGAGCGTGTCCCTCTCGTCTGTCACTTCTGCTTTAAACCAGCAGTTTCTAAGCCAAAGGATCCCATCATCACAGCGCTCTCCTGTTCCTATCACATGCTAGACATCTTGACATAGTTAAGTCAGCATACTTGACACTGAGAATTGTCCTTTTGATGGAAGGCTACTGTCCAGCCACTGTCTCACTGTTGCCAGCCATCCACAGTAGCTGAACACATGGCTTGGATATTCATTGAATCCAAGGGCAAAAAACACAAATAAATGTGTTGGCAGTTCTTGGGCCAAATTCTTGTTTCAAATAGGAGAGTGTGCTGGCAGCTCGATCAGTCTGGATTGCAGAGTGTGGAAATTTGCCCAGTGACATTGAACAGTAGATAGTTTGCAATAATGGTGACAACGCTTAGATGTATGAGAGATAATGTCACCACCCACACACCCTCCTCTCCTTCCCTCCTCTCCTTCCCACCTCTCCCAGAAACAAAAATAAAAAAACAGGGGCAAGAACCAATATAAAGACAGGACACATACTATAAAATGCCTTTATATAAGGTGGGGTTTTTACATTCGCTAACTGTAAAGAAACAAATATGGTTGTCTAATGACGTTTAAGGTATGTATGCATTACAGAGTGGTCTGTAGATTAGCTTGCCCAGAAATACATAAATGAATAACCTACTGTATGAATGGAATGAAAAAAAAGGATCAAAGTTTGATGCAAGTTCAACTCTGTCTCATTAATTTTTCAAACAAACTGTCATGACATATTTTTGTGAAACGATTAAAGGAGAAGCGTGAAAAAAATAGTGAAAGCTCCTTTTATCTTTAGGCCACAGTTTTAGTACTGAACACAAAAATTCACCTCTGTAATGTTCTTATTCCTCTATGAATAAAACATCAAGAATTGCTCCTGCTGCTAGCTTCAGCTAGCTGTTTATTATTCTTTCTACCACGATCACTTTCTTCTTCTATTCTGTATATCTCATTGATTACAGAGCGCCCCCTGTGGGTAGCTTCAACAATAGCAACTATCATTACATCCCCTTTCCAAACAGGTTGGTGTTATACTAACCACAATTCCAAAGAGAACTGTTACTCTGTAACATCTGAACATTCTTGTCTAACATTCAACATGTTATAAATTGTGCAACAAGCTACATTCAGTAGTATTCTTTTTTTTTTTTTTTATAACCAAAAATTGTAGCACAAGTCAAACAAAATAAATCCAAATGTATACCTTACATCTTCCAGAATGAACCAAATGAATCCCATACAGCCCTCAAGCACATTAGAACTCTTCACCTTTGACAGCTTGAACAGTCAATAACACATAACTCAGCAGGTATCAATTAAGTGTGAACAATTACTATTCTAAATGAATTATTATCCGTTGTTTACTTGTGATTTATTATTATTATTTTTTAACAATTCTTTACCACAACAGTTCACACTTGTTCTATGAGCCTCTCTGTAGGTTTCTTAGGTCTGGTAGACCTTCTCAGTATCTCAGACATTGGGGAAGGTGAAGGAGGCTCACTGTGGTGCTCAACAGGGTTAGCACCTCGTTGTTCAGTTCCAGTCTCTGTGTCCTGATGTTTAACATCCTGTGTCTTTAACAGACTTCTCCGGTTTCTTCTTAACACTTGTCCATTCTCTGTCTGAACAGCAAACGATCTGGGCCCTACTTCGCTGAGAACTGTTGCTTTTTTGTCCCAGAAATCTGGACCTGCAATCCTCACAACATCTCTTTCCTGAAGCGGTTCCAGACGCCTTGCAGTTTTGTCATAGTTCCCTTTCTGTCTGTGCTTGAGTTTCATTCTTTTGTCGGTCAGCTTGTTGTCATGTGCATTGTCATTTTCCTTGGAAATGTGTGGAAGTGTGGTGCGGAGCTTGCGATGCATGAGTAGCTCAGCAGGTGATGCCCCACACTCCAGTGATGAAGCTCTGTAGCTTAGCAGAGCCAGGTAAGGGTCGGTCTTACTGTCTCTTGCTTTTTTGAACAATCTCTTTACTATTTGGACTCCTTTTTCTGCCTGTCCATTCGCTTGGGGATACAAGGGACTAGAGGTGATATGTTGAAATCCATATTGTTTTGCAAAGTCACTAAATTCTCTACAGTCATATTGTGGACCATTGTCACTGATGACACACTGTGGAATTCCATGTCTGGCAAAAAAGCCCTTCATGTGTGTGATGACTGACTGTGCTGATGTACTGGAAAGCTGTGCCACTTCTGGATAATTAGAATAGTAGTCAATCACCAAAACATAGTCCTTGCCATCCAGATGAAATAAATCCGTGCCTACCTTTTGCCATGGTGCAGTGGGTAGATCTGCTGCCAGCATTGGCTCTTTTGTTTGTTTGTAGTGATGTTTGAGACATGTTTCACATTTCTGTATCATCTCCTCAATATCCCTGTTGATGCCTGGCCAGTAAACTGCTTCTCTCGCTCTCCTTTTACATTTCTCCACTCCAAGATGTCCTTCATGGATACGCTGAAGCATGTCCTTCCGCATGGATTGAGGAATGACAATCTGGTTTTGTTTCAGCACCAGCCCATTAGCCATGCATAAATCAGCTCGCACAGAGTAGAACCCTGGACAGACTCCTTTTGACCACCCATTCTGTATAAGGTGGGATACTTTCTGCAGCACTGGATCTTTTGTCGTCTCCTGTACAATTTGCTGCAACATGACATCTGATGCTGGGAGTGAGGCAGTTACCATGTTTACATGTGTTTCAGCCTCCTCGGCTGTAGTGCTGACTAACCTGTCACCACTTGGTGCTGGCGCTCGGGATAAAGCATCCGCGAGTACGATATATTTCCCAGGCGTGTAGATCAGCTCAAAATCATAGCGCTGCAACACCATCATCATGCGCTGAATTCTGGGTGACATGTCGTTGAGGTTCTTTTTTCTGATCGAGATGAGAGGTTTGTGATCAGTCTCTGCTGTAAAGGTTGGTAATCCATATACATAGCTGTGAAATTTTCCACACCCAAACACTAAGCCCAAAGTCTCTTTTTCAATTTGAGCATAGCGTTGTTCAGTTTCTGTCATTGATCTGGACGCATATGCTACAGGTTGCCACTTGTCTTTGTTCCTTTGGAGCAGAACTGCTCCCAAGCCATCTTTTGAGGCATCTGTTGAAATTTTTGTTGGCTTTGATGGATCAAAGAATGTCAAGACCGGCTCTGTAGTTACAGTTTCCTTCAATTTTTTCCACTCTTTCTCATGCCGGGCCGTCCACTCGAACACTGTGTTGTGCTGTAGCAGCTCCCTTAGGCATGCTGTCTTGGAGGTAAGATTAGGAATGAACTTACCCAGAAAGTTGATCATCCCCATTGCTCGCAAGACACCTTTTTTGTCAGTGGGTGCTGGCATATCCAATATGGCTTGTACCTTTGACTGATCAGGTTCCACCCCTTCACTTGTAACCTTCTCTCCCAGGAAGGTCATCTCTGAAACACCAAAGAGGCACTTGTCTCTATTCAGTTTAAGTCCATTCTTGTTAACTCTCCACAAAAGTTTCTCCAGCCTTTCATCATGTTGTTGCCTTGTATTTCCCCAGACTACGAGGTCATCTATGTAGACTCTAGTGCCTTCCAGCCCTTCGATCAGGGACTCCATTGCCCTGTGGAAGATCTCTGGTGCTGATTTAATTCCAAATGGGAGCCTCAAGAAACAGTAACGCCCAAATGGCGTGTTAAAGGTAGTGTACCTGCTGCTTTCTGGGTCTAGCCTCAGCTGCCAAAATCCATGTGATGCATCCAGTTTGCTAAAAAACTTAGCTCCTGCCATTTCACTCATTATTTCCTCTCTCTTAGGGATCTGATAATGCTCTCTTTTAATATTTTCATTTAGATCTTTGGGATCAAGGCAGACTCTTAAGGCACCTGTATTCTTTTTCTTGACACAAGTGATAGAGTTCACCCAGTCTGTGGGCTCTTCCACTCGTTCAATGACACCCATTTGAGTCATTCTTTCAAGCTCTTTTTTCAAACTTGTCCGTAATGGAGCAGGCACTCTCCTTGGGGCATGCACCACAGGCACGGCATCATCCTTGAGCTGGATTTTGTAGGTGTAAGGCAATGTTCCATGTCCTTTGAAGACTGAAGGAAATTTACTGATAATGTCTGAACTTCCTTCATGCCCTTGGTGTTCCTGTCTTTTGCCTTGTTTGGCTTCTTTCATGGTGTCAGTATTAATCTGATAGATCCTCTTTACTAGTCCCAAATCCTCAGATGTTTTATCTCCTAAAAGTGACTCGTGTCCATCAGGTACGATGGTGAACAAAATGTTATGCTGTTTGCCTTTTGCTGTCACTTTAAGTCTGCATCCTCCTTTTGTTTGTATTGGCTGGTTATTGTAGGCCCTCAGCGGCGTGACTTTCTCTGTAAATCTTCTAGGCTTCTCAGTCAGTGCCTTGAAATCCTTCTCGTTGATCAAGTTAGCTTTGGCCCCTGTGTCAATTTTAAATGTTACCAATGTCCCATTGACTAACAGTGGAGCAGTCCATTTATCATCTGTGACTGAACTAACACTTTGGCCAATGTTATGTCTTGAAGACTGTCCATTGACATCTTCTTCATGTGACACCATCTTAATGAAAAATGTTTCACTTAGATCATCACTGTCATCTGTGTCTTCCTGCACAGTGTGTACTTTTTGTCCCTTGTTTTTGGAGAGACACATTTTTGCATAATGGTTTTGTCCTTTACATTTTGCACATTTTTTTCCATATGCGGGACATTGTTTTGGTCTGTGTTTCTCTCCGCATCTCTTGCAAGTGAACATTTCATTGTCACACGTTTTGTTTTTGTTGTCGTTGTTTTTGAATTTACTCCATGGCTTTCTTTTAATCGACACTGCGTTCACTGCCTCATTTTCTTGTTGCGCTGCTCCTTGAACAGGCTCTCTAAACGTCAGTACATGTTGTCGTGCTAGCTCACTGGCTTGACTTATCTTTATAGCACTTTCCAGCGTTAATTCTGTTTCTCTCAACAGTTTCTGTCGGAGCTTCTTCTCATTAGTTCCAAACACTATTTGATCTCGTATCATAGAGTCTCTGAGATCACCAAAATTGCAGGACTGAGCTTTGATCTTGAGGTCTGTGAGAAAAGTATCAAATGACTCACCCTGATGCTGTAAGCGTGAGCGAAAGACGTATCTCTCGTATGTTTCATTTTTCTTTGACAGACAGTGCTCGTCAAATTTCTTCATGACTTCATCAAAGTTATCTTTGTCCTCGGGCTGAGCAAACACAAAAGTGTTGAAGACCTCTATTGCTTCTGTGCCGGCGATGGTGAGCAGCATGGCTATTTTCCTTTCATCTGCCCGTCGATCCACTCCGACAGCTGCAATATACAGTTTGAACTGCTGTTTGAAAGTCCTCCAACTTGCATCCACGTTTCCAGTCAGTTTCAACGGACTTGGCGGTTTTATTGCATCCATCTTGTTGCGTTGCTTCTTTTTCTTAACCCGTCTCCTGGTACCATGTAATGTTCTTATTCCTCTATGAATAAAACATCAAGAATTGCTCCTGGTGCTAGCTTCAGCTAGCTGTTTATTATTCTTTCTACCACGATCACTTTCTTCTTCTATTCTGTATATCTCATTGATTACAGAGCGCCCCCTGTGGGTAGCTTCAACAATAGCAACTATCATTACAACCTCCAAGTTCATTCCTCATTTCTTTCTCCAGATGAAAGCCTTAGCATAAGCCATTCTGTCATTAAATTCTGTTGAGTCAAAATCATGTGATAACAGAAGATTTAACCCTTATACACGGTTCATATTTCATGGTTTCACAATATTGTTCGGGTCTATTTTGACCCAGGCTAAGAATTCCCTCACAGTGAGTGCCTGAATTTTGAGCTACAAACCTATTTAGAATGTTGGAATAGCGCAAGAACCTAAGAACCACAATGCAACAGTGCTGAGCACCATTGCACTACCCTATTACAGATCTCATGTTCACAGTAAGGCAGCCTCCGGCCTCTGTATTACCTCGGGTCATTATACACACCATATATGATGACTCTTATGCTTTTTTATTTGTTTACTGGTTCAAAGAGTAGCAGAGACCTGGCTTTACATGAACCCTGGGAAATGTGGTGGGAATACAGTTAGTCCCGCTTCAACTCGCCAATATCCCATAAAAACAAACAAAGAAAAAGAAACCCAAAGATACGACATTATAAAGTTTCAGAATCTCTAAAAAAAAGACAATTTTCCTCAATTTGATTGACACTGGTGGATCTAAAATCCATCTTGGGGTATTTTACTGCCATCAAATGTCAACATTGGTCAAATTTAATCTGTACAATATGAAAGAGTCAAAGTCATCTTTCTTACTGTTTTGCTGGTATTATGGAAAACCTAGACTTTACTGAGGGTGTTGGTCACATAGAAATGGTTCATTTAAATGGTTAAGCAATTAGAACATTTTTAAAATCAGCCGCCAACTATTTAGTAAAACCTAATTAATGAATGCAGTTCAAGCACTAGATAATTAGTAAAGTAACACACTTCTAATCGATATTAGAAAAGAAAAAAAAAGTGTCATAATTACAATTAAAAAAAAACTATTAAAAAGGTTGTGGCACAGCTCAGCTTCACAAGGCTTTATATCAGGTTTCAGCTCATTGTTTAGCTATCCAGCTCACAACTTTCTTGTTATAGTTCTCTCTCACCAGACTCGTAGTGTAATTTTTCAGCCACAGCAGGCGGCCCTTTTTCACTAAAACAGCTCTAAACACTGCGTGTACATTACTTGCTTGGCACCAAACAGCACACATACAGAGATTAGAGTGAACAAAGCTAAACAGATATTTTCTACAGGAGATGGAAGGAAAAAAAAGAGTGAATCTCAAACTTGGGGTTAATCATCACGGGCATAAACATGACAGCAAATCACGGTGTAGCTCTGTAGCTGCTCAGTAAAAAACTCACTGCCATATCAACTTATAAAGATGATAGCAAGCCATTATTGTATTCACATCATTTAAAAACAACTAAAAATTTGAAGTGGAAACAGCAGCACTGTATGCAAACTTTCTCTTTTTCTCTTGTGAAAGGCCTTTTGGTTTCAGTCTCTTGAGCACTGCTTTCTCTTTTTCTGTCATTTAGAAAATGTGATTTAAAGGTGCTTTGCTGTGTGGAACTATAGTAGGATCAGACATGAGATCATCTTGGATTTTAACTGTCATCTCAGCACACAAGTGTAGAAATGTGATGTATTTGCTCACAGGATCTGTCCGTGGTGCTAGAATCCTCTCCTTATGGTCTTCTTATTAAACAGACGACTGCGTGCCAGTGTCCCCTCATTCTTTGTGTCTTGTGTTTGCCCTTGATATTTCTAATGTCGCTCTTTACTTTGAATGTGTTATATTTTATTAGTATTTACAGTTGTATGACTTCCATGATAAGAACTTGGGCCTTTAGCCACATAAGAGCATAAACCATGACATTAACACATTAGTGAGACAAGTGCTACCACTTATATTAAGCATTTTTATGAAGTTAGTTTAAGAATGTGGCAATATCAAATCCTTCTCTACCAATTAAACAAGCTTAAAAGAACAGAGATGAACTCAGAGTAGCAGATCAGCACTAGGGATGGGTACCGGTATCCGGTGCCATGATGGCACCGGTTCTGACATAAACGGTAGTAACCAGACCGAAAAGCAGCGCAAATTTCGGTGCTTTATTTCGGTGCTTTTTTTCCCTGAGATGCCATACACTTTGGATTCCAGCCGATCATTTTACCTTTGCAAGCGTAGTAGGCGGGCCCAGGTACGTACGTTCTTTTAGAGCAGAGCTACAGATTAAAAACGCCCAAGGCGAAGCGGTCAAAAGTCTGGCTGTACTTCACAGCAAAAGATGGAAACTCAGCAGCCTGCAACAAGTGCTTTAAGCTGATACTGTGCAAAGGAGGCAACACCTCAAATCTGATGAAACACCTGGCGACATTGGCGTTTTTTAAAGGCCTTGCAGTAATTAATTACTTTTGGCCAGTTACTGTTACTGTTCAGGGTTGCTATACAAATGTTAATTAGTTAATTACAAAGTTAATGTAGCTTCACAGTAAATTGGGCACCAATATATTTCATATCTACATAACATAAAATAAGATCTCTCCCAAAATATAAGATTAGGTAATACACATATTGCAGCTATCCATCACTTTCTCAATCAAAAAATAAATAAAATAAAGAAGGCTTCTCGTAGTAACATTTTCGTATTGCATGCTTAATTAAAAAAAAAAAGTTGATACACGTTGACATCTGAGCTTTATATTTCTTAATTTTAGTTTATACATTTCATTGTACATTCACTGTCCACTTTATTAGGTATACTTGTCTAACTGGTCAGTGCGAATACCACTGAACCACTGCTGAAGTTCAAACATCAGCATCGAAGGTCAGAATCAGAATGGGGAATAAAGGGAATCAATTATGGCAGGTTGGTCCAAGTATTTTAGTGGGATTTACCCACACAACTGTCTGTACAATTTACAGTAAACGGTCTGAAAAAGAAAAAATATCTAGTGAGCAGAAGTTTTTTTCAGCAAAAATACCTTGTTAATGGCAGAGATCACAGAAGAGAACGACACCAAATGGCCAGACTACTTCAAGCTGATAGGAAGGCAATGGCAAGTCCCATAACTACATATTACACTGAAGGTATGCAGATGAGGATTTCAGAACGCACAACACTTGAAACCTTCAAGCAGGTGGACGCAGCAGCAAAAGACCACACAAGTATCCTACTCCTGTCAGCTAAAAACAGGAAACTGAGGCTACAATTAACATGGCCTCACCACAATTAGGCAAGAGGGCTGGAAAAATGCTGCCTGATCTGATGATTCTCAATTTCTGCAACATATGGTAAAGTTACACCAGCCCCTACCAACTAAGAACTGTTTAAATATTGCAGCCCACTCAAGTATTGCTCATCATTGTTCATGTTTTGGACCAAAGTATATCCAGCTTCTGATGGCAGGATGACATCGGATGACAACCATTCCGACAAGATTCAGGTTTCTTTTTTGGTTGCTTGAGTATGGCAGTGAGTTTGCTGTGCTCATATGGCTTCCATAGTAACCAGATCTCAATCCAGTAGAGCACCTTTGGGATGGAATAGGAAATTTGCAACTGTTTGACACTATCATGAATGAAATCTCTGAGGAATGTTTCCATTACATTGTTGAGCTTATGACATGAAGAATTAAGACCGTTCTGAAAGCAAAAGGTGGTCAAACCCTGTACTGGCAAGGTGTACCTAAAGAATTAAATGAAATGTAATGAATGGAGTGTATATTCCAGTATATAAAATGGGTGCACTAGGTGAAAGTAAACAGCATGTCAGTCCCAAATGAGAAGTTAAAGGCACTTCGACCTATTTTATTAACATCCACACATCCTTTTACACGTGGGTTTGTTTCTGTAGAAAAATATCCAAACTTCTTTTTCAAAAACAATCTGTCATTCCTCATTTTGTAACCGTGATGCAGTCCATTTGTTGTAGTTGTGGTAAAACTCTTTTTCACACATCATTTTCCCCAAAAATTTCAGAAATTTGCATTACAATAAAGCTACACACCAACTGAAATGTTTCATTTTCAAATTTCCAAAAACCTGTTTAATTTCGATTTAAATTAGCATAAGAAAAAAATCTTGTTCTTGACAGAACAATTTTACCAAATTATTTTATATTGGATCAACATAAGTTGCCCAAACCAAGATATAGGGGGACTGAAGCTGACAGGTGATACTGGATGTGTTGTGGGTTAGTGAACAGATTTCCAGTTGGTCACAGGGTGACACAAAGAAACAGTGACTGTTTATACTCACATTAAATTTTACTGCTGATTTAGAATGCTATATACTTTTTTAGCCTAGCTACACATCATTGTTCAACAGCTTAATTTTTAAATTGCAGCACACCTATAACACTTTCTATCACCTATACAGCAACAATGTAGATCGAAAGAATAAAGGCAAGGACAAGAAAATGGTGCATGTTAGTCGTTTGACCTAACGGAGCAAGGAGAATGACAAAAACACACTTGTGCCCAGAGAGCTGACAAAAACAACAACTGGGAATGATGAAATGGATGAACAACTCATATGGGGTAATTTTGAAAAAGGACAACTGCTCGCAAACTGCCAAGGTTCTAAACTGACTAGTGATGTCAAAAGGCTGCACAAAAACCCAGCTGCTCTGGCAGAACCTCTTTTTACAGATGCCAGCACAGCATAATATTCAGTACATTTGTTTTGCTGTTGTGTTTTTATTTTGCTTCAAATTCTTGTCCAAATCTCTCAAAAAGATCTTTGCTAACCCTGATGATCACAGACTCAGATTAGTAAAGTAGTAAAAAGGACTTAGAGTTTTAAATGCATAGATCAGTGTGTTCAGAGCTTCATAATAATGGCTTTTAAGCACAAGGGTTCCTTTGATCTTATTATCACGGTGAGTCACTGCAGTTAACCCAAAATATATGAAGAAAAAAATGTTATAAGTTTTCCCTCCTTTTGTTGAAGTCAAATTTTTACTCAATACGTTAACATCAAAAGCGGCTCAAGTGGCCAGTGAAGGAGATTCATACCGTATATGGCCAGATTATCAGCCGTGATATGTTAAATTAAAACTGGAACAAATCAAGTAGGAGTCTCTTTGCTGTTCCATTGAATATTAATTAAGGTAATTAACTGAGGTAAATTGCAATTTAGAATGTAATTGGTAGTGAGATGACATTTGAAGTTCAAACAGGACTGAAATGCAGTCACCCCTAACCATATGCTAATGGAATTTCCCTAATCTTTAGCCTCGCTTTTGAATGGATTGGATTTAACTGTCCGATTAGTTTTGACCAAATGTCCTGTGGGTCAGCAATGGAACCAGCCCCACTGATGCATATATAGAGGGACATCCGGGTGGATAAAATGTAAGAGCAAGAGAATCTTATATACTTAAAGTAATAAAAATATGTCAGTAGTCAGCAGTAGAGATACAGTTGAGAGGAAGCTGAATGAGAGGAAAACTTAGCACAGGGAGCAAATACATTTGGCTTAGAAATGGGAACTGAAGGCTTTATGCTTACCCACCAGGGGTAAGCTTTGCACTGTTGCCTGATTGAAGAAAATCATACTGTATGGATTTGTTGTGCCGCCAAAACAAAATTTCTCTCCCTGTGCTCCAAACAAGATTGGAGACTAGAGAAAGGAGTTGATTGTCTGTTCTTCCAGATTCGAAAGTGCTCACAAAGGAATTAAAAAATGTTTGATAGATGAAACAGTTTCCCTTTACTAACAAGAGTGAAAATCAAACAAATCGCTCGTTAGTTCGTTCCTTTCATGAACCAACATGATATATAAAACGAACACCATCATCCTTTACCAAATCACACGACAGCTGAAAAGGCAGAACAGAAAACATTCAATACTTCATTTGGCAACTTTTAGACTGTGCAACAGAAAAACTAACACTTGCCACTGAACATTCAAATGTGGTTTTTGAGTGCACATCATACTGAACTTTCCTAGACCCGGTGCCCAAGTGCAACGGTGTGCTTGAAAAAAAAAAGTGTCACCAAGATCAGCAATGCAACGGCATGTATTGGAACCATAATTGCAGAAACCTCCAGAAGCCTTCAAATTAACTAGGCACTGTGCGCTATTGTGTTCTCACTGATCACATTCGTCTTAATGAGACAAAAACAAACGTGGGTGTTAAACACCTGTCAGAAACTGTAGGTTTATGTTGCCTTAGAGCAGGGCTGCCCAATCCCGGTCCTCGAGAGCTACCGTCCTGCAGCTTTTAGATGCATCCCTACTCCAACACAGCTGAATCAAATGGTTTGATTACCTCTTCAGCATGCCATCGTGTTTGGCAAAGGCCTGATAACAAGCCATTCATTTGATTCAGCTGTGTTGGAGTAGGGATGCATCTAAAAGCTGCAGGACGGTAGCTCTCGAGGACTGGGATTGGGCACCCCTGCCTTAGAGCATGTAGTAGTTCTCTTAAGTAATAACTTATTGTATCAATTTATCAAGTTATACACTTGATACTTATGAGCTGTTCAGACAACATAATTTCAAACAATAAACAAGTCTATAGCTGGAAAAATTATGATATATTCATACAAAAGTAATATTCTTAGAAAACGACTGACAATCAAGCTACCCTTTTCTAAATATGTACAAACGCCAAGAAAACAAATTGAAAACCACAATAAATTAACTGACATTTACACGATGTTATTTTTCCCAGTGCAAACACTCTCTGATACATACAGTGACTACAACAGATACAATTTCTCCCAGCAGGAGAATCTTTCATTGCCTAGTACTTCAAAAAATCTTCAAAAAGTCTCTTACTGTAAAGCCACAAAGAAAACCTGCTGTTGGTACAGACAGGATACGTAGAGAAGGATCTTATATAAGCAGGGCCCATTAAAAGGCCCACTGGTGCTAAGTACTTATTGATTAATCTGCTTCAGTCTTGTTTGGACTCATCGCTTATCAAGAAGTATTGGCAGAC
Source organism: Diplotaxodon limnothrissa (assembly GCF_057381915.1). Classification (NCBI taxonomy): domain Eukaryota; kingdom Metazoa; phylum Chordata; class Actinopteri; order Cichliformes; family Cichlidae; genus Diplotaxodon; species Diplotaxodon limnothrissa. Next base: position 35,329,571 of record NC_140609.1, on the reverse strand, counting down.
TGAAACATGTTTTGCCTTTTCCTTCTTGCTAGTCTTTTAAGTCACTTTTGAGTAGAAAGAGATAACTTCAGAATTCACTGATGCAACTTTTACAATTTTAAAGATAGTATTGCATTGCTACACAAATCTACCTTTAATGATGCTAAAGTCAGCATTTCAATTTGCGCAAACTAAATTTAGCCAGTGGATGGACTGGTACGAGCACCCCAGAGGATGAAGCGTACCAACTATTAATCATCTTGCTTTTCTTCTACCACCACTAGTAGGTTAAAATCATTCAACACCCACAGCTATGACCTACTGAACTGTAATAAATTCAGTACTGTGGTTTGTTAAGGTTCAAAATATTGGGGATGGAGACAAGAGAAAAAACCACAATAACAACACTGGTCCGGCCGGGTTGAGTCAAACGATGATTTAATGATCACACACGTGGGAGATGGACACTGATGCAGACAGCCTCAAAATCTCAAAATGGTGGAGCATTGCTCAAACTTTTATAGCCTCTGGTGCCTCCACCTTATCATAAAAAGCCTAAACATTCACATGCTCTCTCTCACACAGCGCCTAAGCTACGACCTTGGCTCCCTGTTTATCTGCTCCTGCTGAAATGGGGCAGAAAACTCCAGCACACTCTGTTCTCTTCTACTCAGACAAATTAGACAATAACCTTCTGCGAACAGTATTTCTTATAACTCAGCAGTATAATGCATCATAAAACAATATCATTCATTCACAACAAGTCAGCAATTTAATGTAATGCAAATCAGTTTAACTAATGCAATAGTTATCAGCTTCTTCTAATTCAGGAGAATAATGCAAACTAAAACTACATAATAATTCACAATCTTTAATTAGGGGTATAACATGGCATAAAATAATATCATAATTTTACAGGTTCGATCACTGAATTAGTCGCGTAATTTATGTGCTCTGCTTTTTTGTGAATAGCTCCCATTATGCCAATATACAAAACTGAAATAATGCAGAAAAAAGTTCTCACAAGGTACCAAAATACATTGTAGGTATTGTCATTCATATTTAATTGAAACAATGACTTGCTAATTTGGTAATATTAACTACTAAGAAAACTTGTGCACTAAGTAGTCATTACATTACCTAAAGTAGCAGAAGACTAATATTTATAATAATCTCACACAATACTGTACAAACCCAAAATTCTTATGGCCTGCCCACACTCCAATTAATTCAGGTCTCCACACAAAAATTACAAAGCAGCACTGATTGCATTCAGAAACCCTTCTTGCTACGTTTAAAATCAGCACTTATGTCTGAACAAATGTTCCATCAGCCAGTCCGCACTCCTCTGCAATGACTCAGCCTATACACAGATCCTACATGCACACAGAGCCATTAATCTCTACTGCACTCCAGTGCAATAACAAAGACAAAAAAAGACACACTGTGTGGATCTAATGGAGAAATACATAAATCTAAATTTATTTATTGATTTTTTTTCAGAAAAAGACAACAGCTCTTTGATGGAGGAAGTTAAATGACACAGCAAATGCCTCTGATGGCATCAAAACTCTCATGCGTCCTTGATTATACATGCAGCATAATTCTAACACTGAACGTGTGAGGTGCCTCCACAAAGCAAAAATCACCTGTAGTCCTTGATTATTCATTAAACCCATGCAAAGTGTTCTTAAGAGACTGAAGGCAGAAGTCATTCCTTTTATCAGCAGTCTCTTGGTAGCTGCAAAGGTTTGCTGATATAAACTGGACACAAAGGCTCAAATATATATTCTGTATTATTCATCAAAATCCAAGCAATCAAAGACACACTTGAGAGAGCATTATAGACCTTAATCCATTAATCATAAAATCTCACATTCGTGAATGTTTGATTCTGTTTATGCCACATATTTCAAATATTTCCAAGTTCAATGGAATATTTAGCAAAAACAAAAGATATCTGATTATTTTTAATGTTTAATTTGATTTAATGAATGAAATTAACTATTGTGCATGAACAAAAGTGCTCTGAAAAGGTTTTCAGGGAGTCCCAATGCACACTTTCTAAAAGTCAAAGGTTCATCCATAGATTAAAGAGGGGGTGTCAGACCAGCTCAGTTTGGTCTCAAGTGTGCCTGATCATTAAAGGTATATGAAAGAAGCCATCCCTCTCCAGTGTACGTGTACATTCTGAAAGCATGCACATTTTCACATTTAATGAGCGACCCATTTATAAAACAGATGATGAACAGCCTGAGATGTCATGTAGAAAAACGGCTTAGTTTTTCTTTCAGTGCATCCGCTGTCATTACATGGACGTTAACATCTACATACAGATCGCATGAAATCTATAAATACAAAATTTTTTATTTTTATTTTTTTACATGCAGGGGTTTTATAACTTAGTAACAACGGCATTTTATGTCAATGTGATCAAAACTAGACCCAAGAGGACCTTAAACTTTCCATATGTTTCTATTCCTTTGTAGCAATGCTGAGATCACATGGTATGTTGGAATTGCAGTAATTAACAAAATGTTTACATCTAACAGTGAAATTTGATAACACAACATATTTTTATTTTAATCATTAAAGCTTTTGTAACATTCTCTTTTTAAAAACTGGTTAAATGGGTATAAAGGTAATTGTTGGCGATTACAAAACCATTAAAGTCATTTATATGGAAAATGTCACGTTTCTCAAATTTATGAGCTGCTGCTTGCCTCCCTGTTTTAGCATTTGTGACAGTTTGTTCAGTCAAATCAAAACATTTAAGAAGCCACTGTGGACTCCAGTGCATTATCATAATTGTCCAATTGTTCAGCTGGGGAAATAATTTATAGATACGGCTATAAACACATTATCAAGCTTTACATAAGACACTAAAAATAACTTTGTTTAGCACTATAAAGCACTTAATGTTGGCAGTATGGTCCACATAAGAGTTTCATGGCAAAATAAGACATTAGGATCCCATCTGTGTTATGTGCTGTCTGTAAGATGAATGAAGGGGATTATTCGTGGTTCCCTGGAGATGGTTTGAACTGATGACTATTAAGGTGGGACTCATTGACCTCTTCCTCACTAGCACTGACACCAGAGACCACCATGTGTGGGCCAGGGGTCAAACTGGATCAGTGTGAGGTCAGTGCTGACACAGAACCATGGACAGGTCTTGTAAGTAATTTGGTGAGGGAGGACTGCCTTTGACAGTCAGTCTCTATGACTGAATGCCTCTGGATTTCAGCTTCCACTAGATCAGTCAATGAAATTTTATTTTTTTATTTATTTTTACATATCCATATATTTTTATATAGATAGCTAATTTCTACAGCCCATAATATATCTCAAGGAAGCTGATAATAGTGACTCCACGGCTACTTCATAAGGTGTTGACTTTACAGGTGCTTGAAAGCATCGTAGCTGTGGGCATTCCAGGATGGCCAAGAAACTACAGCTTCCACTGCAACTCCGCACAGCTTCAGCCACTCTTACAAATGCTGAGACACATTCAGTTTAGCACCATAAAAAACAAGCTACTTTACTCAGAACACCTACATTTGCTAGATTAACCCACTTATTTTGAAACAGCAGCCTCATTACTTTGAACAGTTGTATATGGGTAAACTTTCTTACAGTTTAAGCTGTAAATGTTTTGTCTTAACAAGGATTTAACATCTAAGTGACCTTTCTGGCTACAGAGAGCAGCCAAATGGCTGGTAGGCTTTTAGCTAAGCTTTAGCTTCAGCCAAGTGGAAGCTAAATTGGCTAGTCATTCATATGTATATTAGGTTGTTACCTGGGAATTCTGGAGGGAGGGGAGTGGGGGTGTGTGGATGAGGGGGTGGGCGAGCTGCTAAAAGCTGTGAACTTCCTTTTGTGTTTCATCTTGATGCATTCTCAATCATCCAGGGAAATAAATCTCCAAAAGTCACCAACTTGGAGTGTTTCAGTTTGCCATCTTAGGGAGAAATCAACACACATGGGTGTATGTCCTTTGTTGCTGAGATTTATTGATAAAAACAGTACAAAAAACCAACCATTTGTACACATATTTACAAATGGCCTGCTGAGTGGTGCATGGAGCATGTTCATTGGTTCATGGACCTCCCTGAACTAATGGCATTTATTGCAATTGTCATCTTGCGGGGGGTTTACAGGGTTCCATCTCTAAATGACTGCTGGTCAGCAAACCTGGGAAACCCACAGATAATTGGAACTATGGCACGAAACCGCTTCCAAGACATCATGCAACACCTACGCTTTGATGACAAGTCCACCCGCAGTGATCGAGCAAAGACTGATAAGTTCGCTGCAATTTCCAGTGTCTGGGGATCATTTGTCACCAACTGCATCACGTGCTACAACCGTGGTCTACATATCACCGTTGATGAACAGCTTTTCCCATCAAAGACTCGGTGCTGTTTCCTGCAGTATATTGCAAGTAAACCTGACAAGTTTGGGATCAAGTTTTGGGTGGCTTGCGACCTAAAATCCAAGTACATTTGCAATGTCTTCCCATATCTTGGCAAGGACCCCAATCGTCCCACTGGGGAGAGACTTTCTGAAAATGTAGTAATGAGGCTGATGGAACCATTCCTAGACAAGGGCAGAAATGTTACCACGGACAATTTTTTCACATCACTTTCACTTGCGCAAAAACTTCTTAGACGGAAAACCACCATCCTCGGCACAGTCAACAAGATTCGCAGGGAAATTCCTCAATCCACTCAAACCCCCACTCCCCTCCCTCCAGAATTCCCAGGTAACAACCTAATATACATATGAATGACTAGCCAATTTAGCTTCCACTTGGCTGAAGCTAAAGCTTAGCTAAAAGCCTACCAGCCATTTGGCTGCTCTCCAGGTTTTAAAGGTAGAAAGGTAGAAGCCTGGGGGTGCTACTGTTAAATCCCAAAGGCGTGACATTATTATTACTTTACCTCTGGAGTGTTTGAATTTTAAAACTTTACTATGTGCCTTTTGCATAAAGTGTACTAACTAACTAACTAAATAGCCATACTAGCTTCGTATTTTTGTTTTTGTTTCAATGGGAATTTGGTATAAAAAGGTAGCATTCAAACACATGCTAAACAATATAGCAACTTCCATCGACATGCCATTATTGTCACTGTGAGATTATTAACACACTAGCTGATGTTAACCACCAGCTCAAAGTACCCCTGTGTCCAAATGAAGTCTCGGAGAGGTGCTAGCCTGGTTGCAGACCCTTTAGACTTATTAGCCTGTCAGTTTAATTCCCACAGCATTAAAGAGGTAAAAAAAAAAAGGGCAGCCAGAGACAGAGTTACTCTATTTAAAAAGAGAGAGACTGTAATTTATCCTTACTTTCAACAAAAAGCAGCTACTTTCTTATACATATAAGCATTTCTTGGCAGAGTAATACGATTTTACTAGTATTCAGATGTGTTTGTGCTGGTTGATGCTTTTAGGCTGAAAATGCAGAAAATTTCAACCCCTTACACTATGAAGGGTTAACAACTAAATGATAACATCAGTGGTGAAAGCTGTCTGATCACAGCCTGACAAAGCAGATAACCTAATAATCTGCTGTCCATCTCGAACAGGCTGATACGGGCAAGGAATAAGCGGCACCTTAGTGCTAAACATTCTGCTGAGCCTTTATGGGATGCACTGATATGCTTAAAGAGCTTCATCCAAAATTTCACCATCTCAGCAATGCCAAATGTGCAGGGCTGCCTTCAGATGCCCCAGCACAGATATTTGTGAAATTCATCAGAACTGTTCAGATGTCTGCTTCACCTGTGTGGGCTGGCCAGAGGGCGGGAAGTAAGCAAGTTTTTACTGTATGTTTTAATTATGTGTACTTGAGGGAATTTCATATTACTCTAAAGCGTATTATTTATGACTCCACACATGAAAGCCACTGCTAGCTCTCACTCTCTGCACTAAAGTCACTTTAACTTTTGAAAAAAGAAATTTAAAAAAAGATCATGGGACCAGTTCAAAGATATAGTGCATATTTTATGCTTATCTGTCATCAAAGCACAGTTACGTCAACAAAAGCTTCAAAACAATTCAAATTAAGCTCTTCAGTCTTGAAATAAACACACGTTACTGAGCATAGATCTTTTCTGGATTCGTGAAATTGCCTTTCTACTGCACAGGAAGAAATTTCCTGACAATCACAATATTCTATTTTTCCTTTCAAACTGGTGCATTTTCTGATACTTACTGACTGCTGGAGCCAAATTCATCTTTTTAATAACCTTAGAAACATAGTCGTGTCACTGGGAGTGGTGGGCAATCTCTGTCTTGCTCAAGAACCCTTCAGCAGGGCAGATGCTTACTGTCGCAGTGACAAAATGATTCTGTATGACTCAGGGAGCTTTGTGACTGCTCATCTTTCGACTGTGGGCTCTGGTATCGTTCAAACTGCAAAACACTGAAAGTGGCTTGATCCAAGGTAGATGTGATTATAGGTAGTTTTGATGCTGAATGACCATATTACTATTAATAATTCAGTCCCGTCTTATAATACAGGCAACATCATCTCAGTGAGATGATTCCATGACTATATTCTAGATATGGATTAGGATTCATCAATAGGATGCAACGTTTGTTTGCGTAAGATATCTGAAATCTACTTTATAGATAAGAGTAGTGTATAGGGAAAAAAAATATTTCAACAACACCAGTGTTCTGTAGGCCAGTGGTACCATTGAACTTTCAATAGAATTTAAAAAACAAAGCACAGAAGATACAAGATGACTTAACACCAGCCCTTAGGAACACATGTGGCGCTCCAAAGAGCTGCTTTGAATTCGGTCCAGCTGAGCAGCTGCTTGCACCACTGGATAATTTTCTTGCCATAGGAAAAAAATATTACCTTTTTTTTTTAATATTTACATTTATTTATAAACATAGGTTGTCCTTTCATCCCAAAATCTCTATCAATAACAACAACAGTGTTCCAAGGTTACACCTATCTTTAAACACCTGCTGACTTTGTCGTCCAACTTGCTGTTAATTTCAGTGGTCACGGGTACATGACATGTAAATAATGCATTTATAGACACTAGTCAAATTAGACTTGCGGGGCGACCGTGGCGCTGGGGGTTGGGGAGCGCATCTGTAACCGGTTCGATCCCCGGGCTCTCTGTCCTGGTTGTTGTTGTTAGGATGCCTGGGTCGTTGACCCAGGGTTTTTGTGTTTATTTTTATTATTTGTAATTTCTAGTCTTTGGTTTCTTTCTTTGAGTTCTGTCTTATGGTTTATGTCTCTGTCTTCTCTAGTTGCTCTGTCTCCCCTGTCAGCTGTATCCCCTTGTCTAGTTCACGTCTCTGTGTATCCTTAGTTGCTATATCCCCGTGTCCAGTCAGTGTCTGTGTCTGCCCTGGTCCCACGTCTCTGTTCCCTCTGTTGTAGTGCCTGCATGTGAGTCTGTGTCTTTTGTTCAGTCTGTGTTATGGGTTTCCTGTTTTACTTTGAAAGTCCATGTCTGATGTTGATGTGTCTGGTTTTGCTTCCACTTGTCTCGTTAGGCCTGATTTGCCCCAGCTGTGTTTCCCTCCTGTTACCCATTCCCTGATTGCTCCCTCTGTGTATTTGAGCCCTGTGTTTCTTTGTGTCTGTGTCGCGATCTACCGTTTACCTAGCTGTGTGTTCGGTCAGTCCTCTGGTTTAAGTTTATTTTGATTTGTTCCAGTTATGTTATATTTTGAATTTTACATTAAAGCTGTTCTGAGTTCACGACTGTCTCCGGAGTCTGCACCTTGGGTCCTATTCCTGTCTGCACACAGCCATTCATAACAGTTGTCCTTGGGCAAGACACTTTACCCTACTGGTGATGGCCAGAGGAGCCGATGGCGCAATATGGCAGCCTCGCTTCTGTCAGTCTGCCCCAGGGTAGCTGTGGCTACAACTGTAGCTTGCCTCTACCAGTGTGTGAATGTGAGAGTGAATGAATAATGGAATTGTAAAGCGCTTTGGGTGCCTTGAAAAGCGCTATATAAATCCAATCCATTATTATTAAAAAAAGAAACGGTTGCTGAACAGGTCTAGGTTCTTTTCCTTATAACTTTCTTTAATTTCTTTCACTTACCTGCCATCCTGAGCTGGTCTTTTTTTGGGACAGATGTTTTCAGAGACATATGTTTTCACTTAACTGTGAAAATCTTTTGACAGCAGTCACTGTGGCACTGGTACGTACCTGACAATTTTTTTTTGACAACTGACACCTGACAATTTTTTGTCTGACACCTGACAATTTTTTGTCTGATACCTGACTTTTTTTTTTTTTGACAACTGACACCTGACAATTTTTTTTCTGACACCTGACAATTTTTTTTCTGACACCTGACAATTTTTTTTCTGACACCTGACAATTTTTTTTCTGATACCTGACAATTTTTTTTTTGACAACTGACACCTGACAATTTTTTGTCTGATACCTGACGATGTCCTAAAATGTACACCGTAGTAAGGTCATTGACCTCACCGGAGTTTTACCGTGGTTCAGGCTCCTAACGACACAAGGTAAGTTTAACTTTTTCTCCCTTTTGTTCATATTTTTGCCACAGTTGTGTTATATTAAGTTGCAGTTATGTTGTGAAAGTTACATATCAGAGACGGAAAGCCAGTTTTGTACGAAACCAAATCAGTACTATTTTTGTCTGGCTAATTCATTCTAGCTAGCGACAGTGGTGAAACGTGATTCAAATTTAAACTGTTCAGTAATTGTTTTGTATACATTTCAGCAAATGGACAAGCTGAAAGCTCACGAGCAGCCTGCATCCTTTCTGTCCTCTTTTTCTTTATTTCTCTTTTCTATATTGCTACTGTCGGGATATTTTTTGATCCCGATATGTTTTTTTCTGTTGTTGTTTTTAGACTTTGCTGCAATATGTCATCTGACGATGATGAAAGGAGTATCCGACTCTGGCTGGTTCCCATGACTGTACCAAAAATACTTTTTTTTTTTTATTAAAAAAAGAGCATTAAAAATAAATGACTAAAGTACAACTTATTTATTAACTACTGTTCACCTCTTTCATATCAAAGAAGTGTATTTTTTGCTACACATGTTTTATTTGTGGGCACTGAATAGACGATGCTTTTAGTGTAATTGCCACATAAAAAGATTTAGTACTTTACTGGTTAATTACTTATGTTCAGTGTAAGAGGTGGGTGATCAATTAGACTGTTGTTGTTACACTTAACCTTTCAAGATATGATGATAATAACATTGTTCAACAAAGGCTTAAAACAAAAGGAAATCAGCTGTGCACTGAATTCATATGGGCATAAAATAAGGTAAGTCTGCATTTCAACAGTTTCCGTGACAACTCTCTAAAATGACAAAACATGCAGTTTGCATTTAATATAATGTAAGTCTGTGTTGTCTTTTAACAGTGAGAGGCATCTGAGACGAGTTTTAAAACTTCTAGGGTTGAAGCGAAGATGCCCCCAACGACCTTTTACTGAAATCCACAAAGCTGTGGAGGTAAGCGTTAAAACATCAGTGCAAAAAATATATATTTTCCTGAAGTCTGTGTCATGAGCTATTGTAGAAACAATAAATGTTATTTTCTGTAGTGATTTAAAAAAAAAAAACATTCAATTGTCTGTTTGTTTGTTTTTTAGAGTGAGATGAAACAGTGGTCTCCTGAACAAGGAATCAGGGCAATGGTAAAGCGGGTAAGGGATGTCAGAGGAGTGCGGCCTTGTTACAGGTTGGTTAAATAGTGTGTATATGATCAAGTGTTCTCTTGTTTTACTGTTGAGCTCAGAGTAAAATCTATTGTTACTGTAGAGACGATGTTGCGAATATAATGAGGTATATGGATGCAAGTGGTCTTCAGAGGAGATCTCCTGGAAAGAAGAAAATTCCCTGTCGGAATTACATCAGCCGTGGTCCAAATGACACACGGCACATTGATGGTATTTATTTTATCTTTTCAATTAACCTTCCAAACATGTTTTGATGGTACTTCTGTTGAAACAAATTGTAATTATTATTTGTTGTTTCATATAGGCAATGATAAACTGAAGTTCTTTGGAATGTGGATACATTTGGGGATTGATGGGTAGGTTTGAATATGGCATTCGCTACTTAATTTATTATATTCAGTGATAGTACAAAGTTGCTTCAAGATAAGGATGTGCGGTAAACTGAGGTGTTATCTCTCCTGAGTAGTCTAGGGCAGGGATGGGCAAGTCCAGGCCTCGAGGGCCGGTGTCCTGCAGGTTTTAGATGTGTCCTTGATCCACAGCTGATTCAAATGGCTAAATTACCCTCACAACATGTTTTGTAGTTCTCCAGAGGCCTGGTAATGAACTAATCATTTTATTCAAGTGTGTTTACCCAGGGTGATATCTAAAACATGCAGGACACTGGCCCTCGAGGTCTGGATTTGGCCAAGCCTGGTCTAAGGGACCAAGATAAAGTATGAATAGTGAAGGAGGATTCAAGATGGCGGTTTTTAAAAGGCTTATTTCCTGCTAGTCTTAAAGTTCCATTTCAGACTGGCAGTTAATTTCAGGGAGGGCCAAGACCAACACAACAAACAAAACATCCCTGATATAAAGTAAACAGAATTTAACTCCAAAGAAAATAAAATGTACAATTTACGATAACCTACCTAACCAACACATAAACAGGAGAATACAAGGGATTACAAAACAAAAGGCAGCTCTCCCCTCGCGTCAGTCTGAACACAGTCAAGAGTCACATTCAATTCCAAAGGCATGTAAGCCTACACAACTATGGCAGTCAAAATGGCCGGAGGAACCAGAAACAACGCCTAGACATAATACAATGGAAAACCAGCATACTCTTGGGGAATGTAACAAAAACCAAACATAGTGCCAAAACATGATTAAATCATATGTACAAGTGGCCACTTTTCTGTTTCTTTCTTTTCAGATTTTCCAGGAAGGTTCTATGGCTAAAGGTGGGCACATCCAACCGCAAGCAAAACTTTGTGGCCAGATACTTCTTTGAGGCTGTTCAAGAACAGGGTGGTATGCAATATACTAAAAAATGGGGGGTTAAAAAAGATTACATTTTGTTAATAAATTTATTTTTTCATCATTCACTAATTATCTTCAGTTTGTGTCTTTAGGCTGTCCTCAAATGATTCGGGGGGACAGAGGAAAGGAGAACCTTGTTGTGGGTCAAATGCAGATGGCATTTCACATGCGAGATCTTGGGAATCAGGCATGGAGGTGCTTCAGAATGGGGACATCAGTGCACAACCAGGTATGTCTTTAAGCTGGTAAATGACTATTTCTAAAGTAACAACCTGACAACAAAACTGATAATGTCATGTTTCTGTTGTTTAGAGAGCTGAATGTTTCAACAGTATTTTAAAGCGGACATGGATTAAGAAATGGCTGACAACATTTGAGGTAAAGCAAATCTTTCACCTGTAAAACCTATTAACAAAGAGTAGCCATCCAAATTTCGTTAAACATACGATGGATTAGTTTATCTGAAAACACAAGGCCAGAATCTGTGTTTATGTACATCTGTACCTTTTCACTAATGAAATTCTCACCTTCACAACTTATGTCTTTTTCAAAACAACATGCGTAGGCCATGATGGAGTCTGGGATCCTTGAACTGGACAATCCTGTGCACATGTAAGTCAATATTTTTAGACATGAAAAATAATCAAGCAGCAGTATGAAAGTATGTGGTCTAGGAATGCCTTTGTTTTTTGAGTACTGATTAAAATTTAGCTTTTACTTATTCTACCTCAAAGAAGCAGATGAACATATTAATTTTTTAATTCTCCTTTTTCATAGCAACTGCTTGCAGTACTCACACTTGCCACTGCTTCAAAGAGACTTAAAAACGGAGCAAACAGTTTGGAACACCCATGACATCCGCAAGCAACGCAATGCACCTGGTCCATTTGGGAAACCCGACCTTCTGTTTACCTCACCACCTCCTGGTATGTCATTTGAAAGCCTGTGGGGTTTTATTTTTTTGTTTGTTTTTTAACTTTCATTAGTTTACTTTTACTTTGATATAGCACTCTTCACAGGATAAAAACCACAAAGTGGCTTCACAATAATATAAAACAGATAAACATAAAACAGCACAATCGAACATACAGAATAAATGCAATCAAGGAAACGTAATGATGGAGGCAGAGCATTCCATGACCTGGGAGCCACCGCTTTGGAAGATCTCTTGCCTCTGGTCTTCTGGTGGGACTACTAACAGCCATTGATTAGATGATCACAGGCTGGGAGAGGGAGCGTGGGGTTCTATAAGATCAGAAATTAAGGCAGGAGCTTCACGATTCGGAGCATTGAAAGTCATTACTAAAATTTTAAAATGAATTTTCTAAAATATACTGGAAGCCAGTGTAATGAGCGTAAAACTGTTATAATGTGCTTTCTCTTTTGTGTCTTCCGAAGAAGCCTACTTGTAGTACAATAAGAGATTTCTGAATTTCTACTGTCAATACTAAAATGGCTTCATATTGACACCTTTAACTAAAAATTTATCTAAATGTTTGAGTGATATTTCCATCTTTAAGTTTCTGTAATAACATCTGTAAACACTGACTGCTTCTTATACAGGTTCTAGAACAGCTTTGTCATTATTCATTTATTTTTAACATTCAAAGTGAACATCTTTTCAATATTGTCTTTCATTCGCAGGATATGGCAATGTGCTGCACATTGTTGACCCAGACCTTTTAGACTATGCCAAGCAATTAATCTGTGAGAGGGAAGAGCCTTCACTGGTAGCAAACCAGGAATTCAGAGACATGTGCCAGAACATTTTAGAAAACAGCCAGTTTCCCTGCACACCTGATGGTTGCCTTGCTGCATACCTCATGCTAGTCCAAGAGCTCACAACTGCCATGAACAGAAATGCAGTTCCTACACTTTCTACGTTTGCCGAGGCAAATGACATATACATCTTTCTGAAGAGAGAGAGGATGGAAGGTGCACCAGTAAACATTTCCAATGACCAATAAAATCATACAACAGTGTTTGTTAACATTTATTTATCCTTGTTTAAAATCAACAGGTAATTTGAAAACTGTCTGACCAACAAAATGTACAATAAAATGTTGAAATACAATTGACAAGGTGCCATCTTTCATAATGATTCAGTGTTTCATTTACCACAACTTTTGTTAACAATAATGTAGAACATAATTCACATTGAAAGACTTTTGAACTGCAGACTGTAGCAACATTACCACTTGTAGCCATATCGGCTCGTAAGATCAAGGCCTGACTTGAGAAACTTAACAACATCAGATGCGGAAGGCCTTGAGTCTGGGTCATAGCTCACCAAACCACCAAGAAAACTGTTTTTGTCACTGAGATGTGATAGGGCATGTGGTGGGGTTTTGGTGGCCATTAGTGCAGCCAGTTCTCTTTGTTTTTTAACCATCCACGGAGCGGAACCCGTCAGGATCTCCAGATATGTGGCTCCGAGGGACCACATGTCTGTCTGGAACGAGGCCTCTTCAAACATCAGTATGCATTCAGGGGCCATGTAAAGATATGTGCCACCAGCTGGACCAGTAGCCTGGGCAGTGAACTTACTCCCTTGACGAAGCATCACAGTGTCTCTTATGTTTGCCATGCCCCAGTCTGTCAGGACTGCCTTCTTAGAAGGGTGGTGAACCTATAAGGTATACATATGAGAACTTACCAGGTTGTCTAAAATTTCACAAATGTTATCAAAAATGTCATTCCAAAGACCACAGCTCATAATTGGGGAAAAAAAAAAACCCTCAAAGCTTTTAGCACCCAGATCACCCAATCACTGCAGATTTATTCTGAGATTGTTTATTATACCCAACATTAAAATTAACAGATTGGTTAATGATCCAACCCGGTTTTATAGTCCTGTGCATTTTTTAATCCCCATTCCACTTAAGCAAGTGGTACAGACTAATAAAATAATAGAAACTTTCAGTTTGTAAAGCCTAAACTTACAACATGTTTGGGAATTTTGTAGGTGTGCAAGAACCAACATATTAAAGAAAAATTGGACTATTAAAGAAACAATGTAAGGCTTCTTACTTTAAAAAAAAAATCCTTTATATGAATATGCCAGAAAAGTTTCTCATTGTTCAAATGTAGTGTTTAATAGACTGAAGAGAATAAAGTTAAATAAATAATATACTATTTTTATTTTGATCTTCAAAAACAAAGTGGAGAAAAAGAAAAATACAATATGGCTTACCATGACATTTGCTGGCTTTATATCCTGGTGAATGATTCTCTGTGCATGGATGTACTCTACTGCCATGGATAAGTCCAGTGATATGAAACCGGCATCATCCCCTTCAAGCTATCAAGACAATATATAATATTAATAAAACAATGCATAGCCAGGTGTGACAATCTAACATGTCTACCACTGGAAATGTATTACTTCAAATAGGATTAGTATTCAAATGCAACTGCTCGTAAGCTTTCAGCTTGTCCATTTGCTGAAATGTATACAAAACAATTACTGAACAGTTTAAATTTGAATCACGTTTCACCACTGTCGCTAGCTAGAATGAATTAGCCAGACAAAAATAGTACTGATTTGGTTTCGTACAAAACTGGCTTTCCGTCTCTGATATGTAACTTTCACAACATAACTGCAACTTAATATAACACAACTGTGGCAAAAATATGAACAAAAGGGAGAAAAAGTTAAACTTACCTTGTGTCGTTAGGAGCCTGAACCACGGTAAAACTCCGGTGAGGTCAATGACCTTACGCTCTCCCACGGTCACACGTTGATGACGTATTTGGAAATCAATTCGGGTGGGACATGACAACAGCGCCACCTGCAGGAAGATTTTCTCTCTGGTACCTTGTGTTCTGACACCTGACAACTTTTTTTCTGACACCTGACAATTTTTTGTCTGACACCTGACAATTTTTTGTCTGATACCTGACAATTTTTTTTTTGACAACTGACACCTGACAATTTTTTGTCTGATACCTGACGATGTCCTAAAATGTACACCGTACCTTACGCTCTCCCACGGTCACACGTTGATGACATATTTGGAAATCAATTCGGGTGGGACATGACAACAGCGCCACCTGCAGGAAGATTTTCTCTCTGGTACCTTGTGTTCTGATACCTGACAATTTTTTTTTTGACAACTGACACCTGACAATTTTTTTTCTGACACCTGACAACTTTTTTGTCTGACACCTGACAATTTTTTTTCTGACACCTGACATTTTTTTTTCTGACACCTGACAATTTTTTTTCTGATACCTGACATTTTTTTTTCTGACACCTGACAATTTTTTTTCTGATACCTGACATTTTTTTTTCTGACACCTGACAATTTTTTTTCTGATACCTGACTTTTTTTTTTTTGACAACTGACACCTGACAATTTTTTTTCTGATACCTGACTTTTTTTTTTTTTGGACAACTGACACCTGACAATTTTTTTTCTGACACCTGACAATTTTTTTTTCTGACACCTGACAATTTTTTTTCTGATACCTGACTTTTTTTTTTTTGACAACTGACACCTGACAATTTTTTTTCTGACACCTGACAATTTTTTTTCTGATACCTGACAATTTTTTTTTTGACAACTGACACCTGACAATTTTTTGTCTGATACCTGACAATTTTTTTTTTGACAACTGACACCTGACAATTTTTTTTCTGATACCTGACGATGTCCTAAAATGTACACCGTACACTGGTATTGCTTTAGAGTTCAAAAGATTATTGCTTTATGACAGGTTTCACTCAGTTTGACATTTTGCACACTACATATCGGTTCTGTATAATAATATCATATAAAAATGAACAGTACTATAAATGTTGTGAGTGCAGGATATAATTAGTGACCAGTTAACTGCACTTCATGACAAAGCTTGACTAGCTTATGAAAATGAATGAAAATGAAGATATGCTTTTCCCAATTGCTGTTGGCTCTGTTTAAAACCAATGCAAAGTTGTGAATAGGAATACAAAGTTAATCTTAAAGCCACAGAATCTATATCTATATTTATATATTGTCAAGGAAACATTGAATATTAGTAGTGCTACAGAGCTAACGGCTTCCCTCAAAACGTCAAAAGACTACATTTCCACTATCGATTCAATTTTGTAAAAGACGCAAAACATATTTTTTTCATTCAATCACTTCAACTCAGAGTCAGTCAACTGCTAAATACGGCACTTAAATTCATTAGACATTGGCTCATAAAGACAGCAATTATTTGAAGTCCTGTGCCTCCATCCGGTTAGTGCAGGAGTCAATTAGGGTGAACAACTGAATGTTAACTGGCTCATTAGATGGTGGGAAACAAAGCAAATGCCACATTTCCATAAGAACATTGCTAGTTTGCTTGCTGGAGAGTTACCCAAAATCGCTTTTTAAAGAAGATTTCAGATAACTACAGAAATTTTAATTACTAAATATTCCAGATTAAACAGTTCTGCATCAACTACTGCCTGATCAGTTGTTGGTGAAATTTGTTCTTTTTTCCTTCTGTGTTGAAATACTAAGAACACACATAGTTAGACAGATATATAGAAATAAAGGTTCACCCTGACCACATGTTAGACACATGAGACATGCCTGCAACATCGTGCAGTATAATCAGTTTGGTGGTTGGTAACTGAGGTATATCCATGGAGGGACACACAGACCTCTACAGACTAGGCAACGGCACCCTGACTGCCATTATATATCGGTGGTGTTCCAGTAGCACAACTCTGGGAGACTATGTTTCCAGGAGCTTTCCAGGAGCTCATTGATGTCTTGGTCCAGATCGGGAAGGAGATCCTCCAGGACGGCATCCGCCATGTCATTAGAAGCGCGCCAGCAAAATGAACTAACCTGCCGCATCATTTTTTCTCTTTATTTCTCAGTGAGTCTTTGAATTCAGCCATCTGTAGGTTGATAATTTTCATTTCCATCAAACAATGTGGCATCCTTTCATTCCTAACAAATTACCCAGTCAGTCAAAGATAAAACTTGTTTTTGCCTTTTAATGAAGAGATAACTTTTTGCATTTATTTAGTTGCGTAACTGCGGCTAAATAACTTCAAAAGTTTGTGTTCAACGTGTCAACAAATATTTCTCATTTCACATCAATCACTGAAGTTTTATTTTGTTGCCTTTGTTGTTTGAGATAAGTTTTATGCTGTTGTTTCTAAGAATGTTGACTAGCTGCTAGGAGTGCACTGATAAATTACCATACATCAGTACTAGCCAAAATCGTCATTATTTTGCCATCAGCCTTTTGGGAAGTGAAGCAGCATTTACCAATGATGGTGGTCGATGTGTGTTTCTTGTGTCATAATAATCTTGTTCTCTTTAAAATATTAAATGATGGGTGATGAATAACTGATTAGAAAATATACACAAAACAACACACATCCAGACCCACACCTACACAAAAAGACATTGGCTATAAGCTGAGTTGTTATTGTAAACACCAGTACCTCTATTGGCACAGCCACAGGAGGGCCACAAGCCAGTGCATTTGTAGCATTGGTCCCAAACTCTGATTAATGGGAGGGCTGTTTTCAGGAAAAGCGTCCATCATAAAGTTTTTGTCCAGTCAAACATGCATATCATACCACCCCTGTTGTGTTGGTCAACAGGGCAGACTACTGTGTGCCAAAGACAAGAGAAAAGGGGGGAGGCATGTTAAGAGTGAATGAGATAGAAGAAAAGGCAGGTATGTGGGGGTGAGAGCAGGGAACTACAGTAACTGGTAACTGGGACTGAGCTGGCTGATATACTGGAGAGAAGGGAGGTAGACATGCTGTGTGTGCAGTAGACCAGGTGGAAGGCAAGCAAGTCCAAGAGCATTGGAGATTAATTCAAGCTGTCCAACCATGGTGTAGATAAGACAAGAAATGACAGAGGTTTGAAGGAAGGGCATGTGAATTGTGTTGAGGTGAAGAGAGTTTAAGACAGGATCGTGAGTTTGAGGCTGGGAGTCAAAAGAGTGATTTTGAACTTTGTCAGTCTTTATTCCCCACATGTTGCATGTCAAAAGAGAAAGAGAAATCCTGGAGTGAGTTGAATGAAGCTGTAGAGTGCCCCCAATGAGAGGAGTGCGGTAACTTGAGCAAACCTCATTTGGCATATAGCCGAAGGGATCAGAGGTGACGAGACGGTGTTGGGTAGGTATACCGTTAAGGGTTGGAATACAGAAGGACAGATGGTAGCTGCTATAGTTCCAAAGGGTGGGCCAACATCATTTTAAACCCTATGTATTAAGAAAGGGATGTCTCATAAGTTCATATGTGTGTGAAGGCAGACAAGTGAATAATTCTAGCAATATATTGTATTGTATTGAGGAAGATGCACAAAAATTGATTATATCTTACTGTATGTAGAATGTGCAATCAGAAGGAGATAGGAGGCTGCAAGGTGGTGTCAGGAGAATGATATGCAGTATTGGAGGGTAGTCTAGACTTTAGAAATTACGAAGATCAAGAGAGAGAAGCCTTAAATTGCCAAAACTGAAGGAAGAAGAATGTTGCAAATATTTCAGGAAGGGTGTAGGGGAAGTCTTGCCAGATGATGGGAAAAGTACAGATGAAGTGGTGAGAGAAACAACCAACAAGGTATTCTACAGGTGTCATCTGGACAGAGGATAGAAGACAAGGAGACTGGATGGTTGAATGAAGTGAGCTGTATGTGAGGCTGGAAAAGGACTTGTATTGACTGGCTGGAAGTGCAGAAAATGACAAAGAGTGGAAACGCAGTTGGTCCAGATGACATACCCAAATCGGTATAGAGATGTCTATGAGAGAGGGCAGTAAAATTGTTTAACACAATCCTGGAGATTGAGAGAATGTTTGAGGAATGGAGGAGAAAATGAATGGTACCAATTATCTGCAGAGCTGTAGTAACTACAGAGGGATGACATGATGAACATACAGTATAACAGAAATGTGGGAAACAGTTGTTGAAGTTAAGAAGAGAAGCCATAGAGGTTAGTCAGCAGTAGTATGACTTCATGGACAGAAGGAGCACTACAGATGCAATGCTTGATTTCTGAGTTTGAATGAAAACGTATAGAGATGGCCAGTATATCTTACGGAGCTCAGAGGGCCTGTAGTACTGGATGAAAAATCAGGGGTGGCAGAAAATTATGTGAAGGTGATGCAGGACATCTATGAGGAGAGTGAGAGAGTACTGAGTAGGAGTGCAGTAGGAGTGACAGATGGGTTCAAGGTGGGGGTGACATTGCAGCAGGGACAAAGGGTGTTGAATATGGAGTTGCTGGGCAGAAGTGGTGGATGTGAGGGATAAGGTGAGATGTAGGCAGCAAACCTAAAAGGAGCAGCCAAAAGAAGAAAAAGAAGGACCCATATTGGCACGACTATGTTTGTGATTGATTTATTGATTGTATAATATACATTATTCACTTAAATTAAAAAGTGTTACGATCCAACCAACTGTATTATTCAAGTAAGAAGCAACACCTTACATGTAAAAGAAATTATTATATAGCAGGCATAATAAAATGTATCATAGTCCAATGTTACAAAATGTTTTTACCTAGCAAGATAATATACCCAATTAAAATTTGTCTTCAGTCCAATTCTAGTTTATCTTATTGTGGAATGGCTACAGTCACTCAAGCTGAATGCAGAATTATGGAATTCTAAAGCAAGTCGAGATTCTTTTTGTTGTAAAGAGGAGCTATAAGTAAAAGTTAGTGGAACAACATGCAGTGCAGTGTCCAATCCCAAATAAAACCCTTCCGGTCAGGATCAAAAGTAGGAGCACAAACTTTTTATTCTTTCATGGGCTTTTGCACCACAAATTCATTTCTGCAAGGTCAGACTGTCATCCACTGAGTTCTACTTTAACATCTTGAGAGGTATGAGGGGAAAGTGCAAACAACTGGAGCTGTGGCCTCTGACATAACGCTAGTGACGGGTTCACAGAGCACTGAAAGCATAGACCATCAGGAGTAAAGAATGACATCTAAGACTCCAGTAGAGTGCACACACATTTTCAGGAGATTACTATACATGAAATGAAAAATCTCAATTCTCCCTCATAAAAATATTAAGCAGAGATTTACACACTACTATGAGGCCAAACACACTGCGGTCGTTCAAATGATATACGGTCTTGATATACTGATCTGAAAAAGAAATGGAAAAGGAAATGAACTGCATCTGAAAATCATTTTCTCAAGAAATAGGCAAAAATGTAACAATGACCTGAAACAAAACCTGCCATACATCTGCCTTTCCAGCTTATCAACATCAGAAATGGTCTGCAGGCAGGGTACTGCAGGTACAGATTTCTATAAAACATGGTGGAAGTTCTATAAAGGTTTGAGGCTGCATTTCTATGGCGTTATTTTTGTGCCACTATTCTGAGCGCACGTAAAAAAAAATTTGCAGGTGCAAGTGTTGCATTTTGAGGAGAAATTTATTTTAGGCGAAGAAAAACTAAATTTGAGTGAACAAAATTCATTGCTGCGTGCAAAAAATGTATTTCAGTGTTTGCTATTATCCACACACACACACACAATAGCAGCCCCTCTTGCTCAGTTTTTGCATTTGCGCTCGCTCGCAATGTGTTGCTTTCGAGCCTACAGGGAGTGCAGAATTATTAGGCAAATGAGTATTTTGTCCACATCATCCTCTTCATGCATGTTGTCTTACTCCAA
Organism: Diplotaxodon limnothrissa; assembly: GCF_057381915.1. Taxonomy (NCBI): domain Eukaryota; kingdom Metazoa; phylum Chordata; class Actinopteri; order Cichliformes; family Cichlidae; genus Diplotaxodon; species Diplotaxodon limnothrissa. The sequence continues at coordinate 35,308,936 of NC_140609.1, read as the reverse complement.
GCTGTATAGGCTCGAAAGCCTACTACCAATTAAGCATATTAGGTGATGTGCATCTCTGTAATGAGAAGGGGTGTGGTCTAATGACATCAACACCCTATATCGGGTGTGCATAATTATTAGGCAACTTCCTTTCCTTTGGCAAAATGGGTCAAAAGAAGGACTTGACAGGCTCAGAAAAGTCAAAAATAGTGAGATGTCTTGCAGAGGGATGCAGCAGTCTCAAAATTGCAAAGCTTCTGAAGCGTGATCATCGAAAATCAAGCGTTTCATTCAAAATAGTCAACAGGGTCGCAAGAAGCATGTGGAAAAACCAAGGCGCAAAATAACTGCCCATGAACTGAGAAAAGTCAAGCGTGCAGCTGCCAAGATGCCACTTGCCACCAGTTTGGCCATATTTCAGAGCTGCAACATCACTGGAGTGCCCAAAAGCACAAGGTGTGCAATACTCAGAGACATGGCCAAGGTAAGAAAGGCTGAAAGACGACCACCACTGAACAAGACACACAAGCTGAAACGTCAAGACTGGGCCAAGAAATATCTCAAGACTGATTTTTCTAAGGTTTTATGGACTGATGAAATGAGAGTGAGCCTTGATGGGCCAGATGGATGGGCCCGTGGCTGGATTGGTAAAGGGCAGAGAGCTCCAGTCCGACTCAGACCTCAGCAAGGTGGAGGTGGAGTACTGGTTTGGGCTGGTCTCATCAAAGATGAGCTTGTGGGGCCTTTTCGGGTTGAGGATGGAGTCAAGCTCAACTCCCAGTCCTACTGCCAGTTTCTGGAAGACACCTTCTTCAAGCAGTGGTACAGGAAGAAGTCTGCATCCTTCAAGAAAAACGTGATTTTCATGCAGGACAATGCTCCATCACACGCGTCCAAGTACTCCACAGCGTGGCTGGCAAGAAAGGGTATAAAAGAAGAAAAACTAATGACATGGCCACCTTGTTCACCTGATCTGAACCCCGTTGAGAACCTGTGGTCCATCATCAAATGTGAGATTTACAAGGAGGGAAAACAGTACACCTCTCTGAACAGTGTCTGGGAGGCTGTGGTTGCTGCTGCACGCAATGTTGATGGTGAACAGATCAAAACACTGACAGAATCCATGGATGGCAGGCTTTTGAGTGTCCTTGCAAAGAAAGGTGGCTATATTGGTCGCTGATTTGTTTTTGTTTTGTTTTTGAATGTCAGAAATGTATATTTGTGAATGTGGAGATGTTATATTGGTTTCACTGGTAAAAATAAATAATTGAAATGGGTATATATTTGTTTTTTGTTAAGTTGCCTAATAATTATGCACAGTAATAGTCACCTGCACACACAGATATCCCCCTAAAATAGCTAAAACTAAAAACAAACTAAAAACTACTTCCAAAAACATTCAGCTTTGATATTAATGAGTTTTTTGGGTTCATTGAGAACATGGTTGTTGTTCAATAATAAAATTATTCCTCAAAAATACAACTTGCCTAATAATTCTGCACTCCCTGTATACAGCTTGGAGTAAGACAACATGCATGAAGAGGATGATGTGGACAAAATACTCATTTGCCTAATAATTCTGCACTCCCTGTATTTGTGCCACAAAACCAGCCAATCACAGACTTGGATGCAAAAAAATCTGATTGGCTGTTTTGGTCTCCAATCAGCTAGAAATGACAAAATGACTTATGCAAATATGTGATGTCTTGATAAATCGAGCAGATATTTGAAGTTTACACAGCTACATCATTGCATGAAAATATCTTAAAAGTTCATTTTGTGACCCAGAAAGAGTAATATTTCAGACTCTGCCACTCTGTGTTCCTCCGCCACTGCCTCGATTGAGTTTTGGACGAAATGGATTCTGGGATATTGCATTTCGTCATTTCGAGCTGGTTGGAGACCAAAACAGCGTGCGCTCAATTTTTTTTTACGCTCAGAATAGTGGCACAAAAATAACGGCATACATTTCAGCCAGTGGTATTGGAAATCTTGTTAAAACGGATGGATTGTGAACACAGAAAAGTAAGGGCAGATTTTGAAGCCATCTAGTGTCTGATTGTGTCAAGCCAGTGATACCAAACACAATGTCAATGTGGGAAAAGCAACTGGGCAGAAAATTACACAATAGAACAATTTCCCATTTTTCTAGCAAAACATTTTTAATAAAGTCTATTCAGTTTATTATATAGCTTTAACTCTAGCAAGATCCTGACCAATTTATTGGCGCTAAATATTATCAGCTGATATTAGCTATTTGCTGATTGGTAAATTAAAGAAACAGAATTGGAAGAAACACCATTCAACTATGTTATGAGTGCTGATGTTGTATAGTTAGTTGACCAGAAGGCAACTTTTTGCAACACACTGGCTTGCAAGGCTACAAATGACAATCGGCTGATCTGAGCAGAGTCAGTTAGTAAATAATGAATTTTATATAACAAATGTTTGGGAAATGTGTTTGTTTATTTTGGCTGAAAGAAGAAAATATTGGCTGATACGTCAGATAATCAGATTCTTGTGAAATATTGGTCTTAAAAATCCTAAATCAGTTGGACTCCAGCTATAATCTTGAGAAGTTAATACATTAATAGGAGCAGCACTGAATATATTCTTGTTAAGATATACTTGTTTAGATACTTGATACTTCTCTGTAGTCTGGTAAATTCTGGTCATTTTTTCAGTATTTTAGGTTGTTATCTTCAGCAATAACGGAACAGCTGAGCAAATAATCCAACATCACACACAGTCTGACACAGCCACACGAGGGAATGGATGATATAGAGCCTGACAGATGTAACAAGCATACGTTTGGGTGGCACTGAAACACAAATAATAAAAAGAGTCACTCTAGACAACAGAGGAACCATATTTCTTCCAAGAGTGGAAAAGGAAGTGATACCCCAGTAGCTAAAACAGAGGTGGCTTCAACTATACCACCAGTGTTTGAGCAGTATAGCCAGCAACACAACAGGACATTTTCCAAAAGAAGAAACTTAGCAACTTAAAAAAACAGACAACATATTGCAATGAAAATAAATCATCTGCAAGTGAAACCCAAACATATACATTTAGACTCAAATGTAACAGCTTGTCTTTTCCGGGTCACAATTACGAGAAGACTGGAGAGAATGTGAGGTAAGCAGAGGGGAAATGTTTCCAATTTTTGTTCTCATCCATCTTTGTATATCACCATTACTCTACTGAAAGTGTTTTCCTATTGGCAAATGTGCCCAGTGCTTCAATAATAAATCATGACGAAAAGCTATGGCCTCCAGCTTAGCTGGCATGATTCTCAACAATTACATCTCCTCGTTTCAGCCCATGTTATCATGGCAAAGTGAAGACCAGTTCAACCATCAATAAGATCAGAAGAGCAGTGAAATGAACACTGTCTTTTGATTTAATTAATAGAAATGCTTTTAGTCATGAGTTAGAAGCAGTCAAAATAGAATATCATTCATAATCTAGAATAATTCTTTCACATAAACAATGTTATATATTTAGTGAACAGTGGATTTTACTATTAAACTGTGGGTGTATTTCTTTGCTCACGGGCCTAATGTAATAGGAAGCACACCATTAAACTACATAAACACACCTCACGTATAAGAGTCCCATCATCCTTTGCAAGTACAACTAATAAAACTCTCAACATTGGATTGGTGAGGTTAAACTTTTGCAGCTGTGCCCTCTGTGCTATTTGCATCACTGTCCAGCAAATAGTGAAATGTGCTAAGTGAGAGTGCACAAAAAAACATGTAAATTATGTTGATGCTTACCAGAAAAACATTCTGAAAGCATCTGATGAGCTTAACACAGCTGGAAATGAATAGAGTGTGAAAGGGGAAAAGGAAGGGAGTAGGAGTGGAGGTGGGTGTGAACAACAGCTACTGTAAGAGTTTTGAAGAGACAGCAAATGGTCCATGGGGTGAAATGGAGAGTTTAGTACTTGTTACAGTCAGCAATTACCAGCCATAAAAGCCCTTATAAGGGCAGGCTGCCTATAATTCTCTACTTTGCTTAATTTTGTTGCTTTGTTGGTTTGTTTACATGCCGTGATTGGAGAGTGACGCTTATGAGTCGTTTTCAAGATGTACACAGTGAGAGGCTTTTTTATGCTGGGTGGAGGGGGATGTCACTAAAAATACAGAAGTTCACAACTACAGCTCTCTTTGATTTATTTCATTTGTGTTTATATCTTGGACAAGTTTAAAGGTGCCAATAATGCCTGTGAAGTTGTGAGTCTTTCTTTGCACTAGCAGATGGGGAGCCAATGAGCATCAGAGCATGACAATATAATGAGTCTACTAATCATAGCATTCAGCCAAGCAGACAATAAAGCCATTGTAATCAGTTACAATACTGGCTACAGTAGTAAAGAGACAAAAAAGTTTCATGTGGACAGGCTTTAAACAAGAATCAGCAGGACCAGAGCGACATGGCTGCTAAAGGGAAACTGTTTTAAAACTATAATTCCAACACTTGCTGAAATAATACCAAATGCTAGTGGGAGTGCAGTGCTGCAATAATGTGATAGAGTACAAGTACAGTATATTATTTTTATAATTACAGTTGGTTAATTCCATGTGATCTCATCAAATGCCTCCTACCTGACCATCCCAAATTTGCCTGAGAAAAATCCACAAGGACTTCATTGAGAATATGGGAAATTGTAGCTTTCTACTATTTTTGTAGAACAGCACCCAGCACACATTCTTCTTGACCAAAAACACCCCTTTGTTGAGGGCCTGTGAGGGTGCATAAATTGAATTAAACCACCTTCTGCCGGAATAATCTTCATATATAATATTAATAGAAATGTGCTTTTCTAATAGACTGAATTTGGAATTGGTGAATGGTGTCAAACCTGGGGAATATAACACTGAACTTGGATGAAGATGCATCTTTTTTATCCCCAATATTCAAACTTTATCTGTGAAACCATTCACCTGATTTGAACTGCTGTAAAGAATGTTATGTGTCATCAATATGGGAAGCTGTAAGCAAAGTGTTTATCACCTGTCTACAAAAATGTGGTTTGTAAAAATCCACTGTCTGGATATGCAAATACAAATGCATTTTTCAATGAATTCAGTAATAATAATACCTTACCAAACCCTTGTCTAAGTATTTATGGTTTATCTTTAAGCAATTTTGAATCTAAGATATTTTTTTATTGCTGTCACCCAATAATTAAAGCAGACTCTAATCATTATTTTAATTTAATTACAAGCTGCTCCATACTGCTCAACCTCCCAAAGTTGTGATCAGATGCTGGAGCATTTTTGAGATCTTTCCTTGAGAAATGCAAAATCTTTTTTTTTTCAGTTAGTCTTTTTTACTACCAGTAGAGTAGGTGGGAGTGAAAGGTGCTGCGCATAGTGAAAAGCCAAAAACAACTACAACCTCTCTGCAGTTTCACTCAGTTCTAGCAAGGTTAACCGCATTCTGCAGGTAATGGTTTCAGTTTTATAGCCTGTTATATGCATCATATTTTGTCTGTGCCAAAAATATACAGTGCACAGCTGGATACTAAACCTTTGTTTATGCACAGCCTTAATGAACAGGTTCAGCTGACAAATTATTCTTAAACAGCAAAAAATAACAATATAAGAGAATTACTTAAAAAAACAGCCTAAAATGTCTTTTAAAACAACCCAACTTTAGAAAACTCATCGCAGTAAACTCCAATGTGGTACCTCAGAAAAGAATTTCAACCATATACCTACAATATCATTTCACTGTAATCCAAATCCTCAAAATAATACAATCGATTAGTCTGTAGATTTCTATTTCTGTGACATTTTCTTTCTCTTTATTGAACTAACTAATTATTTTTAAACTATTTGCTCTTTGCCTCTGCTGGTCTTTCAGTAACATCACAGTAGTATATGATGAGGGATAATGGGAAGCTATCCAACCGGTTTTATGTGAGCACTGTCACGCTGAGTGGTGCAATCAAAGACTGTATTATGCATGATAAAGAAAAACAGGAGGAAGTAGGTTAAAAGCAAATGACCAGCTGACTGTTTGCCTGCTATTGTTTTCAGTCCTCTAATAATATTGTAACATCCCAAATGGGAATTTTGAGGGGAAGTTACAAGCTTGCTCTAGCAAGGATTATGGCTGTTTGCCAAAATATTATGCCTGTTCTATCACATTGGCTTGTTTTGTTTTTCATTATGTCTACATTTCAATTGCTCGTGTTGTGTTTACCTACATGGAGTTCTGGAGCTCTATAAAAAGACTGTCAGCTTGTTGCATTTAGATATCAGAGGGAATAGCTGATGCTTTGCTCAATGTCACTGTAATTGGAAAGCGAATCTTAATGTGTGTTGTTAATGGTCAAAAAAGACCACACTTCAAATCAAAAGTTCGAAATTTATTTCATTTTATTTATCAGTCAATTATTTAATTTGAAAGGGTAATTTGATGTATTACTTGTTCCTGCCTTATAATGGTAATTTTCTAGTAATAACAAAAGCCCTGACTTTTTAAATAATGCTTTCACATGAAGTGAGACAGAGTAAATTAACAAGAAAAAAATGTTGTAAAAAAAAAGATTGGGATTTCTTTTCTTTTTTCTTAAGCCAACAGACTGTTTTTTCTCATTTGTGCAGACTTAAACTGAAGCTAATAAAACACTCAATTCCAAAGATGCCGTTCTTTTCCCCCCCTTTTAATCCAACCAACAGTAAATCTAAAATATATTCATGTATGTGTTATGTTTTAACCAGTTGGAAAAAAACAAAACAAAAAAACAAAAAACAAGTAAATCCTCAAATTTATGAAGCAAGAAGCAGTCAGTGTGAATGTTTGTTGCAATGAATTAACCGATCATCTCCTGTGTAAGCGACATTCCTTTACACATATTCAGCAGTTGCTACTTTAAAATGCCTAACCCCCTCTCGCCATCAGAAAAGAAAGAAAGAAAAAGAATTTTAAAGGGTTCCTCTACTCGAGAATTTCTGATCACACTTTACAATTATGATGTTATGTGTTGTTAATTGTTTTTAGTCTGAGAGCCTGCACGGCTGTGCCAGAGGGTTTGCGTGGGCTTTCAGCACCAAGGACAGCTCCTTTATAATGCCACCACAAGCTGCTTCACCCAGGGTGGGTGATTAACATTCACATTTAATACAAATTCTTTATAGCTTAGACATAATAACCCTGATTTCTAACTGTGCATTTTGTGATGTTATATGGGAGTCTTTACTTTTATTTTCCACTTCAGTTTCATTTATTATTTACAGCAACACCTATAGATATGAATAATTTTCTTGTGATATCAAGTATCAGCGTCATGCTAAAGCATACTTGGATACGGCTTTGTTTGTCCTTTTTTTGGGAATCTTTGTATTCTCAACAACAGGCAACTTGATGTTCTTTAATTAAGTTCTTAACACTGTAAAGAAGCATAACGTTGGAACAAATTCGATGTTCATCAATCAAGAGTCTGCACTGTGCTGTACTGGAAGCATTTATGAATGATTCAGCTACAATGTAGCAAGTTATGAGGTCACCAAGTGCCGAGGCGCACACTGCATAAAAGTATCCATTGCTCAGAACAGAATGTCAATGACCAGAAATCTAGGAGGGGTTGAGCAATACAAAAAACAATTACCCAAAAACATATAAATAAATAAACATTGTTTTTTCTTTTTAAAGAAAGAAGAAAACTCAGGGTTTGGAATGGTCACAGAAGAGTCCTTATAGCTGCTGACCTGAAGAGAATTGTTCAGCCAAGACATGCCAAAAATATTGAAATAAAACAGGTTGGAAGGAATTGTTTAGAATTCCTCATAGACAGGTGTGCAAGCCTGATAAGCAACTACAAGAAAAATCAAATGGAGGTTGCCATTCATAATAGGTTTCTCTAAGTTATTAAGTTTGAAATTTACTTTAAGGTAAATATTCCCTTAATCATACACTGTATGGAATTAGATGCTGGTGAAATGAAATGATTTAACCAAAATCATGGAAAGATTTTTTGCAGGGCTTGATATGTAATATATATTACGGTAAATCGAAAATGCAAAACTTGCCATTGACTATGTTGAAACAGGCTAAAAATATTTCAGGGACTCATATCCTTTGTTGAACACATAATCCAGTGAAGGGACATCTGGTTATACAGTTATTCTGCAGCACTGCAACAATCCCGACATACCCAACATACTCCAAAGACATAACAAAGTGTCTTCTAGGACCAACATGTATGGTTAACACAAAGTCCAGAAAGGTGTGCTAAAAACAACATACTCCATAGCCAGGTTTCTTTCCATTAACTGGCTCAACCCCCCCCCCCCCCCCCCCCCCCCCCCCCCCATAGATAATCTGCAATGCAGTGATTATCAACTTTCAAGCTCCAAGCTCTGTTTACATAAAAAGGGTGGTTTGATGGAAATCAAATTGATGGAGTGCACCAAGAACAAAAAGTCAGGGTGATCTGAAGAACACGCACACACACACACACACACACACACACACACACACACACACACACACAAGTAGTTCAGCAAAAGTCAACACATTTACTGAAAAGAAAGCAAGAGAGCAATGCTGCAGAAAATTGTTATTCTTGTAAACTCATAAGCTATTTATTTTACCACTCAGTGGATTCTCAATGCCCCCATATATTTCTAATGTCACAGCTGCAAATTAGTGAACTGAAATTTGAAGTATAACTATGGTACCCAAGAAGTGACAACAACCCATAAACTCAGGCCAGCTTCTAATCTATCAGTTTGTTGGAATTCAAGCAGCAAACAAAAAAGCTAACAGAAAAGCAAATAGACACATTTGATGCATACCATACATATAAATTGGGGCAATGTGCCTAAGTTGGGTGGTAGACTATTACAAAGGAGATATGCACACCTTATAGACTAGACAATTAAATGCTGCAGCACTCACTGGTTGGTGCCACAAACCCTGTTTTGCTTGAACTGGTTATTCAAATTGTATCACATTATAATGCTGATGAAAAGTTTTAAACAAGGCAGAGAGTAAGATTAGCAGATGAAATTCCCAGTAAACAGCACAGTCTGTTGCAGCTCTATATCAATCTCGAAACAGAATGTGTTGGATTCATAATGTAAGAGAAATGAAGTGCAGGACAGTAATCGCTTTACCCTGATTATTTGGTAAATAGATAGTAATAAATGTTCACAAACAAAATAAAGAGAAACGACTGATTAAATACTAAGCTCTTTTTGTTGGTGAGGATTCCTTTCTAAATGTCAGCTAGTGTTTCATAAAGAAATAAAATTCCAAAATACAGCCTTAGACATACTTCACTTAATTTTTCCCCCTTTTAAGTGATGCTGAAAATGACATTATTTGGCTCCCTTGTTCTTATATCTGAAGAAAGCTGTTTGATGAAAGGAATGATGGGCAAGATATCATCTGCTCTGTTGCAAATTAACCTTGCTTTTTCAGAAAAGACTACTTTCCAGTATATTTTATAATCCACTTCACAAGCATTCCAAAGTTCTATTCTCTTTCATCTTTTAGATGCCCTATAGGGCAAAAAAAGAAGAAAAAAATGCAAATGAAAAAGCCTGAGTCTAAAGGCAGTAAAACTTAAAATAAAAATGGGAGCTTTGCGCTTCCTTTTTTCGTGAGTGGATAGTATAGAAGCCTTCACAGCATGACTGAAGGACTGACATTTCTGTGTTTATAAGAATTTTGTCTCACATACAACAAAACCCTAGAAAAGTACTTTTAGTGAGATTATTTTTAAATTATTTGTTTCTACAAGTTTCCATACACCCCTTTCATTAATAGGATAAACTAAGAAAAATTTTAGAAACAAAATGTATTTAAGGAAATAATATAATTAACATAGGTGCCTCCTACTTCTTTACATGATCTGCATTCCAGTTATGATTTTGACCTAATAGCTATATTATTAGTAATTTAGAATCATTAGCATCAAAGGAAACTCATGAAAAGTTCATTAAAAACATCAGAACCATCAGAACTTATTTTTGTGATCCAGAGGTGTGGAAGTGTTTCAAACTAATCTTACTTTTCCACCTTGACTGAAGCAAAATTGAAATGAGAACAGATCTGACCTGCTTTTATGTAACCTCTTTTTTAAACACCTAATTAAACACAAAGTTTAATTCCCTGATGTTGTGAAACTCATGATTATTGTTGATCTTGCCTTAATGATCATTCTTATTATTATTATTATTGAGAATGTGCATTTTACATTATTGGCATTCTCGTTTCATTAGATGGTTGTACTCTAAAGCACAGTTAGGGATGTTCCAATATCATATGTTTTTTGCTCTAGTCTGTAGATTTTTTTTGCCTTCCAGTTTTTGTGTAGTTTTTTCCTGTGTTTGTGGGTGTTTTTCTTCTTCAACAAGTGAAGACAGATGAGAATACATGTGCTGTCCCTTGCCAGTTCAGGAAGCACTGGTACATTTGGTAGGTTTACTGCCTACAATACCTACTGTACTGAAAAATCAGTACAAGTGAATTGTGCTCCCAGGTCTGAATTACACTACTGAAGTGAAACAAAGATTAGAAAATTGTAAGATCACCAGCAATATTCAGTCTGATGTTGATTTATCCACAAACTAAGGCATTTCTTCATCGTTTTCATCAGACTGTGGTTCTGCTATAATGTTATAACGTGCAAACTGATTAAGTGTACAAGTTTCAGCATTCTAATGTACAGCTGTCAAGACAAAACAAACCACACAAAAGTCTGGCTACGCTAAAGTTGTTTTGTAGTACAGACACCTGATATTTTCATCATTGCTCGTCATTGTTATATTGTTGTTATTGTCATTGCTGTGTCTCCTCCTGTTATCATCACTTTGCTATTGTTGTTTGTTTAAAGAATTTGTAACTAATCGCATGACTTATTCTGAATACAAACAGAAAAAATCAAAAACTAGCAAAATATGTTCATTTAAAACGAGAATGAGGTGACTGTAACACCCCAATAACGCATCCTTGTTTTTTGTAAACAATATTGAACAACATTATTTAATTATTTATTTAATGTTTGACATTATGAACATTTAATGCTGAGATGATTGTAGAATTTCACTTTTTTTTTCTTGTTATCAAAAAAATTTATGCATTTTTTTTAATTCTTTCATGAGAAAAATAAATGCAGCATTTAAATCTAGTTTGAGGTAAAATGCAGTAATTGAAGCACACTTGCACTCTGTGTAAATAAAAGCATTAATCTTCACAAATTGCGTTATTAGTATCATCAACCTGAGTGAGAGCAGGACCAAAGTGTCTCCCTGAGGCACACCAAAACTCTGCCGACATTACCCACATGAGAAGCTTAAACATACTGAAGCATACTTACATTGATCATAATATCAAACAACACTATAATGGAAAAACTGCATCCTTCAATAATGCATTTCCTTTTTTAATTAATGCAAGAACATGTAATATATGATTTCCATCACAGCATCATGGAGTTGACTTCCTTCCCATTTAAGTTACTATTCATAATGACAAACTATTATAATGAACCCATAATGGAAATTGAAGCAAAATAAAACACCCTGAGGGTAATATATATTTCATCGTTTTACTGCCGAATAAGCTGTCTGTTTTCTCGTTGTTGATTTTGAACATTTTATTCAGGATGTGTGGCAGAGGCCTGCATAGCTTGCAAAGCAGGTAACACAAGCACCACGCAGGCAAAAGAAACAAATAGAATTATTTATATGTGTTAAATATTTATTTGGGATCAGTCTGTGCCCCCAATGCTAAAATATAACATAGGTTATTCAGCAGAAAACCCAGAGTGGGTTGGAACATTAAAAGATTAATCCCTCCTCATTTCACTGCTAGAAAAACAACCTATTTGAGGGTTTTGACATCTTAAAAATCAAAAGTGTTTAAAATAAATTTGTATTTAAGTTAACAGCAGCAGTAGCTGTTGTGCTTACCATACTCAAATTAACCTAGAAAATTTATAATGTAAAGCATGGGAATTCTCCTTGAACATTTATAGTTTGAATACATCAAATTCAGCGCACAACTATTCTAGAACTGCTCTGAGCGACTTGGTAACAATATTAATGAACTACATTGTGTGAAACAAATCAGGATCGACCTTGCTAGTAAAATACCTCTGCATTGCAGGGATTCAGACTATTTGAGTTTCAGGTTCTAAGAGATTTAACATGGCTTTTGGGGGGGAGCAAATCCCAAGAGAAACACAATAGGCCTGTGTGAGACAACTGAGGCTTTAAGTTTTTATTTTTGTTTTTATTTTTGGGGGGAAGGGGTCGAACGTGACTCTGAGTACTTGCAATTCATTTTAAAATTGCTTTTTAAAAAATTAGCTATGGTTCTTTATGGTTATCAGCAGGGGCAGTGGACCATTCACTGCGCTGACCTCTGTGTCAAAGCAGTGGCTCAAACACCAGAATTTTATGGCAACTTTACACAATGAATGTCTTTTAGGGTGTGCATTTTAAAAGAAAAAGCTTTAAAAACGCTACTGCTTTTACATCTTTGATGAAATGTAATATAAAAAGTAAACATGTAACATGAACAAATTGAAGCAGATACAAATAACAGTTGTGAATCTACCATCTAACTTTAGCTCATCTCAGCTCTTATTTGATCATAGATGTTTTTTTTTAAATCACTCCAACACCCACATAAAGCCACGCTAAAGACACTACCGCAGCAGAATGAATTTAAACTTAAAACTTAATATTAGAATATTATAATAACAATCCATTGTATATCCCTTCCATTAAATGATAAAGACTTCAGTCTAGTCACTGCAATTTAGAGGTGAATGCACATTGTCTCTGGCAAAGTGCCACAGTGTGTGGAGTACAATCTACCTGCCTGCCTCAGTTACACAAAAGAATTATCTATACACACAGAATAAAAGGTAGTTTTGTATGTGTATTTTTTTGTGTACCGTTTTAGCTGCCACCCCTGGAGGCCATCATCAAATCCCCCTGTCTCAGAGAAACCAGGGCCATCACAGGTGACCCCTTGCACCCCACCAACCACCAGTTTGTTGACCTCTGGTCAGAGCCTCAGGTCAATAAGGTCCCACACCTCCAGACTCACAAACAGCTTCTTCCCCTGGGCCATTTGGACTGTTAACAAGCACCCGCAATTTTGTTGTACATGTAGAATGACAGTAAAAAGGATGTTCTTTATATTCTATTCTAGTTTTTGCAAATTTCCTAAAGAATAAATGAGACTCATCTTGTTGTGCTGTTCTTACACAAGTATCTCAACAGTGTAGTGGTTTACATATCCGCATATCAAACGAAGGATCCCCAGTTCATTTCTGGGAGAAAACACTAATCCCATTGGAGTTGCATCAGGAGCAGCAGGTGTAAAAATCTGCTACACTCCAAACAGACCAGCCTGGAGTCCAATGCCTGGTGAACTTGTCAATATGAACCCATTATTAGAATAAATATATTCAAATATATTTGAATATATATATATAGTAATGGAAACATTAAACATGTTAGATGGAGCAGTATCCATCTAACATTCCATTTTGCAGTTTTTTTAATACCTCTTGTTTTTCACAGATTTTCTGTTGTTGGCATTGCCAAAAAAAAAAAAAAAACAACCCCTAATTGGGTATGTCCTGGGGGCCTCTTAATATAACTCATTTATTTGCACTGAAGTGACACTTGAGATTGCTGAACCAGTAGGGATTGGTTAGGTGGGAGCTTATTGAACAAATACCAAACCAGTCAACCCTGATACTGCAGCTGGAGTACAGTTAATGTGTGACTTGAATATGTGACTACTGCCATTAAAAACACTGTAACTAATAATGTGTATTGTAAATAAAAATGACATATCTTGCAAGTTTAAAAAGTGAAACCAGTATAGAAATGCAATGAACCTTTATTCTTTATAGGGGAACAGGACACGAGTACTGCGTTCAAGTTGTGTTATGTACTGTAGAAATCTATAGGAGGCCCTGAACTCCCTTGTTGGTTTTATCACAGTCTTCATTATATTCAAACTGATTCAAACTGGGAATTTTAAAATAGATATGCTTTAAGGTGGGCCTTTTAATTGGCAAGCATCTGGCATATAATCAACTAAGATGCTAAGAGGAAAAAAATGATCAATTTGATGCTTCATCAATTGGATTTCACCTACTCATGAGTGTCACAGTTGCTACATCCATTTCAAACACAGTCAGCTTACAATTAGATGGACCAGAGGCACCAGCCTTTATAGTGTATGACCATGCTTCTGTAAAGCACTGGATATTACACAACATATAGTACAGTTACGGGATGTCTCTAAACCCAGCAATGAACCAAATATACAGCGAAAGGCAAAGAGCCGCAAGTTATGCGGCAGCCTCTCATACAAAGATGTCATAAAAATTCATGGTATGAGAAAAATTCATGGTGCATTTCAAAAAACTCTTCCTATAAAACGTTATGTAGTGATGGCAGAAACCCCCCCTCCCCCCAAAATACACGAAACGGATGACTGTGGCTATATCTTGAGGATGACTCTGAATGCAGTGGATTTAAGCAACAGCTTAAACAGAGCAGGAGCTTAGCAGTTTAGATGCCATTATGATGTAAAGAATAATAAAGCCAGCTGCCACGTAAAACTATTTGTTTCCTTAATGCAAAAAAAAAAAAAAAAGTAACCACAACTATAAACCAGCTCAAGCTTTCCATAAAAGCCAATCCCAGGATAAATAATTCTTGGTCACAGCTATACAATTAAAACTAAACATCAGCCAGAAAGGGAAAGTACAGCACTATCATCGTGACTATACTTCACAACACACAATTAAACAATGCACTTCATAATAACAAAAAGCAATCAAAAGGTTCAGCCAAAACAATAGAGCAATTTAGAGTGCAGAGCCACTACCTAGAGACATATACATCCTCAGCGGAAAAGTGGAAATCAGCGGCAAAAATAACACTCAAAACACCACAGAGACAGCAACAGAGCTAAGACAGGAACTCACAGCAAGTATTCATCCTGTTGAAGTTAAGGTAAAGACTATCCTTACCTCAGACAGCAGTCAAACTTCTGAAAGAAGTGACTTCTTCCCAAGTTGCAAACATCTTCTGAAAAGAAGACTCACAAAGGAGAATGGCTTTGAGTGCATTATTTTCTTCACAAAGTTTTGCAGTTTGCTTGTTTATGACATGCTGAACAATACCTTGTAAAACTTAAAGCATATTACTTATGGCATTTCAGTTAAGAGCTTCAATTAACCATTGTTGGATCAGACATATGCATGGTTGTGAAGAACGGGAGTGCCACTGAAAGAGAGAAAACGAAGTTGAAAGCTATATTTTTTACATGAAATGTAGCCTGTGGAAACGTGATTCTTCTGCATATTTTGAATAATACGTCTTCACATTTTAATTCTTTCCTGAAGACCTTTTGGTTTATTTTTGAAAATGAACCAAAAACTTTTCACCATCTTTTCACTTTTAAAAAGAATTGTACTATCAAATTCACGAAGCCACTAGAGGTTTCCTGCTGATTACACTAAAACTCTGGGTTTACAAATACACGTTGTTTCTTTCACCTTTGGCTTCTTCCTGCTTTTTATTTTTAAATCGAGATGAATTTTTAACACATTTTTAAATTGAGAAATTTTACTTGCAATGCATAAAGTTGCCTGAAATAAAAATAATTCTTATATAAAGCTTTCAAACAATATAAACAAAAGAATGAGGTGAATGCATAACATCACACAAAAATGGCTGAGGTGTAGTATAAAAACAACTTTTTTAGTTTCTTTTTATATGACGGGTAAACTCTTTTTGTATCATATGTAGTACATTATTAACTAATCCTTCTAGCGTCTGTCCTAGATTGTCAATTTTTGAAGATGACCTTTTTCTGCATTAACTGTACCCATTATTTTGCTGTTGCCTCACAGTTCTTCTCGCCTTCTGGTCACTAAAGTCATTAAAAGGAAATGCTTTGCTTGCTTTGTAACCTGTAACAGCTATAGTCAGTTTTGGTTCATTTGCATCAAACATGATGGGATGCTGCAGACTGTAAAATGCCTGTGCTGATGATGCTAATGAAAAAAGGCAATAACAAAGCCATGCAGGACTTTAAATGATATAAATTGGTTAGCTAAATATGGGGAAAAAAGCTGTCTCATAAAATGTTGTTAGTTTTTTCTTGTGCTAAAAGTGCAGAATAACAAATAGTGGCATTTATATTTTCATATATCATTATGTATATGTCCATATTCAATATTGTGCATTCTTTTGAGGGGGAGGGGTGGAGTTTAGACAAAACTAGAAAACCTCAAGGGTGTTCAGTGTGAATGAATGCTGCTGTCATTTATAGGAGAGACGTGCCCCACCACCCCCTCCTGGCAGCACTTTACCTTGAGATGTTTGCCCCCCCCAACCACCACCACTCCTGTACTCCAGCTGTGTGCTCCCTGAGTTTCTCTGCGTGCTGTCTCCTTGGGCTCTATACCATCATTAATAGGCAGAGGAAGCCCTAGCCTCTCCCAAAACCCTCCTCTCTTCCTGTCTGTGGCTGCACATGAGCCTTCTATGCCAGCCTTGGCATTCTTGAAATGTCAGAAAAATTGTCCCAAGGCTTTCTGGCCCATTAAATTAAGTCACACATGCAAAACTGAACCTCTAATGAAGTACATTAACCTGGAGCACTGAGCAGCCATTTGCGCTATTGTGTTGTTTGCTTAGAAGTCACCACAGGAAAAATAAGAGAGCATCCAAATGACAAGAGTATTATTGAGGAAATGTGTCTGCAATAACTGGGGAGATGGAATATTCTGATACACTGCTGTATCTTCTTTAAGAAAAGAAAAGATGAAACAGTGTGTCCAACATCGCTGATAGCACTGAGAAAGAAGGAGGAAGGAGAATAAAAACAATTTGTGTGTCCGGCTTTTTGAAAAGGCCTTTAAAAATGCATTGGTCCGGTCAAACATTTGAGATGATTCAGTGTCCCTGACTTTTTGTGCAGGTCACATTGGCATTTAGGTTTGGGCAAACACTGGGATCTGTCAGCTCAGAATTCAGCTTTCCAAAATAAAAAGAAAACAAATATCCCATCTTATTGTGTTGGAAAATTTAAAAGAAAAAGTGTGATGGACAATACTGACATAATACATCTCCAAGGGTCATGCTGTTGATCAGTACCAGTGAATTACAATTACTTTGCCAAGTACTGAAATTTCGGGCTTTCAGGATTTCCCCTCCATCTTTTTCCATTTACAACTGCTCGAAGATGAGTCTATGTGCTAAAAGCAGATTCAGAGCTGGAGCACATCTTGTTCTCCTGCCAGAAAGTGAATTACAAAGAACCTCTTAAGTTAATGGAGGATCTCTGCTCTATTTATCTAGCTTACTCATCTCTTGTTAAAATGTGTATTTAATTGCAGGCTAGCATCAGCTGTGTCAGAGACTTGTTGATGTGTTTCAGCTCTTTTGTTGCCAATGGAGACTGCCACGAATGAAGACATCAGGGGTCTAAGTGGGCTCCTTATCAGATACCCAGTAACCATGACTCTAGAGTTATTTGTTCTGCCAAATTATACATCTCATCATTTTAGAAGGAAAGTGAAGTCTGTCCTTTCACATGCAGTAATGTGAAAAATATACATGCTGTTATTTCTGTTTTGAAAACCAGGATAGACGGAGACTGAGAGCAGGTAGAATAACTAGTTTCTAAGGTTGTTCAGTTTCGAAGGCATATTTCAAGTATTTTTATTATGTACTATTGAAATGCTAAAAGCTTGCCATCTTGTTATTGTAAATTTTTTGGCTTTTTGTGCTTTGATGACAAAATATTAACTAATATAAAATCCATTTTCATATTTTTTAGCCATGCTAGGAAGGAAAGGCAATGCATTTTGTTCTCTTGCCTGGCAAGTCAACTCAATAATTTGGCCAAGATTAAAATAAGTAAAGTCTCAATCTGTGGATGGATTGTCATGAAAGTTTATACAGACATTCCTGGTGATGAGTCCAAATGACTTTCATGATTTTGTGACTTGGGCTCTACCATTATCTCCTCCACAAGGTTGACATTTCTAGGTTTGAGTAAAAGGACTCAACAACTGCTGACAGATGAGTTGCCATGAAACCTGGCAACCCAAATTTCCCCTGAGAATAAAGTGTAATAACTTTGGTAATCCTCTGATTTTGATCTTCTGCCACCATTGGACATGTGAATTTGTCCAGTACTTTGGTTTATGACAAAACACATGAAAAATCCAAATACAGAACGTATACTGTAACATGAAGTTAAGATAGTGATACTACAAGCATGCATATTATAACCATGCGGTATTTCAGCAGTGCCACTGTGTGCACATTAACATTTAACTTAATATAGATGAACTGCATTAACACAGAAGACAGGCTACTTAAAGACTATTTCTCATAATCTTCTATCACTGTCACCACAACTACCAATATGTATTACAAAGTAATATGGTAATTTGATGTATTACTTTACCTTAATTAGGAACAATATTATAGCTGCGAGTTAGTTATAGTTACTGCTGCTTTTCTTGCTGTCACAGGAACCTTGACTGCCTCAGACATGATGCTGAGCCTTTTCATGCCATTGCATCTCTCTCTTATGTGCCCTGTGTCTGATTTTCATCATCTTTGTGTGTGTGTGTGAATGTGTGCGTGAATGGGTGGATGACTGGATATGTAAAGCGCTTTGGGGTCCTTAGGGACTAGTAAAGTGCTATATAAATACAGGCCATTTTTACCATCTTTTTAGGGGTTACTTAAGAGCATAAAAGTCATAGATGAAGCTGCATGATACATATCTACATGATAGCTTTTTATGCTAAATACATTATACAATAAACAAATACACTATATTGCCAAAAGTATTCAGTTGTTTGCCTTCAAACTCGGCCCACTCTTTTCAGCTACAACTTCAACTACTCTGGGAAGGCTTTCCGAGGATGAGGAGTGTGTTTATGGGAACTTTTGACCATTCTTACAAATTCTTACAAAAGGCCTAGCTCTCAATCTCCGTTTTAATTCATCCCAAAGGTGTTCTATTGGGTTGGGGTCAGGACTCTATGCAGGCCATTCAAGTTCTTCCACACCAAACTTGCTCATCCCTGGCTTCAAGGACCTTGCTTTGTGCACTAGTGCATGGTCATGTTGGAAAAGGAAGGTGCCATCCTCAAACTGTTTCCACAAAGTTGAGAGCATGAAATTGTCCTAGGTTCCTTTGACTGGAACACCATAATTCTCCCTCCACCAAACTTTACACTTGGCACAATGCAGTCAGACAAGTACTGTTCCCTTGGGAACCGCCAATCCCAGATTCATCCATACTAGGTAAAGAGTCCAATGGTGCTTTATACCACTGTATTGAATTGAACTGGAGCTGCTCGGCCATAGAAACCCATTCTATGTAGCTCTATATGCACTGTTCTTGAGCTAATGATTGTAGAAGTAGTCTGCATGCCCAGGTGTTTGTTTTCATACACATGTGGCAAGGAAGTGATTGGAGTAGTTAAATTCAGTGATCTGGATCGGTTAGTGAATACTTTTGGCAATGTATGTATGGACATATTTAATGTTCAAGAGTATGCTGTTAACTGGCAATTATATGAAAATACTCCTTGCCTGGTAATGTGGAGTAACACAAAAGTAATGTGAAGAGTAGTGCAGCAAGCTATTTTCTACCAGGAATAAAGTAATGCATGCTGTTCAAAAAACAAAGAAAAAGTTTTATATGATACAATACCTTCACTAATGGCCTACTACATGCTGTATGACATGTAAACACCAGATTGAAAGAATGACCCGGTATTTTTAAAATGAATCTATTTCAATAACAAAGATTTTCTGGAAACTGTCTGTATTTAAACTGTCTGTGTGGAGACGACAGGTGAAAACTGCAGTGTCAAAACTATTGGCTGTAGTCTGACAATGATTCAGCTTTTTCTGAGCCTTTTTAAATTTAAGCTTGAATTATAAATAATGAACTGATGGATGGAACAGTAGGTCCAGGTCTGGATATCCACTGGCTACAGTGGAAGCCTCAAAATCAGAGACTTTTTTTTGCTCAAAATTATCATTAAGAAGTTGGGACTTCATCTCAGTTAACACTTGTAGCTACAAGAAAAAAATACTGTTAAATGCCTAATGTGTAGATACAGACATTTCCCTAATGTATTTAAAATATATGTATAATTTGAAAGACACACTGACTACATATCCAGTCTGTCTGAGGGGGTAATGAGACCAAATGGGGTGTCAGCCGCTTCCTACTCACTGGACAACAGTCAGCCAATGAAAAGGCTCTGCACAAAATATGTCCATATCAGCTCCACATGGGTCAGCTATGACTGGGAATATTAATTGATTTCATTATGCATTATGTATCTGTTCCAAACCACTACTGCTTGTAGTCCAACTTAAAGTGGTCAGTGAAAAAAGGCTGAAAAATGAAGTCAGCCCACACGAGCTTACTGGGAGTCTCACAGCATGTCCATGCGGACCGCATTTTAACCTTATGAGAAACACACAGCCTGCCAATTTGAAGCTTGCTCCCTCGTTACCCATATAACACTTATTAAAGGTCTGGGGGGGGAAAAAAGAAAGAACTCTTCAAAGCACAAAATGTACTTTAGTTTTTCAATGTCCCAGTGTTTGCCTGGTCCTTTAAATGAGCAAGTTTGTCATTTAATATAATATAGATTGAACAACTTATTCACAATCTAGTTCTGCATGTAAACAATATTTTAGTGAAACATTTTATTCTGACTTTTTTTTTTTTTTTTTTTGCTGTTTTTGAGCTGGCAGTATCTTTTATTGAAAAAAAGCCATGCTGCTTTGTGTCATTATTCCTGTGAGCTATCACCTGAAAGTGTTTGTCAGTGGCTTCCTGAGTGTGAAATCCAATTCTATGGCTGCAGATGAGACAGAGAAAATGTGAAAAGATGCTGATTATCATAATTTTGGTGACGCACAATATCTCACAGAAATTCTTGTCTTTGTAGATTAGACTTAAGGCAATTTTGTATGTGGCCTGAGGGAGATACTGTCAGAGGCACAAGTCAGGAATAATGAGAAAGGTAACAGTAGAGGAGAAGAGTTAACTGACAGTAGTTAACTGGGTTGTCACAGCTTTCAGTTCATGTGAAAAGCAAAAAATAAATAAATAAAAAAGGAAAACTGGAAAATTGGAGAAATAATCAGATAACTACAATTGCTTAAATATATGCATATATATATATATATATATATATATATATATATATATATATATATATATATATATACACAAAAAGGAAATTTAGTTTGTAATAAAATGAAACATAGTTAGTACTACTAAACCACAAGTACAGTATGCATCTGACCTATGTTCCATATAAATGTGCATATAAGGCAGATTGAATTTTTTTATGCAGTTATATCTGCGTTCCTCTAAGACACTGCTGTTTCTGTGCAATGAAACTCTTTCACTGAATATTGCATCATTGCAGCTTCACTACAGCAGTGATGCTGCTGCTTACTTGACACATGAGCTAGCTCCTAGAATCTTGTTGCCCATCACTCTGAAGTTACAGTAACTGTCAGCATAGGCATAAGTTAGTAAGGGGCTGGCACTGGCTTAATTGGCTCTGTTTATTATCTTGATTAAACTGCTTCCTATGGCAACATGACATTTGGTTGTTTAGAAAGAGGGGGAATTTTTAGGAGTGACGGAGAGAGATAGAGAGGCATTATATATACATATATTTGCATTTAAAGTTATGAAATATGATTTAATAAACATGTTTGTGGTTGTTACAGTAAAAAACCTTGACCCCCCCCCCGTTTCCCCCATCGCAACCTGTATGTATCAGTGCTTCACTGTAAATAAATGCACTAAACTTGACCTCTCTGAGTCCTGACATTGAGTCCTCTCCACCCTGGGTTTTCTATTTTTAACTGATAGAAGTGACACGTGGTGTGGCCTTCTTCTGTAGTCAGGGGTTAAAGTGGGATTCAGCAGGTGGGGGAACTCTAAACTGGTTGTATTGGCTCAGTGTTGGGAAAAGAATCATAGCTCATAGCAATAACTTCTATTGAGAGCTCCAGTAGATTTCCTTAGTGTACAGGCTGTGATCAGCGGACCTGCTGCTTTTTGTGGACAGCATTCAACAAGATGCCAGCAGATGTTTCACGAGTTGTCCTGGCTGATTTCCATCCTCTACACTGACAGTTCACGGTTCATGCTGTCTTTTTTCTAAATGGTACAAAGTTGGTATGAAGGTGAAATCACAGTCAGTGGATCTTAGCATCATCAGCTTAAATTCAAATGAATATCTGCTACACTTAAAGTAACCTAACTCTGACCATGAGACCACAGCCACTGTGCACCAGTCACATACTGTTCTTTACTTTAAACCCATCACATTACAGCAAACTAACCTGCTTATCCTGCATTTATCTCTATTTTCATGCAACCTTTAAATAACACATCTAGTCTACCTCAGTTTGTTTTGCAGCACTTTTCACAATTAAAAACAACAACAACAAAATGTCACGTGTACAGGCCTATTATCTGATTTAAAAACACGGGGGGAACCATAAACATGAGCAGTCCTTGCCTGAATCTAACCTCTCTTCCTCCTGTCATGTCCTGGCTTTCTTTTCATTCTCAATCTCTGAGTGAAGTTAGCTCTCTTTCTGGATCCTTTGTTACTCCTGAATCTAGTAACATACTGTGTTGCACACAAACAATTTGCATGTTTGCTGATGTTTGTTGAGCTGATAGAAACGTTGCATCTGAAATGACTTGTTCGCTCCTCTTCAGTAGGGCTAGCTAGATGCCGAAGTACCGCAACTTAGGAGACCTGCAGTGGTTCCGGTGTTTTGGCAAAAACAAAAACACCATCCCACTTTTATATATATGGTATACGTCATCTCTTTGTATGCATCCCGTGGTGATTAATAAACGAACAGGATTGCCATTCATGTGCTACTCTTTAGGCTCAAATCGGTTTGATGTTTGAAGGCTGGCAATGAAGGAAATTATAAGTCAAGCAAAATTAACAAGCCTGTTTTGAAATTTTCTTTTGTATGTCCCTTATTTAACTACAGCATTGCTTGCTTACTAGAACAATATAAAAATGAATGGTTAAAAAGAGATCTATAAAAAATTATTTTATGTTTTTAAAAAGGTTTTCTATGTGTTTGAAAAAGTCAAATCTTCATAAACCTAGTAACAAAGGGAAGCTAAAGCAAGGTAGATATAGTTTGGTCTTTTGCAATGTGTTGCATTTTGCACAATAGGAGAACAATACTGAGTAGGCTGAACTGAAATGATCTAACAAGGAAAATAAAAATGTGCCCTTTTTTTTGGGAAAAAAACAAAAACAAAACACATCTATGTAACAACAGCACTTACTATTGTTTTTAAATGATGTGTTCCAGTGTTAGCCTTTATACATACTGTATAACAAAAGACAGCCTCAGGAGACACTTCAGGCTTTAGCAGCCACTGAATCATTTCTGAAAATGCTTTGTTTGATATGTAAGATTAAAATGTCTCTGATGTGGACCCATTACTCAAGTCAAACAGAGTGAGACAGGCCAAATGCTGAGAGGAGATCTTAGAATTATAACAAAACATTTTGGTCTCCAACCACTGTTGTCCCTAGTGTGACAGTGGCATAAGGCAGGAGTGAACACAGTCAGTGGACTAGTTGAAAAAAAATCTTTCTTCTTTATTTTAAATAGACTCTTATATGATTGAGAAACACAAAGTTAGAGAATAGACATGTCGTTCAACATTGTCTACAGTAAAAATGAGTCCATTAGACTCCTACTTTTGCTGATATCCCAAATTAGCCCTTCCCATTTTGCAACCCTATCACTCAGCCTCTGATTAATTAATTGCTGTAAAACAGCTAATTGCCCTGTGACACCAGAAGTCAAATACATTACAAAGCTTTAGCACAAGTTCTCCCAGATAAAGAGAACATCACAGATGTTCTTACATTTTAGCCATTATTTAAAAAGCAAAATCAAAAAGGGCAGTCTTCCCAGTCTTTAAAAACTCAAAAAAGCAAAAGGATGACTATGTTCTTAAATAAGATGCAGTTTGTCACTGGCAATGTGCAGCGAGCGAGTCTCTCTTTTTATTGTCTGCGATAGCTCTCATGAACAAGCTGAAAGCTACAGCTGCCACAGAGTGTCAGCTTGTACTGAAATTAGCCAGCACCTTATGTTGTATCAGTATATTATTACTGGCACTAAAAAACTGATTTTCTCACAGTAGTCTATTTGCAGCTGTGAGCCTTGAACACATTCCCTATGGATAGCTAGATATATAGAGAAAGAGACATAGTGTAGACAAAATATATTTAAAAAATATGTTTTCCAAATTCAATTCAATTCAGTTTCAGTGCCATCTCACAACAACAGTCGCCTCAAGGCCCTTTTTATTGTAAGGTAGATCCTACAATAATACAAGTGTTATGTGTGTATATCAATATTAAGTTAAAAACCTGATTAAAGAAAATCACTTTCTATTGTCACAAAACATACACGGACAAAATAATCCAGTCTATAGTAGTGTAGTTACCTTGAAGCAAGTTCATTATGTCTGTAGCCAGTACAATATAATAATGGCAGACTCTGGAGCCAGTGGTAAGGTAAGCAGCTCCTTAAAAAAGTACTAGTATCACACTAATTAAAGGTCTTACATTTACTTAAGTAAAATATCCCCTGTAGCCTATCATGAATCTCACAGTTAAACACTTTTAATTTGTTATGTGAGAGTTAAAGTTAAGCAGTGTAGCTTAATACTAACAGTGCCTTTCTACTCCTTTGGATCAGATTATATTGTTTAGCCTCATTCAGTTTGTCAATTACCTTTTAAGTTTCATTTTTCCCAGGGCTTTTAACACAGTAGAACTACAGTGTGACCTGATTCTACCTAGTACCACCACCTCCTATTGACCTGGACATATTGTCTAACTACCTTTGTGTGCTGTGTTGCCCTTTGCACCTCTCCTCACTCATGCCTGCTTAAATAGCACAGCATTTAAAGTGGCATGTTTTCTTCTCTGCAGAAGGGCCGCAAGGGAAATGTTTCCTGAGAGAACTTCAGCTGCTGTGTGGTGCATTATTATTTTAAGGAGTCTGAAAAATTAAACCACACACTTCTGATCTTGTATGACAAAAATAAATACTAAAATATTTGTGCATGCAATTCTAAAAAAATGCTAAACCCATTAAGGTTAAAATTTCACATATGAATTTGTTCTTCCATATTGTTGCTTCACAATATTCAGCATATTGGTTTAGGTAATTTAGAGATATGCATTCAATATCCATCAAATTCTTAAATTAAACATGTTTAAGAACTTAACTAGGATGTTTTCAGGATTTTTTTAAAGGGTCCCATATGGAAAAGAAATAGAAAAAACTTATAAAAGACTTGCATAAGATGTGGCCTACTTCATATAGTGAATCATATAAGGCTTATATGATTTACTCATGAAAGTGGCCACTTTCTCATTACTTGCATATATTGTTTTAGTAAGTATCCAAAACATACAAGTTTTATTTATATAATTTTTCAAGGGATCTTATATCTGTTTTCACTCTTGTATGCTTTTCATACAAGTTTCACACAAGACAGATACAAACTTTATAAGATATCTTTTCTATATGGGGTGGCATGGAGAGAGGATCAGAAATGATGATGATACTTCCAGGAGGGTGATGCTACACCATGCCCCCAACTTCCACCCCCCCACTGTAAACTCCCTTTGACTAATGATTATAGGAGCATTTACTGTGTAAAAAAAAATAAAACAGACAGAAATAGTAACCTGGCTTTGTCAAAAGTAACAAATTCCATCCCAAAACTTTTCTAAAGCTCTTTGATGGACATATCAAAGTTTGTTTGAAGCTTACAGTTTCTCCATGTTTTGCATCTTAACACCAAATTAAAGTAATTCCTCGCTGGCTGAAACTATATGTTTGAGGAACTAACTTGAAAGTGCTATTAATCTTCTCATTTACTCTCAAGCAAAAAGCAAACATTTCCCCCCTCGAGAAGACAATTTTTCTACTGTTGAGCTTCACTTGTGCAGTTTAGAGAGATGAGCATTTGTCATCCCACCTGGACTCTATCAAGAGTCGGAGATTAAGCGTGCTTTCACACATCAGGTTACTCGCTCGCTCACTCTGCTCATGCATTGCAATCCTCACCTCAGGGCAATACCACATTTAATGGGTAAAATGTGCATTTTAGGAGCTGTTGAATAAAAGTGACAATCCAAAGTCAGGTGACCATTAAATTAAATTAAATAGCATTACATAACTAAATAAAGTGCAGAGGGAATTGTTCTGTGACAGGGTTTCAGTAATAGTAATTATCTACAGTTGGATAATAGTACTTTTATTCATTTTAATCATATAGTCCTCCCTTTTATGAGTACGTCGTCACTGACTCTGATAAGTTAATTGAAATATAGTGCTACTCCGATAGCAGCGCTTAGAGTTTTAAAATAACTATTCACAGACATTTGACAATTACGACAGGTTTACATACAGGTCATGTTCGGTGTGGCTTTAATATTTATCAGTAGTTCTATTAAGTTCTCAGGTAAGAAATTTAAGCTCACTCAATTGACTGGTGACAGACACATTTATAAATGTGCTTCTTTCTTTCACCTCTATTTAATCTCATTCTGCTTACATACATTCTTATAAAAAGCATGCATTATGAATACTAAATTAGGTTTCAGTGTATTAAATGCTTGTAATGAAATCAACTGACCTAAATATGTTGATTACGATTTAGAGTTTGCTGCCAAATTAGATAAGACAAATGCAAAAAGACACCAAGTATGAAACTGATTAGTTACGGGTGCTCTTTCTGCACAATTTACAGTACTGCATAAAAGTCTGGAGCCACACCTAATTTCTTTATATTTGCTTCCAATGAGCCTTTTGTGCAATACTTCTCCAACGTTGAAGCTTGGAGGTCTTTCCAAGTTTTTCTTTGGACATGAGTTGCTTTTTCACTTATTTTCATTCCAGTGCTTGTATCTGACTGTTTGTGTTCTTACCAGTTGTTTATAAATCAGTGTGGTAGTGTTTGTGGTAGCATCACCATTGTGCATCTTACAGGTGGGTTGCTGAAATCAAAATGAGGCCTGAGTAAGAAGAGTATGACAGTAGGAACAGTTTGGGAGTACTGAGTATAGGCCAGTCTTTGCACCCCGATCCAAAGTCTTTTTAATATTAACATTAAACTGAAGACCCAGTTCAAAGATGGGTGTGGTCTAGAATTCTGGCAGCTGGTGTCACATTGCAAGATTGTCTAGTTTTAGTACTTCTGACAATTTGGGTGAATGTTTTTTTTTTTCTTGTCAGCCTTTAATGGAACCATCAGAGCTTAATTTTGATGAAAGCTTTCTATGAGATTGTCTGCAGGAGCTCTGGCACCTGCAGAGTTTACACAAGGTGGCTGAGATTGGGATTCATATAGTGAGGCAAAAAAGATGAGCGACACAAGAACCGACAGGGAGAGAGTCTCATCTGATCTTTGAATGGTGTTTGATTTTTTTTTTCCTATGCCCTTGCTCTCTGTGTCTTTTCAGGACCAAATACCAGCAGTAGATGTAGCAAAAAGGACAAGCCAAAGAAAATAATAAATCACTGGATTTTCCACTATTTTGACATTTTGTGTCTTTATGTGGACTCCCTGCAGACACTGCCATAATCTGCTAAGGTACTTTAAAAACTGTCAGTCATTCACTACATCTGGGTAAATGCCACCGTGGAGAATGATAAATATTTCTTCAAAAACACAAGTTGCCTTTTCGTGATTCAGCATGGCATTTTACTAACATAAACTGAACAAATCAGCGACTGTGGAAAAAGACTATGTAAAGAAAAAAATGTCTATACAGATACACAAACTTATAATAAAACATGTTTAATATGACTTCAAATAAACAAACAAAAATAAAGACTAGAAAGCGAAAGTTACTGAAAAAATTTTAAGTGTGCCTATGCTACTGTCGGATCAGGATGTATGTGGTTTGAGCAAAAAACTGTTGAGTTAAGTTAAGCAGAGAGTCCTCAGTACTCAGCTGTTAGGGCTGGTTGCTATAGTTACTCCTGTGAGTGGCAGGAGGGAATGGGACACACACACACACACACACTGCAGTTGGGGTCAGACACAGAGAAGGGCAAACAGGAATTAAGCTCTCAAACAAATGCTTCCCAAGAGAAAACTGCAGGTCCGATCGCAAAAATTCTTTCACCGTGAGTGGTAGGAACTTCCAGACTACAATATACTAAATTTTCATGTCTGCAGAGTGACGTGGTGACAGTGTAAAGACACCATTCGATGTTAAGTTTGAGCTGAAAATTGAGAGCAGCTTTAGAATGGTCGTCTATGGGGGACAGAGAGGGAGGAGGCTGTGCTTTGATGGCATTTGTGAGAAAACTGTAACTCTGATCTCAATGAGGAAGACACTGGATGAAAGAAGACAACGCTAGCTACGTTTTGATGTATAAATTATAGATGTAGGGCAAACTGTTTGGGTGGGACAGGAAGAGAAAGACAAATTTTTTTAATTATTCTCCACACTCTGGTTTAATGGCAATTGACAGTGGGGCGAACATTCTGTGAAAAATCCCAATTTTCCTAAAACTTAAACTGCTCTTGTGAAACAACTGTAAAACATATCTGAGCATGGGTTTGGTCAATAAACGTCCAAAATCTTTTGACCCGTTTAAAGTTTAAACGACGTTTCTTCGACAAAGTATGGCCGAGCAGTAGGCCTTCAAAGTGGCCTGGGTTGGCGCCTTTTTTCTGACCCTTCCCCATCGAAATGAATGGGGAAAAATGGGATCTTTTTTGGGAATTTTGGGAAAACCGTGTGACGAATCCCTACCAAGAGTCATAGCACACCATTCCTGATCGAGCCGCACAAAACGGTGTAACATACGTGGGGGTCATCTCAAAGCTACGGGCCGTAATAAATCTGTCAAATAGTAATAAGTGTGCCATTACATAGGCACACTTAATGATCTAACTCCAGCTATGTTACTGATCCTAGTCTAAAATCACATTTACATTATGCTTTGAGATACTCCTGATTGAACTGACTAGAAATACACAGAAATATTAGGTTAAACTTTCAGTTGAGTTGGGTTTGGATATTCTTCAAAGTTCTCTTTACAGTACATCAATGCAACTGGGTAGGGTGTGCAGTGGACCGGTCCCATGGCTTCTTCTGGGGATATTTACCTGTGCTAATTTCATATGAGGACAAATGGACATTAGAGTTGGTACCAGGGAGCCAGCAATATAAAATCATTTTAATGACCACAAATGATTTATACATGTGTTTCTACATAAAGCTCAACTGTGAGAACAACTTAAGAGAAGTCAAGGTTCAGCCTTGATAACAAAGATAATATAGGAGACAACTTACTCTTGTGACCCAAGGATGATCATGAATAAACACTCTTTCTTGCCTACTTACACACACACACACACACATACACATACACATGCACAGGCGCACACACATGCATCACAAGCACATAGACACACAAGCTTTTGAAGTGTAATGCACAAAAATTACTTTTTACACGATAGCATGCGGCACCCTCCCCACCCTCTTATCTCTCAGTGTGTTTTGTTTATCTGCCTCCTCACCGCTGCTCTCCATTTATCAGCTGCTCTGGCATTCCTGTTAGAGCATCCCCGTGGCTTGTCTCTTGGACAATGATGGACACAGGTGGTCGGAGAAGGTGTCCACACGGCTCAGACCAGAGCACTGTCCTGGGGCTCTGGCAGTGGCCTTGAAGGCTTATCATCTCTCCACAGAAGTGCTCTTTCATGCTTTTGATCTCATATAAATTAGTTTCTCTGGCTTTTCTGTTAAAGCAATCTTCCTCCCCGCTCCTGTCACAGAAAATCCGAGTGGCGATGGGTATGATCAGAAATTTATGTGAGTGTCATTTCTGTGACCCTCATGTTGGCAGCTGGGACCTTGATTGACCATCTTAAGGACGTTAGTTTGAGATAAAGCATGAGGGCAAATACAGTTAGTTTATTATCTGAGTTCTCTAAATGTAACCAGAACAATAACCAACAGGCCACAGCTAATTATTTTCCTTGAATGCTTAACATTAACAAACATACAATGAACTTCATAAAAATACAAACATTTAAATAGTTAAAATGCCACTAAGCCCGAAAACAAAACATCAAAAGGTTGAAACTAAGATTTCTTAGTGTAATATATGTTTACTATATTACATCACCTCTTCTTTCAACAAAGCTTGAGAACTGAAGAGACCAAATGCTGTATTTTTGAAAGCCAAATGTTTTTTTTTCTCTCTCTCTGTTTTTCTCATACTTGTTAGAGGGTTGCAGATACTTAACAGTCCGAGGCTTCCTTTGTCATATTTTCTTTTTACAATATCCCAAATGTTTTCATCGGGTGACAGATCTGGACTGGAGGCAGGCCAGTTTAGCACATTTTCTTCTACAGTGCCTTATGTTGTAATATGTGCAGAATGTGGCTTGATATTGTCTTAGTGAAATAAGCAAGGTCTAGTCTGAGAAAAACATAATCTATTACTCTAAAACTAGTATGTATCATTTAGCAAATAAATGGATAAATTATCAAATAATAATGATATTAATAATAATAATAATTCTTTGTGAATGGTTTCCACACGTTTTCCTGATCCCATGCACTGACGGCCTTTGCAGATTGTTATGTAAAAGAGTCTATTGAATCTGAATCTTTTTGGTCTTGGCCCATGCGGGGCATGGCAAATCTATCAATCATGTCATGTTCTCTAGATCTTCCCAATGTTTACAATCTCACACAATAGTGAGCCCTTTTTTCATCTTTACTCTAAAGCTAAGGCTTAGCCCCTCTGAGAGGCTCTTTTTATAACTAATCATAAAATGTATTAAAACGAATTAGCTGTGAAATGTTTGACAAGACTTTTTAACACTCCACTTTTATGTTTTCAATGTCCCAAGCTTTCCTGAAATGTGCTGCTTAATCAAATCAAAAGTTAGTCGGGTTTTAAAAAAAAAGTGTTTTTGTTTTTTTTGTTCCATATATGTTTTTGATAAAAAAAAATATTTTAATTGTTTGCAAATTAAGGTTTGCATATGTTTACATCTTAGTGGTCCTCAACCATCATACTGAAAAAAAATTAAATATGAGATAAAGAAAAAATTAAGCACAGCTCAGAGAAATTCAGAAACAATTTTGAAGACTTCCCTGTAAAGAAATTTCTCATAGACCACTACAAGACTTTTTTGGAGCAAGGAGCTTTGGGAACAAACAGTAACTCAGAACCTCAACATGTCACGGTCCTGGGTCGGTGACCCAGTGTTTTGAGTTTCTTGTGTCTCTGAGTTTTTGTATTATGATCTTAGTTCTCTTTGTTGCCCCAGTTTATTCTTTAGTCTAGTGTCTTAGTTTGGCTTTCTTGTATTCTCTTTAGGTTTCTGAGTATTTAGTTAGCCACCCTCTGTGTCTCCCTGTTGTTGTTCTCTGTGTTTCTTAGTTGCTCTGTCTTGCCTAGTCAAGTCTGCGTCTATGTTACATTTCCTGTTTTACTTTGAAGGTCTGTGTCCCAAGTGAAGGTATTGAGTTTCGCTTCCCTTGGGTCTCGTTATGTCCGATTTCTCCCAGTTGTGCTCCCCTTCTGTGTCTCATTCCCCTCGTTATTTCCCAGTGTATTTAAGCCCTGTGTTTCTCTGTGTCAGTGTTGTGATCTCCATCATGACTGTGTGCCCCCTCTGTGTGTTTCCTCGTTAGTCAGTTCCTTTATGACTTCCTAGTTTAGTTTCATATTATTTTATATCACCTTAACTTCGGTCAGCAATAAAACTGTGTTTTGAGTTCATTCCTGCCTCTGTGAGCTTGCATTTGGGTCCTCATCCTGCCTGCACACAGCCTAATCATGACACAACACTTATCTGAGATTTGACAAGTCTGCAGTGATACTGATAATGACAAATTCCAAACAATTTTAATAAGACATAAACATAACGGCTCCGTTACCTGCCAGTTTCAGGACTTTAGATTTCGAGACTATCAGAATATAACACCGTACTAAATCCTGAATACTGTTGAAAATCCTGTGGATCTATATGAAAAATGTCACTCTTTGCTTCAGTATTGCTGCTATCTGAGTGTTCACAGCATGAAGGCCTAGGGCTTTATATTAGTACTGGTTGTCTGACCTACCTTAAAGTTCCCTCTTTCCTTTTTGTTCACTCCTCCTACTCACTGAGGTGCACCTGCTGGGGTACATTCAATTTGAAAATGGCGTGCAGTGTATTGCTATGGTTTCCAGGTTAAAAGATATGACTTTAAACTGTGTGTGGTGGTGGGCAACAGTGTGCAGTGGACTTGATGATCAGAATTGCAGCAATAGCAAGATGCGTGCAAACCTTCATCCATTCAGCCATCCATCTGGCACCACACTAGGTGTCAATTACAAACAGTGTGTCCAGGCAAATCTGTGCTCAACACTTGTGTGGTGGTTATGTTTTTTTGTTTGCCTGTTTGCCTGTTTTAAGCCATTATTTTGGGGTCTGTTGGACCTACTACATTTTGGATTTTCTAAATCAATCCAGCTTTGAACAAACAAACAAAAAAGTAAACTAATACTAACTGACTAATACTAATACATACGTTTATCACAAT
The DNA here is from genome assembly GCF_057381915.1 of Diplotaxodon limnothrissa. NCBI lineage: Eukaryota > Metazoa > Chordata > Actinopteri > Cichliformes > Cichlidae > Diplotaxodon > Diplotaxodon limnothrissa. The sequence goes on along the minus strand of NC_140609.1, from coordinate 35,276,235 downwards.
TCCCAGTGATCTGAGTTACATGTATGATTGAAATTTGGTATTAACCTCTGGAGCACATTTATAAAAAAAATTTACATTATTTTTTGCTATAAAGTTCAGCCTACTGATGTGTGTTGGATACATATTTCTTGCACTTGATGTATATATACTGTTCTTACTGTTAATCTTGGACCCACACAAAGCTGATTTAGGAAGGAAAATTTAGATCAGAGATCAGATCATCTCTTGATCAGGGTGATTTTCTAGACGGCATCAGATGTTAGCCTGGCTGCGTCACACTGCCAGACTGTGGGATAGCACATTCTTTGGGCAAAAAGAACATTTGGTTTCACCATTTTTGACACCCAAATTTATCCTTTTGCTAGTGAAAGCACAGTAAAATTATAATAAAATAGAAACAGTAAAATTGTGAGTAATTTGCCAAGATCGTATCAAAAACAAGAACATAATTGTTTTTTCTTTTACTACCTGACTTTCTTTTATAATCATTGTACCTCTTTCCTCCTAATCCTACTCAATTTGAGCATGTTTCTCATACAAAGAACTGGGCTTCAGGTGTATTTTGCAGATAGTGAGAATACCTATTTATTCAAAATCATTATGATTCACTAACAAGTGCATGTACTGAGAACAAAAACAGGTTGTTGCGTATGTTTTGTGAATCTTTTACACATGTAATAGTGAGAGCCAATGAGATAAGACCAAAATAACATAAGAGGGTGATACAAGCACCTATATTTCTATTTAATAAAATGCTTTGCTATGTCATGTCAGGGATCAAAAAGACTGGCACCTTATAGATTTTGTTTGATTGTGTTGAAGTTCTTAATTGTTTAAGGAGATGTTAATTTGTTTTACCAACTGTTCTTTTTTGTTCTTATTTTCTTACTTTTAATACCTAGATTGTCTTTCATTTGCCAAAACTAAATTTTGACCTAGTTAAAATTGTAGCTATCTGATTGTACCTCTTTTGTTTTGTGCTGAACAAGCCTGGCATAACAACATTAATCACCCAATTACTTCAGAAAATTCATGCAATAAACATTTGTTATTTGCCATAAAAAGCTGTCTGGTGCTTTAACAAGCATGCAATTAACTAATTAACAGAAAAATAAATTCCTAATAACTAGCAAATCACTCAGGCATGAAGCAGTTCTATTAAGAAGTAGCTTGTTGTTGATGCAGTAATTTTATGACCCACTGCTCCCCCCATATGATATGTCATGATACTTCATTAACCACCATAAAATTTAAAAAATGTATTGATATATTATCGATACTGATAATGATGCAAAAGTTTTGTTTTTTTCTTGTCTGAAAGCTTAATCCAAGCTTAAAAATTAATCCTACAAAGTAATTCAAGAAAGCAGACAAAAATTGGACTACATGATATTATATGTACCATCTGTATTAGTTTCAGAGAGAACAAAAATCCAAGACTGACACACTGGTATTGGTAATCATCAGTGACCGGTGTGATAGTTGAGAAAATTGAATCCATTATGCTCTGTGGATGTAATGAGGTGAATCTGATTTTTTTAAGCTCTTTAAGCATTCTGGCTCATTGTGCCTTATTGGAGAGGGCAGAAAAAGGTTTTTCTTTTTTTGTGATCCTCAGGAGGAGCTTGGATTTCTTGATGAGTTCCTGCTGCACTGATGTGAAAGAGACGGGATATCTAACTGTTCTGCTTCTGTGCGTCCACCCTCCAGGCCAAAAAATTGTATCTCTTATTCATTATTTGGCTTGTCATATCACACAAATTGCCAAACAAGAGAACCATTTCCAAATAATATGAATCAGTTTGCAAAACTTGAGTCACAGAATCAATAAATTTCAGCTAGAGACAGCCTACCAACAATATATGATTAGGAAAAGGGGGGAAAAAGTCTATACTACAGGGACTGAGTATGAGACATAGTGGGAGGAATAATACTTATTGGCTGTGGCCACTGTAAGGAAAGAGCTCATCTCCCTCTGCTGAGGAGTGTCACATGGAATTTGTTTCCATTTGTTCAAGTCAGTGAATCACTCAGTTTTATCTCTATTTCTCTTTTCCTTTCTATGCATCCCAATGAGCTTAACATAATATTAAAATATGGCAGAAAGCTGATGAGAAAAAATGAGTGTAATGCTCATCTGAGCGGCTGCTTCTACCATCTGTTCCTTTTCCCTGCATCCACATCAGGTGCATTGATTCTGACTGCTAAATTTGGGTAAAAGTAGAACTCTAAAGACACATATGTGCATGTACACAGCAAAACAGATGTGTTTTATATGCTTGTGTGAAAGGTCAAATGTTCAAAGAAAATTTCCTGGTCCAACTTATTGCAGAGTGTAATGAGATGGAATTGTTTATCCATTTACAAAACACTTGTCCCAATTGACGTGGGTTTTTTCGGTTTTTGCGATACATAACAGAAAATGAGAAATTACTTCAGGTTCTGTTTTAATATGCTGATGGTGAAATCTGCCTTTAACTTTCAGTGTGACAGAGATGTCTTTAAAGCATATATATATATATATATATATATATATATATATATATATATATATATATATATATATATATATATATATATATATATATATATATATATATATATATATATATATATATATATATATATATATATATATATATATATATATATATATATATATATATATATATATATATATATATATATATACACACACACACACACACACACACACACACACACACACACACACACACACACTGATAGCCCGGCAGGATAATTGGTCACAGATATATTGCAGTTGTGCTGATAATTCCCATACAGCATGCACAAGCTTAGTATTGCCTGTTGCTATGCCACCTCATGTGGTAACCAGGGAGCTTGTTAGCAATCTTATCCATTTTACAAGCTACGAAATGTGGAAAAAATATCAGAAACTTGTTCAATATTACAACTGCCAATAGAACAAGCAGTATCCACTCTTTCAGAGCATGCATTGTGTCATAGAGGTTGAAGTCCTAATATGTTTGAGGCAGGTTTGTGTATAAATTTCCATCCGTCCATTTTCTGTCACGTATACATATCAGGGTTGTAGAAGCAGTGGTCTAAGCAAAGATGCCCAGTCTTCTCTCTCTGGCCACTTTTTCCAGCTTTTGAACATTTCCAAAATGTTCAAATGTCCAAACCACCACAACTGTCTCCTTTCACTGTAAAGGAGCATCAGTTTTACTCTGATAGCTGCTCATCCTATCTCTAAAGCACCCTTTGAAGGAAGATCTTATTCTTTCAGTCACTACCCAGAGCTCATGACTATAGATGAGGATAGGAATGTAGATTGAGTAGTAAATTAACAGTTTCACTTTCATCCTCAGCTCTTTCTTCAGACTGATACAGAGTTCACATCACTGCCAACGCTGATCCAGTCTGTCTGTTGATCTCCTACTCTGCTCTCCTCTAACTTGTGAACAAGACCCTGAGATACTAAAATGCTTACGCCCAGGGCAGTAACTCGTGCCAGACCTGGGGTAGGTACTCCATCCTTTTCTGACTGAGAACCATGGCTTTGGAAGTGCCAATTCACATCCCACCTGTTTACACTAGGCTACAAAACTACAAGGTTACTTCTTGACAAAGTCAACAAAACCACACGAACAGCAAAAAAACAAGGATGGGATCTGTTTGTTAACCAGCCCAGCCAAAACCAACAGTTTAGTGTTTCTGCAGTATCTTAGTCCAAAGAAGGAACACGAGCTGAAGAGTGAAACCACGAGCATGCTCACCATTTTCTCCAGCGTTAATCGAGTGTCATATTGTAAATTTGTGGATGTGGAGTTAGAAATATCAGTTCACCAGATTTAGGCAACATAGCCGTCTGCTCAAGCGCTGTACCTTGAAGCTGCATAACCACTAATAGCATAACGCTCCCAGTTCTCCAAATGAGTGGTGAGTGCCAAAGCTATACTGCAGGCACTGGCAAGAAGAATGCTACGAATGACAGAAGAAGATAACGATCAGCGTGTTTTCTGATGTCCTTGGTATCAAGAAAGAACACTCAAATGATTAGCATTATAGACATTTGAAATAAATGATAGCAATAGCTGTCATATTTATTTTGACAGGCACTGACAAACAATATTGTTAAATCAGGGATGAGAGGATGGTGACAAATAATGCCTCCTTTCCTTTATTTTGGACAAACCCATAGGCTTGCAGACACTTCTTAGGCTCCACAGTCATTTCTAAAGCTAGAGTTTCAAACCAGCCATCTGCACCTGTAATCACTGTGAAATGTGAAGTTAGAAACTGTGAGATCTACAATACCTGCAAAACATGTAATACTATAGTTTAACTTGTATCATTAAAGTATGTGTTACTGAGATGTCTGTGGCACAGATATGAGAAAGACAAAGCAAATTAGGGTACAGAAAAGAAGAGAGGAGCAATGTCTTACATAAAAGTGACACAGAGGATTTGTTCCAGGAGACTTCACCCAATCCAATCAAGTGGGCTTTTCTGGATGAGTTCTCAAGCGATTCTTGCATGTCTTAGAAGAAAGCACTCGAGTTAACCTGTCCTTCATGAGGAAATTAGCTTTTTTCTTACAAGTATGATGTTCTGCTGCATTTTGTGGCTCTTACTGCCCACATAGAAAATGTGTACACCAGCAATGCAAACTGTATTGTTAATGCAGAAGGCAGCAGAGAGATGATGGTGTTATTTTATCAAATTATAATTCTTCTCAGAAAGGTTATGTCATCTTTGCATGCCTGTTAATAATCGACACATATAATTTTCATTTTATCACTGTGCTGACATGACGAGTGGCAATATTTGTCTATGTTTATTAAAGTTAACACTACATAATGTAGGTATTTAATTATATATCTTTTTTTTAGCTATATTCAAATAGCATTATTAATACATTTATTTATAAAACCTTCCCTCCACCCAATAAATCATAATTTTTTTTCAACAACAAAATAAGAAAAAAAAAGGACACAGTTAAAGGTTAGCAGTTAAAGGAATTCTGAAGGGAGCACACAATGATACTGCTTGACAAAGGCTGCTTATGGAGGAAGCTGGGTGGACAAAAACATTTGACTTTAACTTGGGAGTCCACTCTTTGTTCCACAACCCAGCAATTGTTATTCAGTAAACTTAATGATAGTGTTTTTTCTGCATTAATATAACCAAAGATTAATCATATTGTTGCCACACTGTAAAACTGTTTTTAATGTTTTAAGAATGATTTACTGGACTTTTTGGTTTTTGATAAATTACCTGTCAAATCTCAAAACCATTCAGTGCACTTGTCAGTAGACTCGTTGTAAACATTATTCCAATGGTGACAGCTTATAAATATTTATGATTTTACTCTTACTTTTGTTTTTTAGTGTTTTTGATAACTAATACAAAATGGACTGAGATCTAACCTTTACTCTAACTGGAGGCTTCCTAAAGGCAGTTTGATTTTCTGTCCAAAAAGCGTTTTAACTGACGCAAGAAGAGTTACTATTATGCTTTAAATCTGTGTGTCTGCTGTGTATCCTTTCCATTAATATTACAAATGATTGCCCTAAGCACTAAACTAATTTCTGTAGTTCTTATCTGCAATCTCAAAAGGGAAAGACAAAGCAAAACAAGGTCACTGGTTCCCGTTTACCGGTGTTCCTTAACTAAGTTGTTCTTTTTTGAATCATTATGGCATCAGATGCTAAACTTGATTCTTTCTATTCTAGTTTGTGAATTTTTATTGAGTTTGTTACAATTTGAAACTTGTAGAGGCTTTCATGTCTGCCTCGTGGTTGTTGATTGGCAGCCTCTAAACTCACATGGTTTCAGAATTTTGAACTTCTGTTTAAAGATTAAAGAATAAACAACAATTTTCCTTTAGGTGTGTAACTATACAGTGTTTATGGCTAAGAGTTATGTTAAGAAAACTCTTATACTTATCTCACTGCTCATTATACTAAGCTGCTGGTCATCAGTTCATTAATTTGGTTTCTTTTTTTGTTACTTTCTTATTAAATGCTCATCTGTGTTGTTGAGTTGTTGAGTTGTTGAGTTCCTGTCCTTATTTCATTTGACCCAAATCTTTTCATTCAGATGCCTCATGGCACTGCAAGAGAATTTTCATAGTCTGTTTTGGGGAAACATTCACACTGCACAAACCCATTAATGGCGAAGAAATGGATGAACATCCCTGTGGTTGTACTCTTGATGTGCTTCTTTAGACTCAGAAACTCATAAACTGGATACACTAAACTCTTGTCAACACTAATGATCCTCAGCGTGGGCATTCGGTCAGTTTAATACAAAGACACCATAAAAGATTAATGCCACCTATTGATTTTGGGCTTTTTATTTTGAAGCCTCTGTATTAGTTTTGTGGTCAACACCATGTTCAAAGCTAATGCCAGGTAGCTTGATTAGCAAGCTGCAAACATATACTAGTGGAAGATTGACCCCTTTACATTTTAAAAATCATATCTGTTAAAGTAAGTTAAAGCAACACATCTTGTATCTTGTTCTATTTAATTTGAAAAGTCCCTAAAAACAATCAGTGATTACTGTTGGCCTCTCTGGGTTTTTATGACCACTTTCCATCTGCAGTATATTTTAAAGTTCAGTTTTTAAAACCTTATAATGTGACCACAGCTAATTGCCTCACAGTGAGACACCAACTATTTGAATGGGTCAGGAAAGTATACCTCTGAGGCTAGCTAAGATTTAAATGGGTGCATGAAGCTAAGGATCAGGATTTTTTCATAGTGAGTAATCCAAACCATGCAGCAGTATATTATTATTTTTCCTGTCATGCAATTGCATTTGTCTCTGTTCATCAGGGACCCTCACATGAATTTTTTTTGAGGGGAAAAAAAGTTAGTGTTCATCCCTGAGCTTCACTTTGCTAATGTTTTTATTGCTAACCATAGCTCTGTAGCTTTTTGAAGCTAGCCACCACATGGTACCATGTGAATGGGCTGTAGAAGGGTTGTTGTGATGGCAACAGCAGCAGTGATGGCAAATAAATCGTCATGTAAAGAAATTTAAAAATTTCATCTATTTTTTCTCATTTTAAGTAAGATTTGACAAAACAAGTATTCTAGATTAATTTTTAGGGATTTTATTAATTTTTATCAATGATTTAAATAATCTCTTCATATATTGTATAGGGAAAACACACATTTGGTATAGCATAACAAATAACATGACAGCTAAACTTCTGAAAAAAATGTAATTATTAAAGAAGAATTTTTATAACTTAGAGGATTGGTAGTGCTAAGATAAAGATGGTATAAGGGCAAAGTGTTCACTGTGAAACAGATTCAACAGCTGATTGCCTACACTGAAAAAAGTGATATTGTCTCCTTTTAAATATAGCATATTATATTTTGGTATATCTTTTCAATTCAAATGAGTAATTCCTGTCTACATATATAATTCGAGTAACTCCAGAATACATTCCCTGCGTTTTAATCCAATTAATTTTAGTTAATTAAATGTAGCTCAAAATGCTTAAGTATGTTTTTCATAGCCTCCTGCTGGGCCATTTTGCGCATGCGTTAGGACAGGCCACCATTTTGCGCGCGGACTGAAGAAGCGGACTCTTTGTGTGCTGCAAGCGGGCTCAAGTTAATCGCACAACTTCATATAAAGGTGGTCTAGCTTCGGTAAGTAAACCTTTTACGGTCGTTTTTGTTTTATTTTTTTACCTCAGTCAAAGCATGTTGACTCTTTAAGACGTGTGCACATGGAGAAAGAAGTCTAAGTAGTTGTACACCTCTGAACTTTGTCATGAATTTGACTTAAGCTAGCTATGTGCTCTATTAGCTACTGCTCTATTAAAAGAGTAATTGTATTGATGCGTTAAAATGTCATATGTTTTTAGCTTAGTTCTTGTGGCACACTTTGTACTAACAAATTATGGAACGAGGCAATTTCTCTGTAGTTAGCTGTAAAGTTCACTGTACAGTCGCCTGCAGTTTTAAGTGGAGAAATCGTCCCTCCCGCCACAACATTGGCATTAAGGAATAGTCGGGCGGGGGAGGGGGCTTCTGAACGCACCTGCACAGTCAGGGGTGCAGTAGGAAATAAGTAGGATTGGCGTTGCACAACGTCTTTTGTGCAGAAAAAAATAATGGTTGTAAACTGTGGAGGAGAATAACTCAGTGGTTGCCAAAAATGTGAGATCAAAAGGCACTGAGAGTGATGTTTGTCAGAACTGAAATTAACTCAGAAAAGAAGTTGCTTCACTTGATAGAGCTGTTGAGTGCAAGACCTGTCAGCGGTCTGGTTTAGCATTTAAAGCCTCGCTACGTGCTTCCAAACCGCTGCATTTAATCTCAGAGAAAACTAACACAGAGAAGTAAAGCAAGTGTGTAAGTTAATCTCTGTATGTTTGCATAGTATTTCCATGTTGAGCTTAACAACCGATGTATGGAGCCACAGCTGGACTGGCTGTCGGAGTTTTGTATTGAGGGGGAAAGGAAGCGATTTGTTTTATACTTCAGCTAGAATGAAAAAAGACACAAAGCTGGAGTTATTCGGTGTCTTCATGCTGAACAGCTAAAACTTCTTCCCTCATTCTCCCCCCTCCCTCTCCTGTTGCTACTTCAATCATGAAACTGATCGATTATCAGCTGATCGGCTTTTCTGTCGCTAGTCTCTCTCATTTGTTAGTCACCCAGTTTGCGCTAGAAAGAGGAAAACGGCAGATAAACAACAGCAGCACGTTTAAGCTTGATAAGCTGTTGCTAGAATTTTTTTAATATTACTTCTAGTATCCGCTTATGTTTTCTGGAGCCACAGCCGTAATAGCTGCTGGTCATGATAGTTTGGATATGTGGTGAGAAGGAAACATGAAGGTGAAACCAGGAGAAGTTTTTACTGAATCATTAGAGCTGAACAGGTAATGAAGAAACAGGTTTACATTTTAGGTCACATGAATGAGTTGAAGGGAAGTTATGAACTGTTTCTGAGAGACAAATAACACCAGGATCCTTTTCTATGTAGCTGACAGCTGGTAACTGTGCAGGGGCGGATCTAGCAAAGTTTTGCCAGGGGCCAGGTAGGGCATTAACAGGGAAAGGGAGACACAAAGACAGGTACGCTGTCTGCGCTGTCTGCAACTGTATTGAAGAAAAATGTTGAATCAAATTATTATAGAAAAATAATTGATTTCTGTGCATTAAAGTAGATTACGTCAATTAAGCATTATCAGGCGGAGGGTGCGGGGTGGTTTCCTAATATTTTTGCTGGGAGTTGGCAGTCCTATTAGTTAGTTTAATATTTCTATGTACTGTTTAGAATACCTGAATAAGGAGGATGGTGTAAGTTTTTTAGGTTGATCAGTATTGCTGAAGTGTAAAATATTTTGGGTGCAGTGTATTTTTTGCATACAGGTATAACAGAATAGCTTTAATGTTTTGTTTTTAAAACTGAGTATGAACTTATACAAAATGCAGCAAAATATTTATAAAAACAGTTTTATTTATTATAAAATACACTATATCGGATTCATATCGGCATCGGCAGATAATCAAATTTATGATATCGGTATCGGACATAAAAAAGTGGTATCGTGCCATCTGTAGTTTGCACAGAGGCACAAGTAAGATTTGTTTTGTTACAAGGGAGTATCATGAAGTAATGCACTAATGGCTTGGAAACGGTAATTGTTTGTCTTTCTAAAGTTTTTTTTTTTTTTTTATTTGTCTTCCTTTTCTGGCAGATTTTCTTCCCCTTATGTGTTACTGTTTATTCAAGAAGATGGTGTTATTTTGGTAAGTACATGCAAATTCCTTACATATTTATCACAACAGTATTTGTCACAGTATTGCAGGGACAAGTTTATCTATCTCATCTTAAGGGTTCTTGTGATTATTAATATTGATATTAATTAATATCAATTAATATATATGATTAAATTTCTTTTATCCAGGACAAAAGAAAAAAAAAACTTGCGAAAGTGAAATGAAAAACAGGAATTTAGTTCTTGTGAGTTAAGAGGATGCAGAGCATAGGGTTAGATGGAGGTGGATCATTCACTGTGGTGATCCCTGAAGGAAACAGCCAAGAGAAAAAGGATCAGATTGCAAAAAAAAATGTGGTTTGTTTGCATACATGAGTCTTTACGGTACCCACAGGACTCCTGAAGTATAAGTACTCTGAAGTTTGCAGAGCAATTTCAGAGATGTTTGGGGCTTACATGGCAAGCATGTTTTTAGTTGCACATCTAAATTTTCTCTGCTCTCTGTTGCTGATGGCAGAGTTCTGCCCCGCTGACCTCACAGGTGAGACACTCCCACCAGTGGACAAAGAGCACAGGAAAATGTGTTGCCAACCACCTGAAACAGACAAATATCTGCTTTTTAAAACCCTTTAAACCCGTTAAATGGACTGATGCCATTCATTTCTTCTTTGATTAACAGTAGTAACATCCTTCATGCACTGTATACTAACCCATATGATAATCATGCTTTATGAAGTGATGGCAATTGCATTGTAGCATTTAATGAAGAAATAACAAAATAATCATACCAATGATTAAGCACCAGTCTTCTTTTTGTGTGTGTGTGTGTGTGTGTGTGTGTGTGTGTGTGTGTGAGAGATACAGGTAAATGCTGAATTCCAGTGTATTACAACACTTCAGCTGGAGATGACCTTCGCGGCACAGTTAGACAGAATTACACCTCAGTTGATGACAGTTTTCCAGAAGAAGGGCGGTGTTTCTGGGCAGAAACTTGCCCACCACTTGCAGATCATGCAAGAGGTAAATCTGAATATTGCAAATAGGGCTGCTCGATTATGGCAAAAATGATAATCACGATTATTTTCACTGAAATTGAGATCTCGATTATTTGACGATATTTATTTAACCCTTTAAGACCTACCATAGAACCAAGTCCGCCAGAGCTTATATTATTTTTTTACATGTTGTAGTGCCATTTGTGGGAGCATTTCAAGTTGCTATACAACTGTTATAGCCCATATTTTAATAATATGTATGCATTATGTCCATAGTAACTACATAAATTGCAAAAAAGTTGCAATAAACTACAAAAAAATTGAAAATCGGTTTTGTTTTTTTACATATATTTCTACTTGGAGAAATTTAAGAGGTTTATCCCTCAAAACTTTAAATACAAAAAAGTTGCAAAAAATAGTTTACAACAACAGGAAATTTATTTTGAGTGTCTTCATAGTTTTATTTTGGAGATACACCAATTTTTATATACACTGCAGGAAAAACGAAAAAACAATCCTATGATGCAAATTTGCAAAGAAAACAGAAGGTGCATCAAAATAAACGATTTCCAGCAGTGCAATTCGAGTTCTAAGCATCCCAGAAACTATTCAGAAAAGTCAAACATGACCAGTATAGGCTTTTAAGGCCTACAAGTAAAAAAACTACATTTCCGCGAAAATGACGTCACTTCCGGTTTCGGGGAGGAAATGGCCGACATGTGATAGTTCGTGCTGACGTCTGATTCACTGTGGGAAGTGTTACGAACAGCTGATCGGATCGGCAAAGCGTGTTTCTGGAATATTATGTTTTTGTTCCTGCAAGCGCTTTCTATGCAGTTTTTGCAAAGCTATATGTGGAAGGAAACCGTGACCGAGGACAAGCTGATGGCATCAGATGTAAGTACAACTCCTCCGGTTTCATATGCAAAAAAAATTATTGCGCTAGCTTACACGGTTCAGGTTCTACAGGGATTTAAAAATAGTTACACAAAACGGAGTGTGCTGCTCTGACCGGCTTCAATGACTTTAAAAAATAATATAAAATAGTGTGCAACACCACTGAAGTTTTTTTTTTTTTTTTAACCTCTCTTTTCAACCAACAGCAGTCACTCTCTCCTCTCCAAATAACTTCTGCTTAGCTTTCCGAGCTTCCCTCGGGTCCTCTTAATCAGCGGTCTCCAACCTTTTTTGCGCCACGGACCGGTTTATGCCCGACAATATTTTCACGGACTGGCCTTTAAGGTGTCGCGGATAAATGAGGGAGGGGCTAATAATCGGCTCAGTCATTTTTAATGATCGTTGAAAGCCCAGATCGTAATCGTGATTAAAATTTGATTAATTGAGCAGCCCTAATTGCAAATTCTATTTGGATTTCTTTTGTCTTAAGTGGCAGGTCACCGGTGAGTCCAATAAGCCGTTTTAGGTGACCAGCCAAGCAATCTAAATTTTGAAATTTCATATATAAATTTTATTTACTATGTTTGAACTGACATATGATAAAATTTACTTATTGCGAATGTCAGACATTGTTCTTTTTTCCAAATTGGTTTAATCAGCAACTCTCTTTAAACAGGCTGAAAGTGATGTTAAAGTGAAAAGGGAAGCAGTTCTCAGGGCACTTTGCCTCTACCTTGGTGAAGAGGACGGAAGCCTTATTCGGGAGTTCTTTGTAAGTCATTTAAGTCATTGTAAGCAAGTCATCTATACACACACTTTTTAGATAGATATCTGTGTGTGTGTGTGTATTACACACACACACACACACACACACACACACACACACACACACACACACACACACACACACACACACACACACACACACACGAACGACTAGATTGGAATTTAATTGTAGAGTTAATTGTTTTTTCTTTTACCTTTTTATTAAATGTTTAGGACATTGAAGGAGATGATATCCAGAGAGACCTGAAGAAGCACACCATGGGCATTTATGTCATCAACAGGGAGGATGGACAAAATGGACATTATGATGACATTGGAATATTTGTTGAAGGGGAGATAGTCATGGACAACATTGGATCTCTGGCCCAAGCTTGTGCATTGATGCTTGAAGTAATCTATGCACTAAACCTAGCCTTCCCCAAGGAATTGAAGGACTATTATGAATTCATTTAGAAAGTGTTGATGGGATTCGATGGTGAAGATCGTGAAGGACCTCAGCCATCCCAACAACAGACTGTTCTCTCTGTTGAGGTCAGGAAAGCGATTCCGCTCCCTGAAGACCAACACAGAGAGACTGAGGAGGAGCTTCTTCCCGCAGGCGATACGGTCTCTCAATCACACCACCACACAGTACTGACCCACACATATGGTTCTTACACACACACTGGACTTTCTGGACTTTGGTTTTGCACAACACTGGTCACTATATTCTTCATTTCCGGTTAATACTTGTACAGCTGCTGTTATTGTGTATATATTTATTTATATTTAGATTTCTTCATACATTCTTATATAGTTCTATATTGTGTATTGTGTATTTTGTTGTACAGTTATTTTATTTTCAACTTTAATTTATATATTTATCTTTATCTTATTCTTCCCAGTTAAATTTACCCTTCATTCTAATTTGTGTTGTACAGTTATTTCATTTTTAACCTTAATTTATATTTTATTCCTTCCTAGTTAAATTTACCCTTTTTAATTTTTCATATTTATTTCCTATCTTATTCATAGCCTTTTCCTTTTTTGTTCTCTTTAGGTCACGAGCAGTTGTCCAAGCATTTCACTACATATCGTACTGTGTATGACTGTGTACGTGACAAATAAAATTTGAATTTGAATTTGAAAAGCTCTCCCCCAAAGTCTTTGGGCTGAAGAACAAAATTGCTACTGGATAGGAAGATTTCTAAAATAACACATCAAGAGAATGCTGTTATGTAAATTACCAATGACTGGTGCTCTTGTGAATAGGAGTGAAACTCTTGTACAACCATCATTTGTTCTGTGTTATGTTTCGATTGAACATTTTAACTTTCAATAATGAATGTTTCACGTGTGGTACATTTGAGTAGCTTGAAGAGCAACTTTGTAATTATTCAGTTATAGCTGCTGCCCTGCGTATAATCAGTGTTAACTCAACCGGATAAAAAAAAAACAAAAAAAAACATTCATGATTACCACACTGCAGCACACTGGTAACACTTTAAAGACTATTAATTGTTTTGAAGCGAGTATGTTAGGTCAGAAAATATGTAAAACATTCAGAATCTTCAAGGAAGGACTAGAATGGAAAGACAGTGGTCAATAAGCAGTAAGGAAAACACAAGTTTAATTTTAAGTCTAATTACCTTATTAAAATGCAATTTCTAAATATGGATCGCAGAACAGCAAGTCTGAAACTGGTTAGTTTGTGGATGCATCAGTTTCTAATTGTGATACATTATACTGCTGGTAGTGTTTTATTCTTTTATGTAAGGAGTTTGGTTTTTTTTTTTCTTTTTTAGAGGAAGAGAAACATTGGTTAACATTTCTCTTGTCTGTTGTTTCTGTTTTGTTTGAATACAGCTTTTTAAAGCTACTAGTTCATAGGCAAAAGTTTTGTAATTTGTATTATACAAATTGCAGCAATTTCCCTTAGAGATGTGGATTCTTATTCTGTTTGCAACAAATTTTGCATTAATAAATGATGTGAAAGAATGTTGTAGTTTTCATTATTGACGTTTTTAAAAACTACAAATCAGGGTAAGCAATATTTTTTAAGTAAACTTAACTTAATTGAAATAGAGAGAAATTAACAATTTGATTTGAATATAAGTTTGGGACATAAGTGTAAAGGAAACAAATTATTCTGGTACATTTAACACGACCTTAGTTGGACTTACTAATAATATTTGACTAAGACGTATCCACAACAGTTAAGTTAAAGTAGCTTAAAAATATATGTTGGTTTTACTCGCTTAAATTAAATTCAGTGTACTTAAAAAATATTTCTGGATTCAAACAAATTTATTTCGTGCAACCACTTGTCATAAAAAAATTGAGTAAATTGAACAAAACATTTTTTTCAGTGTATATTTTAAAATTGATCTCACAGCAAACACACACACACACACATTCTTATCAGAGCCCTGGGGACAAAAGCATCACAAACATATTTAAATAACCACTATAAAATTAGAACAAAGTTTATCATCTTGTGAACATCTGCCTACTATCACCAAACCTGCAGCAGCCCAGCCCATGTCCACTCTGCGCTGCTCTCCTGCTCAGCCCTGAAACTCGTTTGCCTGGTGTGCTCTGGATTTCACTCTTTATTTTCTCGGATTAGTTCTCCACACTATGGACTCTCTGCTCAGTTAAGCTACAGTCCCTTCGTTGCTCAGAACACCAGCAACTCATCTTGTTCTTCAACACTTTCAGTCAAACACCACATGGATACAACATGTTACTGTAAAAAATAATTTTTAAAATGTACCCCATGATTTTTTCTAAAATAGCTACATTTTTTTAGATGTTACCTATTGAGTTGTTTTTTGCACCATCCATTTACGAATACTAATATGTATTTCAACTTCAAAGTCTGAAATAAAATAAATCATCTCAATCATCTGAAAAAAAAACTAATAAAAGAGCTTTAACTTAATTTTAAATACTCATTTTACAAAATCCTACTTACAGTTGGAAGAATTAGATGATAATTAACAATTGTACAAGAAATTACATCTTTGCCATTAGGCAATAACTTTGGTTGTTGCAGTAGGGGGTCAAAACAACCCCTCCTGGTGGTTCTAGGAAGTTTCGAAAATCTGACAATTATAGTGTAGCGTACGGGTCCAGCAGTACACACACACTGAAGAGCTTCACCTTAATATAGGAGTCTAAGGGGATTGACCCCCTGTTGGAGCCAGCCTCAAGCAGTGGCTAGACATCTGCAGTCTTTGGCACTTCAACGATGACTTCATTTTCAGCTCTGTAACTTACCGCTTGGAAGTCTATGTATAAGTCCACAGAAGTCAGTGGTGAAATTGGAAATGCACACTTGCACAGGAGTTACAATGTGACTTCCAGGTCCTGATCCAAACATAGCATGAACACTGGCAGTATTGTATTACTGCCCAAGCAGGCAACCTTGAAGAGGATAGAATCCAAATTTCAATAAAGTAAGATTATTGCTTTTTAGGCCCATTCAGGAAACCCTTTGATTACACCAATACTATTATGGACATGTCATTATCTGGGTGTAAATTACATTTTATATTTTGCTATTCTCCTCAGAGTGAAATTGAAGTGATAAAAGAAAAATCAGAAAAATAAATGAATGACATAAAGTTTAACTCTCTGTGGTCTAAGTCATCTTATGTGGTAACTCTAACCCTGATTAAAGGATTGACTGGCTCGTTGGCCTCCTCAAAACTTAGATAGAAAGCTGGCCTTGAAAAATGTCTGTAAATCTGACAAGAAAAAAGTATCACACACATTATTATACAACAGTATATAATCATCAGGTCAAATAAATGCAACCAGTCTTATCAAGAGTGTGCAGGAAGTCAATCAGCACACTTTTTTTTTTTTAATAAACCACACAATGTCTAAATTTAACAATTTAAAAACTGACTTTGAGAGTTGTTTTCAGTGTGTGATTTTCTTACTAATTATCTCTATAGTTTTTTGTATGAAGTCTTTGTCATTTTTGTAATTGATTAGAAAGCTGACATACTGAACATTTATATTATAAGAACACTGAACAACAGTTAATTTAGTTAGCTTATAGCATAAGCATACTGGCATTGAGGTAAATATTTGTGACAACAGAGATTATTATTTATGTATATGTTTAAGTGTATCTGTCTACCTCTATTGTCATGCCTTGTGGT
This sequence comes from Diplotaxodon limnothrissa, assembly GCF_057381915.1. Taxonomy (NCBI): domain Eukaryota; kingdom Metazoa; phylum Chordata; class Actinopteri; order Cichliformes; family Cichlidae; genus Diplotaxodon; species Diplotaxodon limnothrissa. The sequence goes on along the minus strand of NC_140609.1, from coordinate 35,259,667 downwards.
TGCACTGGTTGAGTACGCAGGATAAGCAATGTGTTAAAGACATGTGTCTGACAAGTTTAACAAAGTGGTTGCTCAGCGTGGGTAAGAATCAAAAATGGTGACAGTAGTTATTGACTGTGTTGTGAATATGAGATAGGATATAGCGTAACTGACTTCACCAGAGGAGAAGAGTAAGCATCAGTATTGAGGGACTGAAAGTCCACCATACCAGAATGTTATTGCCCACAAAACCAAATCTCCTGAAATCAGCTTTGCAACCCTGCAAAGAAAATCTCAGGACGGGTGGCAAGGCACAGCAAGCCAGAGACAAACCAGCAACACAGTGTAGTGTCGATACTGTAGGAAACCATTTGAGAAAAGCAAATTCAAATGCCCAGCATATGATAAGAACAAAGTGTTGCAGAGACAATCATAAAGCATGCCCAGAACACAAAGAAAAGAAACCTGCACTCAAACCTGAATGTGAGAGTGATAGCTATTCTGTGTTACTGAAGCAGTGACAAATAATGTGAATTCAGTCAACACTAAACAAGCAAATAGCACTTTTAGGAGGAATACTCCGAGGCATGAATGTTGTGAACTTCCAAATAGTCTGTGGTGCTACAGTACTTGTTGCATTATTCCAATTAGCTTGCTCAAACCTGACACAAAGCTTGAATATACCAAAATTGTACTGATAATAATAAAACAGATTTTTCTTTAAGAACTCCAAGAAGAAACAAAATATCTCAACTGAAATTTCAGGTGGACAATGAAAGGGTTATTTTCCCCAATAATTGGCAAATGACTCTGATGTTGTTAAACTTTTAAAGGTACAATGCAAAACATTCTGATAAAACAGATAGCATGGTTACACCAGAAAGGCCCACAGATTGACCGTGGTTAATGGGATAAAGAATAGCAAAGTATGCTGATGTGCTTACTGGTGATGGATGTCTTGAGGGAGACAATACGAGAAACCTGCAAAGCTGTTGAATGTTCCAATGATGGAGCTGCTGAAGGAGAAACTGTAGGGCGTCCTGTGCAGAGGGATCGCCACTTCAGCTAATGCTGCATAGACTGGATCAGTGGAATAGTTATGGTGAAAAAACAGAACAGCTGATCAAGGGTATGCATTGGTCCAAGACCCCTAAACAAGGCTTTAAAGTGCAGACGCTTCTCATTACCAACCATTGAAGGATATATTCCCAGCTTCAAGATCTTTACAAAGCCAATGTCTTTACAGTGTGTGACAAGGGTGTAGATTTGGCATGGACGGAAGGGACATGTCCCCACCAATATTCAGCGATTATTGAATTGTCCCCACCAATAATTTGATCTATTCGAGTAAAGAAAATCAAACCCGATAGAAAGAAGAAAAAAAAACCGATCTGTCAACGTCTCGTTGACCCAGCGGTGCAGAAAGAGTTAAATTACGTCCTTGTAACGGTGGACCCAAGAAATACCAGCCGGAGCGACTTTGACAATGCAGAACTTTTTATTAAACTCGGGGTTGTACGTGGACACATATACTCCCGCGCTCTCTTTCTCTGCTGTCACCTCCGTCTCCGTCTGTCACTGCCAACATATAAAGAGACACAATCACTGTCAGATCCCAGCACACCTGTTCACCCCGCCCCTGCGCCGCCCCGGGAGCTCACTGCGTCACCCCTCCTCTGCAGCTGGCCAAGGACCACACCCACGCCACACATCCCCACCGCCCGACTGAGGCCGGGGCCCATCCGGCCGAACCTACTCCCCCCCCCCGCGAGCGAGAGAGGAAATCGGCCACGACCATCTGCGCGCCCGGCCTATGGATCACCTTGAACTTAAAGGGCTGCATGGCCAGATACCACCGAGTGATCCGGGCGTTGGCATCCTTCATGCGGTGGAGCCACTGCAGCGGGGCGTGGTCCGAGCAGAGGGTGAACGGGCGGCCCAGGAGGTAGTAGCGAAGGGAGTCGACCGCCCACCGGATCGCCAGGCACTCCTTCTCCACGGTGCTGTACCGTGACTCGCGGTCCGTGAGCTTCCGGCTGATGTAAGCGACCGGCCGGTCAACTCCCCCCACCTGCTGGGACAAAACGGCCCCCAGCCCTCTGCTCGAGGCGACAGTCTGCAGACAAAAAGGGAGGGAGAAGTTAGGTGTGAACAGCAGCGGCTCTCCACAGAGAGCCCGTTTCACCTGCACAAACGCCGCCTGGCACCGCTCCGTCCACTGGACCAGATCTGGGGCACCCTTGCGGGTGAGATCAGTCAGGGGGCTGGTCAGGTCCGCGAACCCTGGGACGAACCGCCGGTAATAGCCGGCCAGCCCCAGAAACCGTCTCACCTCTTTTTTCGTCTTGGGACGCGGGCAGGATGCAATCGCCGCCGTCTTCTCCACTTGAGGTCGCACCTGCCCACTCCCCAAGTGGTACCCCAAATACTGTACCTCCCTCCGTCCAACCGCACACTTCTTCGGGTTGGCCGTGAGCCCCGCCTGCCTCAGGGACTCCAGCACCGCGGCCACACACCGCACATGCCCCGCCCACGTGTCGCTGTAAATGATGACGTCGTCTAGGTAGGCGGCAGCATAGGCAGCGTGGGGCCGCAGCACCCGGTCCATGAGGCGCTGAAAAGTGGCAGGGGCGCTGAACAAGCCGAACGGAAGCGTCACGAATTGGTACAACCCATACGGAGTGGAGAAGGCCGTCTTTTCCCGGGACTCTGTAGACAAGGGAATCTGCCAGTAGCCCTTGGTTAAATCCAGAGTCGTAAAAAAGCGAGCGGTGCCCAACCGGTCCAGGAGCTCGTCGACCCGGGGCATGGGATAAGCATCAAAACGTGACACCTCATTCACTCTGCGATAATCGACACAGAACCGTATAGACCCATCCTTCTTTACTACAAGGACGATGGGGCTACACCAAGCACTGTGTGATTCTTCTATTACTCCCAGCCTCAGCATTTCCTTCAATTCCCGGAAAACAATTTGCCTTCTATGTTCCGGCAGCCTGTAGGGCCGTGAACGCACCGTCACGCCAGGCCGCGTCTCAAAATGGTGCTCTATGAGAGAAGTACGGCCGGGCAAGGGGGAGAACACGTCGGCAAAGCGCTGTTGCAATGCAGCAACATCCGCCCTCTGGGCCTGTGTGAGATGGTCACTGCAATGGAGGGAGGCGGGGATGCTAGACTTTGGCGCCTCCGGCCCCAACTCATCTCTCCCTCTTACCAAGCTCACTAGAGAAGCGGTCTCCGCCTCCCTCCAGGCTTTGAGGAGGTTGAGGTGGTAAATCTGCGTGGCCCCGCCCCTGTCCGACCGTACCACTTCATAATCAACGTCCCCCACTCGCTGTGTGACCACGAAGGGTCCTTGCCACTTGGCGAGTAATTTAGAGCTGGAAGAAGGAAGTAATACAAGCACCTTATCTCCCGGTGAAAATTGCCTGAGTCTAGCCCCTCTGTCATACAGGCGTCGCTGCCGCTGCTGGGCCTGGAGCAAATTCTCCCGTGAGAGCCTCCCCAGTGTGTGCAGCTTTGCTCGCAGGTCCAGCACGTACTGAATTTCACTTTTCGCAGGGCTCGGACCTTCCTCCCAGTTTTCCTTAATCAGGTCGAGCACCCCCCGCGGCTTCCTGCCGTATAGCAGCTCGAAGGGAGAAAATCCCGTGGAGGCCTGGGGCACCTCCCGCACTGCAAACAACAGAGGGTCTAACCAGCGATCCCAATTGCGTTCATCCTCGCGAATGAACTTACGAATCATGGATTTTAAAGTCTTATTCAGCCTCTCCACCAACCCATCAGTCTGAGGGTGGTAGACGCTGGTCCGAATAGATTTAATACCCAGTAATTCGTACAGTTCCCGCAATGTGCGCGACATGAACGACGTGCCCTGGTCAGTCAGTATTTCTTTCGGAATACCGACTCGGGAGATGACCTGAAACAGTGCCTGCGCCACGCTCTTCGCTGAAATGGTGCGTAGCGGCACTGCTTCCGGGTACCGCGTTGCGTAGTCCACCAGGACCAGCACAAAGCGATAGCCGTGTGCACTCCGGTGCAATGGCCCGATGAGATCCATGCCAATACGCTCAAACGGGATCTCCATCAGCGGTAATGGGCGCAACGGCGCCTTTGGCACGGCCGGCTGGTTAACCAGCTGGCATTCGGGGCACGACGCACACCAGCGGCGCACGTCGGCCCAAATGCCCGGCCAATAGAATCGGGCCATTATGCGCTCCAGAGTTTTCTCGCCACCCAAGTGCCCTGCCATGGGGTTCGAATGAGCCGCCTGGAAAATCATTTCCCGGCGGCTTTGCGGCACCAATAACTGTGTGCGGATTTCATTAGTGTGAGTGTCACGGCTCACTCTATAAAGCCGATCGTTCCGCAATTGGAAATGAGGGTACGTTCGCGCAGCGTCGGGGCGCACCGAGCGACCATCAATATCCATCACTTGGTCATAGGCTGAGCGTAGGGTGTCGTCCCGAGACTGCTCTAGTGGAAAATCTTCCGTGGGGTACACAACGGGAGGCGGCGGGGCTTCCGTGGAAGTCCCCGCCTCCTCCTCCCCCCCAGAGTCAGCGTCGGTCGACCCCGCGTCACCGCCGAGTGCCGCGCAAACGTCACACGAATTTACAGACCGCGATCGCATCCCCTCGTACTGCCCCAGTAAGCTGTGGAACCCCGGCCAATTCGTACCCAAAATAAGGGGATGCGACAGGCGCGGGCTAACCGCCGCCTTCACTCTATGCGTTTTGCCCCTGAATTTCAGCAACAGTGACACTACTGGGTACTTGTGAATATCCCCGTGCACACATTTAACCTCCACCCAGTCAGCCTCCAACAATGCCCCGGGGCGAACCAAACTTTGGTGGACCAGAGTCTGCGTGCAGCCCGTGTCCACCAAAGCATGGCGAATACCCCCTTGACACCTTACCGGCACGCGGTACGTCACTCCTGGACCGGGGGCGGGCGCTGGAGCGCCGGCAACGCGGAACACCTGCCCCACCTCCATGAGCGGACAGTCTCGGCGCAGGTGCCCCGGCCGCCCACACTTCCAACAGTCCGGCCCCGGCGTCTGTGCGGCTCCCCGTGGCTCCGGGGCAACCTCGGCGGCCGCCGGGGTTCCGGCGGGAAGCAGCGGCCGGAACGGGTTCCTGGGGCTCCACCCTGCTGCCTGCTCCGTTCCCGCAGGGCCGCCGCCTCTCCTCTGCGACGCCGCCGCCGGTGGCCTGGGCGGCGGAACACGGGCGCCCCGCCGCGGCTCCTCACGGCCCGGTACCGGGTCGGCCGCCAGATGGTCCTCTGCCAGCGTCACCGCCGCCGTCAAATCCGCCGGGCGGTGGCAGTGAACCCAACGAGCCGTCGCCTCGGGCAGGCCTCCCACGAACTGCTCGAGGACGACCATGTTCAGCATCCGCGTCTCCCCAGCCGAGGGGCCCGGTCGCAGCCACCTCGCTGCCGCATCCTCCAGCTGCCGAGCCCAGGCAAACGGCCGCTCCCCCCCCGACATCCTGCTGGCCCGGAACTGACGGCGGTAATCCTCTGGGGAGAGCCCCAAACGATCCAGCACCGCCCGGCACACGTCCTCGAACACCCCCCGCGAGCCGGGGGGCAGGCTCAGCGCCGCCGTCCGGGCCTCACCCGACAGAAGCGGCAGCAGCCGGGCGGCCCACTCCTCCTCCGGCCACCGACAGGCCACCGCTGTGGCCTGGAAAGCCTCGATGAAAACCAGCGGGTCCTCCCCATCCCTCATCCGGTGCAACGTCACCGACAGCGGAGGGGCGGGAGCCGGCGCGGCCGCATTCCCCAGCAGCTGCCCCAGACCCGCGGTCTGCTGCTCCGATTGCAGGCGAAGCAACGCCAACTGTTGGTCCTGCGTGGCCGCCTGACGAGCCGCCATCGCCGCCATGTCCACCATCATCTGGCCCAAGATCTGCAGCGGCTGGGCGGGCGGCGGGGCGGGCGCCGCCGCCGCCGGGGGAGCAGGGGGAGCCGGCAGGGGACCGGACATCACGCCAGGGTTTCGGCACCAGTGTAACGGTGGACCCAAGAAATACCAGCCGGAGCGACTTTGACAATGCAGAACTTTTTATTAAACTCGGGGTTGTACGTGGACACATATACTCCCGCGCTCTCTTTCTCTGCTGTCACCTCCGTCTCCGTCTGTCACTGCCAACATATAAAGAGACACAATCACTGTCAGATCCCAGCACACCTGTTCACCCCGCCCCTGCGCCGCCCCGGGAGCTCACTGCGTCACCCCTCCTCTGCAGCTGGCCAAGGACCACACCCACGCCACAGTCCTCTACTGGAGTCCTACCTCATGTGACAAATATGGCCAATGTGATTGGCTGTGCATTTCAGGGAGCTCTGTTTCGTTTTAGCAGCAGCAAGCCTGCGCTGCAAGGAGGAGAGGAGGATGGCAGCAAAAAGGAAGAACCTGCATATAAGTATTTTTCAAAGAAACCTGCAAGTCACTTAAAGCCAAATTAACTCATAAAATGTGTCCGTCATAATAACGTTACAGGATATGCTAGGCTTTGGCCCACATCAGTCTAAAATTGTATGTAACCACGAATAACGTGTTTTGGAAACTAACTGCACAACATGCAGCATTATTAGTTATCTCAGTCTCCCAGAGTAGCATTTCTAATTTTGATTGAAACTGTCAGAGAAAACGGCAGCTTTGAGCAAGCCAGGATATTAGTTTACAGAGGCTGTTAAAATTATATGTCTAACATTAAAATGTTGGTGACACAATAATTTCATCCTAATGGTAATGACATATTCATAGGTTAATTTTTGAGACAAAATGTCATGAGGTAGTCATGATTTTGCAAATATCCAACTTGTAGTGCAGTTTGCACAAATTGTTTTAAAAATGCGCTCACGCTACAAACATTACTGAGAGTCAAGATCTGCACAAATTGACAGAAACACTGAAGCAGCTACACATTTTATTCTTATTGTCATGTATGTCCTATTTGTCAGGTGACAGAAGAACCAACACAAAGCTCAGAGAGCAATGGTGATGCAAGATCACAGGTGAAATTGGATGATGACTTGATGGTTCATGACTGTATTTGAAGCACATGTGTGACTGCATGTATTTGTAATGTCTCACTGTTATTTATCAGGTGACAGAGGCAGCTCTGCCATGTTGTAGCTCAGAGGTGAAGAGGCGAGGTCACAGGTGACTGATGTTTTGGTGCTATAGATTAACTAGTATTTATTATCATGACAGTTGTTAGGCTGCTGATGTAAATTGTTTCATTAGTGTATATTTGACAAAGAATCTGAATTGACATGTCTCACTTTTTATATGGCTGAATCAATGTGTTATTTTATCAGGTGGCAATATGTCCTAGTGCAGTCAGAGGGGAAGAGCCAGGGCCAAAGGTGAGGCACATCAAGCACATAATAATAATAATTGTAATCTGAGGATAAAACGCATGTACTGAGGCTGAAAGAAGCTTCAGTGCTCTCAGAAGACTAAAAAGATGACTAAGGTTAACAATGACTCAAATGAGATTAAACAATGCTGCTGTATGCCATGTCCACCAAGAGAGACTGGACAGTATAGATGTAAAACAAATATGCCAGCAGTTTATCTCAGTTAACGAGAGGAGCAGGCATGTGTTTGGCTCCTTCACATAGTGGACATTGAGTTGTTGTGTGGGACACCAGTAGTCCATGTCTGTTGCTGTAACAGTAGTGTCACGGTTCTGGGTCCGTTGGACCCAGTATTTTGAGTTTATTATGTTTTGGTTTTAGTTTGCATCAGGGATTGTTTTCTTGTTCTCTTGTGGTGTTTATGATGATGATTATGATTATTATTTGAGTTTCATGTTTAAGGATTTGTTCTCTGTTGTATCTCACGTTTAGTTTAGTTCAGGTTCCATGTGTCATTCTGTCTGTCTCTCAGTGTCAGGTCTGCGTCTTGGTGTGGTGTTCTCATTTCCTGTTTTATTGTGAAGGTCTGGGTCTCATGTGAGTGTGTTCAGTTTTACCTCTGTCTCGTCTTGTTGATCATTCCCAGCTGTGTCCACCACCTGTGTGTAATTCCCCTGTGTTTCTCTGGGTGTATTTAAGTCATGTCCTCCGTTATTGTAGTTGCTGGTCCGTCTGTGTATCTACCATGTCTCACCCGTGTGTTCTCCCTGCTGTCCATCATCATTCTCCTCTGCTCATTCTCATTCAGGTTTGTGCTTTGTAGTTTTAGTTGTTTCCCAGTATAGTTTAGTTCTCCGTGTTGCCGTTTGCCTCTCCTTTTGTGTCCAATAAATCACCTTTTACACCTTCACGACTGCCTGCGTGTGGATCCTCCTTTTCCTTTTCTACACGGCTCTTCTCACTCGCCGTGACAGTACGGACCAGCCAGATATGGATCCAGCGGCATTCACCCCACCCACAGAGCTTCGAAAGCTCATAACGGACTCAGTGTCAAAACTAATCAACCTATGGCTCGAGCATGAGGGAGAAGCGTTTCTCTACGTTCTGGAAGTCAGGCTGCAACAGCTTATTTCTGATTATCCCTGGCTATTGGACTCACTGCACCCGCTCGTGCAAAACTTCATCCTCCACGAACTACACCTCCAACCCCCCGCCGCTATTGCTTGCCCGCTCGCTTCAACGGAGGACATGCCGTCCGTACCGCCGGATGAGGAGTTACCCGGCCCATCGGAGCCGTCTCCACGGAGGAAGCGACGTTTGCGCCGCCGGCGCGGCACCCCACAGCCGGAGTTCAGAATGTCAGAGCAGCCGGCTGTGGTGAGTGAAAGGGACACTTTTGTTGACTCTGTTGCTTCTGTGACTGTTGTTTCTGGGACTATTTTTTGCGTATCTACTGAGGATAACAATGATTTTTCTGTCTCACCCATGGCCACTGCTTCAAAGACTGTTTCTCCTGTGCCCACGCTCTGTGTTTTTCCTGATAATGTTCTCCCATCCACACTTTCACCACAGTTTAATGTTGGGTCTGCAGTACAGTTATCAGTTCAGCCAGCAGCCCAGCTGCCATCAGTTCAGCCAGCAGCCCAGCTGCCATCAGTTCAGCCAGCAGCCCAGCTGCCCTCAGTTCAGCCAGCAGCCCAGCTGCCCTCAGTTCAGCCAGCAGCCCAGCTGCCCTCAGTTCAGCCAGCAGCCCAGCTGCCCTCAGTTCAGCCAGCAGCCCAGCTGCCCTCAGTTCAGCCAGCAGCCCAGCTGCCCTCAGTTCAGCCAGCAGCCCAGCTGCCCTCAGTTCAGTCAGCCACTCCACCACCTATTACAACTTCGCCACCTGTAGCTCAGTTGCCACCAGTTCAGCAGCCTACCCACTCGTTCATTCAGCCTCCATCCTCACTGTCTCGTTCTAAGCAGGGAACACACTTCACCACAATATCTGCTGGTTCTCTTAAGCTGGCCATGTCAGAGACAGTTGCTCCCTCTAGGGCCTCCCCAGAGGCTGGGTGTCAGTCACCAGCCAACTCTGGACCCCTAGAGGTCAAGACGCCAGCGCCAGCAGCCTCACCGGAGAACTCACCAGAACAGTCTCAGCTCTCAGCACCCCTTGAGAGTTCAAGTGAGTTCACCCGTCCGCCTCCGTCCTCTGCTGAGTGTATTAGGGAACACTTTCAGCCCTCTGAGGACTGCATCCCACTGTTGCTGCCTGAGTCTAGCCACTGTGCTGCTCAGTCCCAGCCAGTGTCCACACTGGCGGAGGTCTCCGTACCTGCTGCTTCAGTGTCTGTTTCCACTGAAGGGCCAGAGGAGCCCGTCCAGCCTCAAGTCTCGTCTGCTGGGGGTTCTGGAGGACCCAGCCAGCCTCAAGTCTCGTCTGCTGGGGGTTCTGAAGAACCCAGCCAGCCTCAAGTCTCGTCTGCTGGAGGGCCCGAGGAGCCCGTCCAGCCTCAAGCCACGTCTGCTGGAGGGCCCGAGGAGCCCGTCCAGCCTCAAGCCACGTCTGCTGGAGGGCCCGAGGAGCCCGTCCAGCCTCAAGCCACGTCTGCTGGAGGGCCCGAGGAGCCCGTCCAGCCTCATGCCACGTCAGCTGGAGGGTCCGAGGGGCCCGTCCAGCCTCATGCCACGTCAGCTGGGGGTTCAGGAGAACCGCACCAGCCTCATGCCACGTCAGCTGGAGGGTCCGAGGGGCCCATTCAGCTGCCTGCTGCTCCATCAGCTCCGCCCACGCCGTCGTCTGGTCCGGCCTTCACTTCAGCCTCGTCTGGTCCGGCCTTCACTTCAGCCTCGCCTGGTCCGGCCTCGCCTGGTCCGGCCTCGCCTGGTCCTGTGGTTGCCACGCCGCCGTCAGAGCCAGCTCGACCTGTTCCGCCTAGCCTCTGCCGGCCGTTTTCCAGGCCTATTAGGTGGCATCATGACCTTCGGGGACGGCCTCCGGAAAAGGTTTGTCGCCGCCGCTGGCATCGTGGCCGCCCTCCGGACTTCTGTTGCCACCCCCGCCTTCTGCGTGGACGACCTCCTACGCGCCGCCACTGCCTTCCGCATTGCCGGCCTCCAGAACTGCATTCGCGCCGCCGTTGCCGTCCGCACGGTCGGCCTCCTGAACTGTTTGCCCGTCGCCGCCGTTGCCGTGTGCACGGTCGGCCTCCTGAACTGTTTGCCCGTCGCCGCCGTTGCCGTGTGCACGGTCGGCCTCCTGAACTGTTTGCCCGTCGCCGCCGTTGCTGTGTGCATGGTCGGCCCCCTGACTGTGTTATGGACTAGTGCACAGTCGTGTTTTGGTTCTGGACTCTTGTGCTCCTTGTTTTTTTTTTTGTTTGGTCTCTGTCCCTCCTTCCTGGGCCCCCTCCGCCCGCCCTGGTCTGGTGCTCGGTTTTGTTCTGTTTTCTGTTTGGGGCTGTCGGGAGCCAGCCCTTGGAGGGGGGGTACTGTCACGGTTCTGGGTCCGTTGGACCCAGTATTTTGAGTTTATTATGTTTTGGTTTTAGTTTGCATCAGGGATTGTTTTCTTGTTCTCTTGTGGTGTTTATGATGATGATTATGATTATTATTTGAGTTTCATGTTTAAGGATTTGTTCTCTGTTGTATCTCACGTTTAGTTTAGTTCAGGTTCCATGTGTCATTCTGTCTGTCTCTCAGTGTCAGGTCTGCGTCTTGGTGTGGTGTTCTCATTTCCTGTTTTATTGTGAAGGTCTGGGTCTCATGTGAGTGTGTTCAGTTTTACCTCTGTCTCGTCTTGTTGATCATTCCCAGCTGTGTCCACCACCTGTGTGTAATTCCCCTGTGTTTCTCTGGGTGTATTTAAGTCATGTCCTCCGTTATTGTAGTTGCTGGTCCGTCTGTGTATCTACCATGTCTCACCCGTGTGTTCTCCCTGCTGTCCATCATCATTCTCCTCTGCTCATTCTCATTCAGGTTTGTGCTTTGTAGTTTTAGTTGTTTCCCAGTATAGTTTAGTTCTCCGTGTTGCCGTTTGCCTCTCCTTTTGTGTCCAATAAATCACCTTTTACACCTTCACGACTGCCTGCGTGTGGATCCTCCTTTTCCTTTTCTACACGGCTCTTCTCACTCGCCGTGACAAGTAGTTCATGTTTAGAACAGAAAATCTCAGCTCACTGATTTGATTGGGCAATTGTGTGCCTAAACTGTTGCATAATTTTGCTGAGAGATCTTTTACTTTGTGGTAATCTTAGATGAGTAGTTTTATGGACAAAAACCACCAGGTCATTCAGTGTTCTCTTAGTGCCAAAGTATAACAGATGTTGGTGTACTATAACTGAAGTAATGATGTTAAGTCCTTAAAGTCATATTCTTTTATTGTCATGACTGTATTTGAAGCTATTTTTATTTTTGTATGATACCTGATTTATATGGATTATGCCTAAGTAAACTAAAGCCTAAAATACTTAGTCAGTCATTTTTTTAATAGTAATTTAACATTATATAATTCCCATATAAAACTATGAATTGTGATTTTAAATGGTTTAAAAGCACATAGAATAGCATATGTAGGCAAGTATATTTCTCCTCTTTTTATTAAGAAGCAAAAACAAAAAGGAAAAGAAAAAGAAACAGGGCAGAGTTCGGTGGTTGAATCATCCGTCCCCACCAATGCCAAAACCAAATCTACGCCCTTGGTATGTGACGTCAAAAGTGGGTTCTGGCATATCAAGTAAGAGGATGAGTCTAGCTACCTTACACCATTCTCCATGTGGCTGCTACAGATAGCTGAGAATACCAATAGTTATATGTCTGCTCCTGAAATCTTTCAGAGAAAACTGACACAAGCTCTAGATGACTGCTTGGGTTGTACATTATTACAGCTGAGGTGTTGATCACAAGACAAGGAGAAATGCAAGAGGAAGCCGAATGTGATGATGGTGGGAGACTGTCTAAACTGATATAGGCAAAAGAACATCAAACTGAATGCAGACAAGTTTAAACTGAGACAAAAGGAGGTTACATATATAGGACACCTCCTGAAGGCAGATGGACTAAAACCAGGCATTGAAAAAGTGCATGACAGATGCCAAAACCAACAGATGTAGAAGGGGTCCAGAGGCTGCTGGGTATGGCGGATTACCTAACAAAGTTTTGCCCACACCTCTCTGGTCACCATGAGGCACTGAAGCAATTAACACACAGAAACTGTGAGTGGAAGTTTTCATCACAGCATGAGGATTTCGGTTCAGTTCAATTTTATTTATATAGCACCAAATCACAACAACAGTTACCTCAAGGGGCTTGATATTGTAAAGTAAAGACCTGGCAATGATACAGAGAAAACAGAGAAAACCCCAACAATCATATGATGTCAGAGTCACCAGCTGTAACTATATCCTTTGTCAAAAATGTAAGTTTTAAGCCTGATCTTAAAAAGCATTCCTCAAACTGACAGAGGTGATTGCAAATGCAATTTTCTCCAGTCCTGAAACATTATAACCTACAGAAATAACTGACAGTGCAGTTTGATGACTCAGACACAGGTTTGGGTGGAACATTTCAGGAGGTTGAGCCTATTGTTTCTGCAAGCAGAACACTCAAAGACACAGAGTGACGCCATGTTCAAATGGAAAAAGAATCCTTGGCTGTGGTGTTCAGAATGGAAAAGTTCCACCAGTAAACATCCAGCTGCAAAGTTATCGTTTAAAGTGCCTGTAAGTCATTAGAGGCCATAGTGAAAAAGCCACTGAGTGCTCCTAAATAAATTCAGGAAAAACTATGTTATGCACTCAAAACTATGATTTGGATGTGGTGTACGTATCAGGAAATAATATGTTACTCGCCAACACTCTAAGCAGAGCATATCTTCCTGAATGTCCACCATTAATATGGTCTCTCATTTAGTACAGGACAGCAGATACAGATTCTCATTCAAAGGATACAGCAGGGATGGCTAAATGATAAAGTAAAAAAAGCAAGTGAAATGAGGCCATACTGTATTTGCAAAACGCAATAGTATCCAGATGTGAAGCCTGATAATGTCAGGAGAAAGTTCATTTATCGTTTACCATCCTCACATCTTGGTGTGGAAAGTTGCTAGAGAATGCATCTACTGACATGGCATGAATGACCAGATAAAGACATATACAGCCAAGTGTGATATCTTCAGAGTGGTAGGCTTCACACAACCAATAGAAACCCTCCTTCCATGTAAAATGCCAAGCAGTCCATGGACAAAGATGGGATTGGATTTGTTTTCATTTGACAACAGAGACTACTTTATCAGCGTAGTTATTACCAATATTTTGGTAATAAGCAATAGACAGTTAACCAGACACAAAGTCTACTACCATGATAAAGAAACTGAAAGCTCAGATAATGGATCTCAATGTACATCTCAAGAATTCCAGAGATTCAGCAGACTGTGGGAAAAACAATTGCTCCCATGGAGCAATGATAAGACAGAATCTTCCATAAAGGTAGCTAAAAGACTCTTGTTGCAAGTTGCAGGAGAGGATCCCTATCCTGTACTATTAGATCACTACAATCACACATTATCATAAGGTCTGGAAACCAGTGCAGCTCAGAGACGACTCAGACACCATGCCAGAATACTGTTGCTAAAAAACAAACAAAACAAGACTCCTGCACATCATGATCTGAAAAACAAACAGCACCAGAGTACCTGGTACAAATTATATGCTAGAAACCAGGTGACTGTGTGAGAGTACAGCCACTGGAACCTCACATACACTTGAGATTAGGTTGGATACTTAAGTCCATTGACACTGGGTCCTGTGAAGTCCAAATGGACTCTGATGGTGTGCTAAGGAGAAATTAGAGACATGATTAAGAGTGGACACAAGGCAAAGTCTATTCAGAAATGTGTCCTTTGTTTCAAACAGTTTTTTAATCCTTACTGCCTCACTTTCATTCTTTCTTTCTTTTTTTTCTTTCTCTCCACCAAGGTGAGGAAACTTCCTGATTGGTTAGGGACTTTCTTTGAGGAGCCTGTGGATTTTCTATGCCTGTATGGACCCAGTCAGTCCAGCAAGATGCATGTTAGGTTAAATGGTGATTATATCGAAAGTGGTGTGGATATTGTCTCTGCTATAAACCAGTAACCTGCCCAGCATGTTCCCTGCCTCCTGCCTCAGAACAGTAAGCTGCAGCCTCCCCCCATCCCCAAGTTGTATATGTGACAGTAAAACACTAAAAAAACGTGTTGTACTGGCAATAGTTACAACAAAAATAAAAACAGCAATAATGTTTAGTTTGTGAACTTTAATGTTAAATTGCATGATTTTTTTTTTACACACATCAGATACATTGTTAATATTTACATCGACATAACTCAAATCTCTAAAAACAAATAGAAGAAAAACAGGTTAAACTGTTGAACTTTCTTTCATTATTTCAGTCAAAAGAGCTTATAATCATAATATTTATTTGGGTTTTACTATTCCACAAATGTGCAATGAATGTCAAAAGAAATGTGATGTAGGCTTCCTTTACTGTATATGAATATTGTAAATTGTAAAAAAAAACAAACAAAAACAAAACAAAAACAATAGTAATAAAACAAAATGTTACAGTCTTACAAAACACAAATCAAAACATGGCAATCATTGTCAGGACATCAAAAAGGAACAGAGTAAAAATGTATATATTTTTTATGGATGTAAAGCCCAAATTCTAGCATATTATATAGTATGTAGTAGTACTTATCAATAATAATAATACTAATAATAATCATAATAATAATAATAAAAAAGGAAGGATCTCTTGAAGATTAAATGTGTCACAAAAAGACAAAGATGTGTGTAAGTGTCTTTTCTCACAGCAGGTACAGCGATAACAAACTCCTTCAGTGGTTCAAACCAGATACCACTGCTTAAACTAAATGCTAGCACACATATCAAGCCATTGCAAGACAACAAGGTGAGCACAGGAGAAAGTCTCACAAGTTTTACTCTATTCCATTTACCATCACCATTAAGAGTAAACACTAAATTACCTTCAACACCTCAAGGTTTTTTTTTCACATCGAGCACAAACACAAGTATTTTCTTTTCTTTATTTTTTTTCCAAACATACATCTGACATGGCAAAAAATGTGAACTTTCAGTTTATGCTAATTTTCTGTGTCTAGAGGGCTTGCGTGTAGGAGGCGGTATCCTGAAATTGGCTCGTCAAGCATGTTAGCTTATGTATGGTCTGAAAGTAACAGTGTAAAATGGACTATGAAAATATGTGGAGTGTTATCATATATAACTGAGTATTGTCTAAAAAAATACAGTAGCAAGCTTTTATCTTCGGTTCCTTAGATTGATTTAAACTTATTTAGGTTATATTAGTACAAATCATATTTAAAAAATATTTAAATATGTTAAGTGGCTGGGCTGTCCTTGAAAAAGCCTTTTCACTTTATCCATGATTTGTTTTTTCAAGGACAACCCTTGTATGTGATTGTCTTCACCTTTTACCCGCACCAGTTAGTTGATAACTCTGAACGAACACAACCTAGAGAACAAGGAATATTTGGTCCAACTGTGGCCCACATTTGCAGATTTCTATGGACCATATTTGACCTTGACTGACTTCACTGATTCAGGAATGACCCTGCCTGCCTCAAATCTACCTCAAGTTTACTTTATGTGATCCAGGGGTCGGGTTTGCCTTGACATTTGAGCAAGATATTTACTATAACCCATACTAAGCCCGGCTCATGATTTGCGGGCCATATCTGTCCTACACAATACTTGGTAGAGCCTTAGGTGACAAAAAGTCATCCAGATTAGGCCCAAATGCATCTGCTATCTGAGAATGGACCCATGAAGTAATGAACCTCAAACCAACCTCTGAACACGTTTTCGTATAAAGATATGATTAATACAGCATATGGTAAACGGATAATGTAAACTGGGAAAGCGTAGCAAGTTGCCAATCAAGTATGTTTTTATTTCCCTTCAGATAATTTTAATGTAATTGCTAGCGTGAAAGCAAATGGACAAAAAAATCCAAGAAAAACTATGTCTTTGGCAACTACTGGTAGATGACAATGAAAATAACAGTAGCCTGAAGGGAAGGATAATGAGACATGGACAGTGAGCAGAAAGTAGGTACTGTTGGATCTCAAGCCCTTTGTTTTTCTTCTTAGCTAATGAGGATAACATTCTCTTCTAACAGTCCAAAATAGCCAGTCAAACTTCATAACAGCAAAGCAATTATGAAACGTAATGAAGGATCCAGCTGAAAGACTGCCAATTCACCTCTTCACATAACAACCCAGTCATTAACCGTCATTAAAGGGGTAGTCCATGTCATTACAGATTGATAATTAGTTTTACAAATTAATTGGCATTTCTTATATTTTTTTTAGTCCACCAGTAAACACCTGATCACACATACATTATAGTATATGACTTTCAAAGAAGCAAGCATATGATTGACAGACAGAATACAAACAAAAGAACCACGTTGCTATAAAAGGTCACTACCACTGTGGGAGATGTAAAAAAAAAAAAAAAATAGAGAAAACATTTTGAGTGGCATATTCTGTACAGACAGTTGGCAAAACCCAAAATATTCAAAGGTGAGGAGGCAATAAAAAGCAAACAGGATGAGTGGGCACATGTGAAGGGTAAAGGATTGAGTGGTGGAAGAGAGTAGCTGGTGGCGAGGATGCTAACATCACGAGATAACTGGGGCCCTATAGCTTCAGTGGAGCAAGCAGCACACAATACACAGGGGATTGAGGGACACTTTCATATGGCAGGGGGAAGCCCACAAGTGTTTTAAGCCTATAGAGGAAACAGAAGCGAGGTGGGGATAGATGCACATCTGTTCAGCAGAGCTTTGTTTTTCACGAAGCATTTGTGGCACTATCATGTTGCCTCTCGCTGAGATAATAGTTACGTGGCATGTCACACAGATTGCTCCTTTGGGAAAGTGAATGGAGCTCGAGGGCCGTGGGTGGGGAAGCTCGTGTTGGAGTACATGGGCTCGTTGGAGGGGTGCTGAGTGTAAGGGTGCTGAGGCAGGAAAGTAACAGGAGGGTGAGCAGGCTGAGACTCGGGGAATTGTTCCATGTTGCAGACACGTTGGTAGCTCATATATTCAGCTGGGTTCAAAGGCTCTTCTGGATGCCTCCCAGAGTCCTGTGTGGAGACGGAAAAAAGAAGAAAATACTGCAGGGTCACAAAGTTTTTGATGAGAGTTGACTGAGCGACTTCACAGTAATACAGAACCATACACAGCAGAGCAGCGTCTTTTGAAGTACTCAAGCATTTTATGTCTTTAAATGATTTGGGCATGTCACACTTCTGCCATGTCACATATGCACAACACAACTCTTTGCACCGAGGGCCCTATATTCATGAATCACAAAGCTGCTGATCCTTTATTATAGAAAAATACAGAAATAAAATATCTTTCAATTGCAAAATATTAGGGTCACATACAGGAAAAGATAAGAGTTATCACATTTTAAATTCAAAATTTTATTCTTGATTTTTTTCCTCAACATTTTAACTTTTTTCTTTTAATTTCACCACCTTCACAAGATTTAATTATGCATTGTCAAAATCTAAAAATAGTCTGTCTATAGTTTAAAAACTCTCCATAACATGGTTCAAACCTCATTGACTCTAACTTACAAAATTATATTTATGTTAATAATCAGTGAGCCACTGATTTCACAGACCAAGACAAATTATTTATGCTGTTATCATCTTATAAAGTGTTTCTTTATAAATAAATGTCTACACAGAACAGCATGAAGTGTTTTGGTGTTGTAGTCTATCCTGCTTTTGTCAGTTTTTATGAAACAAAAACAGCCATTATTCTGATGTTACATGATGTTGTCAGAAGGGTCTGATTGTTCATCTGCTTTTTACAATGAAATGCTCTAAGTGCTACTTATGAAGCTTATAATGGCACTAAGATCTCTGATAGAGCAGCAAGTCTGCCTTCTCAGCATGTCAGTCACTTTGTTATCCTTGAACTGGGAATTTGGCTCCAACCTGGGAGTCGATGAGTTAGAATCAACAAATTCAGCTGGCAGAAAAGATGCAACTTTGGTATTTATTTTGTATTAAATAATAATTTAATTAGCACTTTTTTTAGGTTCATCCTCATTATAAACATCATTGATAGTGAATAAATATGTTGTGTATGTACTTCACACTTTAATATCTGCATAAATGCGATTTCCCGACAGAAAAGGCAATTATACACCTACTTGTGGGTGACATTGACAGGTTAGATTTACCTCACTGAATATTCTGCATTACCATCAGCAATCCCTTTACTAAATTAAATTGTGTGCCAACATGTGATTTGGTAGGTGGGAAGTCAAGTTTCAAACATCATAATTGTTTTCCGCTGTTACATTTGTTGACACTCCTTCCCAGAATGCTCCCTGTCCAATTCAACAGATTAGGGTTTTTTTAAAATAGCACAAGCAGATGAAGCCATGAACTCACCACAGTACACCACAGAAACAAAATTACCTTAGTGGCAGTATAACATTACCAGTCATGAATATAGTGCCCTCAGCACTGAGCTGTTTTGGGGGACTCTGAGAAATTAAATTTCTAGCTTTTTAAAGAACGTTAATTGAAATCACTGAAAACCTTAAGCAGCTCTAAATTAAATAGTGCTTTTAAAAGATCTTGGATGTGCTTTGAAGTGAGGCGATTATAATAAAAATGAAATGAGGTGGTGAATAGAAGACATGCAAAAACAAAACAAAATGATAAGAATGATAGTGAAAATGCAACTTACGAATAATCGTCAAGCATCTCTACATCTACGAAAACGATGATCCCAACTCTGTAAATATTGTGGTGGAGCAACAAAACCAGAAGGAGACTTAAACCTGCCTACAAATCATTGCATTCATCAAAACAAAGTATAAAATTGATAACTCCATTACATGAAAAGCTAGCCCAGCAGAACAAATAAATATAGTAAAATGGATAAAACATGAGGTACACATCGAGGAACTGTTAATAAGCAGGCAACCAGCACAATGACACACAAAAAAAAGATTTTTCAAATAGCATAACGTAAACCTCTGTATTGCTACATGTATGATATTTTGAGAGACAAAAGATGCTGTAATAGTAAAGCAAGGGGAAGCTGTTAATGGTGACAGTGTGAGAACTAAGCTTGTGTGAAGGTGAACTGGATTTTTCACAGCATAAGACATGCAAGTAAACCCCTCTTGACACACATGCGGCAGACATTGGCAGAAGCGTCTGAAAAGCTTATTTGTTTCAGGTCAGTATCAAGGACCACTGAAGATGTTAAGAAAACTTTCTACTTTGTCACGTTATTAATTTCTTTTGTGTGCAGAAAAGACCTTGGTGATATCAAGAAAAATTAAAAGCAGCAGTCTGAGGAGCAGCTTTTCCATCTTAAAGGCTTGTCTCAAGACATTTGGGATTTAGATTTGAAACTTTAGCAGACGTCTGTAGAAAAAGTCTGATTCAATGTTAGGTATTGTCCCTTTGAAGAGAAATACACCCTGCCTAATTCAAATACACTCTTGCACGAGTAAAAACCCTGAATTCTAAATTTGTAGGCTGAATAAATCAGAGATTATTTGATTTAAAAAAAAAAAATTCCCCTCTTGCCCCTGCGGGCGGTCTATCCTTCAAGCTCGTGTCTTCTACCAGAGGCCTGGGAGCTTGAGGGTCCTGCAGTATCTTAGCTGTTCCTGGGACTGCGCTCCTCTGGACAGAGATCTCCAATGTTGTTCCTGGGATCTGCTGGAGCCACTCGTCCAGCTTGGGAGTCACCGTACCTAGTGCTCTGATTACCACTGGGACCAGTGTTACCTTCACCTTCCACATCTTCTCAAGCTCTTCTCTGAGCCCTTTGTACTTCTCTAGCTGTTCCTTTTTACTGATGTTGTTGTCATTTGTGATCACTACAGCGACATCAGGAAGATGGAACACGAGAAGCTTGAGAAGTACAGGGGGGCAGTGGGCTCAGAAAAGAGCTCAGACAAGAGTTATATACCATCCAGTAATTTGATTCTTACAAAGAATATTAAGTTAGCATGCAGATAACAACTGGAAACTACTAATCTGGTTATTCTGTACATTTAAACAATGACCAACAAAAAGATTAAGTAAATGAAACCAAAATGTAACAAATTTAAAATGGAAACATAAGTGGATGAGAATGGATGGAAGGATGGATGATGGGTGAAAAACATTGTGGTATGTATTTTATTATTGTATTAATTGTCTTGATTTAGCTATTTATTTATTTAAATATGTGTCAGTTAAAAATTGTGTGTCACAGCAAACACCCTGTAAAGTTGCTTTTGCACCTCCATATATTTAAAAAAAAGAAGAAGAAGAAGAAAAACTCTATGCAGGCAGTCTGTTTTCCCTGTTTTTGTTTGAGCTGCATTATCCATCCACAAATTCATGCTTCATGCTTGGTCTGCACCTGTCATAAGACGTATGCACTGCACAGGTCACCAGTCTATCTCAGGGCTAACACAAAGAGACAGCCATTCACTCTTATGTCCACACCTTCAGCCAATTTAGAATCATCATTAAACCCCTGTATGTCTTTGGAAAGTTCCAAATGTGCAAAAGAAAAATCATAGAAAAATCATAGAAAAGTACTCTTGCTATGATTAACCAGACATTTTTTCTTTCTGTCCCAGACATTCTAGAATTGATTTTCAATTATAAAAAAAGACTGTTTAACATTGGAAGAGCAAGGCTTTGATGCTTGTATTTAGAACTTTAAAATATCACTGCAATTTGTAGATTAAATAACTCAAATGAAGGATACCAGCAAACAAAAATCGAACGTTTATTAAAGGTAGCAAAGAGAACATTTTTAGAGAACTTTTTATACGCATAAGGTAATCAGGGAAACTCAAAGCAAGACAAAAGAGAAAACTGACTATTAAAGTACAACATTAATGGACAAGAGGATTCAACTAAACACAGAGACATGAAAACACACTAAAATGATAGAAACACAAGGGAAGCTAGGATGAAGAACTTAAAGCACAAAACAAAACAATGAAAATCACACAACAGACCTAACCAGAGATTTCAAATATTACAAATGATCAGACTTATTGTGGAATACAAGGAAATCAAGACAGGAACACAAAACTGAACGTTAAACAGTGACTCAAGATTAAATCAAAATGGTGACAACAAAAAAACAGACACACATAGACACACACTTTTTTTTTTGTTAAATTTATGCTATTTTTTCCACTTAATGGTGACTCTGAATAGAGGCCAGTTTGAAAGCATCTTTTCTGTTGCTAACAAATTCCAGAGTTCCATTAAACTGCTGGGCAGTGAGCCCAGGAGTTTTCATGATTTAGGACAATTGCCTATCTGAAGCTGTGTAATGATTTTTGAAGGGAAATTAAATGCAAAGGTCATTTATGGAAAATACTTTTTTGGAATTAAGATTTAAAGGAGTACAAGACATTTTTATCAGCCTACTTATCAGAGTTATTTCCCCAATCAAAGTGTGTTTAAATAAGGAATGGCCATTACTTGAGGTATTTACTGCCCACAAGAAGTGAAAAAATAAAGTTGACTAAGTCCTGTCTGAAAAATGGGATCCTGAACATTACAATTAAACGTTTAATAACAAGATATTTAATAAGCTCACACTTAACATTAGCTTAGATTATTCTTTATTTTTAATTGCTATACTTCTCGATAGTTTCCATATCTGTGTTTTTCAGTAATGGTTAAACAATTAATAATAAAATAATATTGGAGGAACTCAACATTTAAATAACGTCACTGGTTACAGTTTCTTTTTTTTAATATATCTTAAATACATTGACCAGAAACTTTTGAGTGTACAGCTCAAAATTTAGATGTACAGCTTATAGGTAATAGTTGTAAGTGTAACGTATATATCTCAGCATTAATATAGAACAAGTTAACAGTGAGTTGAAACACAGTGTGTTTATTTCAATTCTATCTTTTTGGTAATTTAACTGTAGTGCATTTGTTGCTTAAGCCTAGTTCTGGTGCTATAGGTCAGAACGACAGTGTGTAGTAGTCTGTATACATTATTAAGGCGGGGATAAGGGTCACTCATAGACACAGAAAGTCTATAAATGAGACAAGGTTGTTCCCAAACCCTGAAACTGCATCTAAGCTAGATGACAGAAGCCAACTGAAAACCTTCAACATACCTATGCTCTTCTTTCTTCCTGTCATGTGAGCAGAAGCAGATTGAACATTTGATGAAACAGAGATAGTACATCTGCAGTTAAATGTAGCTTTCCCTTCACTAGACTTGATCATGAACTGAGATTGTACCATTGTCCCTTATTTTAGGCTACCATGATTAATTTTATCTTCGCTACTTTAAACCACCTTAATTTGACATTTTTATTACAGTTTGTAGTTAATAAATGTACCTTGCATTGCACTGGCTGGGTGAATTAAAATAATTAACATAAAATAATTAACATAAAATTGTTACACTGAACATTACAACCTTAAAGTAAGCTTGAAGTAGAATGTGTATGTTTTCCTTTTTATAAAGAAAAAATAAAGACATTTCTTGGAGCTGTTTCACATTAAAAGTCGACATGCTTTGTTTCGGAGAGCGCTGCACATTGCACCATCAGTCACCATTGATCCATCGTTTCACAAATTACACATCTTACTCGTTCCAGCATTTAATTGAAGAGTAATTGGATTTATTGACCCTTGTGGTTTGATTTATTCCCATGTTGCTCAGCATCTGTGCTTCAGGCCACGTTCACTCCAAAATAAAACATTTGTCAAAAGTCTGTAATTCAACACAGTAATACAGCTGATATTTATGGTTTTGTAGAGTTCACTTAAACTTCCAGTATCATTTTATTCCCCTTGAGGAAAAAAACATGCACTGTTGGCAGTGTAAAAGAAAGACAACCACAGCCTGCCTACCAGCGCTGGTTTTGTCTAGCATCACTATCCAGACAGCTAAGGCCAGAAAGAAGAACAAGAAGACAACAACAAGCACATAAGATGCCCTATTGTATTTAAACATAATAAACATAAACTACATCAGGAAACAGAAAAGGTCAAATTAAGTGGATATTTTTAAAAAGGAGCATCAATAGCTTTGACAGTATGGTTCTGTTCAAACAAACAGTTTGAAAACAATAAAAAACAAAGCTAATTGTGTTACCAGTTTCACAATTATTTCAAAACTATTGCAAGAAGTGTTTTGGAGGATTTGGATAATAGTGGAAACAAGCATTTGAAATGTAAAACTTCAAAAGCTATTTAAATTATTTTACACTATAATTGGGTTATACTCATAGGAAAGTCAGACTTCTAACTTTGTTTAAATGTAAAGCGAAAGCGCACAAAAAGAACCATCACCTGTGCATACTTAAAAAATGAACGCTAATCTAAATGAAATCTGATTCACCTTGAAGTCATTTTAAGCACCGGTATATAAAGAGTAGATAACATAACCTTGGAGAATGATGGCACAAATAAGTTTTCATATCTGATAATGTAATAGCTCTGTCAAAGCCAGCGGATGCTAGAAAAATACAATCAGGCTGTGATTAACAGTTCGCTGATTTATTTCACTGATTACTTCTAAATCATAGGCCAAAGGTGAACTGCACAGGCAGAAAATGAAATGATAATGTTGTCACCCTGGATATAAACTAGTGGTTGAGTCTCTGGCTCAGCAAACACAGATTTTATTGAATGGTGTAACCCCGTGACTGGAGCCAGCCAAGACAAGGCTTATTACAAACAGGGAATGTCAACAGGCATTTCCCCAGAGAAGTTAATGTTGGAACAGCGGGCCATCCGTTATAGAGCTGCTGACTGAACGTGTTATATAAACTAACAGAAGAAGTAAATCAATAAACATTAATTTTTCTGCTTTGTCTCAGAACTGTGGAACGTGAATGTTGAACAGATCCAATAATCTGTTTCGCTCAGATACCAGTTTTCAGATACTGTAATCTACTGTTTTTGCCCAGTGCTGGAAAAATGCGTTGACTTCTAGTTTTGTAAAAATGTTATTATTATGATTACACACTTCTAACACTACAAATGGTAATCCTTTGCGTTTGTGTCTATATTTCATAACCATTAAATACCAAACAGCGGTTTCAGTCATCACCCCTTTGGGCAGGCGGGCGGTAAGGATCTAAGATTTATGAAAATCTTGTGAATGCAATAACTCGAGAAGAAAGACACCCAGGGTTTTCAAAATGATACCCTCAGTGTCTCCACTAAAAATCAAGGGTGAGTCAGAGTCTCAGTGACCTCGACCTAACCCACTAAACAGTGAACGTCAGATGTGCGGATCATGTCTACATTGGGTCCGTCGGTCCATGACCAATTTGGCACATCTATACGATGTCCAAACTAGGTCCACAAGATGTCCAACCATGAAACAACTTTAATGTCAGTGTGATGCTCAACACTTGAACTTTGGACTTATTCATTTTTCTGGAAATCATCTGGATGTCTATGACAGGTGCAAGAAATTTACATGATTAATGATTAATATCAATATTGTTCTTATCAACATAATACATTTGAATATGGGTTATATATAAAAAAGTACATGTGGGTATTTTTGGGGGGTTATTTTACATTTTGCTGTTTTTCTTCTACTGGTTTCTTTTATTTCAATTATTCAAATTATTTGTTTGTAACCAATTTAAAAATGTCATTTATGTGTTGAAATATTAAAAACATTGAAATCCATGTTAAAATATAAAATAAAAATGTTTAAAATATTTAGAAAAATGTTAGGCTTCCTTTTAAAAGGAATATGATATGTTTAACAAGTTTAAAAGAGCATTTGCATTATATTTGGTTCATTTTCACAAGTATCCTGTTTTCTTGTGAAGACCTTTCTAAGAGGAAGTAAATGTGGTTGTGATCAGTAGCAAGACTGAGAGAGGTTGTGATGAAAAGTATGAGAAGATTGTGCAAGTGTGTATGAACTGGATTATCTGCTCGACAGTCTTTGTCGATACACACATTTTGCAAACTGCCTTTGAGAAACTCGGGACATGCTCCATGCAGAAGCTCACTTTTTTTAGTGTCAAGAGCCCGCGCCATCTTGGAGACGTCTGCTGATCACTCTGCATTCCTTCACACATAACTGTTTCAGTACATAAAACATGGGCCTACAAAGACTATATGTAGTCTTTGTATCCAATGTTGGATAACACCTCCCACCCACTCCATGACATGTTGGTCAGTCACAGGAGCTCGTTCAGTGAGAGACTGAGATTACCGAAAAGCACCACTGAACAACACAGGAAATCATTCCTGCCTGTGGCCATCTCCCTGTACAACGCATCCACTTAACACACTGTTTGCTGCTACAGCTACACATGTTTCTTTTCCAACTATTTATTTATAAGTGACTTATGTATGTATGTATGTGTATATATATGTATATATTGTACTATTCTTAGTTAGCGTATTGTCTGTCTTGTCTTAATGTTGGTTTAAAATGGAGCACTGTAACAAAAAATAATTTCCCCCAGGGATCAATAAAGTATTCTGATTCTGATATAAGCAGCATTAAAACAAGGTCTAAAATGAGTCAAAGTCTGGCACTGAAAACATGTCCACAACAAACACATTTGGACTATTAGTAGCCAGTACACGGAGGTCCTACGGACCTCAACACTAGACGTTCAACAGATGTAGAAAAAAAAAGACACCTGGAAATACAAAACAACCCCCTCAGTGGACCAAAATGTATGTCCAAAATGACTTACAAAAGACATCACTCGGTAGTCACTTTGCACAGTGGAAAAGGTCAGAGGTCAGGTTTTCTAAAACTCTTGTGAATGCTATGATTCAAGTAAGATGTTATCTAAGATTTTGATACTATATCTACTGAAAACTACATCTACTAGGAGGCAGAGGGATACCACTGGCCACAATATTCACAATATTTTTAAAAGTTATGATACTTTGACACAAGACTTTCTTTCTTTCTTTCTTTCTTTCTTTCTTTCTTTCTACCATAAAACTAATACACTCTTTACATTTTTCCACTTACAGGATGTGAGTGTGATAAAGATTTTGAGAACCCAAAACCAGAAATAATTGTATTTAACTGTGGATATTTTTTGGACGAATTCTTCCAGCATGCAGCTGCCAAAGGTTTAATACCAAAGATAAGTCTTGGGTGTTAGTAAAGACTTGGCTCCACATCAAAGCCGGGGTACTGTATGCAAGAATATTGAAATCTGTAATTTATTTAGCCTTAATCTCAGGATGGTGCAGTAGCACATTTTATTGATATACTGTCTATTTGGTAACAAAAAAAATAATGCTATCTTTTTTCAAATTTCAACTGGTTTTAATCCACATTTAAATATTTACCGGCATCTACACTAAATAGACTATGTTTCTTTTCTCTTATGCAAATAGGTTCTTAGGCTTAAAATCTTACTGCACTACACAAAATACATGAGACCATTTCTCAGTACATTTAGTGCACCCTTGCAATAATAATGTGTACTTAAACTGTCAGTGCTACTGATGCTTCTGCTAGACTAATTGTCTGGTAATTTACAAACAGTTGCTACTAATACTCTACTGGCTGCTTGTTATGTAGCTTTTGATTAGCCTTGCCCCCACCTGACATTCACTTGTAGGCCCCGACTTTGTTGGTAGTTTATTGTTGTCACTCTCCAATCTCTGCTGGGCTGGGCTGCATTGCATGACTGCTTGCCTGAAGTAATCCTTTGTCGTCTCTCTCTCTCTTTTGCTAATATAAAATGTGTAATGCAAGTCCAATCTTTTTTGTTACATCTCTGGCCATCTCTGCACTCACTCAGAACAAATTTGAACAAGTTTTATGCTCCCTGTGTAGAAATATAGAAATATCACTATAGTACTTTCTTCAGACTTTGTCCAAACAGTGTAAGTTAGAAAAAACTAATAATACATACAAATACAACACTGTGCAAAAGTGCCATCATCATTTCTTTATGCCTTGCTTTGAAGGATAGGCATTAGTTGCTTTTTCTCTCGTTTTCAGTGCAGTCCTTGTTTTTGTTTTTTTTTTTTGTTTTGCCACCTAGAACTGACCTATTAAAATATTTCAGTATAAAAATGGCACCTCACTCAAGGGATGAACCCATTTTGTGTCACATGCATTACAAACAACTTACTTAACTATAAATAAGTAACTCATCATAATCATTCTGCAAAAACATTTTTGTCCATTTCATCAGTTGAATAAAACATGCACAAAGATAAAAAGTATGCACAAAAACAGAAACACAATTTTTGCACCAACAAGATGATGGCTAAAGCATTACTAGCTGGAAATTTGGCATGTCTTCGCCTGATGTACAGTGTGTCCTTATAAAGTGCGAGGAAACTGGACAAGTGGGGCACAAAAGAATAAGTGTCGGGCCTTCAAAACTATCTATAGGCGATGGACAGTACTTATAGTAACTCTTTAAAATACAGTGGAAGCTCTGTCAGGGTTTGGGCTGAATTTCAGTCAGTGGTGTTGGAGAAATTGATGGAATTATGGGCTCCATCAGATTTTTTACCTACCATGCAAAGCCATCTGGAAAGAGTATAAATGGTAATGGGTTTATTTTTTAGCATGGAGTACTAGTGAAATAAAATGATGCCTGGAGAGAAACACAGAGGTCTGGGCACAGAGTGAAACACAGTGCCCAGACCTCAACATCTTTTAATCCATCTGGGATCATCTTGACAGAGAATGGAGCCAAAAATGGTCAGCATCCAATGAAGAGTACATTGGAAGTCCCTTCATAAACCCTGGAGAACTATACCTGAAGACTACTTAAAAATGATAAGAAAACTTGTATAAGTTCATTCAGGCTGTGTCGAAGGATGAAGGTGGTGATAGCAAATACTGACTTTCAAGTTTGTTATAATTGTTCCTTTTCTTATTTTACTAGCAAAAAAACCCCAAAAAGCAGTATGGCTTAAGAATATGGCACAGTCCATTGGATAATTTAGGAAAGAATAGAACAGAGTAGCATTTTATTGTCATTGTACATGTATGATGACATATGGAATAAATTAGGAAATTTAAATAAATACATAAAAACATTTTATAGTAAAATTATTGTCACTCTCCCAGTCTATGCAATGCAAAGTTTGCTCTGCATTTGCAGGGACAGGCTAGTTTACTCTACATTCAAAAAATGAATGTGTTCCATCTGAATTGTCAAACTGAAGCACATTTTCTCTGTGTTGTTTTATTATTGTGCTGAAAAACTGACAGACAAACTCTTCCACAACAGAACTTTTAGTTTAACTGAACTGTTATGTGTGGGTCTATTTATTGATGGCACACATTTTAATTTACCCTTGTTGTCACATTGGGTCATCAAGGGGCAAATAATTAGAACTAAGTAGATGAGCCCAGCTTCTTGTCTCCTGGCAACAAGCTAGACTCCTCTGTTTATTGTCGTCTTTTGTTTGTTTTAGTGTAAGACATCACAGAGCGTCTGGGTTGAGAAAAATGTTTGTTATTTACGGACATCACGTCCTGTGATTTCTGGCTACTTAGCTGCTCAAAATTCAAACAGTATCTCCTGATACCATCTGGGGCTGCCAGTGAGTGAATACCTAATGTAGCTTTAAATATTTTGCTCTCTAGAGATGTCACACCTGCAAATTACTT
Source organism: Diplotaxodon limnothrissa (assembly GCF_057381915.1). Classification (NCBI taxonomy): domain Eukaryota; kingdom Metazoa; phylum Chordata; class Actinopteri; order Cichliformes; family Cichlidae; genus Diplotaxodon; species Diplotaxodon limnothrissa. Next base: position 35,230,636 of record NC_140609.1, on the reverse strand, counting down.
CAATAGTAAATCTGAAATTGCAGTTTAGGGCAACAAGTAGTAATAATGGTGCTTCTGTTATCACATAAAGATTCTCATTCCAGCTTTGTTAACTAATGCAAAACATTCATTTTAAGATGTGATTTCTCAAAGCTTTTGTGTGCAGTAATGCATTTTATATCTACATTTAGCTCATTTAGCTAAAATTTGGAAAAAAAAACCAAAAAACAAGTAAATCCTGCAACAGTGTTTTATGAACACACATTTTGCACTACTTCTCTTCATGCCTTTAACCTTGAAGCCTCCTGGCTTGGCTGAACAACAACTTGCAGAAACACACAGAAACCAGTCTAACCACTTTAGCAGCACGGCGATTTGTGCCCCTGTTCCACTTTCCTGTATGCGTATAAGGAGTATTTCAAGTGGTGTAGATGACTGTTTGCATGTGATGGAAGGATTTCTCCCAGCTGTCTTGATTTGGGTACAGATCAGACATCAGAGCAGAGTCTTGTAGATGAGAGCATGTTTCCTCTGCTACCAATCAGGGCTGTCAAGTGTGTCATAATCACTTGACAACCACCTTTGGCGTGTGCGCAACTGCTCAAAAAAGGATTTTACATATGATATCTTCAATATTTTACATTATTTTGCCATTAAGTCAAAAAAGTGACATAAAAACAGACTAAAGAACTATTTCATTTTGTTTTTATAAGACCAGAGATGTTCAAAATCCCAAACGTTTTTCATGCAAAATAGTCATGCTGCTAAATCTCGCACATTATGGACAGGAATGCTCTACAGATTTCTCTGGAATCAGACTTCATGCATAAAGAGACTAAAAGGAGCATCAAGAAAACATGAAGAAAAGGAGTTAAAAATTGCTTTGTCTTTGCCAGCGAGCCATATTTTGCATGACATTTTGTGAAAATTATAGAGCACTTGTGTGGCTGATCTTATATTCTCTCACTACAATGTGCTTTTCAATTTCTGCACCACACGTCTCTGCTCGAGTGCTGTTGTGTTAAATGACACCCTAAAAATCACTCTGATTCAATCAAACTTTCTGAAGAGCAACATAGGGGATATCAAAAGATGACCAAGGCTGAAGAGGAAGGTAGACAAGGGAACCATGTGGATCATATAAAGGAAGGTCAGTGCATGTGAAAAGGGTATGAATGAAGGGATGGAGTGCATTGGTCTGTATACCTTGAGGCCAAAGTCTGAGGGGAAAGGCCTATAATGGCATGCGTTAGTGTGAGCTAGGCTGGATGGTTGCATACTCGACAAGATCCCCAGGGCCAGTGTGAGCAGAGCTTCGTGGGCTTGGAGAGGAGGCCAAAGCTGCAGTATCCAGCTCCGCATACTGGACATCACAGTCCTTGTGGCCAGAGTTCTGGAGACAAGAGAGGCGAAAGTGTGTGAGGAGTGAGGCAGCCAAAAAAATGAGAGTGTGAAAAAGATAGAAAGCTGACGAGAGAAAGAGAAAGTGGGAGAGAGCAAGTGAAAGGCAGACAGATGAGAAAATTGATGGCTGAAGGTTGAATGGTCGTGGGGACATTTTGAGTGTGTGAGCAGCAGTGTTAGAGTGGAAGACAAAGAAAAATGTGTGCGCATGGGGAGGAAAAGAAAACGTGAAAGGTGAAAATTATTATGACGAGCCAGCAATGGAGTCGTTGAACAGAAACTCACAACAGTGGGGAAATTATTATATATTAAATCAAAAATTAGAGATGGAAAAGAATTTAATCTTTGTTTACTATGCACATACCATTATTCTATTATTTTTCCATATTTATCCATAAAGTGTTGGCATGCGCAACAGGATCATATTTTGGTCCAGCTGCTATTTTTTTTCTTAAGATTATGTGTGCATAGCTCATCTATGTCAAAGGAGCTTGCAAAGAAAAGCGTCTGGACTTCTTTAAGTTGCTTGAAGACGTTTCACCTCTCATCCGAGAAGCTTCTTCAGTTCTAAGGTCAAATGGTGGAGAGTCCCAGATATAAACCTAGTGGGAGTGACCCCCCACAGAGGGACAAAAGGACCCCCTGATGATCCTCTAATCGCCTGAGCCAAGGTGGGAAACTGGGCGTGGGTCCCAATCAGCCAGAGTTTCGGGTGTGTTCATTGTGAAACCTGGCCCCACCTTATCATGCGAATTCCTGAGGTCAGATGGCCCAGGATGTGAGTGGGCGTTAAGGCGTCTGGGAAGGGATCTCAAAACTGGATTATAGATGGCAGAGAGTTGGTGTCGTAAACCCCCGCCTCTGTTCAAAGATGGTCGCTCACAGTGGACATAGATGGCTTCTTTCACTCCTCTTTCAAATCATCTGTCCTCTCTGTCCAAAATGTGAACATTGGCATCCTCGAAAGAGTGACCTTTATCCTTAAGATGCAGATGGATTGCTGAGTCTTGTCCTGTGGAGGTGGCTCACTTTTGACCTTAGAACTGAAGAAGCTTCTCGGATGAGAGGTGAAACGTCTTCAAGCAACTTAAAGAAGTCCAGACGCTTTTCTTTGCAAGCTCCTTTGACTACAATGACCTGGATGACTGAGAACCTTCACAGACATAGCTCATCTATGTATATCCAGGAAATGATGTACATTTGATAGTCATGAAAACTGGATTCCAACGGAAACAAACACAAAACAAGCCAAACCCACCGCGGGCACGCGCAGCTATAATGACTGGATTATACTGAACATATGTCCATGTAATCCTTCAGACTACAATGAAACTAATAAATGTGTCCTGATCACAGTCTGAATTAACTGTTTACATTGGCAACCACGGTTACCCTGTGGCACATGGAGATACTTGCAAAGCCCAGAAGCGAGTTAATGGAGATGCTTGTGTGGCTTCCATTGTGCTGATATTTCAGTGTGCATGTAAACATAGACAAAGACCTTCATTCAACTAGAATTCGACCACTGAGCACAAAAAACAAATCCAATGACTGACTCGATGAGGAATTGGCCAAGTGGATGATTGAGCAAATGACCTTAATGGGGTGATCAATAAATGACAATGACAGCTTTGAACGCTCTTTATCCAAATCCAATAAAACAAAACACGTTGTTGCTCCATTAATAAAAATTTACAAAAAATAAAAAAGGTGATTTCGTTTATCATTTATCAATTGAAAATAGCCGAAAACTGTAGAAAACCAACATAATATCTTGTGCCCCCTTTAAAAATGTATCTTATGTAGGAAAAGTGAAAATGGATTTATTTGATTTTCCTTATTTTAATAAAATAAACAATCTAAACAGAGCTCAGATAGGCAATGATGATGAAATAAAATGTAAGTTTTTTAAAAACAGAACAACAGGGTTCAAAGTGTCTCTGAACTGATTGTACAACCCACAAACAAAATGCTTGCTGTAATGAAATCAGTGGAGTAAAATTAAGAGTGGTTAAGTAAATGCAAAGCACAAATGCACCACATCTAAAGCTGCATGGTAAAGACTTGTGAACGAGAAATGGAATGAAATGATACGTGTTGCATCAATGTACTTTAATTCCATCTGAGAAAAGATTACGTAGAAATGACGGAAGCTTTTACAGAATCTCCTGTAAATAATTTAAATCTACTTTGCAATCTCTCAACTATTGCATATTTCCCCGCCGCTCACACTCTGCACTCACTGGATATTTAAATATCGAGAGTATTTGTCATGACCGGAGTGCAATCAGGGGGAAAATTACAGCCACATTGCATTCAAAATTGGCAGATAGTGTTTTGCCCCTAGAGAATCATCATTAGTAACACTCGACGCTCAGCAGTCAATGCATGTCTTTCACAAATAGTGTTTTGAAAACCTCAGTGATACCCTATTCATCTTAAGAGCAGCCCTAAACTTCAATTTAAGTGGAATGTTATCAGAGATAAGAAATAAATCTTAGGAAGATCTACCCTTGGTGTCCAAGGATTATCTGAATTAAACATCCAGTCCCTTTGAGCATAGAATTGAAGATGATAGTTTAATATCCTTGAATAACTACACAGAAAATCAAAATCAATTCGCCCAGAGAAAAGAATGATAGTAATTGAGTTATCCCTCAAGTTTGGTGAGAAAGAGTCATTTATAAAGTGCACCAAAAATGCAAAGCAGTTTTAACAAGGTTAGCTGACAGGCTAATATATTGAAGTTGGTGGCATCAATATAACATCAGTGCGGTTTTTATTTTATTTTTTATTTGTACTATTATGCATGAGTTAGTTGGGCTTAGAACGTAACAAAGCATTTTTACCCTAATGGTTAGAGCAGTGTTTCCCAACCTTGGAGCCACGGCACATATATCACATTAGAAAAGTCACACGGCACACCATCAAACAAAAAAAGCATATTGATCATTTTCCCCAACGCACCAGGTATAGCAGAATTGGCTCAGCTTGTCCCCAATATACCATTTTTTGCTTTCTTCTGAGCACTACTCATGCTAGGGCCTTTATCTGGGTCAGAATTTCCTCCAGGACCCAGGTTAGATTGATTACTTTTTCTTTTCAAATATTTAACTATTGCTATTATGCAATGCGTGGTCTCACAGCTTGACTATTATGTAATTTCTTCTCAGTCTTCTTCTCTTTTACTGGCAGTTGGCAACCTATTTAATTAGAGCAGTTGTACTGCCCTCTAGTGGAAGAGAATGCACCTGTGACTCACGCCGATTGCTTAGAGCAGCGGTCCCTAACCCCCAGGCCACGGACCGGAGTCGTTTGGTACCGGGCCGCAAGAGACTCGGGTGTGAAATTTATGGTTTTCAGGGTTGTATTTGTTTATTGTATATATATTTATTATTTATATTTATTGTATGTATTTGGTAGATAAACATAACAAAATAAAATAAATACAACAAAATAAAACGTTGTGAAAACATTGTCGGATATAAATCTGTCCGTCGCGCAAAAAAGGTTGGGGACCGCTGACTTAGAGTACTAATTAGGTGGAACCAGATAATCTTCCATGGCACACCTGATCATTTTTTGCCCAGTGGTTGGGAAACACTTGGTTAGAGAGACAATCTAAACATTATTTCAGCTGTCTCACAGTCCACCACTTTTATTTTACCTGCTAGAGTCACTTCTGCTACCTCTAAATTGTGTAGATATGTATACTGTATATGTGTGTCTGTGTGTGTGTGTTTATGTCCTCAGAACAATAGGCTGTAGAGCTGCGGATGTTTGCCGATGCTTTGAAAAAGTGACATCTAAAGACGTGTTTGTTTGTGATGAGATCTGGTGACTGAAAGCTAAATTCGTCATATGACTTGATCCTTCGAAAAAACTATTCAGTAAACTACTAGAGCCAGTTTATTGAGGCATTGTCTTTCTGGAAGATGTTTCATAGGAGGTTAGAGGTGATCACATAGAACAACTTTATATTGATTTACAGTGACCCTTTCCTCTAACAGGACAAGTGGACCCAAACCAGAAAATATATCTAACACATTGTGTTTTAATGCAGTCTCTTGTGCTATAGTGAGACCTGTAACTCTGCTAGCTTTTTTTTTTAAACACATACAAATTATATAGTTGTGATATGTCATTTTGTGGAATGTGAAACAGTGTGACTTCTAAAGGAGTTTTCTTATTCTGGATCTGAAACGCTGGTTTTAATGCCAGGTGACAGCTATGCAGAAGTTTTATGAAACTGATATATTCTGTTTTATGAATACTGAAACAGGTAGACCTATTCTGATAAGTACCTGAAACAAAACTACGGACCTGTAAATGTGAATAGAACAGGCTCTTTACTTTAACACTCTAAATTAAATTACGATGATTTAAGTCCTTCAAAAGATATCCACTTTAGAGAAAGAAAAAATGTATATTTAATATCTAGTTTACTCTAAAACCATACTTCAAGGATTCCAGATTTTTACTGGCGTGCTCGATTAATTTCTGAATTACTGACCTTGTCAGTGACACCCAGCTCTAAGTTCATTGGTTCTTACTGAAAGTAAATGCAGACCACATTTAAATTGTTAAAAAAGGTTAATTAATCCTCTGAAACAGTTGAACACTATAGATTTAAAGCCTCCTTCCATTTAAAAATGCCTTTGAGTTACTTTGACCTTCACTGCTTAGATGATGTATATTCAGAGTTTGACAATGCAGTGAAGTTTTCTGATTTATTTGCTGCAAGTTTGTTTCTCTAGGTTAAAAGTCTGAAAAGTACCCGCAATAGGAATTGCAAGACTAGTGCCCAACTTAAATACAGTGGGGCAAAAAAGTATTTAGTCAGCCACCGATTGTGCAAGTTCCCCCACTTAAAATGATGACAGAGGTCAGTAATTTGCACCAGAGGTACACTTCAACTGTGAGAGACAGAATGTGAAAAAAAAATCCATGAATCACATGGTAGGATTTGTAAAGAATTTATTCGTAAATCAGGGTGGAAAATAAGTATTTGGTCACCTCAAACAAGGAAAATCTCTGGCTCTCACAGACCTGTAACGTCTTCTGTAAGAAGCTTTTCTGTCCCCCACTCGTTACCTGTATGAATGGCACCTGTTTGAACTCATCATCTGTATAAAAGACACCTGTCCACAGCCTCAAACAGTCAGACTCCAAACTCCGCCATGGCCAAGACCAAAGAGCTTTCGAAGGACACCAGGAAAAGTATTGTAGACCTGCACCAGACTGGGAAGAGTGAATCTACAATAGGCAAGCAGCTTGGTGTGAAAAAATCAACTGTGGGAGCAATCATCAGAAAATGGAAGACATACAAGACCACTGATAATCTCCCTCGATCTGGGGCTCCACGCAAGATCTCATCCCGTGGGGTCAAAATGATCATGAGAACGGTGAGCAAAGATCCCAGAACCACACGGGGGGACCTGGTGAATGACCTGCAGAGAGCTGGGACCAAAGTAACAAAGGTCACCATCAGTAACACACTACAACAGCAGGGAATCAAATCCCGCAGTGCCAGACGTGTTCCGCTGCTGAAGCCAGTGCATGTCCAGGCCCGTCTGAAGTTTGCCAGAGAGCACATGGATGATACAGCAGAGGATTGGGAGAATGTCATGTGGTCAGATGAAACCAAAGTAGAACTTTTTGGTATAAACTCAACTCGTCGTGTTTGGAGGACGAAGAATACTGAGTTGCATCCCAAGAACACCATACCTACTGTGAAGCATGGGGGTGGAAACATCATGCTATGGGGCTGTTTTTCTGCCAAGGGGACAGGACGACTGATCCGTGTTAAGGACAGAATGAATGGGGCCATGTATCGTGAGATTTTGAGCCAAAACCTCCTTCCATCAGTGAGAACTTTGAAGATGAAACGCGGCTGGGTCTTCCAACATGACAATGATCCAAAACACACCGCCCGGGCAACAAAGGAGTGGCTCCGTAAGAAGCATTTGAAAGTCCTGGAGTGGCCTAGCCAGTCTCCAGACCTCAACCCCATAGAAAATCTGTGGCGGGAGTTGAAAGTCCGTGTTGCTCGGCGACAGCCCCAAAACATCACTGCTCTCGAGAAGATCTGCATGGAGGAATGGGCCAAAATACCAGCTACTGTGTGTGCAAACCTGGTAAAGACCTATAGTAAACGTTTGACCTCTGTTATTGCCAACAAAGGTTATGTTACAAAGTATTGAGTTGTATTTTTGTTATTGACCAAATACTTATTTTCCACCCTGATTTACGAATAAATTCTTTACAAATCCTACCATGTGGATTCATGGATTTTTTTTTTCACATTCTGTCTCTCACAGTTGAAGTATACCTCTGGTGCAAATTACTGACCTCTGTCATCATTTTAGGTGGGGGAACTTGCACAATCGGTGGCTGACTAAATACTTTTTTGCCCCACTGTAAGTGCGATCTGGAAAGCTACAGTCACTCTACGTTATGAATGGAGTTTTTGTATAAAAACAAGTCTTGCATTTAATAGTTAAACTTTGTAAATAGGCTTTTAGAATTGCTGTCCTCAATAAGTGAGAATGTATAAGATGCAATTTCAAAAGTTCTGAATAATTTTTTTAACAAAATGTCAGACATCAATAAATTAATAAATATTCAACACAGGGACTTTTATCTTAAAACTAGTGCTGTCAGCGTTAATCTCGTTGAAATGACGTTAACGCCATAACCGCATTAACACGGCAAATCTCCATTAGCGAGTTAGTGCGGATCGCCCCGTGCATGGGGCTGCACGGCGCTAACACGTTAACGAGCTAACCACGCTAATGCGTTGAAGCCATGCGGCCCCACGCACAGGGCGATACGCGCTAACTCACTAACAGAGATTTGGCATGTTAATGCGGTTATAGCGTTAATGCCGTTTTAACGAGATTAACGCTGGCAGCACTACTTAAAACATGTCTGTAGGCTGTAAGGACGCAGGCCCTGTACACTGATATCTTGTCATGATTTCAAGTAGCCAGAAAATGGGTAGCATAGAAACAATAGAGAATAGCATGTCAGCAGTTGTGTCACACTGATGTGGCTTTTAATTTGAATTGTGAAGTTCCATCATGCACAAGGGTAACACATACAACCTGACTTAAGTCAACATATCAGCTTAACCTTTAATTATCAAAATTTAAAATAACTTTCCAAATGGTTCTGGATTTGTGAAGGAATACTGGCATAAATCTAAGGAGCTAAAAGTGGATCTCATTAAGATACAGTTGATACCCACGTGTTGTTACGCATTTGAGCAAATTGCATTTTGCACGACACTGCTTACCAAATAAGTAAAACTGAGACTGAAGAAAGAAAGAAACTTAGCAATTGTGTGGTTACAAATTGTCACATTACCAAGAGACACACTGAAAATGATTTTGTTTTCAGCCAGCACACACAACATGCAGAAGCTTGCACATCCACACAAATTGTCTAAAATCCTGGTTGTTGTTGTTTTTTAAATTCATCTCAGAAAGAAATGCTGCCAAAGCAAATAAAGCCCTCAGTGCTCTCAAGCATCTGTGCCACTGAGGGAGGTTTCCCCACAGTTAGCAGAGGCATCTGATACAACAAGTCAAACATTTCATAGTCAACAGTTAAGACTCAGGGGTGATGATGTACTGTGGAGCACCACACTGTAACGTATCTGCAGACGGTTGCCTGGCAAACCCACAAGTAATTACGATGGATTAGAGGAAGAGTAGGGGAGGTGAGGCAGAGGGCAGGCCGTCGGGGTCAGAACATGAAATCGTCCACAGAGAGAGAAAGAGAGAGGATGGCGGCTGGCCAGGTTTACATAGAAGATGAGAGGTGCTGATTTTGATGATGAGATAAGAAGCTTAGTCAAACCGCCCAGTGGATTTGCTGGTCAGCATCTACTCATAACACCAGACAAGCAAAAATGAAAGCTCCTCAGTGACTGTACAGAAGTACCGTTCATTGTAAATCAGTTCTACAATACCACCAAGCAGAACCTCACCAAATATTCACCCTTTCAGCAGCAGTTACTACTGACCAAAGGCAGCAGCTGTGGATGACCCCTCCATAGTGAAGCTCACGTGACTCCGCTCATGGCATCAGTACTCACCGGCTTATCGGTGAAGGGGGTCGACTCAGAGGGTGCCATGTCGTAATAAGGAGGCTGAAGAGGAAGCTTCTGCATTTCTTCCTCCTTGTCGAGATGAACCACCTACGGGAAACACCAAGAGCTCAGCGTGACTTATAATGAGCTCGAAACCGGGATAGATCAGCCAGCTCTAGTCCTCACCAAGGTTAACTTTGCAATTAGTCTATGAGTGTGAACTGCTACCTCTTATTGCATCCGCATTAATTAAAACACATAAGCAGCAAAACATTATGTTGACAGTTGTTGCTCACATTTTTTTTGTGTGTCTGTGGTAATGAACAGAAATCGGCAACGTTAATCTCGCATCCGACAGAGAATACAGCTTGACAGCAGTTTGAACTTCAGCAGCTCAGTTGAACCTAAAGTTATTATGTGCATCAAAGTAATTTTGTCAAATGAATCACTTCCAGATCACATAAATATATGATGCAAACTTTTGAAACATCTGAGCTGAAATGCTAAAGTAACTGTAAAGCTGCAAGAGCTAGCTGAGATTCATAGCCACTATATTACAGAGGGATTTCATTTCTTACATGAACCTGACATAAATAAACTATTTGAAAAGAATAGTTTGCCTATGTAGACAAGGCTCACTGAAACCATTTTAATATGGTACAGACATTTCATTAGGTACATCTAGGAAAATGTATGTAGTCCAGCACAACATAACACAAATTCTGCTTTTACATTTTCTACTTTTGTTTTCAAAAAGGTTTAAACTGTGTTTTATTTTTAAGTTATAGTGGTGATCTATTTTGATTCTTAAATGTTTTTTTAAATCCCTTTGTATAGATATTTTAAAAGGTAGAACGTAAACATTTTCACTGTGTTTGAAGGATTATGGTTTAGGTACAAATGCTAAATTTTCATTTCACATGTTTTCTTTATTTATTTTTTGCTTTGGGTGCAAGCTCTTTAAGTCTCTATTAAGTCAGATGTTATTTTATTTATGCAAATAAAAGAGCAATATGGTTCAAAAAGACAAAAACATGTTTCAAAGTGTTGCATAAATAAAGAGGGGGTTTAGCTAGATTCAGAAACCTTGTGAATTAAATTCAAAATTAACCTACATCCTTAATCAGTGGACTTGCAGAGCATGATGTTCTGTGGTGACCATTCAACATATGTCAGTTTCTCAAGGGTGACTAATTACCTTTAATGGAGTATGGTACTATATTATAAAATAAATTACATTGTAATCCATCATAATTTCTGGGGAATTACAGTTACATTGAGATTGTAGATGAATATCTTTTTGGTTAACACCAAAATCTTTCTGTAGACAGACAACGATCCGATCAGTATGTTGGTTTGCATGATTTTACACTGTAGCTTCAGCTTGTCAAATCACTCTAAGAAATCTGTCTAGCACGTCTATGACCAGCTGATCACACCAAAGCAGGTGGCTTTGTCGCTGGACAACAGTTCCTTTCAGTGCTGGAAATTCAACAACATTTTGCCTCAGAAATCAGAAAAGGGCACTAGCATGACCGTACAGAGTAAATCATGGTTGCTCAGGGGGAAAACATCAATGAACTCAATGTGAACCAGAGGAAAAGATCGAAAACCAATAATGTCAAGTCAATTCAGGCCAACTCAATTGTAATCTATAACCTATTACATGCAACATAAAAGTCTTATTAAGCAACAGGTGGTGTCACATTATTTATGGTTTTGTTTAATTAAAAAGGGTAGTGAGAATGAGACATTAAACACCTCCAGTGGTCTTCCACATGCACACTTGGCAAGGTAGGTTAACAGGTAGGTTGTATAATCATCCTAGAAAACTTGACCTATTTCTTCTGAAGAGCTATACTGTCTCGGTTGGTTCTGTATCTTCATGTGATGCCTGAAAGACTTAGTTATATGGAAATCTTGTCAGTGAAGAAGCTTCTTGAGGTTCATATTAATTGCAGGTTTCTCTCAATGTATATGTAAATTCCAAAACAACTTGAGTTGCACTATAATTTCCGTACATAATTCGCTTAGGCGCTGATAAATATTCAGATTGGGTAATGACTGTATGATGATGACTGTAAATCTACAAGGGGTGAGGGTTAAGATTCTCACTTTAAAAATCAAGATTTGGCTGTTTCACAAGTTTTCTGTGGCATAATAGGCACAGTGTTTTGAAGGGTGGGTTTGTGTGAGGAAAGGGGGCCACTCCTATAGTTTTCCTTTTCACCAGGTTGTCTGTCTTAGACTTTTCCCACAGAGTACTTCTAATTGATCTGTCAAAACCTGTCATAATCACAAAAGCAAAATTTGATGCTTCTGACATCAAAGTACCTTGAAAGTGTTTCTTAGGTGGGGTACTCAAAACAGTCTATAGAGAAGCTTACTGGCATAAAGGAATTAATTAATATTTTAATGACAAATGAAGGCGAAACCTTCATAGAACGTTTGTCAGACCTGCACATTTTGCAATGAAAAGAAATAAGAGTTAATGAAAGAAATTAAAGTCACTCGGAACAATGAGGTCATCAATGAAAATGTGAGACTCATAATGGTTGCTGAACAATGGTTTTCCCTCTTCATACCTGCAAATTCTGTTTAATCTGTTTTTTTCATCCACTTTTTTTCATCCACTTTTCAAAAAGCTTTTGAATGACAATATGTATCTGGGTGATGTGAACTTTTCTACTCACGTTACATCAAAAGGTGAAGCATTTAATGGTTGAGTGGTCAAACAGTGAGCTGAGTGCCAGACTTCATATGCAATTACTTGGGGGGGGAACGTTTGTTCAAGCTATAAAGACGCTGAACTCCCTGATAGTGAGTTTGGCTGTCAAAGTCTAATTCACAGCAATACACAACATTTAATTATAGGAAGCACACACTGATACTTTGGCTCTGTCGCCCAATGAAGTGACCAAGCAACCTCTGCCCGAATACCAAGCTGTTTAAGACCAGTTGTAACATTCAGATATGCTGCATAACCCACAAAATCTTTTCACTACATTTGAAGGTGAAAAATTATCCCTGATCTCATTTCTCGTTCAAATAGTCCATTTCGTAGCTTTTCATCGAGTTCATTCTCAAAAGGAAACCCTTGAAAAGCTAAACCCGGAGCAAAAAATAGCAGCGAACAATAATTAGAACTATGTCATTACAAATTGCCTGGTGGCTCTGCAGATGCTGATCAGTATAATTTAAAGAAACAGCTAATCATGATGATTGACAGGCTTTGGGGCACGAACTTGTCCAGCTGAACTGATGAAGGCACCACCAAGAGACTTTTTTTTCTGGTATACGATATGATTAAAAGTTGTAGATAAGATTATTTCTTAACAACTTGTTTGTATTTATGGACATTTTAAAAAATGTAGTTCATAAAAGCATGTTTATAAAGAAGCTATCTATACACCAGGATCTGCTTGGGCATTTTAACTTTTTATTGGGGAGTTGGGGTGGGGGGGAAGGATTGCTTATCTATGCATTCTCTACTCACTGTGTAATAAACCTGCCGTGATGTTTTCTTGTTTTGTTTTGGGGGTTTTTTTGTTACTTTTATCTATCCAGATGTAAGTTTGCTGAACGTGCACCTTCTTTTAAAGCAATGGCAGCCATAAAACCAAACACATTAAATCCTGTAATGTGACCATTAAAGCCTCATTTTTATACTAATCACCAGTCAGGGTTACGATGCCTTGCTCAAGTAATCTTCTGCAGTAGTTGTGCAGGAAGAAGAGCGCATTATTTCCCCTCTCTCCATGACTTTCTCTGCCCAGATGCCTAGCAGTTTGACCTTGGGCTTATGACAAGTATCAAAGTTTGATTTAAATTCTCAGCGGTGCTGATAGGTGGTGACCAACTTGACAGTTACGTGAATCTTTAATTATTCAGAGCCTAATAGCGCCATTTTTTTTTACTTCTTTAGCTCCTCAGTTTCTCACATACTGTAGTCCTTGACAACAGTAAAAGTCACTGCAACCTCTGCACACTCCTGATGACACTTCACATGTAAATAGTGCTGCACATTCAATCTTATGAGAGTAACTTTTGTTTTCCTAAACTACAGCTTGTGCTACAGTAACGTTTGCAATAAGCAGATTGGAAAGCTATCGGGCTGGTTGAGGCAGAACATCCAGGAATACAATTACATAGTACTGGTTCTGTGCTATTTAAACAGCCTAATGCAATATAAGGATTGTGTTCTCATGGAAGCTCGACAAGAAATTAGAAAAAAATGTTCTAGTGGCCACACAGACCGGGAGCCAAACATGAATAGGGAGGCTATGCAGAATCAGTGTGACCATGGAAAACGAGGTTTCAAATTCCAAGGGCATGTTCAGAATACTTTTTCACCAAAGGAAGTTTGAGGTTTAACTGCACTTTCATAACGTGGAAGAGCACATGAGTGGCCATCTTACTTTATACTGGCTGCATATAATACACCCGATATATTAATATAAGAGCATGTGACTTGTATTCAATTTTTTTGCCATTAACACAACCAGTGATTGACTGCTGTGATTTTTTTCTTGCTTTTAAAGATGCTATTGGCACTATTTCACCATCAATTATTATTTTAATCTTTTCCAGATGACAGCACATTCCAGTACTGACAATATAAATGAGGTCTGAATGGAGTATACTCAAATCTGCTTAGAATTAGAGACAGTAAAATTTGGGGACTTGAGAAAATTGCAAATTTCTTTAATGTTGCCAGGAAGTAACTTCAGCGGGAGGGAGCACTGTAAAAAGCGGTTCCCGTGCAACCACTCCAGGCTCTGCATGTTTGTTATTGTACATTCAGACAGTACAACTTCCATGGATTCAGCAGCAGTCTTCAAAGTTGGGATGAACAAATTATCACTGATGAGAATCACTAGATTCCCATCAGTGACAAGTAAGTTTGTCACTGATTAACATAAAAAACACTGCTTGTTAAAATGATGAAAACATGTCTTGAGGTTAAAAGTCTGTGAGAAATTAAGCTGTTTATCAAACTCGAGTCACACTTTGAAATCTTCAGCACTCATTTACTAAGCTATAAACAGCTTCATTTAACATACTGCACTTGTACTGTGTGCAGTGATTAAATAATAAAATGGACAATGTCAAAGACTCTCTGCACAGCATATTCAAAGTACAGATAAAAATCTCTGACAATACTTTTATAAGCAACAAAGTTCTTTTTCATATCTCTGCTGCAGTGCAAGCAGGGATATGGTCGTTTATTTATATGTCAAAAATTGCCCACTGACAATTACTTTATTTATTAAGAGGGAAATTAATTACACACATGGATAATTATGTTACATGTCATTGGCTTCACTTGGAGAATGTGACATTTCTATATTCAGCTAACTTTATTCACCGTCTTTGTGACAGTTGCTTTGGACAGCTGTGTAAGACGAGGAACACACACACACACACACACACACACACACACACACACACACACACACACACACACACACACACACACAAAAGGCTCACGGCACTAAACTGACATTTTTGCGATTTAAAAATTCACCTGAAAATCCAATAAATGAAAATAACTTTCCAAAAACAAAAAGAGACCTAAGCTGGTTCGCTGCTCTTAAAGATATATGGAGGTAAAAAACATCACATCACTCTTTTGTTAAAAATATATTTGGGCTTGGATTTCATATGAAAGAGACAGATACTGCCAAAGTTGTCATACCTTGTGTTGGATCAGGAGAATAAGCAAGGAAAAGAAGTAGGGGGAGGAGCTTACCTGGATGTCATCAGATGTCAAGTGTCCCTTCATGTCACTGTTCTTCTTTTTGGGTGGAGGAGGGGCTGGTTTGTGCGCAGGTGGGAGGTCAGTCCTGTTAAGAGAGTAAAAAGATAACATGACACTCAGCACAGTAAGGGATCACCACTCTTTACGTCCCTCACCTTCTACACCACTCTATAATGAGAAGTCCTGCCTGCACTTGCCTTTTTCACTCTTTCCTTGGATTTTGATAGATCTCGTGTTGGTGGCTTTGTTGCAGCAGCAGCCATCCCTGCCCTTTCAAAGGCTCTCGCTGGAGAGACACTGTGCTAATGAGAGTAGGCTGTAATTGGACTGAAGTGAGGAGATAGGAATGGAGGGGGTATAGGGGGCAGGGAGAAGGGCATGTGTGAGTCAAGGGTGGTTTGAGCCTCATCCAGAGTGCCACGCGGACAAACACCCTGCCTACTGTGCAGCGACTGTTTGTTTGACATATAGTCCTGAGCTGTGACACGGAGAGCTCGGCAGGCGGCTTCAGCTCTCCACCTTTTTCAGGATCCCTGGTACTAACATCCTCTAATCCCAAGGCACTCACCCCACCCCTCTGTTGGCACACCTGGGTAAAAACAAAGCCTCAAAAACTGAACACCTGTGCTAGTTTATACGCCGCTATTAACAATGGAGTAAGCAACCGTTTTCTGTAAATCACCAACAATCAAATTTCGATGGAGGTAAAAGCCACTCTGTACAGAGTCATTCTGAGTTATTATAGAAAATTACTGAAATAAAATGTGATCAGGAAAGACAGCGGTAACTGAAAGCATTCTGTTGAAATAGTTTGATGTGTATCTGTATAATTATTTCAGACAAGGAAGCAGAAGGGTTGTTGCTACGGAATCGTTATAAAGAAAACCCCTTGCCTCAAACACGCTGGCAGTCAGATGTCATCTGTCGTATTCTGACATGATATCAGGAGTGATCAAAGATAATGAAGTGGAGCACAGACACTGAGCTGTGTACCTACATGCATTATCTCCAGCTCCTCCCGCCTCCCATTCGCACTGGTTCACGTCCTTATTGAATAACATGACCTTTCCGCAAGGCCATGCTGCCGTTTTAATGTGCAGAAAATTTGTGCATGAGTGCACCTCTTAACTCTTTCTTTCACGCTCATTATTTCCAGTCCGTATCACCTTGTCTCCAGACAGGGCTGCCGTACCACTGCCAGATTCATGTGGCACCCTCCTCAGCCTGCCTGCAGCACAGAGGCACAGCAAATGTACAGAGAAGCAGCGTGCAGCACACTAGCTCTTCAACAATAACGCCTTCCGCTGCAGAGCTTTGAGAGGAGAAACATCCATTTTTTCCTGAGACAGATAATTATGAGTCTTGTGGGAATGCGGTTTTCACAGGTACAGCAGTGTGCTCATTATAAAGTATTATAATTCACTGCTTATGACTGACTGGATTCTGATACAGGTGAGAACTTAAGACAAGACAAGATCATTTGTATCCATGAAATGTGTGATACTAAGTGTCATTTTTTGCTTCTGTCTGTCTCGTGTATGTGAGACAACAGATAACGGTGTTTTTTTAGTTTGCTGAAACATAACACTAATGAACATCATGCAATGACCTAACTGGAATTTTATAAAAGGACATGCAGCATTACAACATTATGCCTGACTGGATTTTGATTTTACTGTAGTTTGAGATAAATCAGTTATGCACCATCGGGATTCGACAGGTTTATTCAAGTAGGATGAAATCTGATTTTTTTTATGTATGATTTGCTGAATTCGTTTGAACTTACGTTTGATCCCATAGGACCTCCAATGATTGCATTTTATTGCAAAGGAGCTTGTTCAAATAGGTAGTGTGCTGGGGCCCCTTATGCGGAGTGAGTTTATTAAATCTGACCAAACATGAAGAAATTCCCTCGTCTCATGACTACCACCCCATGGCAACAACTTTCTCCCTGTCATCCAGCTACTTTTGTAATCACATTACACACAAGAAGCAGTCTCAGGAGAACATCAGTGCATAGACTGTCACTACTGTTTGACACAAGGGTGGGAAAACAGACCAAAAAGTAGCACAAGCGTTTCATGAAGTGCTGTGTGTGCAGAGAGGGAAAACGTATAGCACAGCTACAGCTCACGCAAGATAGATATACCAAGATAGATATACAGCATGTGTGTTGCCGGTCATTCAGTCGGCATATCAATTCCGTATTTGATATTAATAATATAAAGAACTTGACATGTATAGTATATTATTAATGAAGTATACTTGTAGGAGAGGAAGTAAAAACAAAACAAAACAAGAAAAGGTCAAAAGTAAAATGTATTTTTAAGATTTAATGGTTGCATGTTATGATGTAGCAGCCACTTTTGAAAAATATCCAAAAACAACTCTATCCACCATCTCTGTGTTTTACTGTGAGTCAAACCAGTGTCCATTAGCACCACAATCAAAAATCAAGGAAAATAAGCAATCATTATCTTGCAGATTACTGTTTATTCTAGTTTGGGTTTGAATGTCTTAGTTGAGGTCCATAATTTCCTTTAGCAAAAATAATTTGGAACTCCAAGTAATTGCTCAGATCTTCCACAGCAACACTCTGTGTTGTGCCAAAAGAAGTGGTCAGAGGATCAGACAGATTTTAAATTAGCCAGCTGTTATGCGTGGCCATCTAAACCACATTATTGGGAAGTAGAAGCAGAATGAACATACCTGAAATATTGATATCAAGCTCACATTTATTCACACAGAAAATCCATTATTATTCTCACGGCAAGTAAGTTGGGTTAGTTTTAAACTAAAAAATATGTTTTAATATGTGCACATGCTCTCGGTTTAAAATTCCTGGAAGGAGAAGCTTTTTGTTCAAACTGCAATTTTGGAATTTGTAAAGGTGTAATGCATAATATATCAACCCCCTGAAAAAGACTGAATATTGGAGATGTTTTCTGCTAATATTTGTACGTCAACATGTAAAAATGAGCGAAATATTCACTGCTACAGATCTGTGCGCTCTTCAGGAATGCAGATGATGCAATCTCAATCAGTCATTAATAAGCTACATTGCAGTCCCGCACAGCTTGACCACCACATGTGCATCTCGTACTTCCTTAGTGCTGAATGTGATGCAGGCAGCATGGGGGCGTTGGATCTGTGAAAACGCAGACACTAATGAAAGCTGACAAGCAACACAAGCCCGTGGGGAGCAGAAAGCACTGGGCAGGGAACCATAAGCTACATTCAAGTTTGCAGTGTTTCCTACTCAGACATCCACCTTGAAGACCTTGCTCCTCCTCGCTCTGTTGGCTACAAAAAGCTCAGGGCAGCTTAGGGGGAGATTTAAAGGGGATAGCAAGGAGAAAACATAACTAATCCTTAAACTGAGAAGAGTAGTCTGTGAGGGAAGATTTACAGCAAAGAAAATGACTTTTACAATGCACTCACAAAAAAGTGACTTTCCTATCTGAAATTTTCGCACCATTGAGGAAGTCTTCAAGCTCACACTCAGAATTAAGATGTTCTCGAAGGTGACAGAAAACCCTCTTTCCGTCCACTTCATGTGAGAGAAAGTGAAGTGTCGCATTCCCACAAGCGTTTGGATTAGAGAGCCACCGTATGCCTGCAGCCCTGCTCGTGGAAAAAACGTGGAGTGTTTGAGCCGATCCTCGGTGCTCTCATTGATTTCTGTTGATCACAATCTTATTTGGCAATTTAAATGCTAATGATACTTTTAATTGCAAGACGGGATAAATGTGATTTGATCTTTAGGAGGCAATTACTTTCATGCTTTGTCTAGCTCCGATCTTTTCAAAAGGCGGACAACAATTACTCTGCAAAGCTCAGCTTTTTTTTCTCCTCTCACAAGAGAAGAAAGGAAAAAACAAGAATGAAGCAAAATGGTGTTTTTGTTCTTTGACAAGTTTATCAAAAACTACTTCTGTTGCTGGGGGAAAATTTTGCTCTTTAGAACACTTAACTTTACAGTTGTACACAAACAGTCACTTTCCAAACCTTTTTCAACACCTCAGGCAATGCTACTAGTGTACATACACTACTATGCAAAAACATAGATATAAGGTGATTGTTATAAACATTTGTACTGCATGTATAACTTTCTGTGCAGAGAAACCAAGCACCATTTTATGCATAAATAACAATAGCAAATAATTTGAAATCACACCGAGTACAACACAGTTCATGTTGAGCGACTCAGAAAGACAAGACAGTTCTACTTTGGTTACAGCTTAAAGCAAGAAGGTGTCCATTAAGAAATTACCATTTATCACATTTAAAAGGTCTCCACACAGCAAAAGTGAAAAGCACTGGTGACCAGTTTATAGACCAAAGGGTACACAAAAACAAATCACGTCTCCACAAATCACTTCTGCTAACGTTACATCTCAAAATGAAATCTAACTTCATTGACTTAGTAGTACTGTGTACTCCTTGTTTGTCCAAATGTCCTCCAGTTATGCTACATTTCAGTCTCAGAACAAGTTTGAAACCTGTGCTCAGTTCAAATTAATCATGGTTGTGTCGTGACATGGGCTCTCGGCTCATGGTTAAACATCCGTTTTACATTCTGCATGCAATACTTTTCAGATACTTTTGTAAATATGACTGGAAAATTGGCAACAAAGTGATTTATGCAAGCAAGTATTTACAACTGTGTCAACACCAGCTGTATGTCAGGAACACTCAAAAGATTGGGGGGGGGTTTGGCCACAATTGGCAGTGCTCTTCTGCATTTTGGAGGTCATACATCACACCCGGGCAAAAGACGATGAACATATTATTCTGAGAACATCGCCTTTGACAATGCCCATCTATTTTGATAATCAGTTGACTATTTGCCAGTGCAGCCTCTAAAGGGCCAGTGATTTATTAGGATTGACCAATTTTGAGTCACATCATGTGCTGCTTTGTTAGGGCAAACAGAGGCGTGACAGGCGGTGCAGTCAGGCATGTTATCAAATGCCCAGGCTTGATTAACAGCTCATCAACATGCAGAATTAAACAGTCTGGCTAAATGCTTCCCCTTTACTCTGACATTAGACACTCATATACAACTATGAATATCCCCCTACATTGAAATATGCCCCACACATTCTTTTGCAACTTTTCTGCATCCACATAGACGGTTAAATGAGAACAAGTAAACAGTTTCTGAGTAAGACACTGAACATATTTGATGACAAGCCACAGAAAAATGACAAAAATTCATATGAACAATTAAAGCTTTGAATCACATTTCACTACATTAAGCATTACATGCCAAACTAGTGGGAAACAACAACATTTACAGCACTGGCACAACTGTTGTCATGCATATTTGATGAGAGTCATGCAAACAAAAGGAGGGAAAAGAGCAAGAAGTGGAGGAGAGAGGTTGGACAGTGTGGTCTGTCAAAGACATTATCACTCAGCATCAGCTTATGTAAAACAAAGCCTGTATAAGCTTGTGGATTTCTGTTTGATTAACAATTTGATATGTATGTTAACTCTCATCTCGCCTTGTAATTCTGTTCTGTCCAAGCTCCCTGAATCGGATAAACTCTAAGTGGAGCTGGATTTTCCATCTAAAGAATTCTGATAAGGTTTAATTGGTCGTGGAACTGTTTTCATCAAGCTTTATTTTCATTCTTTCTTTTTTCCAAACATCATTGTCGTTATTTGATGTAAGAGTTTATTTTTGCCATTCATCAGATTGACATGTAAAGCCTAAATTTCACTCCAAAGTATTTATTTGCTGTATGCTGTCAAAGCAAGCAGAGAAATTGCTCAGATTTTAGGCATCAAGTGCAGTGTGACTCGTTAGTGAATGATTATTGATCATTTGCTGCTTTCAGCACTCACAATGGTGTGCTCAAGTATGTCACTTGCAGGCCACCATTACATGCAGGCAACAGAATAGAGGATCCAGGAGTACAGGGATCAGCAGGGGATAGACTGGGGTCAGGAGCCTCTACTTTCCTTGTGGGGGACTCTGGCTTCTCAGGACCCTGTGTCACACAACTATCAGCAACAGCAGCAACAGCAATGCTGAGGGAGTGGAGTGGGAAACAGAGAGCAGTTACTTTGGCATCAGAGTGAGAAAGAAAGATAGATTAGCAAGGCGGGAGAAAGAGACAGAAAGCAATGGGAGCGGTAAGAGTTTGTGTGCTTCATTTATCTTGAAAGACAATGCAGAGAGCTAAAAACAGTGTGGTTTCTGCGTCTGCGTGGCCTCAGACTTGGTGGACCTGCTGCCACCACAGAGCACCACAACGTGCAGCCGGCGGAGACCAAAAACCTGGCAGAACGCCTCGTCTGATGTTAGCATCACCGCTTTGAATAATCAAATAAGCTAGAAGATTCTGGAGGGGGACCTCTAAAATAAGCATTGTAATCTCATCATCTGAATTGATTAAAGGCTCATGTGCACCCTGAGCCGGATTCTGCACACCCCCCCAACCTCAGTTGTTTTGGTAATAATCCCAGGGAGAGAGATAGCCAGCTCATGCTCACAGCAGCATCATTCCCATGGGAATGTGGTTTGAATCTTGTATATTCAGAATAGCCAAGAGCATCATGAAAACCCTTGGCAACCACTGAGCTATCTGTCCTGGCCAGGTGTTTTAGATGAAGGGAATTAGCAGGACGTAACTTGAATGCGTGTTTCCTTCTTCATTGAAAACAGATTTCTGACAATTGCTCCAAACCAGATGGCAGAGACTTTTAGTACCTCGAAATAACGCGAAAAGCTATTTTAGATTTTCACAGCTCTGTTGCTTATTGTTCTCTCAGCTGCACCCTCTGCTACTTCTGTTTTCTCCTTTGTGTATGGGCAGCAGCTGGCAACGCTGCAAATTGTCATAGGCACTGGTTTGCAGACAGAACAAAATTACCTGGTTGGCCGGAGGAGGTGTTGCAGAGTAAATAACATCAGAGTTACAAGGCCCCTTAATGTGTCTTCAGCAGTTTGAATGTCTTAATGGATGCAAGAAGAAGTCTTACACCATCTATTTAAGAATACATTACAAAGTTTACATTTGTAGGATACCTCACCATTAGATCTGCATCACAGGCCTTGCTAAATTGTGCTTGATTTGAGGTATATCTATTTGCAAAAGCAGCGATGGAAAAGAAGTCGTTCATACTCTAATTACTGTTTAAATTAAAATGAATTTGCATAATTCTACAATCGGCTGACCCGACCTCTGGACCTCCTGCATACTTTAAAATCTCAAAGTAATCTCCTTTAACTTCTC
Source organism: Diplotaxodon limnothrissa (assembly GCF_057381915.1). Taxonomy (NCBI): domain Eukaryota; kingdom Metazoa; phylum Chordata; class Actinopteri; order Cichliformes; family Cichlidae; genus Diplotaxodon; species Diplotaxodon limnothrissa. The sequence goes on along the minus strand of NC_140609.1, from coordinate 35,208,150 downwards.
GACAATATTGTGACCATCCAACAGAAGCAAATGTTTCCTGAGAAGACTCTGCAGTACATACTCCTGCAATCAGCCGTGATTAAAACAATAGTGTTTTAATGGGAAATGGGCTCATTGCAGCCCACATTACAATCAAGCAACCACTTAATAGCTGCTTTAATAAAAATCATTGATTCTATCTGCTTTGGTAAATGAAGATAGACATTCTCTTTTTTTTAGTGCAATTAAATTCATTTTCATACCGTGACCTTTATGAAAGGAGACTGCTGGCTCCCAGAATAAATGAGAATGAGACAGTGACATGTCTGCAGCATGTTCCTCCGTCTCCAAACACATTTACTCCCCTAAAAAAGAGTTTCGTCCTTTTCGAAGTGTTTTTTCTCTCGTGGAGTGACAAAGAGTGCACACCTAATCTTACCACCTGTCCATCCCCCTGCAATATTCTCTGGGAGAGGCTTGATACTCACAGGTCATTATCTGTCTCAGTGCGGGTCTTCTGCTGCCGCTGATGGACCATGACAACAGTAACAGCCACGCCAATGATGAGTCCAATGGCAACAACACCTCCAAGGATCCCGATAACACCACCTGGGGGACCCTGCGCCATTGGCTTCTCTGCAGACAAGAGGAGAAATAACAGTGTCAGAGTATGTGCTCTTTGAGTAATTGACACTGCCTGGATGAACTTTAAAAAAAGAAAAATCAACTACAGCCTCCAAAACAATACCAATGACAAATAGACTTCTATGTTATCACAGAGGGAGTCCAACTTTATGCTGTTATTAATAGAAATCTTGGACAAAAGGTTAAAATAATTCAAAAGCAAAGCAGCAATGCACTCAAGAGAAACAAAAACAAAACAACAGGCTATTGTCCAAAGAAAACCTTTACAAACCATTTGACACAACATATGTCAGACTTGAGGTTTTTCTCTCATAAAACACATCCAAACAATATTTTCAGAGAATTATTTCAGGATGAGACCATTGTCCTGCCTGTCCTGGCACTTCATGAATGCCACACTGTTGTGGTCATTCAGCAGCTGCTGTTGCATTCCTAATGTGTGCTCCATCATCTGTTCAAAAGAAGCCTAAATTGGATTGGATTTGACAGTGAACCCAAAGGCACTCTTAAGAGCACAACAATGCTATTATACTTTAAAGTCATTGCCAGCAGGGGCCAACAAAATGCAAAATATATTTCCAGCGTAGCAGAGAAAAAATGTGCGTGGTTTCAGAAGCAAAACAATTCATTTAATTCAGTTGAGAGCAAAAGATGAGAGAGATACGTCTACAAAAGTCGGTTCAACGGAGTTATGAAGACAACATGGAGGTCTAATCCAGTAAACATTGCAGATTGTTGAAGTGACTCTCTGGAGTTTGTTCAATACCTCTGTCTCCCTACTGCTGATAACACCAAAGCTATACACAGGGTTTGCAATGAAAATAATAAAACAAAACAATATATATATATATATATATATATATATATATATATATATATATATATATATATATATATATATATATATATACACACACACACACACACACACACACACACACACACACACACATATATATATATATATATATATATATATATATAGATAATTATTATTATTTATTTATTTATTTTATGTCAGTCAAATGTAAACTTTTACCAGCACCAGAGGGAACATTTACAGAAAATATTGAAAAGCATATATCCTTTGATGTTAACATACAATTCTTTCAACTAAATATATTAAAGGAAACGAGACATTCTTGCACCTTCTTTGCATGAGAGCCTGTTGTTTTTTTATGCTTTGACATCTGATAAACAATGAGTCATTCTGTGTGAGGTCTGAATATATCAAAAGTGTAATACATCTGCTGTCATACACGCAGTCAAAAAGGTAAATTATTACAATGTGCAAATCTTCCCAACTGATGTCAGGTAACACTAAAATAGAACAGCCATCTCTTTTCAGAATCCTACTGTATGTATGATATTTTGCTTCTGAGGACACACAGCACTGGCATCTGTTGTCTTTGAAAGAGCAGTTAAAGGCGTCCTTTTTAAGACAGGCCAGGGACCAATCAGTGGATGTGAGCCTGTTGTGATGGGACACTGCAAATTCTCACTATCTTCCACTTTGAAAAGGAAAGCCTATCTCCTGCCCTCATGATGTCTCTATTATTATCTGTCTGTCCTTTTTGGTAGTGACAGGACAAGGCCTGCCTCCCAGGAGCCCTCTTCTCAACAGCCCCCGCTTGCTTGATTCAATGCCCATAATGATGGGTACACAGAGGACTACTTCACATACAGCCACACAATAGCAAGCACGTTACCCTACCTTGTACCCAACACACACTGCCTCAAAGTCGGTGATTATATATCGTGTCCATCAGATTGTCATGCCACGGTTGCTATGGCTGATCTAATTTTCTGTCGTCAGGTACATAAGAGTCGCATTGTGTCAAATCTACACACTAAAAGAAAGCAAATAGGTTTTCTTGTACTGAACACACACTACTTTCTTGTGATGTATTTCAATAAAAAGGCTGTGGAGTAGCTTTGAAGACCAAGCGTAAATGTGATCTTGCTGCAGCACGGGAATAGATAAGCCGGAATTCCTACTGTTGTCTCATTGCACTACATAGTGAAAGCCAGTGGGCTGAATTTCATGGCCCTAATGCAAATGCCAGACACAATAGTGTGTTGTATAACACTAATACACACAGGAGTGGACTGGATCAGAATGCAATTTCCCTGTTGTGGAGCCTTAGGCACTAGACACACAGGACTTACACTGTCACCTCCTAACACATAAAGTTGGGGGAGCCATCTGGTGCGCAGTCTGAGTGCTTTGTTTGTTTCTCATATAGCTGGAGAAAAAAATTAACACTTGCATTTTCTGTCCATGAGTTCTACTTTAAAGGATTACTGCTGGTAACAATCATCAGATATGACACTCACTATGTGTTAATAGACCTCTCTGCATTGAATCATACATGTTATTAATCTCTGTCTCTCTTCCACAATATGTCTTTTGTCCTCTTGTCCTTCTCTCTCCCCAACTGGTCGCAGCAGATGGCCCCGCCCCTCCCTGGGCCTGGTTCTGCCGGAGGTTTCTTCCTGTTTAAAGGGAATTTTTCCTTCCCACTGTCGCCAAAATGCTTGCTCACAGGGGTCACATGATCATTAGGCTTTTCTCTGTATGTATTATTGTAGGGTCTACCTTGCAATATAAAGCGCCTTCAATAAAATTGAATAAAATTGAATTAAAAAGATAGTATTTACAATGTTTGCGTTGGGTGCACAGCAGCCAATGATAAGGGTAAAACAAGCTTTGGATCACCAACCAGTAACAAGCAAGGGACTGAATTCAGCTCATTCTCAGTTATAACACCAGCCCTGGCATTATGTTCACCTTCTGTGTTGTCATCAAACAATGAAGGAAAAAAATTACACTGAAAAAGAAAACCTCCCAGCTCAAAGCACAATAAGGATCAAAACAAATAAAGTTGTTATATAATACACCCTGTCTCTACACTCTGCTTTGACACAAGTACAAATTTTACTTTCAGCATTAGGAAACGTTAAGAATAGGCAAGGTTCTTTTCTTGGAATAAAAACAACCACTTCAGTTTGTTTTGAATATGTACTTCATATAAGAAGTGATGTCGTGTACCTAAGAGTTATTGTACCTGCTTTAAAAAATGCTACTGCATCTCAGAGAAATTAATAGTTAAATTATTACTTTTAATTATAACATTTCAACTAACTTCTTAGATATCTCAATTAAGCACATATTGGAAGGCAAGACTTCAAAGTGCATGAATATTGACACTTGAGTGTATTGATTCAGAATCTTTTTTCAGCTCTAGTCGAAGAGAAACAAAAAGCTGAAAACATGTGTCTCTAACATGAGTTTCTGCAGGTAATGCTACCAAAAAAACAAGCAAAAACAGGCTAAAAAGATCAGTAGAGCATCTTCTGTTATTTATCTGTGATTGGATGAAGAACATATGGAGAACAAACAGAAACACAAGTCTTATAGGTTTGTGTCTTCTACAAAGGTCTTAACAGATCATATTTGCTGACTTATTTGACTCCAAGATAAAAGATATTGCCTATCATTGATAAGTCACCGTATCCAGAAACACAGAGACCCTTATAAATACCCATAAACTCTAAGATCAAATAACCCTCTGACCTTTGATTTTAACAAGTCGAAAACCTGCATAAAATCTGATCATCTGAAATCAACTCTTTTTAGTAAAGTCCGTTGTTCAAATATGTTTTGTAGCTGCCACTGAAAGATTGCTATTGATTTTCAATAAGTGTGAAGCACTCATCCATGCAGCAGTTCTCTCTGTGCTGTCACTCCACCGCTGTAGCACATTTAAGCTGACAAACTTGACCTTGGCTTTTTCGAGGCTGCAGCTCCCTCTGAGGTGGTGGTAACCTTCATTCTTGTCACACCTACTCTCCAGCGCTCATTGAGCTGCACCAGATGTATGTGCTATTTCTTTTCTGCACCGCTGTATTCAAACATAGATCTCAGGGACAGGAATACATTCAGTTCTCCAGCTGCAACAGAGTTTGTGGCATTGCGCTTGCGTCAAAATTCCCTGATGATCTATTAAGTAGGCATCATTGGATAAGTGCAACTTCTACCCAGCAGGTTGTTCTGTTTGCTGTGGAGTTTAGATGTGAGACCAGCCAGAGGTGCCATGGTATTTGGGGGGGACGCAGTAAATAAGAGCTTTGCATTTGATGATTCATTTCACAGGCTGATGCTACAGATTCTAATACATGCTTCCAACAGGAGGCAGTTGCTACTTAGGGAAGACCTGGCATCATCTTATTAAAGAATTCACCTAATGAGCTGAAGCTCTGGCCTGAAAAGTGATTGTTTTCTCATTACTGCTTGAAGCCCTTTTTGAGTAAATGTAAACTACATGCAGAGTGACAGAGCAATTCACCGTCTGGGGTGTCCAAATGAGTGAAAACAGTGTAATCTCAAGGACCAGCTGTACTCAATAGCCAAAACATGTGGGCTCTAGTGTTACCAGTCTCCCATAGAACTTGTTAGTCACACATACCAGAGCAGGAAGAGTTCAGGTAGGAGGTCAAAGGGTGAGCAGCCTCCAGCTGGAGCAGGTTTTGCCCACTCCAAATCCAATCTGTCACAGAACGGAGCAATGCAGGATTTAAAGGGAAGCATTTTCCTCTCCCTTTTTTTTTTTAACCAGATCAGTATGGTTTGTTAAACACTGGCACAGGTAAGACAATTCACAGTTTTTATACATATAAATTCATCCTTGGCAAGTGGAAAAAAGCAGTAAAGCAGAATGAAGGTCAGAATCTAGGTGTCACACAGACAATATTAAGAGGACATTTGTGTAGTGGTGTTTTGCAAAAATGTTCCAGGCATAAGTCTGATCACTCTCCAAGAATGGATGTGGCTCCTGGCGTTCTCCCTCTCTCCCATCAGAAATTGTAATTGCTATCTCCTCCACAGGGGCTGTAATACTTTCCAGCAATACTGGGGAGTTTTCAAGTGGACAGATTGAGAGTCTGGCTAGTAACCCATGCCAACTCCACACCACCAATGCCAGTCTGAGACAGCAACCTGTTCCAAACACCGCACTGACTGGTTTTCTACCTTGCTTGCACAAGTTGCCAGTCAACTAACACAGCAAAGCAGGCAAGGTGTCTAGCTTTATCTCTCTATTCACAAGTTTTACCGTTACCTTATGGGGATCCAAATGCCCAGGCTGTTAGTAATTTATCTAGAAGAGATTTTTTTTTCCAACTCTTTTCTTCAATGGGTAAATGCTACAGGCCCAATAAAGAGAAAGAAATGCGGTTTAATGGAGTTCATAAATCTGTATTTCAAGCTGCCAACTCCAAGCGGTACATGCTGTTTCGTTCCCCTACCCCTCCCCTGAGTTGGTAATCTCGTTAAAGTTCAATGTTTCCAGAGCGCTCTCCTCTGAGAGCAGGGGCTCCTGATGTCATCGTCTTTTCCACAGTAGTTTACCCTCTGGAGAGGTCTGCATCCCATTTCACCTAGATTCACATTGATGGTCTGTTTCTTCGCCACCTTTCAGACCTGATGCGTCAAAATGGAGACAGAAGCTTGGAGGTGAAGGGGGCAGGGGAATTGTAATGGTCTGATTGCTGTTCGACATCACTCCACAGAGGGCAGCACTTCATTAAATACAAATTGTTAACACATGTGATGTGTCTATTAAGATGAAACCAAGCCCATTACAAAGCTAACTACCTTGCACCTGCTGGGCTGACATAACAACAACAACAACAACAAAAAGTTGCAAGTACACTATAATAATAACAAATTTTCTCTTTTTCTTTTTTTAATACATTCCTGACAATTGCAGTAATAATGGATTCATATCACTGCATGGCTGAATAAATGTCTGCTGAGCCATCCTGTTTCCCTTTATAGCCTCTTTCACTCTTGTGTAAACATTTTGCCACTCAATGGTACGTTAAGGCAATCTGGGGGAGTAATCACCAATCTTCAATAAGAAAAATAAAAAACACAGCCTGTTTCCATGGTTAAACAGATGACACTCAAAGCCAGCACAGTGAGCTGGAGATCTCCATGTAACCACAAATATTAGCTTGAGGTGTCTGATGAACCGCTGGGTCCAGTGAGGTAGATGAAGCAACAGTAAGCAGCACCAAAGCCCCTGTCAATGAATATGAGATTGCTGGTTGCCAAGCTGATGCTGTCATGAGGTATTACCCCATGTGACAGCCCAAATAACAACAGTTCTAATTAAAAAGTGATTGGAATGGGTGGACCACTGCCTCCTAATGGGGGAATAAACCCGCAGCATCACTCCAGGAAGTGAATTGCGTTCATTTATTAACTTCAGGAAGCCAGTAGCTGCTGTCAAGGTATAATGGCTTAGTTTTAAAGCTACAGAACTTTCTATGCATTCTGCTTATTGATCCATTCAACCGAGATCTTCAATTAGAAATAAGCATATACCAATGTTATAGACAGACTGTCCAATAGTTTTGTGTGAAAGATGTTGAATTTTTAGAAGTATACAGTAACTCCACTGCTGTTTCTTCTGCTATGCATTGTCATTAATCTGAAAACAAGTTTGGCCCTAAAAAGAGCTGGCCTTGCAGGAAGGTTTGATGATAGGGCTCCCAGTGTGCTATAGCAGGCACTCTCTCGTGCTTGAGCCCTTTCATGCCCCAGCTGAACTCCTCTATGTGTTGAATGTTAATTTAATGGATGCTTCCAGCTCTAAACTGGAAGAACAGCAGCGCTTCTACAGATCTGTACCCCCTTCTCTACTATGTCCTCCCTCTTCTGCCTTCTTTTCGATGTAAGCAAAATTACCTCTCACTGTCTCTCTCTGGCAAGCTCCACGAGGTCACGGCTGTAATTTCCTTTGCCTGGTTAAAAGCTGACAGAGCAACAGACCCAGTCAGTCTGGTTATGTTCGACAGGGGGTTTTCAATTTAGCAACACTTGGACTGGGGAATCTGCAGATCCCATCCCAAAGGCCAGCCCCTTTCACTGCCCCCGCTGCTAAGCAAGTGTTTCATCTCAAGCACTATACACACTCAAACATATTCAAATAACCACTGTGGGAGTCAGTATTAAATCTGAAATACAATATATTTATATTCCTGGACAGGACTGTTTGTGTTCTCTCTGGAAAATTACCATTGATTCCTTTATTCGCACTGGCAGACCTCTGGATTTCAGTGGAAGAATACAAATTTGCTCTTCGATATTTATTTGTAAAGCACCCATCTCCCGTTTGACATTTTAATTTTTTCCCCTGCTGAGTCTTTTGTCAATGTATCTAACATCAGCTTTTCTTTTTACCTTTTAACCCTCTCAGGCTCAAATTAAGTTTTTGTTGCTAATGCACAAAAGAATACCTGCAGTGGTACTTCTGAGTAAAAATACTCATGAAATATGTATGTGGGGTAATCAGGTTGTTAGCTTTTAACTGTTGCAAATCTGCAACGCCTGCCTTGAGAGGGTTAATAGATTGCAATTTGCATTTTTTGTTTCTGTGAATCATTAGAGCTTTCTCTTTTTTAATGTATCACTTCATAAACACAATATAACACCTAGTATAAATGAAATGCCTATAAAACGCATGTAACACCAGACATCTTTACATTTTCATGTCACCGATGACAGTTTTCTGTGCGAACCTCTCATTATCTCTGCAGGTCTGACATTTCAACTTAATGTGCCAACAAGTATTTGACTTACATATGCCATGTGTTTTCAATGTGTTATGTATGTTGTTTCCTAACAAGGTGATCTAAAAAGAAATGAGAAGAAGATCAGCTACAACTCAAGGTCAAATAGATAGGGAATTAATTTATAATCCTTGAGCTTTACAATCTCAGTTAAAACATTTAATTAATTCAATCATGATGTCAAATACATAACTGGATTCTTCTTATGCAAATTATATGGGAACATATGGTGATTAGCAATACTTGTTCATAAGGCAGACATTAAGCTGATGTTCATCTTAACACTAAAAGATGAATTGTTATTGTCTACATAGACACACAAAGTCATTATGTTCATCACTCAGAATTATTATCCAATTCCTAATTAGAAATCACCTAAATGTTTTGATTGATTATGTCCAAGTATATCAAACAAAGTCATTCATCACGTTTCTGACAAGCCTCAGAGTTATTTCACTTTTTGTTTTCGTTTTCTAGGTGTACTGGTGATGCTAAACTTGGATGAGTTACTGTCTCCTGTGTCTGAAAGTTCTTAAAATTAATGGTGCCAAATGTGATATTAGTTAATTAAGCTGATTCAAATGTGGCCTTGTCTGTCAGCAACAATTTATTTTCCAATTTTAAACCTGATAATATGCCCTGCATTGTGCAATGCAATACCTTTTTTTAAGAGAGAGTGTGTTTCTTAAATTAGGATTGCTAAAACGATGATCTACAACTCACAAATTACTCCAGAGGAAATCTGAACTGACAAATGAAAAGAAATCTACCAGAAAAGACATGGCCTCGGGCAATGACTTCTTCCAGCTATTCAGTAAAATAGGCAAAGCTCTTTGGGAAAAGATTCAAAAGATGGCCATCTCAGAGATAACCATCTTGTCTGTTTGGAGCACACAAAAGTAAACATGTCTTTAAACAAGACCTGTCTGTTGATACTTCTCCAGCCTTGGATTTCCAACCGTGTTTTCAGAAGTGATGTCTACCCCAGGCCAAATCCTCAAAATAGCGATCGCCAAAAAAAAAAAAAAAAAAAAAAAATCATAAAGGCTCTGGAAGCAGCATGGGAAATGAAATATAGCATATTTCTAAAATTATTCACAGGCTTCCTGCAGTCTAACATATTAATGGTGTTGTAGTGGAGGGACCCTGACTTCACCCCAGTTATATTTTTAGAATTTTAAATTCTTTCTTATCTGTACTGAGGAACAATTCAGTGCAAATCTAGGGGGCTTTAAGTGAGCATAACACCCTCTCAAACACAGTAAAATAAGTGGACTTCATGTTTTATCTAGTTGGTTTGTAAAGTAACAATGACATTTGTTTTGCATAGTTAACATACCACGTAGAAGCTGGGTAGTAATTATGTGTCAATTGTGTTTATGGCACCAGTTATTCATGTAACAAAACAAAAAGATTATCTTTAGGTGACCCGGAGACAAACTTTTGGGGGGGGTTTAATAAGTGTTTAAGGCAAAGCAATTACCTAAAAGTGTAGTAAATACACACTGCCTAGATTAAGTGCACAGATAACTTCAGTTGGTCAGGAAAAACTGGCCTATTTACCACCTATTTATTGTAACAGCAGAATTAAGGAGTTAGAGTTTGGCATCTATGCCAAGTTCATCAGCAAATACAGTTTGTGCTTTGGAAAAGTATTTGACCCAGTCCTAGCTACTTACATTTTTCAGATCATCAAAGAAATTTTAATATTAAACAAAAATACGCTGAGTTAAATACAAAAATGTTATTTTTAATTGATTATTTCACTTCTTAAGGGGAAAGGGCTATCAAGACCTAGCACGCACTGTTACAAACTAATTGCCTCCCTTGTTAAATAATAAATTAACCACATTTTTTGAAAGCTGAGCCACACCCAGGGCTGTTGAATCAAGAAATCACTTCAATAGAACCTGTCTGACAAAGTGAAGTAGGTTAAAAGATCTCAAAAAGCAATAAATCATGCCATGATCTAAAGAAACAGCTGAGAAACAAGTCATTGACATTGTCATCTATCAGTCTGGAAAAGGTTACGCAGCCATTTCTAATGCTTTGGGACTCCAGTGAACCACGGTGGGAGCCATTATTCACAAATGGAGGAAACCTAGAAGTGAACTCCAGCAGAAGTTACCAGCCTCCCCAAATTACTCCAAGAGCGCATCAATGACTCATCCAGAAGGTCATAAAAGAACCAAAAACCCAGAACAACATCTAAAGGAACTGCAGGCCTTATTTACCTCAGTTGAGGTCAGTGTTCACGAAGAAAGAGACTGTGCAAACATGGCATCAATGGGAGAGTTACAAGGTAAAAAACACTGCTGACGCAAAAAATCAAAACAAAACAAAAAAAAAACCCCACAAAGGCTCATCTCACATTTGGGAGAATATTCTGTGGAGTGTGAAGTCAAAATTTTAACTTTTTGAAAGGTTTGAGTCTCGTTACATGGCGTAAAATGAACACAGCATTTCATAAGAGGAACATCATTCAAACATGGTGGTAGTGTGCTGTCTGGGGATGCTTTGCTGCCTCTGGACTTGGAAGATTTGCTCTAATTGATGGAATCGTGAATTCTGTTCTCTACCAGAAAATCCTGAAGGGGAATATCTGGACATCAATTTGTTCCCTAAAGCTAAAACAAATTTGCAAAGAAGAAAAACTCATTGCTAGTTATCGCAGATGCTTGATAGCAGTTCTTGTGGCCAAGGGTAGAATATATTGGATTTTCCTCACACAGGGCCAGGTAGGTAGATTATAATTTGTTTGACGAACTGAAACATTTAACTGTGACGAATATGCAAACAAATTAAGAAATCAGGAACGGGAAAAATAATTTTTTTTATGGCACTGTATGTTGTATATCGAAAGTATTTCTCTTGTCTACACCTGGCCAAAGTATCAAAACAGAAGTAATGCAATGCAGCAATGGCACCGATAGCCTACTGGGAACCAGCCTATTCTTTTATGTCCTCTGTTACGGACATTTGGTTTTGGTCTACATCTTTTGACTTACCCACCTAAAGAGGAGAGAGCCAAGAAATTACAAAAAGTTCAATGGGAAGATCCTTTTTTCCCCGGTTCTCATGAAGATATGATAAGAGTGAGCTATGTTAATGCTAACATTTTTAAAAAATTGCCTGATGCACAATGCATTCACTTCCCAAATTTGTTTCTACATATGCTTTGTTCAGTTTGTATATCAGTGTTGGTCAAGTTACTTGAAAAAAGTAATCAGTAACTAATTACTGATTATGTCCCCCAAAAAGTAATCCCATTACTTTACTGATTACATATTTTCAAAAGTAATTAGTTACTTAGTTACTTTTTAAAAACTTGATTTACAACCTGAATAGGTGATAAAGCAATAGATCTTTCAGCACAATTCTACTTTTTCTGCATAATCTATCATATAAAATGTAATCAAATGGAAAAGTCTCCTTTTAAAATTTGTTTATTAGTTTTAATCTTTTAACTTAATGCATCAAACAAAGATTTAATTATATACAACATTCACTGACTGGAAGAAATTTGTTTAACGTTTAAACCTATTTTCTGCACATTCCTGCACATAAAATAAAATAGGTTTTTGTGTTTACACTCACTCTTTCAAACAGATGCAGGTAAAACACAGCAGAAAATAAATAAAATCAAAGACTAGCGGTCCTGTTGCTCTATTTTCACCTGTTTAGCAGGAGTGGGGTAGGCAGAGGTTTACCCTGGTGCAGGTGTGCCGCAGCGGTCAGTTGAAGAATCCGCGAGATTATTTGTGAATTTCCCATTCCATGGTAGCGTACTCGGTTCTTGCTCGGAAGTTAAGGGGTTTTTTTGCTGTGAAAAGAAGTTTTCTTCCCACGCAGTGAATAGCGGACACTAATGTTTTTGTCACTTTTTATGGAATCAAACTCAAAATAAGGTCAGTACTTCCACGCTTTAAACGCTGCACGCTCATACTCTCTCCCGCACTCGATATATGATCCATTGTTGATCTGCACACAGCTGTTGTCACGAACATCGCACTCGCTTACGTCATTGTCATGAGATACTCACGAAAGAATCACGGTTTTAGTAACGCAGTAACGCAGCGTGCTTACGGCAAAGTAACGGTAATCTAATTACCGTATTTGCAAAAGTAATCCCTTACTTTACTCGTTACTTGAAAAAAGTAATCGGACTACACGTTACTGCCCATCTCTGGTGTATATAGATTAATTTAGAAAAAAGTTACAAACATTTCACATATTTTCTATTTATTTTGTTTTGCTTTGAAATGAAATGAGATGAACACCTTTCATTGAATTCACCATCTGACTGAGGCCTTTCTGTGTGGAGTTTGCATATTCTTCCCATTCTGTCTCTCTGCTAGCCCTGCGACAGACTGGCAGCCTGTCCAGCGTTTAGCTCGCCTCTCGCCAACAACTCGCCCTAAATTGGATAAGCGGAAGAGGATGAATGGATGAATGGATGGATGACAGAAATGATTTAGGATGTTGTTGCAGACTAAATGACACATTTTTTTTGGTAAGCAAAGCAACATAATTGAGCTTTGTTCAAGTTACACAAAGGCCAAAAAAAAAAGTCAATATCTTCTTGGATGCCAAGTTAGTAAGTGACATGAGAGATGCTACTGATCAAAAACTTTGTATAGTGCAGGGGCAATTCTAGGATTAGAGCTTTGGGGGTGCTGAGCACCCAGAGAGCTGCCCAGCCAAGCAAGATAAACTTTACACGTCACGATGAGACTTCTTCCCTGTCTCTTTCAGTCCCTGCATCCTTAAATGTCTCCAGTTGTCCCGAGTTCTCTATGACTGTCTCCTTGGTGCATTTAAACACCTGTTCCTCCCTGTCCTTGTCATCTGTTGTCTTCATCTCTGTTATCAGTCATCAAAATTTTACCATCTCTGTGCAAGTCTGCAAATTTCTTTATTAAATCACAAGATTCTTAAATCCATCAAGTCTCTCTGTGCCTGGGTCCTCGTCATAAAACATGACATCACTGTTTTGTACATTTTAATACAATTGAATCCCCACATTCGTGAAAGAAAACCAGAACACTTTTTTGAAAAGTCTGGAACAAAACCATCAAATCTGATAAAGGTTATTTAAATGCTACAAAAGAAGAATGGATTGGAATAAAAACACAAATACATATCCTAACCTTAATTGCTGGGGGAAAATGAATAACGCCAACAGTATAATACAGATACATTAAAAAAACACTCCCAAAACAGAATAAATTATTATAAATTTTTAATAAAAAACTCTTAAGATGGAGGCAACTTTGCCTGTGGTAGAATGTATACAATGTATGAAAAAAAATCTTTACTGCAGATACTAATTTTACTAATTTAATAATACTAATTTTGTGTTGTAAGATTTATGAGTTTCATGCTTTCATAGTGGTACTTGGGAGAGCTTGACATTTTTCTCAGGTGGTAAACACTGTAAAAAGTTTGATTTTTAGAATATAAACAGAGCACTCTGCTTCTCTTTACAGCTCCTCACTCCACCAGGGTTCTGTTTGGCACTTTCTGATTAGGGGTGGGTTTTAATAATCGATTCATCGATTAAAATCGATTCTGGCTTGGATAACGTGATATGGATTCATTAAAACCCTGAATCAATTTTTTTTTATAGAAATGTATTTTGCCCAAAATTCCAGAATCTCAGGTGAAACGTCACAAAATTTTGACAACCACCAAACATTTAAAACAGTAAATGGGAGCAGGCACGGCTTCTGCACAAAGACGTAAACACAAAGCGCAGACCCACGGATCAGAATCAGTGAGATGTCACCTTTCTCACCCGACGGCACGGACACGGTCGGGGCTGAAAGCTGACAGCTTGCTGATTCTGATGTTTCGACGGGTCCGCACTTTGTGTTTACGCCCTTTTTGTGCTGATTCTAAAGCTGTTAGTTTGATCTCTCTCCAAACAATATTGACCGAACCAGCAGCAAAAGAAGATCCAAACTAAGCTTCACATAAACATTGTCATGGACTCCCTCTTACTTTTGCTGTTTGCTTCTACCACAATAAAATCACACTTCATGCACAGCTCGCTCTCTCTTTCTCAGTGTACTTCAAGAACAGTTTCCCGTCTATCCCCGAAATCTGTTTTCTGCATTATTCGCTTGCTTGTTATTTACAGCGCAGTCGGCTGATGTTTTTTTTCCCTTTTACTTACTTCCGAAAAGAAAACCTAATTTCGGCCGTTCAATAGGCTTTTGAACAAATTTAAACTTTTTAAAATTATACAAAATGCAAAACCGCTGTAACTTCAGAGGTAATGTTCATAAGTTGATTAATGGTTTTCTTTCGTTTTTGATCTACTGCAGAATATTTTTATAAAATCCCAGGCCAGGAAAGTCACCTTCATGTTTTTTCTGTGTTTTATCTTCAGCTACTTTGACACAAAGGCATCTGCTGTGATGCTCACACCTTTGAGCCTGGAAAATGTCAGCTTCCTTTTTATAGATACAAAAATATGTAAATGTACTGATCTGAATTATAATATTTCTGACTGTCTGAGGCAAAATTTTCCAGATTCAAATCGAATTGAATCGAATCGATTCGAATCGTGGATCGAATCGATTCAGGCCCTTGTGAATCGGAATCGAATCGATTCTAGAAATCAGTGACGATACCCAGCCCTATTTCTGATAGTGTGCAAATGTGATGTACGTACTGCGGCAGTCATACAGACAACTGGACGGTCCAAAAGTTGGCCTACCTATTACTGGCTGAGGTTTTAGTAGAGTTGTGGCTGAACCACATAATATATCATTAATTTTAATCTCCGCAATCAATGATAATGTTATGTTGGAATGTTGTTAAAGAGGGTCAAAAATGTTTCAACCCAGTTTGTTTTGCAGATTCTGTATAGCAGCTTTAATATAGGGAGAACACAACTTCCAGATTGTGTGAGTAAAATCAGGTTTTTTCTCTTTGTCAGTTTAACAGTTTCTGTTTTGGCTGTCACTGTTCCCTGTCTGTTTTCTTACCTGGTTCTTCCTGACCTTGTACTTTCTCCTCACATTCCCCTCTTTAGACTGACAATCATACTAGGGCTGCCACAAACGATTATTTTGATAGTCGACTAGTCACCGATTATTTTTGCGATTAGTCGACTAATCAGATCATCATCCATTGAACGTAAAAGTACAGCTTATTGCACCAGCAGCATCTGCTCTTATATAACTATCATTAGCTTACAGCTTTAAGTGTTTAAGGTCTGTGCTAACTAAAAATAAAGACAAGATGATAGTTAATTGAATTCTAATTAAATGTGCAGATTGTTTCGGTGGAGTTTAATAAACTCAGCCGATTTACTCAGGAACAAATAAAATACTGAAAAAAGCCAAACAATAACATTTTTAAGTTATCTAAGTGACTTGTATATGTTTAACCTGAGTAGGGCGGTGGGTTTGAAAACGATCTGCCGGGAGTCCGGTGCTCTCATGGCCCCCGGCTAGCTATCGAGCTAGTGGGTAACAGACGCCTCCGAAAACGTCGGAGCGCTTTTGAAAATATGTGGTGTCTTGATAAACTGAGCAGATATTTGAGGTTTACACAGCTACATTCTCGCCTGAAAATATGTTAAACGTTTATTTTGTGACCCAGAAAGAATAATAAGAGTAATATTAAAACTAACTAGCTGCCGCCATTGTTGACAACTGCGCTGGGCCGCGCTATGAATTCTGGGACACAGTTTCTTCTTCTTCGGGGTTTAACGGCAGCTGGCATCCTTGTACATGCAGTGCTGCCATCTTCTGTTTCAGTCCGTTATTACACTCTTAAATCCTGCTACTTATTCCTGCTTTTGGGATCTTACAAAGCTTCAAATGACGCGTCGACTATTAAATCAGTCGTCGACGATTTTGATAGTCGACGTAATCGTGACTAGTCGACTAATCGTGGCAGCCCTAAATCATACACAAATAGATTCAATTAGGTGAAAAATTACATTAATATGAAAAAAATACTATTAAGATCACTAACAAATAGTCCTCTCTCAGTGTACTTTCAACCAAAAGGCAAATAACCAAACCACATGAACATCTAATAAAAGATATAAATATTGAAACACTGATCCAACATTATTCTAAATGTGGCTCCTTTTTAAAAAAACAACAAAACAAAACAAAACTTCTTTATATCCACTATGAACCTGGCTGTCTCTGTGTACACACACACACACACACACACACACACCGGGAGTTATAAGATTAATGGGCATTCAGTCAGTCAGCTAGTTAGTATCCATTTCAAACAGGACAGTGGTAACAACAGCAGGCTACGGACAATATTAAGTTTTAGATTTTAAATAGGCTGTATACATTTCAATGGGAGCAACAGGACGGTCAAATGTCGCTGATTTTACTACAGAGCAGGACGGATTGTAGGGTAGCAAACATCGACGGAAAAGTTTTCAACACTGCAGGTTACCTGGGTGTAATGTTTTTCAGCTAAAAAGAAACATGGCCTGACACCTACCTAACTATATGAAGAGTAACTGAAGGTTAAATGCAGCTAATATGTCTTGTTTTAAGCCAGGCACTAACACCTCTGCTCCGCTACGTCTCAGCCACCATCGCTCTGGCAGCAACGGCGCTAGAGAGCTGGAAGAAACCATTCTCTTTTTTTGGGGGGGGTATCTATACTTTTGTTGTTAAAATGTTACGTCTCAACCAAGTACTGTATGCTTTTTATATTTTTAGTAGTGTGTCAGACAAACAGCAATTATTGTCAAAAAAAGTAAGAAATCTTTGGGGGTGCTGAAGCATTTTTGGGCTAAAAATGGGCTAAAATCGCCCCTGGTATAGTATCAGACAAAAGTAGAGAAAATATTATTTTTTAGCTTGTGATTGAGGAAAAAGAAGCTTTAAAAAGGCATGTCCATATTCATAAACACCTGTGAGGAGAATCAGTCAATATGCAACAAATATAATGGTTGTGAGCATGCCAGAACAATTACACTGGTAGAAACAGCCTCCATGCTGTTTCACTGAAAATCAGGTTCAACAGTCTGGCACTAATGTGCACTTCATTGTGGTTTATGGAAAGCCAGGCTGCTATGAGGACTCCACAATTGACTGCTTCCACAGCTCTTGAGAATTCACACTTCACTGAAAGCATGATGTGGCACTAGGAGTGGAAACAGCAATCGATGGATGGATGAAACCCTTTCATCCTGGATTCATTGCACTTGCAGAAGAAGAAGCTAAAGAGAACAACACTGTATGGGTGCATACTGAATTTTCCAAGTGGAAATAAACCCCTTAAACTTCACACAGGGGATTTCTTGAATCTCAGCAATCCCTACCTCCACTGCAAAAAAAATGTGTTTGTGTCACCAGTTTGTCGTTCCAGGAAAAGTCAAATAAAACTGAAATGTGGACCCTGACATGAAGGCACACAAGTGTGTCAGACAGGTTGTAATACTCCAGCAAAGACTATATCTGTCATTTAAAACTGTGCTGATTAAGCAAAGAATGACCACTGATGCGAATATGACCCATCACCACAAACCACAATTTTATGGCTAATACAGTCAATGATGAGGAGAACTATTTGGGGAGATTTCTGCCATGAAGGTCAAGCCAAGAAAATCACTGAGTAATCTCACTGGGGGATTGAAATGTATGTGTACTCATACTGAAGCTGAGATGGTATTTAAAAGGAGAAATGAGTATACAACAAACTTACAAAGTATTTCCACTTGACTCTTGTGCACCTTTATGCGCAGTATTGCTTCAATCCATGCACATTTTCCAAGACAGACAGACTGATTAATGGCAGTGGCTACATATATATATACCTGACAACCCCTCTGATCTGTGGCTCAGGGTTTAAAGTTTAAAGAAGGAGGTATGTCCTCTTCACCACAGACAAGAGAAAAAGCTCTCTCCTTACTCGCAGAAGCTAGCTCAACTCAGATCAGCTCCAGACCACGTAACAGGGGTGACTATTGTGATTCTGCACGCATACCATCAGCCCCTCATCCAAGCAGGGTGCAGCTTCACTCTGAGCACACACTGCTTAGACAGACACCAGAGTTTCAAAGGCATTTCATCGAGCGGCTGAAGCTGCTTACTTCCACCACTAAATACTGCCACGGAATCTCAAGACTCAGCTGTGGTCACTAAAATTATCTGTGGTTGGAAATCAGTGAGGGGAAAGAGCACAGGGATACGATGAAGTTGTGCAAGTCCTTGGAAACAAAACTGGGGTCTTTTTTTCAACGTTATGCCTGAAATTACCTCTGGGCGAGGAGAAGTCTGGGAGCATGTTATGGATGTGCGGTTATTTTGATAAAAATGCATTTAAATTTAAAAAATGATCTCAAACATGTGCAGAGTTAAAGTCAAAGAAAACCCCACTAGACAGGACAGTAAAAGCGTAAAAGGTTTAAACATTTACATATCTATCTTCTTTGGACTCGCTTTGTTGCTTTTGGAAAGCGCACACGTGTGGTAAAGAAAAAGAAACAGAAGAAAAATAAAAGATGTCGATACGACCCAGTGAAAACATGCTTTATTATTCTCCAAGAGGCATGAAAACACACGAGCGCTTACAAAAATACACACACAGTTCACAACAGAATCTAGAGACACACGTCTAACCTTAACCCTACCTATACAGAAGCTGTTCAGTCAAGGTTGTCAAGAGTTAATCAGGATTTAGTGGTGCAGTGATTCTCCATTGTTGCGTGTGTAGTTTAAAAAATCTGGGACTTTAATCAGCAAATTTTAATGATGTTCTATATATAAATATATAGCTATATTAATTAAAAATTAATGCTGTTGTTGTCCTAGTGTCACAACTGAAAGAACAGCCTGTCTAATCTGAAAAATGCATGGATTATTAATATATATGCAGTCAAACCTCTCTGAAGACAAAGGCTAAACTCAAAAGACCAAAGCTGAGCTTGTACGTGCACCACAACTTGTAATGCCTCAACACTTTAATTACAGATTTGGGTCTTGCCAGCAACAATCACACTACAATGTGAGAGAAGTTAATAAACACAACAGCAGAGTGGGTCTTTGACTAGTAATCATCTGAGAATGAGGGGAACTGCTCTGGAGACAACTTGCTAAATGGTCCCATCCACAAAATGTTGCCATGTGGAAGTTTGGATTACCATTTAGGACCAAATGTTTCTTTGTTCGGTTGCAGTGGAGCTGCA
The DNA here is from genome assembly GCF_057381915.1 of Diplotaxodon limnothrissa. Classification (NCBI taxonomy): domain Eukaryota; kingdom Metazoa; phylum Chordata; class Actinopteri; order Cichliformes; family Cichlidae; genus Diplotaxodon; species Diplotaxodon limnothrissa. The sequence goes on along the minus strand of NC_140609.1, from coordinate 35,188,706 downwards.
ACAGTGTAATTTCAGGGAGGATTGGAGGCGAGGACCATGGTGGGCAGCTTTTTTTCCCCAAAAACCAGATGCACAGATGATCCATTCATTCCCAATGAATACTTGGTTTGAGGTTGGGAGGTTTCAGTTTGTTTTTTGTGATAGTAATGGCTCTATAAATAGTCTTGTTCGAGATGAAAGAAAGCTCTTTTATCCTTTTTAGTAGGATCTTTCATCCAAGCCTTTTCATCGAGTTTAACAGGACCAAATTTCATATTGACCTGATAAAAGCAGTGATAAAATGCAACAATGTAGCCTGAAGTGTTGCACCAGTCAAAACTAATTTGAAATCAGTTAAAGTCATGCTGTGACAAACAAACAGTGTTAGCCACGGCCAAATGGCTGCTTTTACTTTGACATCTATCATGAGTTACTGAGTGTCTACTATCGGCAGTAATTTATTTGGATTGTTAAAAAGTTGGATCTGTTGTGCTACACAGTCATGTCTTAGTTATTATCTGAAAACATCCATGTTAAAGACAGTTGAAAGTTTAGCACTTCTGCATCATGGTTCATTGCGGTTGCATTCAAAGATTACAAAGTCTCATGTCACAAATCTGCAGAAAAACTTGAAAACTGTGGTGTTTTTGAAGCACTTCTAATGTATTTCTGCACACTAAGACACACCTCTTCATTATCTTCTCCATTCCCTCTTCGTTCATAAATGCAGTAAAATCATTTTTGGATGAATCTGCACTGTTTGTTTGTTTGTTTGTTTGTTTTTTCCCAATACTGAAAGCAGCATTGAGAAAACATGCTTTTGTTCTTTGAGTGAACTGACCCTTTAAAAATCTCCACTCTGGTACAAAGGATGACTGGCTTTCACACAGCACCTCACTGTTTAATCCAAATAATGGTGGGACAGATAAAGAAGCTACAGTATGTTCGAGTTAAGCTCAGTGCTCACCGTCTACTGATCTCTTTCAAACGACTTGACCGCTCTTCTTGGATTATCTGCTGGATACGGGGCAACGTGATCATGACTGTGTGAACCCGTGTGTGCAATGTGCATGCAAGTGTGTGTGTTTTAATTAAAGTTTGAGGAGGACTGGGAAAAGTTTAATTTGGCATTGGCAGAGTGAAAAATTGTCTCGTTTTCTTGTCTTCATTTCTGTGTCATTTCTTATCTTCCTTTAAGCTCGGCTACTGCACAGGTTATCTCCAAATTACCAACAGAACTCATTTATTCTTCAATTGAATTAGGTCCTAGAGAGATGGCCTGCACAACCATCTCTTCTTTATAAAACAACCCACCAACTGTGGTTATCCACAGCTACATTGATTAAACCGCGGAACAACCTGGATCAAACACCTCAATCAGACAGCACGGCTTGTTCCCTCTCTTTGTCTCTCTAACAATTCTTCTTCTTCTTGGTCTCTCTTCTCCCAACTCCTGACAACAGTGACATCAGATTTTCACAGAACATATTGCTGGTCACACAATATAGAGCTTAACAGAAATGCTACAAGTGTACAAATGCATCTATTTCTAGTTGCCATGTCAATTGTAACCAAACTGATTTTAATTAAAGATGTGGGGGTTTTTCTCTCGTTGTTCTGAGAGTATTTATAAAAACAACAGTACAAAACCAGGAACAATTCATTCTCGAAATGTAATTATGCTTTCAAAAGTGCAAAAATCACAAAGAGTTTAAAAGACAGGGCTGTAAGAAAGTAATAAAGGAGGCAAAGAAAACACATTTTACTCCTAAGGCATCACATCAAACCAAGAGAAATATATCCTCGCTGAAACTGGGCAAGAGTGCCTGCAATCGTTTAGTAAGGAAAGAAATATCAGAGGGAAAACATAAATAAACAAAACACCAGTGCCAGGGCTACAGTTCATTTTTACTTTATGTTAATTTGTCCCAGGCCATGGGTTTTCATCCACACCACAGTTACTAAAAAATATTGCGTTCAGACAGTGAACGAAGTGGATGTGAGTTTTATGATATTCTAGAGAACACAAATAATCATAAAAAATGGCTGGCTCATTGAGAGATAAATCTCGGATATTTCAAAAACTCCTACAGTAGGACGAAATTGCACATAGTTCTGTCGTATAGGAACAAAGTTAAGCATCTGCTATCGTTCCACCTTGTTTCTTTTATTCACATACAACCAACATAGGCTATGTTTGTCCCTCATTTTCTTAGCTTCCATCACTTTAACAAAATACTCTGATTATCAGGTTTTGGATCTCTTGATGTTCATATAGAGGATGAAAACAGCTAGAGCACCTTGCTGTTAAACAGAGAGAAAGCTCGACAAAGTTAGTCCTCACTAAAGCTTTTGTGTTTACGTTTTGAAAGGCTCATTTTAAATGTAATGTTTACATAAAGAAAGAGAATCATAGGAGAGGATTCTAAACGCACCATAAATTCAGTGAATGTATTTGTGTATATAATGGACTTAATGAAGCAGACAAAAATGATTTCAACCATCAATCTCTTAAATCTCTTATGGGGAGAGGAAACAGTGAGGAGTGAAGAGTGTAAGCAACAAGGCAATACCATAAACTCCTGCAGAATAATAACAATGACCTTAAAATAATCAAAATGTAGTTGTTTTAGTTAGCGGATTTCATGATTATTGACAGTTTGACTCTTTAAATATGTGTTGGTTTCCTTATTTATTGTCCTTGAACATTTAATGTCAGATAGCTTCGTGCTTTCTCTCAATGTTCACATGCAGCACAAACCAAAACAACTGCAACTAATTTATTAATTAGAACATGCTTTGAGTGAAGTAAACATTGTCATGCTGTCATGTGCATGCTGCCTTACAAATTAAGAAAATAATTTGAAGAGAATTTGATAAAAGAGAGAATTGAGTGATCATTGAATCATTAAAATGCTGATGCAGAAAAAAAAACATAAAACTGAAATTCAACAAATAGCAAAAAGAAAAAAAATAAGAAAGTAGTAACTGAAATAGGATAGAAGTGAGACCCAGGGAGATTTCCTCAGTTTTCCTCCTCAGCTACTCCTTGATTCCACCCTCCAGGTTCCTGCGGGTAGTTTTAGTTAGCTTTTCTTTTACTGGTGACTCTGGAGATAGAAATTATTACCATGTGTTGATGTCAGTAGGCAGAGATGAAGTAAAATTAAGAAAAATATAATAATTAAAACTCCAACTGCACCCCAGCCCCTCTATTTTTTAGAAGATTAATTTAAGATCTTGAGAGCATATGGGACCATCTCATCTTAAAAAGCAGTTTTGTATAGTTTATATACATACAGGTTATATTAAGGAATATTTTATTAAGTAGAGGGTAAGAGTAAAATATTGTCTGCTTGGAAGGTAAGAAACTTGCGTTTTTTTTTTTTTTCATTTATATATTCATCCTACATTTGTCCACCTTGGTTTCTTGTCCAATAATAGCTTCACTCTTATTCAGGGGTTAAATTGGGATTTGTAATGTGTGGTCTCAGTGATGACCAAATATACTAAGAACTTCATTAAAGATGAATGAATATACATCATACAGTATTAAAGAATACAATGATGTTGCAGCTAAGAAACAACTAGTGATTGCATTATTTGAGTTTGAGCAAAACCCGTCAGCTAGCTTAGCTTAAAGGGTCTTTTAGAAAAGCATTTATTAACAACTGACACATATCATTTAGGCAGAATATCAGACCAAAATACATTAACTTATTAAACAAAATGAGGATTGTCTTTCCAACCCACTTCTCTCCCTACTCTATCATCCATCTATTCATGTGATTTGTGTCAATTGACAGACAGATGAAAGGGTTAATCTGCAAGGTGGCATTTGGGGAAACTCACTGACAGTATGAAGGGAAATATAAAAAATTAATGTAGCCCGGGTATATTTTATGGGGCTTTTATTTCCAGTTGGATATATCTGAATAGTTCTGTTGTTCATTTTACTGTGTTGGTAGTAGTGGTAAGGAAGTGTGTTTAGTTGCTTTTACTTTGAAAGGAAGGGAGCGGAAGGAGAGATGGAGGAGCGGAGTGCAGCCACGAGAGAGCAGAGGAGAGGCCCGGACTGGTTTGCACTGTTGCCTCAAAATATCCCTAGTTGGCGGCATGCTAACTTGGCTAATCGGAGTTAGCCCTAAAGGCGGACTTCGCTGGGCGTCACCTGACCTGCACGGCGTGGGAGGCTACTGACTGCCAAGGCGGGCCGATCAGGTTTTCTGCTTAAAAGGAGTAAGCGTGCAGCTCGGCGACCTAAGGGACAGACCTCTCGGTGTGCAGTGAGTGTATTGTGGACAAAAGATTAAGGTTTCCAGGTAGGAGCACCATCTTGTGTTCTTTTAGGACCGTTGGTTCCCACGCACCCTAGCATCGATCCAGGCCTGCACCAAGGGGACTTGGAAAACTGGGTGGTGTGAGAGAGAGTGTGTGTGTGTGTGTGTGTGTGTGGGGGGGGGGGGCAATTACGGTAAAGAACTGTGTAACTGTTATTATTGTTATATTTTATCATTGCAAGAGACTTCTTACTTTATTGATTTATTGGGTGTTTACCAGTTCATTCAGTAAACCTGCTTGGTTTAAACAGAAGATCTTGTGACTGGTACTGCTTCGTATCTATAGTTCAGAGTAAGGTAAAAGTTTATCTGTGTGTTATACATGTGTAAATCAGGGGAACTTGCACTGAGGGCAACTAAGTAAGTTTAAGATAATTAGAACTCAGGGCGTACCCGGCTATAGTGGAGTACACAGTCCGGGGCGCTACATAAAACGGAGGCACCACAGGGATATTTTGTTGTTTCAGTCTGAAGTTCCCAAGCACGTGTATTTTGAGATAAAAGCAGCAACTTTTATATTTTTTGGTCATGGATGTTCAAGCTATGCACTCTGAGTTGGTCGAGGAGCTTCAGGAATGGAGTCGTGGAGAGACCTTAGATGAGGCTCACACATTGATGGAACACACGCTAGAGAGTGTTAAAGCTTTGGGCCGAGTCCGGGTGAGAGGCCGGAGATACAACAAAGCGCTTGATAGGCTAACTGTCCTGTGTGAAACCAAAGAGGGAATAGATGCCAGAAGAATCCCACCTGAAGTGTATCCTACGGGGGCTGGTGAACCTTGGTCCATCATAGTGACAGCTGAGGCTTCGCCTCGTGAGGATTTGTCCCAGAGTAAATCGAAACGTGGGGCAGAAGCACAGGAGAATGGTAACTCTGCGGAGTCAATAATCCGTGCTGTAGGGGATTTGTTGGCAAAGATGGAGAGACCCTCCAGTGAAGGCAGTAGTTATCGTAGACTCAGAATGTTCTCAGGCACAGTACCAACCAGGCAGAGAAAAACTATCCGACTATCTGAGGCGATTAGAGCAGTCGCTGAGTAGGGTAGTGAATCATGGCGGTATTGAAGCCCACTGTGTCGATAGGGCCAGAGTAGAACAGCTCCTCGGGGGGTGCCGTGTACTCCGACATGATGTTAGTGCAGCTCAAGCTGAGAGACAGGAAAGAAACCCCACCCAGTTTTGTAGAGCTCTTATGTGAGATCAGAGGTGAGAAGGAGTATGAAGCCTCCCGGGCTAAATTGCATCTGGTAGCACACAAACTCCAAGCACAATCAGAACAGGAAAATAGACAGATTGAAATTCAGAATCTGAAAACTGAGATTAGAGAACTGAAGTCTATGGTTTCATCAGTGGTAAACCAGTCATGCCCCGCACCAAGAGAAGTTGCAGAGCCTGTTCAAACAAGCAAGACTGATGGTGTAGACAGTTCAGCAGAGTGAACGGTGAACCGTGCAATGCTTTGTTAGACAGTGGGTCAAGAGTAACCATCCTTTTTGAGAACTGGTATAAGGAGCACTTATCAGGTGTCCCAATTTACCCAGTTTCAGGTCTGGCCATCTGGGGATTGAGTAATTCTAGTTACCCTTATCTCGGCTATGTCGTTGTGGATGTGGAATTTCCTGAGCAAGTTAAAGGAGGTCACGAGACCATTTCGGTCTTAGCTTTGATCTGTCCCGACTCCAGAGGTCTGGACCAGACCTCCATGATCATAGGCACCAATGCCTCCCTTTTCCAGAGATTGGCCACCTTGTGCCAGGACACCGTAGGCGTGAGTAGCGTGCAGACTGTAAGCCAAACAGCTGGAGTTTTAACCCCACCAGCCCCCGTGGAGATCCCTGTAGAGGATGAGGGTGGAGTAGGCTGGGTGAAGTGGGTTGGGCCCAGCTCCCTGTCACTCCCGGCCGGTTAAAGCTGCCATGCTATATGCCGGGTGGAGCTAGAAGAACCACTCAGCAAAGGCATATTAATGGTGGAAGCATCCCCAACCATTCCGTTGCCAGCTAGCGTGCTGCTGCAGCCCATGGTGTTGCCTAGCTCTGCTTTGGAGGTAGACCATTTTGTTGTGGCAGTGCAGAATCAGTCCTCCCGGGATATCGTTCTCCCAGAAGGAACCGTTATGGGTCAGTTGTGTACGGTTGATACTGTAACTGCAACAGTTGTCCAAAAAAGGGGAAAGATCAGAGAGAGCTAGATTACCTTCTCATAAATTTTGGTGACTCATCTTTGCCAAATTAATGGAAAGAGCGGCTCCGACAGAAGTTGTCCAAGAGTGCTAATGTGTTTTCCCTCAGTGAATGGGATGTCAGTCTGGCAAAGGGGGTAGAGCATCACATTCGGATGTCAGACTCCAGACCTTTCCGCGAACGGTCACGGCGTCTTGCACCAGCTGACATTGACGATGTGCGTAGACACATACAAGACCTATTACAAGCCGGCATTATCAAGGAATCTCGCATTGTCATTGCCAGAAAGAAAAATGGCAGTATCAGGATGCGCATTGACTATCAAACACTAAATCGACGTACCATTTCTGATCAGTACACCACTCCCCGCATCGATGATGCACTTGATTGTTTGTCAGGGAGTAAGTGGTTCTCTGTCCTGGACCTTCGCAGTGGCTATTACCAGATACCCATGGCGGAGGAGGACAAAGAAAAGACCGCATTCATTTGTCCGTTGGGTTTCTATCAGTTCGAGAGAATGCCCCAAGGTATCACAGGGGCACCCGCCACTTTCCAGAGATTGATGGAGAAGGCGGTGGGGGACATGAACCTCCTGCAGGTACTAGTGTACCTCGATGACCTGTCTTTGGCAGGTCACTGGAGGAACATGAGGAGCAACTTTTGAAGGTGCTAGACAGACTGGAAGAAGTGGGATTAAAACTCTCATTGGATAAGTGCCAATTCTGTCAGCCGAAGGTGAAGTACGCGGGACAGTACGTGGGACAACTGGAAGTTTTATTTCCAGTTGGATATATCTGAATAGTTCTGTTGTTAATTTTACTGTGTTGGTAGTAGTGGTAAGGAAGTGTGTTTAGGTGCATTTACTTTGAAAGGAGGGGAGCAGAAGGAGAGACGGAGGAGCGGAGTGCAGCCACGAGAGAGCAGAGGAGAGAGAAAAGTGTGCGCGAGATGCGGTTGGCGTCTGCAGAGACTTTCCCCAATGGACAGTGAGGATAAATCATCCCATGCCGATGGCTGAGTAACAGAGTGTGACTGTGAGGTGGTGCGGCCCGGACTGGTTTGCACTGTTGCCTCGAAATATCCCTAGTTGGCGGCGTGCTAACTTGGCTAATCGGCGTTAGCCCTAAGGGCGGATTTCGCTGGGCGTCACCTGACCTGCACGGCGTGGGAAGCTACTGACTGCCAAGGCGGGCCGATCAGGTTTTCTGCTTAAAAGGAGTAAGCGTGCAGCTCGGCGACCGAAGGGATGGACCTCTCGGCGTGCAGTGAGTGTATTGTGGACAAAAGACTAAGGTTTCCAGGTAGGAGCACCATTTTGTTTTCTTTTAGGACCGTTGGTTCCCACGCACGATCATCTGTGTTGAGTTGGATACTCGAAGGCTTTAAAATATAAATTCTGGTCTAAAAGACGCTGAAGTCACTGCACATCCACTTATCCTTATGAGGTTCGGGGGGGTGCTGGAGCCTATCCCAGCTGTCTTAGAGTGAGAGGACAGGTCGCCAGTCTGTCGCAGGGCTAACACATAGAGACAAACAACGATTTACACCTATGGGCAATTTAGAGTTACCAATTAAGTTAACTGTCCAATGTCTTTGGACAGTGGGAGGAAGCCGGAGTACCGGGAGAGAACACACGCAAACACGGGGAGAACATGCAAACTCCACACAGGCCTGATGGTGGAATAAAACTCATGACCTTCTTGCTGTGAGGCAACATAGCTAACCACTGTGTCACCATGCAGACTAGTCATTGCACAATATTACAAAAAGAAAAAATCCTCTACATGTTCTTTGTTTTTTCTTTCTTTTTTGCATTCATCATTTCATTTACTGCCAACACCAAGAATATTAATTCCACTCCTTCCTGTATAATTATAATCTTAGAGAAGCTTTAATACATGTGGGTTTGTTATCCAGAAAAAACACTGGTTTTCTAGCACCACCCATTGTGGTTTAGCCCAGCCAATAAGACTCTTTGTGCCTTGTCAGAAATGTTTGTATAGTTAAAGCCCCACTCTTTTGTTAGGGTTAGGGTTGTTCTGTGTACAGCATATATTGCTTTATAAATATTGCTTCAGATTTATTCCTACAGTATCTCTTGCCTGAGAGACCTCTTGTCTTTGATGATTGCCTCTCTCCCTTCCTCTCCCCTCTCCCTGTGCTCCTACATCTGCTTTCATTTTTCTCTGTGTGTATGACAAACAGCGCAGAAATTCCAAACTGTGGTTGTCCTAAGCCTGCAACCCCTCCTCCTGCTTTCTCTTGGCAGGATGGCTCGTGTCTCACATTTAATCATGAATGTTTTGCCAGGCAGCTGGGCCTGAGGGAGATTCGGTGGGGGAACAGTAGAAACCTGATCTGCTGAAGCAGGCAGCGTACAGTTAAACCTCTCCGTAAAGACTCAAAAGCCAGGCCGTAACAGCACCATCATGATAGTTGGACCGTGTTTCTTTGTGCTTTTTATACAGTATTGTCTGATTCGTTTTTGGATCAGATGAAGGTCGTAGAAAAAACAAAAGTTTCGAAAAGCATTGGGAGCACTTTCCATGGCAAATTAATTGAGCAGATGGAAAAATAAAATGTCCTTCTCTCTGCATGCTGTCCCCAAGTTTTGCATTCATGTTTCCATAACGAATTTTGACTCTTGTCTACTGAATGAAAACAAAAACATTGCCAAGGCATATGTGATCTATTAAGCTGACCAAATTGAAAGCTCCACCAGTGGCCAGCCCCACATCACAGTGTCCAACATTCTTATTCACATCCATTCTGTATAATTGCATCCTCAAAGAGAATGCTTTAAGGGAAAAGATAATTGAGTGGCACATGAACCTAATCTTTTCTGCAGAGTCTCTCGAGGGTATCAGGAGTGATGAACTCTTTATCTCATAAGTCTCAAAGGGAAACCTTTCCCTTAATCGCACTCTGGACTCAAGGCAAAGGACATTTTAATGGTCGCCACCAATCTTCCTCTTTTTAGCTGATCAAGTATTTCTCTCTGACTATAGAAGAGTGTTTTCATAGTGCCTAATGTCAACCACAGATGGCAGACATATTTAAAGGTTCAATTTTACCCTTTACTGACATGTGGCCAATGGCAAGAGCAAGTGGAAAATCTAAATTTAGCCCAAGGAGAAGTGTAGTGTAGTTGACATAAGACAACAAGTAGTTTTCTGTGACTGGGAGAACAGAAATCTTGCAGACAAGCAAAGACCCAATAAATGCCCAAACATATTTCTCACCAGCCACTAGCAAAAACATTTCAGCTGTCCGCCTTGTTACTGGTTGCAGTATAGGTCCTAAACGTCACCCTCTCTGCGTTAGCTGATAGAAGGAAATCCAGATTCAAAATGCACCTGAGGAGAAATTGAGGTAAAAAGTATGGGTTCTGTAATAAAGACTGTAGCACAGTCATGTTTGTTCAAGTGTTCATTGTCTTGATAATATTGCTGAATGTATTCACAGACAGAATAAAGTACTTGCTGCTGAGCATCCTTGGGCATCTCTACAGGATCTGTAGAAATGTGAAAGAACTATACACAAGCAGGGGTAAGACTAGGGAGATGGTTTTAATAGGGTTTGTGTTTTGGCAGCTAATCAATACTGTTGATGAACTGTGTTTAGCTTGTAACAAGTTAGCTTTTTAGGTAGCTAGCTTAAAAACTAGCAATCAGTTGTAATTATTTAGCTATAAAACGATACATACATTCAACACCACAGTGTTCGAGCAACAAAGTGCTCAAATTTGAATCGAACCTTTATACTACCTCCACCCCTCCTCTCAACTGCAAACTCCCAAAGTGCAAGATATCAGTGACTATTTTAGCAATATTTTTGCCTCTGATTATGTACAGGAGAGAGGTTAAATGATGCATCATATATCCAGTGTACACAGTGAAAAAGCAATGTCGATTAACAAAATATTGAGCTTTAATGGGGTTACAAATATAGGACAGTGAGAAACAGGTTCCAAAAGGAAACAAGTGCACTCTATAAATCTTGCAAAAATTCCAAACAACAATTTGCAAAGTTAAACTTGCAAAAAATTGATGTCTAACTGTCCAATCAAATAAATGTCTTTTTCATTTTTGCAGTCAACACTCTACACTTACAACCACCATTATTTTATCATTATTATTGTTATTACACTCAGCTCCTCAAGTCATCCAGGGCACAACAATTCAAATCAAGCCTTGTCCAGTGGAATTAATAGCCACAGTTGGGCTCCACTGTTTGCCTATCATGACTCATAAGACACATCTTACAGACATAGAAGCATAGTAAGCATGTCATTATCTACTCCGACACCACACAGCTGACAAAACTGTTCCACAGGAGACTTCAGAACAAACACTGTGTGGGAGACACATTGGCCTGGGCTGGCAGGGGGTGGAAACACATTATTTTTTAAATTTTCACCCAGGGACAATAGCGAGCCACACTGAAACACACGAGAAAGCCTGAGCAGCAATGAAATTTGAATGTCATCCTAACAAGCACCATTATGCAGACCCACAATAATTAATGGGAAAACCACAAGGCAAATATCTCAAAAAGCATTTTTTTTTAATAAAAAAGAAAACCTGAAAAGGAGTGTGCGGCTGATAAGATATCTGCAAGAAAAAATGCACAGTGAAGAATCAATGACTTGATATGAGAACGATGATTAATTTGAAGATCATAAAAGCTGACAATGACATATTCTGTGCCGTGCTGCTGGGTGCTGGTGATCGGCATCCCAGAATTTCAAAAATACTGAAAAAGACACTGAAGACATTGTGCATCATTAAATTACTAGACCTGCAAAAAAAGTGTTGCTTTTGGTCAGATGAGAGCAGAGTAGTTTGCACTGCTTCTACTGCCATTGCCATATTAGTTTCTTTGAATAGTTGCAGATTTTGGTGACATACAATTACACGAGTGTCTGAACTGGCATCACCAACTTGTTTGAGTTTGAATGCGAATGCTCAGGAATGATGATGACAATTTTTGGCATGTGATATTTAGGTTTTGTGAGGTTCACTAACCAAGTAATCTGTTCTTTTTTATGTGTGACCCCACAAGAAATGTGCATTGTTCCAAAAGTTCTCAACTGGAGAAATGACGCATGCATTCAGAATTTCAGCCGCATCTTTGTTTTGTCTCTGGTTCCCCTCTATCCACCTCTCTCTAAACAGAGCCTACACTTTGTTTATGCTTTGTCTGGGTAGTTTCAGCCTGATGGACACAGGCATTGACTGACAATGCCAGCAAATTAAGACTTACAAACTCCTTTCCCAGTTACTCTGCAGTCTTTGAAACAAGAAGTAAATGTGTTTACAATAGCTCACCAGAACCAGTCCCATCAATCAGCTGGAACATCAGGCAAAATGTTCAGTTCAGCTCCTGTTTTCTTTCCCCTTGTGTTTTTTTCTTTTGCTCTTGCCAGCTGATATTTTACAAATCTATCAACATTTGGTTGCTGCATGGAAAAGATTGCTCTTTTCTCTGTCATAAAGAAATCCAAAAATGCAATTCTTAGACTGAATAAAGAACTTCACTCAACAATATAATTGTGTTGTTATTTGATGGGATATATTTTCTGGCTCAAAATAACTGGCTAGTGAGTTTTTCATTGTGGTGCTTTGTAACCAAGCTGGCTTTATTTTCAGTCACTGGTTGCTCCTTTTGTTTTGTTGGAATCACTGTACCAGTATGATCTGAGGAGAATAATCATGAGAGTCACTGTCCAATGGGGTCACCTCATCCTGATATATAAACTGGCAGCAAAATCATTATGAAGCACAGCCCCATTGTCTTTCGCCGTGCTTCTCTCACGTCAGATTATAATGTACCCTGCAAACTTTCAATACCTTTGTAGCATCTGCTTTTTGGAGCAAGTCATGAATTCAATAGAGAAAGGTCTCCCTCTAACACAATAGATCACCTGATTGATGGCCATTCCTGAAAGAACTGCCAGAACAAAACAAGACCCTCTACTCCAATTCCCTTAGAGGCGATGAGTTTTGTCGGGTGTCAAAATGAACAAAAAAGCGAGGAGAAGCTGATTCATTCTGACCTGAAAATAGATGAGAGACGAAAACTGCTAAAAAACATAAAGCAGCACAGCCTCGCAAAAAATAAGAGACATCACCTGATGGATGAACGGGCGCTTAATTATGAGGTACATAAAATCATATCAGGCACCTCTACAATGATGTTTCTCGAAAACATTCAGAGAGCTGTCATTGTTCAAATAGGCACACCTGCTCTGATACAGGGCTTCATCATTCAGATAAATGAAAGCATAAGATTACAGATGTTGCATACAAAACTAGTCAGTCTAAAACAATATCCCCGTTGCCTCTGTGCAGCCTCTGTTCCTTCATTGTATTCAGGCTAATGATTAAACTGTATTTAGTTTTCATTTTTGCCGTTTCATAGCCAGATTAATTTTGGCTGTGATTAGTCTCAAAAGATTGCTTTGTGTATTTATTAACATCTATCCATTCATTGTTCACTGAAAAAGTTTGAGAAAAAAATCTGTACTTTTCTTTAGTGCATATTAATATTCACATGCTCTCTCCCTTTCACACATTATATGTTAGATAGATGTATAGACATGAGCTATTCTCCCATTCTCAAACACATGTAAGGTGTCATCTATTTGCATTTAAATTGAATTTAAACTCTTAGTGACGGTGTTTTAATATCTAATACATCTGCCACAAAAATCACACTTCTGTTTATTGTCAGTGATGACATTAGGAACCAGAAAAAAAGACTCATAAACCTGTGTCATTTTGCTGGTATGATGCAAAGGTCAGATTTAATGTTTTTTTGTTTTTTAAGTGGAAATGTGTGTAATGGTTTACCATAATAACAGGAATTTTGCCTTTGAATTCACATCTGCAGGTGTGAATTTGCTGTCTTTCATACTTTCATTTGATTTTACCCAATTTCTTTAACATCTATTGTAGAGTAATCCTCTGTAAGCTCTGCAGGCATTTTAAGCCCACCCTACAGCTGTGTTCATATTGCAGCCATTGTTTATCTTGTCAGTATTATTTTTTTATATATAAAAAAACAATCAAACAATCAAATCATTTATATTTCAATTAAAGGATGCCACACAGACTTGAGTAAATACAGCTCACATTTGCTGTCTAAAGCAAATGTGACTGTACTGTATACCACATATAAAAACAGTCCAGTCTTTACTGGATACTAGTCCAGTAAAGACTGGACTAGTATCTCATTGATACTACAATCACAAACATGCTGGAGACATGCATGAGAAGAAATTACTGAAGAATTGTGAAAAAGTGGCAGTCAGAGCTCAGCAGCAGAGTGATAATGTATAGTTAGTCCATAAGTTTCTGGACAGTGAAAGTATTATTGTAGATTTTCATTGGAGCCACAGCGTATCATATTTTAAATCCAACAGTGAAGATTTGATTGAACAACAGACAATGATCTTTAATTCAAGAGCTGTAAAAAAAAAAGAAAAAAAAAGTCTGGAATGAACTGAATCCACGGGCAAGCTCATCAGCACCAAAAGGCCTGGAAGACCACAGGCCTGAAGTGGATGATTGCAGAATTCTTTTTCTGGTAGAAAAAAGCCTTTGCAATGTTTTGCCAAGCCAAGAACACTCTCAAGGAGAGAGGATATCATTGTTGAAGAATGCAAAACATTTACAACAAGCTGTACATTCAAGAATATTAGGCCAGGTTAGACTTTGGATATACTGATAATAGTTTGGATAGGTGAAAACAAGATGAACTGGTACCAAAATGATGGAAAGAGATAGAAGGTCTCATATCATCATCAAGCTTGGTGGAAGCTGTCTTTTGGCATGTGCATGCGTGGCTGTCAGTAGAACCAGGTCTCTAGCGTTTATTGATGATGTGACTGCTGATAGAAGTAACATAAGGATGAATTCTGAAGCGTACGATGCTCTACTTTCTGCTCAGATGCTGCAAAACTGACTGGATAGGATAGCGCTTTACAGAGCAAATGGATATGACCAAAAACATACTGCAAAGGCAACTGAAAGATTTCTAAAGGTAAATAAATTGGATATTTTTAATGGCCAAGCTAGTCATGATCTCAAAGCAAAAGAAGACACTTTTTAGTTACTGACGACAAAACTGAAGGTAGAAAGATCCACAAACAAGCAGTAACTGAAGGTGAAGCTCTCAAGAGGTAACGTAGCACTTGGTAACATGGAACCACAGATTTTAACTTTGCAGTCATTGAATGGAAAGGATTTTCATCCAAGTATGAAAAAGTTGAAATTATGCTAATTTGTCCATTTAGTTTTGAGCCTCTAAAAATTGGGGACTGTGCATAGAAGTGACTGTAAACAGCTAATACAATGTTTTAATTAAATCCTTTGAATTAACGATGAAACTCTGAACTTCAAATCAAATTTTGACTGTTTGACTTTAAATCTGCCGTGGTGGGGTACAAAGGCAAAAAAATTAAAAAATTGCGTCATTGTCCAAACACAATATGGACCAAACTTCAATCTACTGCACTGAATGGAAACTGCAATTTCCTCTTGTCTGCCAGCAACAGTGCTGTAGTTGAAATTTGTCCTTCAATATAAAGAAAGAACTAATACGGCCTCTGCTGCACCACAGCAACATGTATGGCAGCAGCATTTACTCAATTCAGCTATTCCACGAGCAACAATAATAAGAGTAATAATAATTACCTTGTGTATTGTGATACAGTATCACTCCCAAGTGCTGAAACTCCATTTAACAACAATACACTAACCTGAAGTCCATTTCCAACATCCCACAGCAGCATGTTTACTACTGAACTGGCAGATACAGTTTTTATGTATCATTATCTGTGAATAGTGTGTACGCCATTGTATACTGTATCATATTTGTTGGTTTTGTGCCTGTGGGGATGAATAAAGTTTATTGAACTCATTATCTCATTGCAGGGAGCTGCCATCTAGGGTTTCTATCACTGCTTTCACGTTCATCCAATACTGTATGTACGCTATATTAGTGAGGTCACTGGTTGAGTAGATCTCCTTTCCTCAGCAATCTAATACGTAACAGGTTTGAAGATATTGTTCACATGGTAAGAAAATACACTTATTTGATTTTTTTTTTCAGTTGGATGAAAATAGGGTTGTTTTTACAATTCTTTCTAAATAAAAGAGTAAAAAACACTATTTCATTTAGAAAAAATTCAAAACTGCGCTTCTTTTCAAGTTTAAATCTACAGAGGTTTGATAAGTGGTAAATATACCCTGCAGGTAGAAATGTGAGTGTTGTTTCTTTGACTCCATAACAATTCAGAGTCTATGAGGTCAGATGAAGAAAAAATAAAACTCTGATGTACATGTGTGCACACAGAA
Organism: Diplotaxodon limnothrissa; assembly: GCF_057381915.1. Taxonomy (NCBI): domain Eukaryota; kingdom Metazoa; phylum Chordata; class Actinopteri; order Cichliformes; family Cichlidae; genus Diplotaxodon; species Diplotaxodon limnothrissa. Next base: position 35,172,842 of record NC_140609.1, on the reverse strand, counting down.
GCTTGGACTCTCAATGCCTTCTTTCAGGCTAAAACTACAACAGCACAAGAGAGTATGTATGAACACTTTTACAGTTTTTTTTTAGATAGCTGTGTTTTGTGTCATGTGCGGACAGTTTCACTAATTTCTTGTCTTTAACTGAGCCATGCTAACTACCTCCTTGCTGTAGGTTCCTGTTTACCATCATTGTTGGGGAGTAACCGAATACATGTACTGGTTCTGTTACAGTTACCGCTTAAATACGTGATAATTAGAATACAGTTACTTTGTTGAAATAAAATTACACGACGTTCTTTTCCTGTTTCATATGTTTGGCTATCCCTTCTCTAATTTTGGTAATTCTATGCATTGCCAGAAATGCAAACAAGACACGAGATAAGAGGCTCTAATGTAAGCGTCCTGTTAATGTTGGTGGCGTCAGTTACACAATGGACCCGGAGCCAGCACAACAGAGCCAGCAGTGCACGGCAGGAATGGCAGAGATGGGTGAAATCTGACTGTGCAATGCAAACTCTGTTTGGCAGCAAGCAAGCTGCTCTCAGCATCAAAAGACTCCACCTCCAACCTAAAGAAACATCTGGAAGTAAGTTATTTTTTAAAAACTAATGTTATCTTGTTTTAGTTGTGGTAGCTACCTGGGTTATGTGCCCCTTTTGTATCCTAAGTGTAGTGTTGCTGTGTGATTTATTACTATTAATGAAGGCTGCATTGCAACCTGCTAGCTGCAAATAATAATGTGTAGTTCTGAAAGCAGACAGAAAGAAACATTGTACTGATACTGAAGTTTTCTATACGAGATCGATGCAAAAAGTTTAACCATCTAGTTGGTATTGGTATGGCAAATAGACTTAAGTAATAGTAATAAATCACACAGCAATAGTACATTCATGTGGTTGTAAAAAGCACGATAATATATCAAGTAATCCAAAGTATTCAAAATATGTTTCTCACAGTGAGTAACTCAACGGAATACGTTACAAAATACATTTTGGGGCATGTATTCTGTAATCTGTAGTGGAATACATTTTAAAAGTAACCTTCCCAACACTGTTCACCATATAGACAAGACAGTGGTAACAACTATCTCCTGTATCATGTTTAGATTAACCTTAGTTGCTAGAGGATATTTGAACTAGAGGTTTTTGATTGTTTTTCCTATAAAATAATTCTGCTTAGATTTCTAAGAACAGATAAACGACTATTAGCACACAGTCTCGGGGTGGCTACCCCTGAGCTGACATATGAAAAGAAAAGAAAATCAAAGCCACAAAGGCTGTTTCAATATACTTCTCACACACTGCAGCCAGCTGATAGATGTGTTCTGTTGGGGCTGTACTTCAGATTATTTTTTTCCACTGTCAACGGCACATGTAGTGCTCCACTTTGTGACCGCAGGGCCGCTCACAAGAAAACATCTTTCAGCTCTGTCACTGAAATGTAAGAAAATACACAGCCATATGCTGTGTACGCTCAGACCCCTTTTTAAATAGGTGAAAGACAAAACCACTTTTTATTTACAGTAAGGGTGCACTCAACACTTTCTTGCTTTCCAAAAAAATGTTTTTTTATTCTAGAAAAGGGTTTTAAAAAAGTCCAGACAAATAAATTAGATGTGACATGGTTGGCATTAAAGTGAAGAAAACTGATCCCCCTTGAATGTTTTAGACTTTGTGCTGGTGCTGTTTAATTTGAGGTTTAAAGTGGAGCTTTGTTTTCTTGTGCATTTTCCTGTCAAAGAGACACATAATACCAAGGTACTCGTGACAATCAGCCATGCATCCACTTGTTGTTGCTGAATACCTTATCTTCAAACAGGAAGCTTTTATCGCATAAGCCTATTCATTAGAAGAAGGAAGACCTGTTAAACCAACACTACTGTATCACATTTCCCTTTAACAAGATGGCTCATGGCAGGAAGTCCTGTCAATACCTGCACATGCAGAGTGAGTCATCCATTGCTTTTTTTCCTGCTTTCAGAGACAGATTTAAGGGCCTCAGGATGGATGTGTCAGAGACAGCATGAAGCCTTCTCAAGCATTAGTGTACCAAGAAATTACTGTATGTAATAATCCAAGCAGCTGAATTTTATTTGTATCAAATCACAGATGAAAGCAATAAAAGTGGGGGGAAGAAAGAAATATATTTCTTAGTAAGTGATAGATAAACGAATCAAAGTGTTAAATTGGCTGACTTTATGGGAACAAGTTCAGATCGTAAGCATTTCGATTGTCTAAAAATGTTCACTTTGGCAAAGTGCAAGAGCAATAAAAGTGATTTGATGACTGAGTACACAGAGGGCGGCTAATGCAAAGCAAACACCGCAATATGCACATTCCAAGTAATGAATAAAGATCAACAAGTAGTCAAATTAATCAGAAATGTCTTTGAAGGCCACAGCTTCTCCCAGCTTCGAAGCAAAACAAAATGACAAAGCTCTTTAGAAAAAAGGCCCGAGTGATTATCAGCTTGCATGCCTTCATCAAATTCAGGGAGAGACAGATATAAATAAACATGTCATCAGTCATTGTGTGAATAAATTATGGTAATACATTTCTAACTTTGATTAGCAAATTAAAGCTCAAAAAATAAGTTAAAATCTCAGGGCTCATCAATCAGAAATCGTAAGGAAAACATAAATTTATAAGTGCAGCATATGCCTGGTGATTATTAATGTTGCTGAAAATAATTTGTTCCCTTAATCAAACTGCGTTCTTATAGCCTACAGTAGCAAAACTCAGTGCAACACGAATGATGAAGCTTGTGGGAGACTGTACACAAGGTTAAAAAAAAACGTACATATTTCAAACAGTTAGTTGTACTTCTGACATCTTCTCCACCTTTCTGATGAAACATAATGTTACATTTTAGGTGGGATGATGATCGGTATGACGATTTAAGCAGAAATCAAGCTTTTAGCTCGCCTTTTTGTATTTAGATCCAGCCCTTCTCAGGAAATAAAATACCATTGACAAACTGACAAAAGAAAGAAGTTTCAGCTTTAGTAATGTGGACTCAGTGACTGACCTCAGGTTTGGGTATTGAAACGTGCTGCTGAAGAAAGCCAATTCTCCCGAGGCAACTAACTGGTTGTGACTCGTCATGGCAACCGGCCACTAAACATCAGAGCAATTTGTCGTGACTGGCTCTGCTTTAGGATCAGTTAGTTTGTTTGCATTTTTGCATGGATCAGCTTCTTGCAGATGAAGTTGCAAATAGCACTGTAATCTAATCAATGGCTGGCTCCACATGGGTATTTGTGGCAGATTAGGGGACTTATTTTTGTTAGCAGTAATTTAGAGGCTTCAAAGATCACAGTTTAGGGGTCAGGGCCCACAAATCCACAGCTACAGATTCATGAAGACGCATGTAGAACTCTGGACTCCATTAAATATTCTCTGATGACCTCTGGTGCCTAAAGATAATTGAGTGGTTAAGTCAGTCTGTGCTGCAGCTACCTGCTTATGTCCCTGCTGACATGCAATCAGGTCCCACAGCTTCTTTTTCTCCACTGCCTTCACATCTTACTGTGCCTGTCTCTTTTTAGCAGTAAAAAGGAGAAAAAAAAATCTATTCTAAAAACTGCTGCTCTTTTAACAACTAATCACATCTACATTTTAATTGGCACACTCCACATTTTGTGGAACTTTAAGGTGCAGCAGGAACATTGTCACCCAGAGGTAAGAATTTGAGTTTTGCAAACATCAAAAGTGAGATATTGTGTGAAGTGCACACAGAATTGCGCGCTGCCGTACAATAAAGAACACCAAAAGTAAAAGTAAGAAAACTGAAGCGAGACATCAAGCACTGATGGCTTCAGTTTTTTCCATTTTCTGCTGTTAATTATGTTCTTTAGTTATGATTAATTTTCTTCCTTGTTGTTGGAGAATGTTTCTCCCCAAACACAGAGTTCAATTTGGACATCGGTCAATTTTGTACCAACTTCATGCCGGGGGCACAGTTCCGTGATTTGTGCTGACGAAGCTGGCGCATTTAGACACAAAAGTCCTAACTTGTGCAGTTTTGTGGTTTAAATCTGTATACTAACCTCAAGATTTGTTTTTTCACAACAGGAGAACAGTCTCAGAGCTCAAACACTGGACAGTGCAGCCTTGGCTTGATAGCTCTGCTGATGAGGATTGTTTCTGACAAAGGGTCATTGGCTCTGCATGACGACAGACATGGCTGTATGTGCTGATGGCCTGCCTCCTCTGGCACAGTTAGTCTAAATGTAGACTGGCACTGACACTAATGTACACTGATAAAGCTGTGAGAGTCAATAGTCAGGGAAGAGAGGGTGGGGGTGAGAGACACTGGGTTCTTAATTTACCCCATTTGTCCCATTTGTCAGATGCTGAAACTCTGTGGTAACCGGGTTGATGAATCATTCCGAATGTTGACTATAGAGCTCTCCCTACAGTCAGTGGGTTCAGTGATTTTTAACAGGTGAAGGTTCATTTCATGGCATGCCTAATGTCTGGGAGACAGAGAAATTTTAATTTCAACTGACATAATGATGCTGAGAGAAATTTGACTCATCCTGTGATTCGTTTTCTTTCCCAGCAAGAGCAGCAGATTCATGCTCGATGATCACCAAGGACACTGGCTAAGAGCTGGATTTAACAGGAGGATAATTTTCATAGATACATGTCAAAGCCGAAGGTGGCAAGACCTGTCAGCTCTGCTGCTGAAGAGAAAGTGCTGGTATTGGAAAAATAATACGGTGCCCTAGTTTTCAGCAGCATGGGGATATGTATGATTTCTTGATGTTAGCTATAAAAATTAGAGTTTTTAACTAATAATAATAATGACAAATGTACCCTTTATTACCCAAGTATCACACAGCACGCCTGGAGATATTTTGTAATTTTGGCTGTAAAATTACAAAATAATTTTCATCTTTATGAAACCATTTGAATTTTCTCTATAGCCCAAAATGGTTACGGTAAGTGGAAGTGTATGATGATAAAATTATACCATCATTTTTTGATACCCGTTTAAATTTTACATGGTAGAATCTAACAGAGCTAATTTTTCTTGTGAATGCTTTGTGCTACTGTGATACGCCAGGATCCTCATAAAGCTCATCGTCTCTTCTTTCCAAAACCATTAGAATTTTGTCTCTTTAGCATTAGTCATTTAAATAGTGCTAGTAAAATGAGCCTGCCACTGGGCTAGTGGGAAAAAAAGAGGAGGGGGGTAAGGTATATCAAGCTACATTGATTTTTAATATTAATAATTGCAAATAGTGCATTTAATCAGAAATCCATCTGTGTAATGAAATAATTTGCTTGGTAAATGATGTAGAATTTTATCCAAAAACATAATTAAGAAAAAATTAAAAAGTAAAAAAAAAAAAATGTTTTTTGTGTTTGTTTGTTTTCATACAAAATTAAGACCAAATATCATCCTTTGTTGGCATCACTGATGAAGGAACGTTCTGGACTTCTACTTCAGTATGACTGGGGATGATTGTGCCTATATTCAATCTAGCTCTCTGTTTCTGCTGCCACGCCCCATCTTTTAAGGAGGATGCTAGTTGTTTATTCAGCTTCTCCAGGGATTTATATTTAAACTTTTCTTAGTAAATTTAAGCTCTTGACAAGACTTGCACGCAAAAAATAAAAAATAAAAATACTGATCAGTCCAACTTCAAAAGCACAGGAAATAGGACATATTTTCGCACTAAATCAAGAATTAGTGGTCATGCGCACAAACTTTAATTTGTTATTGTGTCTAAAGTCACTCAGGCTGAGTGCAGAAAAAAGCACTGGTCAACAAAGGGATGAAGGGTATGCACACAAACTTCCTCTCTGGCTCTCCTAAACCCACACACAGACACTCACACACGCCACTTCTATGACACTGGGTAAATGGTCACAGGGACAAAGTATTCCCAGCAGGACTTTGTAGATGAGGGTTGTCAGCACTTTTCTCACCAGAGGGTTTAGGCCTTTCGTTCTGCTCTGGGATGGCTGAGTTTAATTGGAGAACGCTAATGCGCAGCTGGATAGCAGAGCTGCTCACGCCATGACTGGCTCTGAAAATGGGAGGGTGTCAAAGCAGGGCTGGTGTGTGTGTCTGTGTGTGTCTCCAGTAGCTAGTGCAGACATCCCTCAAGGTGCCAACAAATGTATTCATAGGATCCAAGCAGTTTGTTATGAGCCATCTCATTTACAAAATAATAGGCAATAATAATTTCAGCAGACTGATCCTGGGTTAATCCAAATAATTGCCAATTCATTATCATTTCACATTTTCTGGAAATAGAATTTACTTGTTCTGTCCATCAGTGGGGTGTAAACTGCATGCTTAATTGATCAGATTATACGTGAAACATGTTCTACCAAACAAAAACAAAACTTTGCAAACAATATCAGAAAACATTCAGCACAATGGAAACGACATTTGACAGTGCAGTAACAATTCCACTGTATGATTGCAAAACTCTTGACCTCTGAGAGAGACCGCAAACAAATAAAAGAAATAAATAATGGCGTGTTATTCATTGAAATACAACATAAATGCTTCATTTGGGAACACATCATTTTTGGTTGTTATTCCTTTCTATTTATAGATGATCAATCATGTCTTGCATGCTTTACTTTTGTGATTTGTGACTTATTTCACTGTTTTGATGTGGTCGAATCAGAAAGCTCCACGGGAGAAGCCCAACGCATCGACCAGCTCTTTAGCACAAAACTGATGAAATACGAATGCGTGCTGTTCATTTCTCATGGATATTTTTCTATTATTTTGAATAACACACTCAAACATTTGCTAAATGCTTTTTGATGAAAACTCAACCTTTATTGTGGAACCATTTCTAGTGGAATCTAGTATTTTCATAGTTTCACTTTTGTAGAAATCGTCTGTGAAAACAGTGAATGTTTGGTTACACTAAATACAAGATGAGGTGGCTTTGTTGAAATGTAGAGCTGCCTGTGGTTTTGAAGTCAGTAATTTGTGTCAGGTTACAGAGGGCAATATGTGCTGGCGGTTATGATTCCCACTGGATTATAATCCGAGGAGCTTTGTTTTAGCAGCCTTTGATTCATTTTTCAGGACTGAAAGGTATAAAGCTGCTTGCACTCTTATTTTAAGTTTCCAGGGATGGTGCATCCCAGTGGAGAACCTGGAGCTAAAACACCAATGGGACCTGAGCTAAGTCCCAGCAGCGGTGCCTCTGGCTGAGGAGGAGGTGGGGGAAGAATGATGTCATTGTTCCTGAACGAGTCCAGCGGCTGGTCAGTCCAGCTTGTGAGCTGCAATGGATTTATGTTCTCCAGTGGAAATGCTTCGCTCTGAGTTGACAGGATACAGTTCAAAACTTCATTTGCATTAAAGGAGGCACGAGGTAGTGTACACATTTCACAAGAAACTAGAGGTTCGCAAGGACAGTGATGCACACCATGAAACAGAAAAAAAGCCAAAAGATAACATAACAACAAACAATGGAAGGATCAACGAAGACGAATCACTTCACTGCTTATTTTGAGCAGCAGCCTCACTCCATGTTTATATATTCATAAACATTTTTTTCTTTTTGTAAACACAAACAGAAGCATTGAGAAAGACCTAAATGGATGGCAAACACCATATCAGCTCCAAACATGACAGGAAAACTGAGCCAGGTGTCAGTGTTAGTGTTTTAGAAACAATAGTCATTTACAATAGTGCTTGTTTTAGTGGGATCATACAGTCAGCTGCAGCAGTGCAGCACAAAACAGCTCATTGTTAAGAGCGGATCTGGGGAATGGAAAGAACGGCGTGAGATTTGAATGTGCCTTTCTCATAGTTCATTTTCCCAGTTTGGTCATGGCAGGTTTATGTCTCCAAATTTTGTGCCTTCGCATTGGATAGAGCTCCAAGGGAAACATATGTCAACTTTGGTCGCACCACTTGTTGCCTGAGAGATGAAATCTGAGGAGACATAAACAGGGAACTGAGAGTCAAAATGCAGAAATGAAGTACGGGATGACGCAAGTCATCTTAGGACACATTTGCTCATATGACCAATGAAAATACCACAAGGGATAGATACCAGCGGTATCTGCTGATGTTTCTCATGGAGCTGTAGTTGTTTTTGGCATGAAAATCAATCTGACATTTTGTTATAAATAACTGGTTAAAAGCTGAAAATAGTGTATCATATGATGACAGTAATGGGCCTGCCAAAAATGCTGCCAAAAATACACTCAAAAAAAAGAGTTACTGGAGACATCCAAATTTCACTGACATTAGAAATATGTTTATTTAATAATAGCTGTATTTACCTGCATTATATTTATTATGTTGTAACTGATGCATACTATCCTGTGTAGGCTACAAAAAATGAGAGATCTAATTGTGAAAAATAAACAAACAAACAAAATCCTTCACATCCTTCCTCTAAAATAAAAATATAGCAAAGTCTATTTAGACCACGCCAGTGTCTTATAGCTTTATAATGATATCACAACTAAGTGATTTTTTTCCTTGACTGGACTGAAATGCCAAAAAACAGAACATGACATATTATGTGATCATGGCCACACCAGGCTGCTCTGGCAGCTAACTTAACTAATGTAAAATATCAACGTAAACAAAGGATATAATGTGATGATGGTTACATTACATTCTAGTAGCATTGAGTTATTTTCATAATAACTATATTTAATCATTATTAAATTCTGCTCGACTCACCACTATCTTGCTCTTTCCTTCTTTTTTCTCTCACAGAAGGACAACTCTTCTTCATTTTCATTGATTGTCAGTCAGTCATTTGGTTTGTTTAAACAGAATCATAAACACCACTTGCAGTGGGAGTGAGAGGAGTAAGGTGGATCCCCCTTGGGGAGGTCTCTCTGACTTTCACGTCAAACTTTGCGCATTGCCACTGCTGCAGTTTAACGTTTGTTATTCCTCACCTGGGGCCCACACGGTTACCTGCCTTGCCTGCTGGCATGAGGCGCCTCTGGGTCTTATATTATATTATGGGATAAATTGATGTACCATGTAAATTGCCTGGCAGGTTTCTATTAAAATTATGTAACAGCACATGTCAGATGTACAAGATCCCAGAACTCTGCAGTTAAAAAACAAAAAACCCTCCTAATTTTATTTTAGCTGTCTCTCGTTTAATATCGTGTTCTTCTGCATGTCTGGGTGGCTGCTGTTTTTAGATCGTTCAGATGTCCCATCGGTCCACTTGTACTTATGCATCTGTGATGCACACTGGATTTACACTTTATCAAAATTCTGACTCTTCACCTTGATTTCATTTTGGGGAAGTGGAGGATCTCACAGGGAGGCAAATCTGGTGAGTGGGGCAGGTGCTGATTGTGTTGACGCGGCAAGAAAAGTCCAGCTTTTCATCATGTGCCCGCATCAGAGTTTACCGGTAGTCTGTTTCTGCTGAATATTCTCCTCTAGAGACCTCAGAAAGCTACAGTGTTGGCAGTCGCACCCACTAGTACAAGTTTACAGTGTACAACCTCATAAATGTAACAAAAAGGAAAAAAAGAGCAAGCTGCTCTATGGGCTTGGAAACTGTGGACTCTTCTACTGAAAACTGCTGGGTTTTAGCCAAAGACACAGCTCTCATCACCACCAATGATCCTCAGCATGGAAGTTGAGCCAGTTTGAGACATTAATGCTAAAATGCAAAAATATCAGAAAAGGGAAAATCTGCTGAGTATTTTATGTTATTTTATTTACCTGGCAACTTTTTGATTGTACCTTGTAACTGCGTATCATACCAAATATTTCTAGTTAATTTGTTCATTGTGTGTGTATCTTTAGAACATTGCTTTTGGATGTCCTCCTTTCTCTCTGTTGGACAAAATCATCACATAAGAACTACTGGATCAGTGCCATGAAGACTGGCACGGTTATTAGTGTCCTCTCAGATAAAATATGCTTAAACTTTTGTATTTAGTGCCGTCATAAGAAAAACTAAATCTATATCCAGTGCTTCAGTTTATATGTGATTATTACATTCCGATCATGCTGTAAAATCTAATTAGTTCTTAGAACTTAAAAAAATGATGCAAACTCATAACCTCAAAACAACCAAGTAAAGCTTACTTCAGATAACTAAGTTAGGGCAACTTATTTATTGCAAGTATACAGTACTTGATCTTTCTGGGTGAGCAATGCTAATTGTTTACCCACTGATAAACATTTCAAGTTCTACTAAATTAAAAAACAATTTGTAGTACACTTACTGTTTTTAATTTTGCTAACACACAAATTATATGCAACTGAATCACATTATGTTTTATCATCCTTGAACTTTAGGGATTTCTAGTACAACACTGATGGAGTTAAAATCAGCCCAACTTTTATTTATCAAAGTTTAAAAAAAAAGTATATCAGCCAACATAGCAGACACTGTTCTGCTGAACATCAAACAAGTATATTGCCACCATTGTGTTATTCAATTACATTTTTAAAATTAGCAAATTTAAATTGCATATTTATTTGTTAGCAACTTTAAACAAAGATTTAATTATTTTGAAACTAAGTTTAGTCTTCCCATAACTTCCTATTGCAAATTACATTCCTGATATAATCATGATAGAATGTTGAAACGATTGTTCAGAAAGTGTTCAGAATTCAATTGCAAGTAATATCACTACTACTTGAGAGGCACCTTTGCTGGCAGGTTATGTCATTCTGCACATGTTAACAAGGACTCAGAGCTGATATGAAGTGCATTCTCAGAGTGCCACTAGCAAAGCTGTAAGATCTGAAATATCAGCATATTATCTTATCATGTTCCAAAAATGAAGTATTTTATCTTTTAACACATCTACAGAACATTAACTTCTGAGGCCGTTTGTGTAAATGTAAAAACAAAACTGAGATGGCATTGTTGATTAAAGGTTGAAAGCTGTATATTGGTAGACGGTATCATTTTTGGGAATGTGTTTAAATACTTGCAGCATATTTATTATGAGAGCACATGTGCCCCTCAGAGTTATACATTTCATTATGGATCACTGCAATATAAGTTCAGAGTGTATGTGGGATAGCACAAGTGCAAATAACAATACATTTTATTTAAAATAAGAACGCAGTATTAGAAAGAGTGATGCATAAACTGTGGAACTAAGACAGTCTGTGACACAGGTATGATCATCTGATTTTATTTTAATAACAATTACAAATATTTCACAATGTGACTTGCACAGCCGAGTGCAATCATTATAAATCTAAATGAGACAAAATCAGATATTATTTTCCCTGTTTCAGTATGCAAATATGTGCACAAAGTAGCCTTAAAGGAACAAACTAGTGCTACTAAAAGCCACCTCACTGATTGACTACACTCTCCTCCTGAAGCCATCCCAAAGGATTGCTTATTAATATACACTATGATCATTAACTATTTAATTACTGTAGTTTAATGACTCGTGGCGTAGGCTGTCTGTGTGCTTTCCTGAACTCATTAAGACTGATATTTTTATTTATTTATTTATTTTTCTGGCTTGTTGGCAGCTCAACAACTCACAGATGGTTGGGTTAAAACCAGAATTTAGCGAACAGTTGTGGCCTACAAAATGTAACAGACGTCTAAAGAAAAATCTAAATCGAATTGGTATGTGATTCACCACAAAAATGTATGAAAACTGTTGAAGTACTGAAGATTTCTTCAAATTTGAATATAAAGCATTTCGGAACTTGATTTAATGACAAAATGAAATACATAAATAATGACAGGCACGGTCAGATTGTTTTTCAATTTTCTCATTCATAATATGTTAGAGTAATCTGTATTCTCTTATTGCACTCCATGTTAAGTGGAGTGACATCACACACTGTAAAAGACACTTTAACAAACTCGCTTTTGAATTTATGACCCAGGAGGAACATACTTTAGAACAGGAATCTAGCCATATTTCATCCAAAAAGTACTTTGATAGAGGATATGCTGTAGAATTCCATTCCTGGCTCTATTAGGAGGAGAAAAAACTAGATGGCCATGCATGTTAAAAGCCTATGTGCCATCAAAGCCCCTTGGGCTACAAAGGGCTCTTTTAGCAAATGGATGGCAACAGCTGCAAACTCTGGGCTGTTCTTAATGTGCACGATGCAGATGTCTGCACTTGAGTCCCACAGTCTGAGACAGATCTGTCTGCCTCTACACTGGGCCTCTCTCATCATATCACTGTAGCTTCATTAAGCACTGAACTCAAAATCAACATCTGCCTGACAGTTTTTGCTCCCCAATTAAAGTAGAAAAATACCAAAAACTACTGTTATAACCATCAAAGGCTCTTATTATATACTGTATGTATCCTTTTATCTGTCTTGTGTTAACTTCAGATAAAATGAAGACATACGTTATACTAAAGTAACTCACATATGGAAACTGTAGCTTTGAAAAACGCTTTGAATCTGTCGTCTTTGTCTCATAAGGTTAAAAAAAAATACAGTGAACTACAGCAATGACTGTGAACAGATCGATAAGGTACAAAGAGAACTGTCCCGCTGTAGCCTGGACACTATTTGTGCTTTTTGAAATTGTTAAATATTGTACTAACAAGGTCTATGTTTGTTAAATTTGATTTATTTGTAGTCTTATTTATTTACAGAACAAACGTATCATGTCTTACATTTAAGGCTCACAAGAAAATAATAATAATAATAAAAAAAAAAAGTCCAAATAAGCACCGGCATGAGGTGACAAGGATAAATTACTGGTCGAACCGACTGGGAAAAAGCTGCAATTACCAAAATCAATACACAGCGATAAGAAATGTGCTGCAGACATAAACCATATTCAATCAGATAACACACATCTATCCAATCAGTGAACTGGGACAGAACGCTTTTGACTATTGAACTCATTTAATGCTGAAAACAAATACAAGTTACTTCACTGGGTCATCACAATTGAACAATAGATTTTTTTGTTTTTTGTATTTGTATCACCCTCAGAAATATACATTCACATGGCTGCATACAGACAATTTCTCTCTTTTGACTTTCTTTTAATAACATTACATCGACACACTGTATGCATTACCCCCAACAGTGAAGCCACTACTGGCATATTAAAAAAATGTACTAGGGGAGCATTTTTAGGTGGGACTTTGGAAATAAGCTATGCATCAACATCATCTATCCATCATCGAGTCTCCATGTTTGTGGTCAAAATAGGCATATTTTACATGACAGGGTCCCTACATGGCTGTCCCGAAATAAATCCCAACTATAATCTCAACCTTATGTACATTATTTACAGTGGAATGTTGAAACATACTGAAACATACAAAAAAAAAGAGAGATTAGGATGGAATGAAATTACAGTCAGTATTACAAAATAGAAACTCATAAAACCCCAACGACATGAAGACAATGTTTACATATACAACTATACAGACTGTTGACCCCAAAATAAAAGGCTTTCTCATGCCAACATATCTGACAAGCAAGTGTGGCAGTGGTTACATAACTGATGTTAGATGTCAGATGAAACCTTAAAATTGTGCTTTAAAAGGGGGTGATGTTTGTAAGTACAAGTTGAATTTCTCTTAACTGGACCAGCGTTTCAAATGTTGTGCTCAGAAAATTCAGCGACGTGCAACCAAGTTGCAAAGGTTAGATCTCTTCAGGTGTTCAACTCTCAGAATTAGTGCAGAATTAGCTGATTTAAAGATCAGGTGTACACACATTGTTTGTTTGTACCTTGCTAAAGCTCCTCTATACCTGCTATAATATTCACTGTAAGCAAGCGACCATAAGCTGTCTTATATTTAACAGGTTTGCGGTCTGCATTGTAGTTTAATAATATCCACGATATTATTCTGGGTATGAATAGCTTGAATGGTGGAGCAGTAACTGTTTAGACTACCCCATGCCTCCTAACTTTGACAGGCACTGAATGCATGAACAAAGGATGCTTTCGATATGTTTGTGTCTATTATGCTGTGATGCAAACTGTGTGAAGTTCAAAAGTTACAGCAAAGCACTCCACCTGCAGGTGAACAATAAAGTAAAGACTATAAAACTGTATTTTGCTTCAGAATATTGAAAGTAGCAACCCCACTGCTGTCAATGAGCTTCCCCCTCTGAAACCTTCAGTGGCAGACCTTGTACTCCTCACTCCATAGTAGATGCACTTAACAGAAAAGAAGTAAGGCTTTAGAAAATAAGGCTGACTAACTAAATTGAGACTAACAGACTTAAAAAAAAACAATTCCCCATACTGTGATGCTGATTTGTTTTGAAAATACAATATAGTTTGAGGTTCATGATTAACATGCTCATCTAAAAACATACAGTAGACAAGCGTGGACTGTAAAACATTCACATCTCGAGCAGAGGGAACTGCTCTCACAGAGATGTTATTTTTTTCATTTTTATTATTCTATATATATTTATATATACTTTATATAAATATTGTGTTAACTGCAAAATTGTTGCTGGGTACTGTGTACCTAGGAACTCATACCTCTGTCAATACTGACGACACCGACAAAGTGTAGTCTTCTGAGCTGCAAATGAGGATAAGCACACTGGAACTGATAGGAAAAAAATAGCAACATATGCACTTCCACTCCCACACACAAAACATGCATAAAATAAGGCTTAATACAGTATTTATATTGTTCAGAGCCAGTCAGATATGTCGTTTACATTGATAGATTTCCTCCAATGCTTCCATTATAACCAATTTTTCACATTGCGCTTTTTTTTTTGATGCAAATACATTTTGCTGATTGTGTAATGAACCTCTGAGGAGAGAAACAAGTCATTAGCTATGCTAGCATCCACTGGCACTTGTTAGCGGTGATTTTAAAAACATATATAGATATAGTATATAGAGAGCCTGCAGACAGAGTCATTGATTCCCCATTAGCAGACTGAGATGCCAAAATTAAGGAAGCAACTCTTATAATTTTAAAACCACCTTAAAATCTCTGGATAGTCACTTAAAAAGCAAAAGAAAATGAACAAAAGCATCATGAAAGCAGCAGGTGACTTCAGAAGGGCCACCATATTTTAAATTCCCTTTACTTGTTAGCATGTTTTCTCTTCAGACTGAAATGAAAACATCAGTTTCTCCTATTTGTGTCCTTTGTGTCCATGGATGACTCCTCATAGAAAATGCTGTTGATGTAAGCCAACTATTCAGTAAAGTCACAATTATAAAGAGAGACAGAGTCGTTACAGGAAAACTCCTCAGACACTTTTGACTGACATCCATTTGAAAAGAAGAAGAAAAAAAAAAAAGAGGGTCAGAAAAAAATATAATTATGACAGCTAAATGCAAAAGACAGACATTTCATTACAGTGGTAAGATTTCGAGATTGTGTACACAAGTCAAACTGTTCAAGTCAAATGACAATCATGACATTTCAGAGCATTTTTGAAGATTTCCCTGTGAAACTCACCAAGTGTCTTTTGGACATGACTGTGATGCACCACTGAAAAGTAGAAACTGTTTTGTATGATACAATTGCAGCCCTTCTCTCCTCGGCTATACTGCTGCAACAATAAGGGCACTAACGCTTGAAATTAATAAAAAAAAAAAAAAAAAGCATACTGGATATTTATATGTTACTGCCATGTCCATATGGCTCAGTAGACTGACTTCCTCTCGGTAAAGAAACAAGTCGAGCACATAAACACAGGGGGTCAAGAAATGCTAGCCACACCTTTGGAAAACAGCATTAACATATGTGTTTTAATGCTGTGAATATATAAAAATTAGTAACGCTAACCCCACTGAGAAACAGTATGTATCCCATTTCCCCCCCCCCCCAATTTCTCTGAAACATTTGACCACAAAACTACACACACGTAGAACTCCACCTGTAATTATGTTAGACACTTAACTCTCAGTTCTCTGGTCACTTAAAAATCATACAAAAAGACATTTATAAAAACAATAACAAAACTGCAATGCTAATGTAGAAAGAAAAAGAAAACAAACTGAACATCCAGTGTAGGACTTTCACAAATGTGCTCAGCAAAACCTCAACCTGCTGTCTCTTTTTATACATTTAACACATTTATAATATGAAAAAATACACGAAATGAAGAATACACCAGGATTAATCGACCAATCACCACACCGACCTTGTATGTCAGCAACAGTGTGTCCATCTACATACCTTCGTTTGTACACTTTGCCCATTCACCTGATGGTACTGATACCAATGCTGAGAAGTTGATGTTGCTAGCACTTTAAATAGACACTTGATTTTCTAGTTGATATTAGTTGGATGGGGTCAGATGTGAAAGGGGGCGGGATATTAGGGTGACCAAAAGAGGGACTATGATAGTGCAGTTTGATAAATGGGAGGGTGGGGGTCGTGATGGAGGTGAAGGGTGAGGTGGAATGGAGGTGGGGGACAAAGGGTTGTTTGGTTTGGTTGTTGCATGCCACTACACATACCATTCTTTCTTAGAAATGACAGAACCATCGGTTTGAGAGATCATATCATCGGCTATTTCAGATTCAGGCTCATACTGGAAAGCCAGAGTCCGCTCATCGTAATCTCGGCTCTCTCCTTCATCCACAGTGAAATAGGGCCTCTTCAGGTCTGATTCAGCATCGAAATCACGGTCGCCTGCCTCAAACCCTCCAGTGGTACCAATCTGGGCGGGTTTCTTCTCTTCGTCCGAGTCGTCCGGGTACTGCAAGTTCTTAGGGATGGGGGGGTGGGTAGGCAGCCCACCAGCCTTGCTGTACCCATTTCCGAACACATGTTTCTTGGTGCTGTAGTCTCCCTTGAAGGTGCGCTGGCGGCGGCGCAGGAATATGAAGAGCAGTATGGCCGCCAGACCCAAGAGGGCAACACCCCCCACAGCACCCCCGATGGCGACACCTGCATTGTGTTGCTCCTGTGGGACATGTGTGGTGCCACCGTAGGTGGGGACAGGAATTTCTGGGTAGGAAAACACAGATGGAAGGGAGTGTGTCAGTGCTCTGGTGGGAAGAGGTGCGTTTGTGCAGGTGCATTTTTTTTAATTTTTTTTTTAGGAAAGATGGAGTAAGGGAGACAAGGACGGAAAAGCAAAGGGGAAAGGGAAGGACCCCTGGCCCCACGACAACACCCCCTCCCAGCCCAACAGTAGTCTTTAGTGACATATCGTAAAAGCTCAGCTACAGCCACATGCAGTAGCTGAGCTTAATAATGAAATAATGAAAAAAACAGCCAGTCCACCATAGAACACCATCAAAGAGTAAAATGACTGAAGACATTAAAAGTAAATGAAGCTTTGTCAGCATGCATTAACCATCATTTCTTCTCTGATTAGAAGGCGGAGGAAAATTAAACAATTTAATAGGCAAACAGTGAAGGAATTACAACCCCATTTCCAGAGAAGCTGGGATGCTGTGTAAAATGAAAAGAGAATGAAATGATTTGCAAGTGATTTAAAGCCTATATTCAATTGAAAGTGGTACAAATACAACATTTCAAATGTTGAAAATGTCTGCTCATTTTTAAGAATCGTATTCTTTGAGTTAAACAGCAGAAAGGCAACCAGGGTGGAGCAGTGCATGGTCTAAAATGCGTCATTGTGATAACTAGGTGGTCCTACATGCACTACTTCTTTTTTTCCTTTTGTCTTTTTAAGACATGTCTCTGTAAGGAGTCTACTGGCTTATCTGCTGTCCAGACCTGTCCCCAGCACATTGGTATTGTACTGTTCCTGATGAACATAGGCACTGCGCTACTTGCAAATCATTCTGTTTTTATTCTTACTTTAAACAGCATCCTAACATTTCGGAGATGGGTTTATAATTGATATGGCTCTTCAGTTAACAAGTTTTACTTACAAGTCAAAGTAAACATATTCAACGATATACTGCAGTACAGTCCAGCATAAATAATTAAAACAAGACATTTTGATCACCAGCATCGTGGTAATGAAATGAAAGAGCACTGCCAGAGATGATTATCAGCAGCCAAGCATACACAGCCATGATGCACTTAGAGAGCTGATAAACACGAAGCTCTTCCATTCAAGCAGAGGAGCACACGGCAAAAAATAGCATATGCCTCCATGAAAAATATATATTATTGACTACAGAGAGAGGAGGAAAAGAGAGAAAATTATCATAAGCCTCGGTGTTCTCCAATCTAGAACAGAGCGAATATGACTAATGGCCTGTGAGAGATAATGACAAAGATGCTAGAGTATGAAGGCTGCGATTTCACCTTGCAAAAGCCAAAGGAATATGTTGACTCTATACTGACATTCAAAATTCAAATTCCCAACTGCCATGTCCATAGCATCACTAAAATGAGGCGCTGTGTTCAGTCCACCATTTAGAGAGTGCACAGCGTACATACAGGAAAAAACAAAAAAAAACACAAAACACAAAACAAAAGGACTACTTTTGAGTCAAATGTGGGTGCAGCATACAGTAAAACTAACATGAAAGTGCTGTCCCGTATGTGTACATCTTCACTTGAAACTACAAACTGTGCAAAGCTCCTTAGAGCACACAGACAAGAGGGACTTTTTATCTGAAATGTGATCAAAGCCTTGAGGCGCATAGGTAGTGCTTAGGTAAACCGGCAGAGCAGAAGCACATTTAACTTCAATGGTGAACACTGAATCCTCAACAGAAAGGTAGGGGGATACAACACAGTTACACCATCTACTAAACAAATGGTGTGGGAAAGGCCTGGAAGAAGGGAATACGAGACTGTGAGAAACAAAGGAATGAGCTTCCTGTTCACACGGAGCAAACCAGAGAATTGTATGTAAAGTCCGAAAAAAGGCAGGGAAAAGCAATATAGGTGAAATACATGCTGCTTTTTCATTTCCTTCTGATACTGTCTTTCCAGTCTTACTGCTTAATTACACGCCCATTAGGCACATGATAATGTAACACACACTGATAACACTAAATACGTTAGCTGTATTCGAAAAGAAAAAGGATGCGTTTCTTATTTTATGACATTTTTACGACTGAATTTCAGCTGTAGTCTGTACAACATGCACACAAATGATTTATGGTGCTTATTAAAGGTTTTAAAGGCAACAACCGAGATCAGAATTGTATGTGTGTTGATCTAACAGGGGTGGGGAAAATATGCATGGGCAAAGTGTCTTTCTGAAATTTGAAGCTCATTTACAAGTAATGGGTGATAATTGAACAAAAATGAAGGTTTACGTTGAGCAATCCTAAATGTTCCTTGGAGATACATTATCCCCACGCGTAATCAGTAAGTCGGATAGAGGTGAATCAGAACACCACTGCAATAACAGCAAATCTAAGCCATCCTCATCAAGCAACACAAAAAAGACAAATTTCCCACTTAAGCAGAAAATCTTTTTCAAATTATTGCCCTTAACGGGTGAATCAAAGCCATTACACATGGTGAGAAATGCTCTTTACTGGAAATGATGAATCTCAAACCTAATTCAAGTATAAAATGATGGTAGTGAGTGAAGTTAGGAAGCTACTAAAGCCTTCCGCTCTGCTTTAATTACAATGGCACTTTATCAGTCTACAGACGAGACCGCCCAAACACGGTCGCTCTCGGTAGCCGCTCTTCATCTGGACCCTTTCTCCAAGGGCCGACAGCAAAGCTCTCCAATTTCTATAGCCGTGCCGGGCACAGTCTCAAATATCAGCTCAGGTTTTAATCTGACCACCTAATGGGATTATTCAGACACAGGCCTTCATTACACACATCAATGAGAGAGCAGAGCCAGGTCACCCCTGCTAGAGAACACTTCCTCTCACCAAGTCCAAAGACGGGTGAAAATCCAGAGGATTGAAGGGGCAAAGAGAAAAGGAAAAATATTCTCCTGTAATCCTCTCTTCTCCCCTTCACTGCCCTCGTCTGTAACTAGGATCTGTTTTTGCTCTCATCAGTCCCCTTATTCAATCTTAATTAGGGAGATTATTGTACTGCATTTCAAAGGTTGCCAAGACTCCATATTTACCATCATTTAAAGAGGTGAAAAACATAAGGACAGAGCATTTAAATTGCAGAATAGCAGCAGTGAAAGAAGGTGATCCCTGCCATCTTCATTGCTATAAAGCATCAAGCGAAGCTACCTCTGACACTCGTATTTGCCGAATGTGAATGTCAACACTAATAACTGTACAAGTGTTCATTTAAAAAAAAAAAAAAGCACAGACACGAAAGAGGTTGTAAACCTCCAGGTATTTTTTGTGGGTTTTAGGCTGGTGTATCCAGCCTGGAGGAAGCTTTGCAAGCTGCTGCACCAAAAACAACAAATTGCGTTTTCGAAAGGAGGTATTAAGTTGTTTTACTGGAGCGGCAATGGAAGGAGGACTACTGATGTTTTTAGATAGCTTCAGCTCTGTGTTTGGGGCACTTTAAGGGAGAGAGAGGAACTCAGAAAGACCAGAAATTGCTCATCTATTTTGCAACTTAAAACGCCGTGTTGGCAAAGAGGACTGTCTGCTCTCACCATGTTACCCAGCGCATTTCCTCTCTGTGCTTATCCCTCTGTGAAATCACACCACCAGCCATGTGCATACGTGAACATATCTCCAGCACAGCAGCTTTGTCTAGTTCACGGACTCTGTGAATTTATGTTAAATTAGAGCAGCTAGGGTGCAAGCTAATCACCTTATATAATCCAAAAATAAATGAAATGAATGGCTGGGTTATGTAGGTGTTTGACAGCACAGAAAAATGAGGAGGCGTATTCGCTGCCGGCATTACCTGCCAATGGACAGATCAAAAAAGACCTCAGCAGCACAACAATGGCCCTGATACTGTTCCACGCTGTAAAAGGCAATGTCTATTAACACCCGTGAGGAAAAATGCAGATAGTGGGGGAACTTTTAGTTGCAACGAATAAAATGTAGTATTGAGATTAATAGGTGGAAGGATGTGCTGTGAAAGACTATAATTCAATCCAGAGGCACGATAGATTTATACAGGGGGGAAAAAATAACAGGAAATCTTACAGCTACTCTAACAACAATGCCATTTCGTATTGGGTTATTCATACCACTCTGAACCCTCACATCTGACATGATCAAGTGGATGATTTACTACCTCCAAATACCCAAGTGACACAATATGTTTTCTTCACAACGCAATGAGAGCTTCTCATCTGAGTCATTTGTGCAAAACACAAGTGAGACTTAAGAAAAAAAATGAATAAATGCTGTGTATATATAATATACATGCATATATATTTTGTAATAAAAATGATTTGTGGCTTCAGAAAACAACATGTATTCTGAGCAGGGGTTTGCATTTCAATGTAGAAGCAGCAGATGCTCGGAGATAGTGCGGGAAATGATTGTAGAAAGCAGAGGGGGCTTTAAAGTGAGAGAAACAGTTTCATAACTCCGTCCTGCAGATACTGTTACTGGGTGTGCTCCAGTCATGTCTGCACATGAAAAAAAAGGAGGAGAGACAGGTAAAAACATTCCTGAGACTTAGCGCAATCACTTGGACAAGGTTATGAAAGAAGCTGGGAAAATGAGAGAGGATTTTCAAAGAGTGGCGCTGGGAGTGGTGTTTTAATATGACTAAAGGAGGAAGAACATAGAGGGCTACTCTAAGAAGTTGAGGAGTGGCAACAAGGAAAACGATTGAGCAAACGCCTTAAGAGCTTGAGGAGTGACAACACAAAATAAAGAATGGCATAATGAGCGAGTGAGTGAGTGAGGAAGGGCACAATCAGAGAAGACACATTAATTCACTGATTTAACAGATCCTCATTACCTCTCTTGTCTGAATTTGCCAGTGGTTTTGAAGTCATGGAAATGTGATGCTGCCACGACGAATAAAAGCTCATCACTGACAGGAATTTAACATGCTGCTTTGAGAGTTGCGGCTGGGGCAAATCTCTTTTTCAGCCTATCAGATATTCCCTCCCAATAGCTGCCATTTCTTCCCGTTTGTCACTATAGATTGTTTTTGCTTCCACTGACTTCGGAGACACAAGCTCATCTCACTTGTGCCATTAAAAGCTTCCCACAAATTCAAATCCAATTCCCTGTCATAAAACCAGTGGGTTAGAAGGATGGGATATGCTGGAGGAGACAATGCTGTGAAACTACTGGAATCAAAACACGGGTGACATCATCTGTAGCCTCAACGTGTGAACATGCAGCAACTTGCAGGACCATCGAGTCAGAAAAACAGCGACTGTTTCTTGTTTTCATCTCCTCTCAGCAGAAACAGCGTGTCATCTCTGACTGAGACCAAGAATTCACACCACCGACTCTCTGCTTTCATATATGGTTATTTGTAGTTGAAATAAACAAAGCCGCCATTGTTATGACTATTATAACAGTAATCCGACATGAAGGTCGCATTTGAAAGTACAGGAAAATACTGGCGCGCCAGAACATTTCAGAAAGCAAGCTGGTCCTCTTGCAAGTATAATATCCGTCATTTTGCGCTACGGGGCAATAATCATTTTTAATGCACCCTTAATGAGCAATGAATATTTACACCAGCATCTAAATGCCAATGCAACTCTTTTAAAAAAATCATGTTTACGCAGGTAACATTATTAATGCATTTGCATCTGCGGCTGCAGTGCTTAGTCAAAGTGATGTGCAGCTGAGTTATTGGGTCAGCAGACATGCAGCAAACAAATCTGCATGTTAGCACGTATTAAGTCAGCAAGAGGTCAGCGAGCTGTTTGTTTACCACACCATCCTACCCTGTGCTTTTTCTCTGTCCCCCCCCTTTTATTTTCTCCCCCTGTTGTTATTTTTGAGCGTAATGAGTGAGTCACCACAAAGCATCACCAACAGCAGCAGCAGCAGCTTCGGAGCCAGTGGTCAGACCCCGGGACAGCGTCTGACCTACTTCATCAGGCTCTCATGGAGGCGTGACAGATCCAACACCACATGGGTGGACAGGGAGGAGGAGGACAGAGGAGGTGAGCTGGGCCGAAGGGGCTCAGCCAATCCCCCTGCTCCATCTGTCTGCCACATCCCTCTCCTCTGCATATCCTCCGGAGAGCAGAAACAGCAAGCCATGCAGAAACAAATGTTAAGATAAATCACTACGATCTCAGCTGCTCTGCTCTCACATGCTCTCCCCTGGTGACATTTGCATTTCACATCTCCAGCCGGGTTATCTCTTCTTCTCCAAATATAAAAAAAAAGACTCTTTTTACACAGTGAGCACTTCCCTCCTCCATTTTATGCAAAATGAGCTGCAACCACAATATCTTCCCCCTCAGTGCTTTCCCCTGGCACAGCACAGAACACAGAAGAGACTTTATGGGGCGGCCTATGCTGTGCAAGCGAGGGAACGGGCCATGCTAATGTCTCATTTGGATAATGAGGTGTGATCTTGGCAGGATCTGAGCAAAGAGCAACTCCCCCTCCCCGCAGTGAGAACGTGGGGGCTAGAAGTCACTCTGTCAGCCTGCACACCAAAACCCTTGTAGGTTTGCAGAAGCAGGAAGTTCAAGGGTGATAACAAGCTAGCAAAGGGAGCAGAAGACCAAGATCCTCAAAATGCTCCCTTAACCTGCATCTGCTTGAAGTGACAGTGTAATAATATACAGGATATACACATGTGGCCTTTGAATCTATGAATAATGCAGGCGGCGATGTGAGAAGCGCAATGTGCTATAGCGCACAGATTGAGACAGACTCCACCATGACAGGCGAAGACAAACAAATTTCACATAGCTAGAGGAGCCTTTGCAAAGCTGACATCATAATGTCTCTTGTCTCTGTCAGAGAAAAGAAAGAGACAAATGGCTGCACGTAGTGGCACTGCTGTTAGATGTCAGTAATATATGGTGCATTACTTGTTTTATTCAAGGATGTTCTTGCCGTAGTCTCGCAAGTTTTATTACACTGACCGATCGCCACATTATCACATTGAGAAAACCAACAGATCCTGCAGCAATGGACTGACCGCCATGTCTGTTTCACAGCTGCTAAAAATAAACTACATTATCTACTGGAATTTACTGTTATGCGGAGACAGTAAAGTATTTTAAATAATACACATGTAAGCTGAAATCTTCCCAAAGTCACTGAAGTGAGTTTAAGATTATTTTTGGTATATTTTGTTACAAAGACTCTTTCAGTAATGGAAACTGGAATATAACAGTGAAGAATCAATAAGGTTTTAGTAGACTTTTAATCCAATAGGAGTGATTAAAAATTTTTAATCTTTTTCTTTCTTTCTTTTCTTGTTTTTTAAATCCGGATGTTAAATCCTGAGCTGTTAATTTCCTATGCGGAAAAAAAAAATTGAGAGATCAAATTTTAGAAAAAATATCTTGCAACAATCTAGACTAGTGAAGTTAAGTACATTTTTAAGGGTGTGTTTCACAACCAGTTAGAGTCGTGATAATATTTAAGGCAATTAAAAGATCTAATGTCGGCTCAGATAGCATCTTCTTGTCAGTAATTTAAATTTATGCTGAGGAAGCTCCCTGTGCTATTTCCCATTACCCGCTGCTGCTTTCCTGCCAACCTGGCGGGTAAGCATTCACAATCATTATATAGGCATACTGAATTCTCCTGACAATAACCTCATTTGCTTCCGGTGAAGAAGAAATGTAAATAAAAAACCACATAGGCCTTTTTTTTCTTAAATCAATGTCACCTTCTCTCACTATCACTGTGTGTTACTGTCTTTGCACATTATAGTGTTGTAGGACTAGAAGGAAAGAAGAAGTGACAACCAGTGAACACTAGAATTTGACACAGGCTGTTACATAAAGGCCTGTAAACAGTTTCATGCCCTCTCTTCCTCTTTCACTTCCCCGATGCTGTCTGGCTGGAAATAAATTTTAAAAATCAGACAGACGAACTCAAATTTCTCCTTCAGTGACATAAATACATTACCTATACATGTCTAACTATTTTTTTTTTTTATTCAAATAATTTTGGCACATGACTAGGATTTCTCCCCCACCTCTTCTTTCTAAACTTCATTTTCTCACATGGCAGCCAACTATTGCGTGTTCAGGGAAGCGTGAACAGATGTTGGCACCGGTTGACTGTGCTTACAGAAGGATCCATCCTCACGCTTTCTTGCTAAATTGATGAGAACGCTGTCACTCCATCCAGTTTAACCCAACTGGTAAAGCCCTGTGGCAAAGCTGACTGCACCTCTGCTCTCTAAAGCAGCTCTCTGCCACAGCTCTGACAAAGGAAGATGAAAGTTAGCGCTGCTAAGCTGTAAGGGGAATCATCCAAAGGTTCACATACACATACTGTTGACATTGTGGAGGACTATAAATACCTTGGAGTACACATTGACAATAAACTGGACTGGGCTAAAAACACCACAGCACTTTACAGGAAGGGCCAGAGTCGTCTCTATTTTTTGAGGCGACTGAGGTCCTTCAACATCTGCCAGAAAATGCTGAGGATTTTCTATGAGTCTGTTGTGGCCAGTGCGATCCTCTATGCTGTTGCATGCTGGGGGAGCAGGCTGAGGGTCGCAGATGCCAACAGACTTAATAAACTAATCCGTAAGGCCAGCAATGTTGTGGGGATGGAGCTGGACTCCCTCAAGGTGGTGTCGGAGAGGCGGATGCTGTCCAAGATAAAGACAATGTTGGATAACACCTCCCACCCACTCCATGACATGTTGGTCAGTCACAGGAGCACGTTCAGTGAGAGACTGAGATTACCGAAAAGCACCACTGAACGACACAGGAAATCATTCCTGCCTGTGGCCATCTCCCTGTACAACGCATCCACTTAACACACTGTTTGCTGCTACAGCTACACATGTTTCTTTTCCAAATATTTATTTATAAGTGACTTATGTATGTATGTATGTATGTATGTATATATATGTATATATTGTACTATTCTTAGTTAGCGTATTGTCTGTCTTGTCTTAATGTTGGTTTAAAATGGAGCACTGTAACAAAAAATAATTTCCCCCAGGGATCAATAAAGTATTCTGATTCTGATTCTGATTACTAGCTGACCCCTAGCTGATCTGATATCATCATTCATAGCTGATCC
Source organism: Diplotaxodon limnothrissa (assembly GCF_057381915.1). Taxonomy (NCBI): domain Eukaryota; kingdom Metazoa; phylum Chordata; class Actinopteri; order Cichliformes; family Cichlidae; genus Diplotaxodon; species Diplotaxodon limnothrissa. The sequence continues at coordinate 35,146,924 of NC_140609.1, read as the reverse complement.
TGCTAATATGGCTGGAATAATGCAACGTCTTTGACTCACTCTGGCCCCTATCTCTCAAAGACGAGTGCTGGTGTGTGGGTGAGTCAAGGTTAAAATGAGTAAACAAATGCACTTCCCCCTCACTGAAGCTAATTTTCCCACATGTCACAAAACTGTGCGCTGCCAAGAATAAAACCACACATATCCTTTCTCAGGGGTGATAATGACATAATTGTAAGGCCATCCTTGCAAATCAGAACTTATTAAGCTCTAGGAAGAAATTTAAGATGGCAGCATTGATTTGTTCCAAGCACAAAAACAGAGTCTGATGGTGGAAAAGCTGATTATCTTAATGAAAGACTGATTCTGTCTCTCTTAAGTTGGGGAGGATCTTTGAGGTTTAACCGCATTATTCCTGTGGCTTTCTCAGCTGCAATATTTTACAGGGGTGACTGCTTGAGTGACATTCCTATTAGACAGTTAAAGGCTGCTGAGAAGGATTCATCAAAATAACTTACATTGTGAGGCTGTTTAATTGTCTCTATTTTTTAACACGGCCTCTGATACCCGTTGGTAATTAGCTGATTAATCAGGTCTGACGACTTGTCAACTTTCTCTCAGGAGATTTCTGAACTGCATGTAAATGAGTGAGGTATTTGCTAAGAAGAGGCCCATTACATGAAACTCATCTCCCTTGCTATAGATCCCTCCCCCTCCCTCTCTTCCTTTTCCCCTAGACTTCCTTTCCACCTCTTTTTCTGAGAGCGAGGATTGATTAAACCAGGAGAGTGCTTCATTAGATTCTGACAAGTGACACCATTTCTCCAGAACACATGTCCTTGGAGAAAGCCATTTTAGCCCATGTGACTCGACCATAGTCGATGCCATCTCCGCAGCAAACACTATCCCAGAACTAATTGAAACAAGGTGCTCTGTGGCCCTGCTATCTGCATAGGTGACAGCTATGCAGCTACCAATCTGTCCATGAAAACTGAGTAGTTTGATTAAAACACACTTTCTTAAAATCCCCCACGTGTGCTGCATTCCACTGTGGGAAAATAGCTTTTCTGCTATACAAATGAGACGTCATGGACGTTTTATCTTCCTGACATCAAGCAAGGTTGTCGCCACAGCAGGTGAATATTATGGTGGCAATCTATAAGTGAACTTGAAAACAGAAAAAAACAAACAAACGTATGCATATGGATAAATCTTTCTATGGACAAAATTATGTATAATAGTGACAAGATTGCTTGGGTGTCATATTTGTCAATGATAGAGTTTAATAAAGGACAAAAAGACCAGGAACAATGATGATTTATTGACTCTAGTAACACAAAACTCTCCTGGGAGTCTCCATGTTCAAAGACCATTAAAATGGGCTTTTAACAAGGGAAATAAATTATTATTTTGTGTTTTCACTGGTCAAAAAAAATCTGGCAGCTCTAGCAGCTATATGATGTTCTGAACAAATGTGCCGAAGATAGTGGTTTGGTCCTTTTCAGCACAGTACACTTAGCTAGGATTACTGAGGCCTAATGGTGCAGCCATGAACAGCAGCCAGCAGTGGGCTCTCTCACCTGCTATGTCTCAGCCAGACCTCTTTGAAGTTGCAAAGCACAAAGATGCTTTTTGAAGTTAATGAAGCATCAGCACACTTCTTACACCAGCGCCACTGGGTCATTATGCACCGCCAATGTCAAGGCAGCAAAGAGCACTTCAGAAAAGTCAATAGGAAATGTTGCGAACACCCTGAAGTTCCCATGTAAAGGTCTTTTCAGTCATGTCAGCCGTGCAGATCTGCAGTCACAAATGTCTCCTGAACCGAACTGAACTATCTTAACTGAACTCAGAGTTTCTGGTGACAAAGTACACACTATCATGGGAATGCTATCAATTTCACATCATCAGCAAAGAGCGCATAAGCAGATGCATCACACCACTGCAAGATATCCATGTTGCTAGTGTACGAGACACGGGGACGAGACCGCCTCTGTCGCCCTTTGTGTGCATCCTAAAGCAGGAAACTGCATTAATGCTTCAAATCAACCTGAGTTGCTTATAAGGCATTGTGTAATTTGATGGGGCTTCATGTCAGAGCTGAGGCTCTGAACTGTGCTTTCGCAGGGGGAATCTGGCTGTTCTCCCTTTAACTTGTAACTGTTACTATGGGAACTGGCAACATGCTTTTAAGACTTGTGTGGTACCCTTTGAGAATATATCCTTAAAAGAAATCAGGAACTTTTGCCATCAAATAGTACAGAACAACAATATATTCAGCCAGTGTGTTACTACAGAGACGGCAAACAGACCACTGGGTGCTTTGTGGCATTTAATCTTTGATAATATAGTTTTTCTTTGGCGGCAGTTATTAAAGCTACAAATATCAAGTGACAATCTAACTGTCAAGTAGAAAAAATTCAATAATTAGTTTTAATGCATAATTATATGTAATAACTGTAATAATGAAGCACATTCATTATTTGTAAACATGCAGAGTGACAGAAAGGAACAATGACCTACTACTGAGAACCAAATGTATTTTCACAGCCTCGGAATTAGTCATTTTGCTTCCTCTAACCTGCTACTGAGCACAGTGCAAACTTCTTCAAAACTCAAAAGGTTCAAAGACAAAAACAAAGCAGAATGCTTAGATTCCAATTTTGCATGGAGGCGACCTGAAAGCGAACGCACTCACATCGTGTACCCACGCATTGTTCACCTCACTCACTCGATACAATTATATAGACAAATGATGAGAATAAACAGAAAGACTACTGGGACAGTAGCAATGTGGTTTGTTAATTTAAGCAATCAATGAAAAAGAAGAAATAGAAAATTACTTTGGTGCCTTTGTTTTGCCTTTCCAAAAGGGGGTACAGTACTTTATGCCAAACAGTACATCTCCTTGGAACCCAGTTACTCAATACAAGCTGGTGCACAGCGATTTCCTAAGAAAGGCCTGTTCCGACTCCTTTGAAACCTCTATTATAACGCTACTAGCCCATCTGCTTTGGGAGGGCAACTCCTCACAATGCAGGTAATGACATCACACAACATCCTACAAAGCTTCTTTGTCTTAGCCTTACCCTTACCAGCAGAGAATAACACACTGAAAGAGAGGAAACAGAAAAAAAAAAAGGTATGCAATGATACTGTAAGGCGCAGCTGTTCACTTCACACCAAGCAGAGCGTTTCCAGAGACACAACATGAGTCAACATGCAAAGCAATGCAAGTTAGAACACCTCGGCTTCCCAGAAACCAAGCAGCGCAGAGAGCAAAGGGGAAAAGACTTTCCAGTCTGACCAGAGCAAAACTGTGACAGTCTCCCAATACCACACGCACACAGCTGGTAGCAATAATAGATGATCTCCACATTTGTAGTCTGTCTAGCAAGGTCAGATCTGGCATATATTGCAGTTGGGGCTTTGAGGGCATAATATCGTCTCCTATGGATAAGAACCCAGAGGAACCACAGTGCGTGTGTGCCAACAATTATGTGGAATACAAGGAAACTGAATCAGTTTTGTTCAGCATTTTGTTTTCCCCAGAAGACAAGAAGAAGAAGAAGAGGAGACAAAAGAACTAGCACAGAGCTCAGAGAGATGTGAGCATGATGCAAGCAAACTATGATCAATACAGTACCCTCACCTCAAACCCCCAATTTCCTTGATGTTATTTTAGGCACTGATAATAGACCTGCTTTATGTTGCTCCCACACATGTGCTTGGATGTGTAACAGGGCAGGTCGGGAGGGGGGCGGTGGTTCTCACAGTGTGTGAAAGTCTGATACACAAACAGAGAGGATTTTTTTTTTCACCCAACCTGCCATACTGTTCAGCAGGGTGCCCCACAACTAAGGCAAGCTGGATCCACATTGAAACTACGCAGGCGATCTGCTGCAATCACCTGGTATGTGCATGTGCACTGATAGCTGTGTTTATTTGGGCAGAAGGGGGTCTGATCCTTTCTGACTGAATTTTTAGAGGGCTACTGCACTGATCAGGCCATGCCAGAGTTACTGGAGAGAGAGAAATGACCAGCTTAATCAGCCTACCTGTGATGTTGACGTCCACGATGCCGGTGCGAGTCCCGATGCCGTTGGTAGCGTCACAGACATACGTCCCAGCCAAGTCGTAGGTCACAGGGCCCTTGAAGAACAAGGTGTTGTTCTTGATTTCCACATTGCTGGGTAGGGAGCCATTCAAACTGCGATGAAAGAGAGAGAGAAAAAGAGAGAGGAACAATAATGCAGATGCCATAAAAAGGCAGAATTACTCCAGACCACTGAAAAAAAAGGAAAAAAACCCTCCCAGATGCAGCAAAGCAATTCAAAGCGCATAAAAAATACAGTCTCTAGTGCCAAACAAACTTGGATGTGGGTGTGGGTGTGAGATAAATACCAAGAATATTTGACAGTGCTATATTTCAGCCATCATCCATCAAGTCCAAACAAAATTATGAGGACAGGGAATCCCAGCAGGTCCAAACAGGTAAGATATAGCTGATGCCTGAGGACATGGACTTTTTGACACGTGGAATACAAAGCAGTGGCAGAGGAGAGGATTGTAGGGGGTAAAGGGGATGGGGGGGGGGGCTTCCTTCCTAAACTACAGCACAGCACACATGGCTGAAGTCAAAACTCAGGGGAGCTGTCAGGAGAGGCAGCTGATCAAGCGATAAATGCAGAATCTACCAAATGCTGTGCTGTCATTGAGAACTGCAGCCTGTTTCTCCTGCCTGAGGTGTTTGTCTTCATGGTTCACTATCTCTACTGTGTTCAGACTTGCTCATGTCCTTTGATCAGGTCAGCAGACTTTGAGGCCATGGATCATGAACAAACAAAGCCTCTATTGTATTATCTGGACCCTTTTTATGGAGCCCGCAGGCTAGAAAAGGCATCAAATTTCACGACAATTAGATGTTTCCTGTTGAGTTTCCCTCAATTAGCCTCATCACCTGCTCTGAATAGGCCCAGCTTGAGCAGAGTTACAAAACATCATGATAATATTAAAGAGCCCCCTGGTCTGACTGAGGTGAGCTGCTGGTTGTTTCTTTAATCAATAAGGATGCTGCAAAGATTTCCTCCACTACTGTGGGCTCAGAAAGGCACACTGAGAAGTGCAGGTGTGCAAGAACATCAAAAACAATGTAGTGCTCCTATTCATTACAGTGAGAGAAAAACAAAATAACATCACGGCGAGGCAACAATATTAAGTTTCATGCTCACAATGGTCACGCATCAAGCACTTGAGGTTCACTTAACAGGCTTTTAACAAGGCTCTGCAATGACAGGGCGTACGACACACCGACAAGGTATTTAATAAAAATGTTAAGTACAAATAGCTGATCTCCGTGTGGTTAAATTTATCTGACAGAAGAAAATGTCAAAACAAGGCAAAATAAAAATATAAAAAAATACCACAGTATAGTTTTGTAGCAACAAAAAGTCCATAGTTCAGAACAAAAGTAATAGAAAGAGCTGCGGCTGAGCTGTTTTCATTGGCCACCTTGGCAAAGCAATTGCAATGGAGCCACAAACAACCCTCAATACAGTATGTCACGATTCAATAATCAGTTACCTTGTGAGCCGCTATCAAATGCTGAGTTCTGCAAAGCCCAATTGATTTGTTGCAGAAATGAAAGGCCGGCAAACTGTGATTCACCACGGACTCTGCCACTACCGAAGATGTCTGCATTTGTGTCAGACATTTGAATGCATGTCTGCGTGTGCACGTGTGTGCGGAACCAGAAAAATGAAAGACTAACAAACAACTTACGAGTTATGTATATTTTCTATTCCCTCGCTAGCCAGTCATGCGCAAGCATATATATGATATGTGTGTGCATATAGGTGTGTGTGTGATTGGACAGAATGCCAAACAGCAGCATTTAACAACTAACAACATTATGTGGAGGTGAAAAACATACTACCAATAATTAATGGGACTGGTAATAGGAAACTGATAAGATCACAACCTAATTTTAGTTAAAAGAAGAGATTAACAGGATTGCTCTTTTTAATCACACATCTGTCCGCTTATACTTTAAATTTGTGTAACGTGAAATGTTATTTTTTTGGAGAAACCCTAGGCAACAGGAGCAAGGAGCAATATTTAGTAAGTGCTCAAGCAGAAGTAGTTGTACAAAGCTGTTATACAACTTAAATATAATTTAGAGGGCTCTCCAGGTTTTATTCACACTGACTGGTGAGCAAAAAATGTAACCAACAGTTGTTTTATTGTGGCCTTTCATTGACATGACTAATAGAATCACATTTTTCACAATACAGATAAGTAAGCTGGCTAATTAAGTCTGCAGCAATCACACAGTGGAATGCAGCAGTTTACTTTAAATAATACAGATTTTTATTTTTAACGGGAAATGATGCGTCTGCTTGAAATACTTTCTTTTCTTTTAAAAACATCTCATAACTGTAGTGAATTGAATGTATGAAAGAATAGCCATGTTTTTAGCTCACCTTTCCTGTACTTATTGTTCTAATGCCCACTCAAAACTGCTGTGTGCACTTAAAACAGACTCCAGAAATGATGCCGTACGAACAAACATTTCAAAAACAAACAACACAGTTCATACAGGATGCATTCCTTTTTTTAGCTGAGCTACTTGAGTGAAGCTCCCCATTAACCCATTTTGAGAAATAGCTCTGGCAATGTGCTCTAAGAACAAGAGAAAAAAATCAAAGAGGCTTAGATGCTTTCCTCAAGGACTATATATGAAGGCAGAAAGTGATTGTGCAAAGTAAAAGCAAACTTTTTTTAATTATAGTTCCAACAGTAACTTGAACACAACACAAAATAAAAAATATATAAAATAAACCTTTTATGTAGTGTTTTTTTCTTGGAATTTCTATATTCAATTCCTTTTTAGATGTCTGTGTTTGGAGTTGAGTGTTACGCAATCCTGCCAGCTTGTTCTGGATCGTTCCGTCACAGCCTTGTGCTGACCTCCACAGTGGAGCCCAGGGGAACCTTCACAACAGATTTGGCATCTCATTTTCAGTGCAGCAATGGCCGTCCTCTCCTATCTGTCAGCACAGTGCCCTCGTCTTTCTAGATCACATCTCTTAACATCTCTTCCTCTTCGCCTCCTCTTCTCTTCCTATCTTCCTCTATCTCCCTAAATCTCGCCTTGCTTCTGATAAAAAAATAAACCCAAACAGGCCAAACAGAATATCCATTTTGTCTTTGTCTTCTGCTGCTATGTCTATATATCAGTAAGTATCAGTCTTTCTACCCTGAAAGCTAAATCTATGAATAAGACAGAACGGGAGAAAAAGAAACCCCTTCTGTCTCATTAAAATCCAGCAGTCGTCTGTAGAGTAGATACAATGAGGGCACAATGGTCTATTAATCCACATCCACTCAAGTCCACTGACATATTTCTCAACCTTTCTTTTACTAAGCAATTAAAGGACAAATTGCTACATTTATCTCTCAATTTTATAATATAATACTTGAATTTAAAAAGGTGATACTCTTTATATCCGAAGAACCGCACCCACTTTACTTCTTTATTCTTTCCTCGTCTTTTTTTTTTTGGTACTTGCATCTGATATTCAAAGGCAGTGAGGGGTTTGATCAGTCAAAATTATGGCAGTTATGCATTCACTTTTATTTCTTTTATATCTCAGTACTTACTTCATTATTTCTGTAAGCCCACTTTTCATGCTGTTCCTTAGAGCAGATCAAACCTGAGGTTACTTAGCAATTCTCCAACAGCTCGAAATCATGTTTGTGTCTGTTCTAGCCTTTGTATTTTCAGCGGTAGGCTCTCAGGCGAAAGCCCTGATGTCAGGCCTGCGGTATGTGGGCTTAATCCATGGCTCCCACTTCAGCTTCAGTTTCAGCCGTCTCTTTACTGTCTCGGGGACAACCCGCTGCATCTGTGCCCTTCAGAGAACACAACAGCACTAACAAAGATGCTTTCTCACCCCTCTACCTGCATCCTGGCCCTCCGACTTCAAAGCACATCCCCAAAAGCAAAGCAAATGGTGTTCTGTTTGCATTTATCTCCCACTATCTGTGACCATCGGGGAGATAGGGGTATATGTTGCTGCTGTAATAGGCCCATTGTGCTCTGCCTTGGGTCCTAGTCTTATCTTCATTACACGTTTTCTAAACAAACAAACAAATAAACTGAGACACATTTCTGGAGAGGATGAAGGAAGCAGCAGTGTTTTTATCTTTGAAGATTACTTTCTTGTATATATGCCTTGAAACAAATGTTCACTTTGACCATTCGGTGAAATTGCCTCCCGTTGCATTAGTAAGCCCTCTATAAACATTTTTTTCCTCCCCTAGAAATTTAACCTGAGAAAAACAGCGTGTATCCCTGCAGCCTCGTCCTCTGAACCTTAAGGTGTTTTGTTACGGTTTAGCCATACTTACAGTTTCCACTGGTAGATCGTGACAGGGGGGTTAGCATCAGCCCTGCAGGTCAGCTGAACATTCTGACGGTTCAGGTACCAGTTTCCATCAAACCCCTCGATCTGCACCTCGGGTTCATCTGCAAGGAAAGAGCACTCCTGTCAGTTATCCCTCATAATCCACTGCTCTATTATTGTGCCTTTGCTGAAGGACACTAGCAGTTTGCCTTTCCAAACCCGTCCACTTTAAAGTAGCAGATAGCTCATATTAGCTTGAGACAATGGATCAAAAATCGTCTTGACCAGATGATCTAAAAAAAAAGAAAAAATTATCTACTTCTTCACATTTAATTTTTACCTTTATGCTACTTATTCACATGAAAACTGCATATAAAAGATTAAATGGACTAGTAGTGTCAGGAGTTCACAGGATCTAATGGTATACTGCTAATAATTTCAGATAATGCATGATACAAATAATGCTTTACTGGTAAACAGACAAAATGCCAACTGTGCTTATGTATTATAAACATAACTGCATTACGATTTTGGCCACCTAGAGCACTTTGGAGTGCTTATTCAGAAAGGACACCTATTAATTCTATTAACACCCACATTACTCACTGTTCTAACAATTATATAGACATCAATGAACATTTACCTGTCTTAAGGCACAAGAAAACGTATGACATATGAGCAATCGTAGCAATAATAACTGCACATTTATAAAATTATACAGCTGAATGCCATCCTGGATAATGCTATCTAGCCAGGTAGCATAATAGTCAGTTAACCGCTGGCTCTGTCCCTACATTCAAGATGGATGTTGAAGAAAAGAGAGCAGAGATGCCTGTAAGTAATATATAAAGAAGAGAAGAAGCTTTGTCTGGTGTTTTGAAGTTTTTTTTCTAGTGGATGATAGAATACATTTTGCCACAACGTTTAAAAGGACAGGCTCCAGTGGAGTTTGTTTCAAAGTCTCACTTTGAAAATTTAAGAGAAAATAGTGGCAACAAAAACTGGCATTACATCTACCTGAAAGGCAGAACCAGCCAGCTGTTAATGACTGAGTCTAAAGCCCTGCACCAAATACTAACTGTTGGTAATATACCCTAAAAGTAGACTAGGAGGCTATTGTTTAGGTTGTGTGGTTTAATTTTATTTATTTATTCATCTTTTTAATGATAACAATGATACTTTTCAACATTTCCTAAGCCTACTTTTGCAAAAATAATATTAATAATAATTGCTTGAAAACACCAGAATCTTGAAAAAAAGGTTAAAAATTTTGGTCATCCAAATAATACAGCAGTGTAAAAGAACCATTGCACACTTGCCAACACAACATGGAAAAACAGGTCTTGTTTAAGCATTGATTTTTCTCTAAATACATCATTTTTGGTAAATAGTGTTTGTCTTGAATAATTGTTTATTCAGTCATTCTATTAATTATTGATTCTATAAGTTATGTCAACAGAACTGGGGAAAAATAGATTTCTAACATGCTTAGACTGAGTCTGGCGCTGTAGTTTACTGCTCATTTGTTTTCTAGTAATTAACCTTTGTTTTGGTGTAAACTGTGCTGAGTGGTGTCATCTGGTGACAAAATCATCACGTGGATGCAGGACAAAATAAAAGCACAGACAAAAAATAGTGAAGTAGTAGGAGAGCGGTGTCTTACACTGAACGTTGAGCACCACGCTGTCTGTGATCCTCTCATTTCGGTACGTGACGATGCACGTGAGCTTCTGTTTGTGGGTCTCGCGGCTCGGTATCACCACATAGTTGCTCCGGACCGTCACTGTCCCATTCTGGTTGCGAGTCTCCTGGTAAGTGGCTTCGCCTTTCAACCTGGTATCCCATTTGATCACGCTTGGGGGCTTTCCATTCGCAGATACACAAGTTGCAACTGTCATCTTACGCTTCTGAGCCCTAGCCACAATCGTAGGGGTCGTCAAGGTCATACGTGTCATGGGCCGAGCTGCCGAGTAGAAAGGAGAAATTTATTTTCAGGAAGAAAAGAGTCACTCAAGAATGAGCTTGATTTTTTAATTTCACTTTCCATTTTATTTTAGTGTGTAGTCTTGTCTGCTTTTCTAACAATCAATTTCCTGAAGTAAATTAAACTAAGAAGCTGAGATGAAAATAACATTGTTTTTCTTCCTTCACTCCTCAAAGCTCTCAGATGTAGAACCCACTTGCCTATCCAAATGCGCAGTCATCCAATTTCAATCCTTTGTGAGTTGCCAATCAGAAATCTACTCTTAGTACATCAAAAGGCAGGCTTGAGCTTGAGCAAATGCACAACTGAAAGAGATAGGCTATAAAGAGGCCTCTTTGAAGGCTGCCGGTTGGTTATCTGCACACATGTTCCTGATGTTCACTGAGCCTAAAAACTGAGTCACTGAAGCCTAAAAAGTCCTGGGAGGCCAAATGACACAAAATGGGGACTCGGAGCTGACTAAGAAGACCCGGCAACAGGGACTACTTAAGCCAAGTGCTATTTCTTTTACTGGTGCTCAATAGAACACAAACCAACACTTAATTTCTAATTAGCTCTCTAATCAGAGTCAGCACGCAACCTTTTCAAAGCTGCCTCTTTCCAAGATAAACTACATCTCTTTTTTTTGCCACACTACTATTCAAGCCAAATTATACACTCAGAAGTGCTCCTATTGATTTCCATTTCACCTGCCATTTTTATCAACTAACCTCTGCGAAAGTTTCCTGTTTTATAAAAGCTATTAGGCCCATGTTATATGGAATTCACCAATATATATATCATTCATTGACGTGGCTCTTGGTGCTGCTCTGCAACTTCAATAGTTTCAACAACAAAGAGGACAGTTATACCGAGAGCTTCAGCAAACATATAGAAAGCAGCCGGCGTCGAAGAGAAGAGCTGTAAATATGTTTTTACTAAGCCTTTCACTCAGGTTGTCAGGTTGACCCTGTTTGATCTGTTTCAAAGTCAATAGGACACCAAATTTGAGCAACAGGGTTTTCATTCCTTTGATTGTTCATCAGACCAGCATAAGCGTGCTCCAGGAAATAACTCCTTAACTGATGTTCAGACGTTTAACCTGTTTTTTTGGGGGGGGTTTTACTCTCTTATCTTGACTCTAAAGATAGGTAACTTTTCCAGTGAAGTATATGTGACTAACTTTTTTTCCATAGGATCTTTGTAAGAAGTCACAGAATATGTTGGGCAGGTTGTTCCACTCACTAAAGACATACTTTCTGTTTCCCAGAAGCTGGTCATTTTAAA